>NW_028263379.1:8137759-8797759 GCF_051168715.1 Poecilia mexicana
ATAAACCAACTTTGTTTTGTCTGAACTTGTAAAAAAAGCCTCTTGAACCTAATAAATGAAAGGTGGAGAAGTGGAATTTGAGAAGGAGAAAAAGTGCACTGTTAGCCGACTGAATAGTTACCTCCAACATCGCCTGCAGGTAGAAGAACCTGGCATACTATTACACCTTCTAAAAAAACTACAAAGCAGTTGCAGAGATGGGGGTATGTTCTGTGTCTCTTACCTGCAGGTGTTCCCTGAACTGCAGCGAGCAGCTGAAAGTCTGATTCGGCCGTCACTCTGCTGCTCTGTTAGATTCCCTTCTCTCAGGCTCTCTGGGACCACACTGGCAGGTTTACCATATTCCTCAGGCACACAGGTTGAGTTTGACTGACAGCTGTGGCCACTGAGTCACAGGTAGAGACCCACTTTCAACCCCCAGCAGCAGCATTACCATTCTACTTTCACAAAGGCAGAGTGGCAGAAAGCTGACACCAAACATTCATCTCCTCTTCCTCACTTATAACCCACTCACCTTCTTTCTTCTCTAGATCATGTCTTGTGCTCCTCTTCTTTATTTTTTCTCCTTTCTTTAATCATTACAAGTCCCAACTCATGATTTCTTTTCACTTTTTCTTTTTGTCCATTTATACCCCTATCTTCTATTTATACAAAATTGGATTGTAGGGTTAACAGCTCAGGAGGAGGTCAACATCCTTCACCAGCAACACTCGCCAGCCTATTCTGGGAGATCTTAAGACTGTCGTGACTATAGCCTCCGCTTAGACAGTCATAGCTCAAATCAACCACAAAAGGTGCAGAAAACCTCCATGCACATTTGGTCAGTTGGTTTTACCGCTGTATGCGCTGTACAATGTCTGCTGGAAAAGACAAGTCTTTTGTTGTTGACCGGCTACCTGCTGCATTCTTGTTGGTGGTGTAGGAGGCTTCAGTTCTGCTTTTCAAAGATGGGTGGTTGTATATCTGCAAATCTGTTTGCAGCCATTTTCATGTGCAAGTATAACCTGTCCAAGGAAGTATAATAGATAATCTTTAACAAACAAGTTGCTTGCCACAAGTTAGATGTCTATCTTTTCTCCTTTGTTTAAAATCTGTTGAAATACAGTCAGACATAAATTATTCTTGATTAATGTCATGAAACAGATTGCACTCCACTTTGTCAGTGGGAATCATGCACGCTGTACTTGGGAACACAAACATGCAGGATTTTTAGTCTCAGCCAAACAGAGGTGGGCGAGTAATGGTGTGTCAGCATCACTTAGTCAACACTCATCTGTCCACCACCCTCATCATCCTGAGGGAGGTTGGAGGTGGTATGGGGGGTGGAGGGGTTGGGTGGATGATGCAGGTGACCTGCCTCCCTCACAGTCCATCAACTATCTGACATGTTGTAAAGACTGGAGGGCAACCTCAATGATCCTACTCATCAACAAGGCCACTGTTCTCAAGAATATGACCATGTTTTTGTATAAACACCCTGAAAGCCTCTCCTTTAATTAGATTTTTTAAAAGGCCAGAGATTAGAGCGTTGACAGCTACCTCAGTGGAGCTAATGGTGAGTCATTTCACAGAGCAGCAGAGTTGAAAATGATTGTGTTGGCCCGCGGCTTACATTTGTCCATTAAAGAAAGCTCTTGGTAATGGGGGAATTGTCTGGAAATAATGCTGGACTGAAACAATGATCCCAGTTCAACAACATAACACTAAAGAGCAGGAAAACCACACCTGTGAGAGATTTAAGCACAAGAGCAGATGATTCTAATCTAATGTAATCTGAATGATTCTGGAACAAATTTGTTAGTAAAACTTTTTAAAAGATTCCCCAAAGGTGTAGTTAGAACTTTAAAAATTTAAAAGTGCTGAACAAGTTGATGAAAAGCAAATTAATAATAACTGTAAACAAAGCAATGTTGAAAGTGTGTGAGCCAGCAAAGTCCAACTAACTTCAAACCCTCAGTCGGCCAAGGCAGATGGATGCTCACACTGAGCCAAGTTCTGCCGAAGGTTTCTTCCTGTCTACAGGGAGTCTGATGTTGCCACATTCATGCTCAGGAGGGGGGGCTACAACAAACTCTGACCTGTTGCAGTCAGCTGGGTTTCTTTAGCAGGAAATTTTACCATTTGAAATAATAAACTAAACTTGATACATTTGGTTTGTATTTGGATTAAATTGTGATGTATAATTGACTTTGAATAGTGGGTGTGGGCATGGTTGGCTGTCTTGTGTGTTTCCATGTCGCCTTGTCACAGACTGGAAACCCGTTCACAGTAAACGCCTTTGGCAAAACAAACAGGTCTAATTCATTTCCAGTTATATTAACTGACATAAATCCGGTTTATTTTTCAGTCATATAGACAGATGTGGATTCAATTACATAAAATAAAATACTGTAATTCTAATGCAATATAGTCAAATGCAGTGGATGCTATAATAGCTATTGGTAAAAAGTTAGCTGTCTAAAGAAGCCTGGTTAATTGGATTGAGTCTTCACCTTTACAGAAACACTTTATCCTTACTAAGCATCTGGCAACAGTGGGAATGAACCACGTCCTTTAAACAAACAAAAACATTCAATCTCTACACTCAATTATATTCCACAACAGAACTAATTATGTCAACAATTATGTATTGGAAAAGCTTTGAGTTGTACGATTTACATTTCTCATTTAAACAGATCAAAATAAAAAAGTTGACATGGGAAAAATGTTTTTCAGTTAGCTGTGTAATAGTTCTGTACGATAGTTGCCCAATAATTATGCACGTATTGATATTTTTCTAAGGAAGCCAAAACCTCACTTCTAGTATTTCTAAAATATTCATGTTTACCATTTAGCAATGTTTTGGATTAATTAAGACCACTGTAGCTGGTGATTGATAAAAATAATCTGAAAGATAAGACTTGCCTAATAGTTGTGCGCAAAGTTTAAGAGTTTATGCTCTTAGACAGGATGGATCTGAGCTAATGCAAAAAGCACCGGATTTCCCTCCGTCTGGTTTCTATTGTCAAATCTGCAGGCTTATCATCCCCATATAAATCACAGGCAAACATTGATAAACTAGTATTGGTGAACTCTGAGTCAGATCGTTTGCCTTCTGTGTTGGTAATATGAGATAAACCTTCCAAACAAATCATTCAGTTCTGCTAATAGAAATACCTTAAGAGAGAGCGAGGAGGAGACACATGCTGTGTGCTATTGTTTTCACAGTGATAATAGTTTTCTGTGGAGGACATTTATCCTGAGGAATGCAGGAGCGATAAAAGTGGATTTATGCCGAGTTATAAAAGCAAAGATCTGTGTCCCCATATCAACAGAGGCTCACATTGCAGCAACTTAATTTAGAAACAATTTTAATCTTCAGAGCCTGAATTTCAGACTGAATGTAGATTTGTGTCAAGGAGTTATTATTGTACCTACACTCCAGAATTCATTTTGAACTCTCAACAGCAGTTGGGTGAATATCGTCAGTCCAATTTGAATACTACATCCAGGTTGTCCTGCCATTCCTCTGAAATATCTGCAAAAATATGGTATAAAGCTACTTTAAAACCAATAATTATTTTTTTAATCAAATTTCATTTCTGAGTTTTAGACCATAGATTTTTTTTGTAATCTGAAGGTGATAATGACCAGGAACCTCACTTTTTTTAAAGATCACATTTAACTTAACTATTTTTTTTAAGATAAAAACAAAAAAAAGTTTTTATCTTAACATTTAAGATAAATATATACTGCTCAAAAAAGTAAAGGGAACATTTCACTTTAATTTTGTGTGTGACTCCAAATCCAGGCCTCCATTGGTTAATAAATTTGATTTCCATTGATGATTTTTGTGTGATTTTGTTGCCAGCACATTCAACTTTGTACAGAACAAAGTATTCAATGAGAATATTTCATTCATTCAGATCTAGGATGTGTTATTTGAGTGTTCCCTTTATTTTTTTGAGCAGTGTATATAGTTTAATTACTTTTCTTCAGTTGTTCAACATATTTCTTGTTCTTTTTGCAAAACTACAGGAAATTCTGTCTCCTTGGAAGCAAAAGGAAACAAAATCACTGAAAAATGCTAAAGCATGGCTTTTAAGCAGAAAATGTCCTACCTAAGATTACATGGAAAGAATTTCCTGTTCAGATTATTTTCTTAGATTGAGATGATTCATGAAAAAATATGTGACATGGTTTGGGCAGATATAATCCTAGGTTGAGTCAAACATTTTACTTTGTGAGCGTTAAGACTGCATGTAATGTCTGTTTAGGGGTTTGTCGTCATGCTGAAAGGCATAACCTAAAACAGCGTGAGTGTAGCAGTAGAGAGCGAGGTGGAAGCTCACAAAGCAGGCTTTTTATTACCCAGAACCCCGCTGTCTCCCAGGGAGCACATATTTAATTACAGACACGACAAGGAAGACATGAGGGAGTTCAAATGCAACAAATCCTTCATCTCCCCCCACCCCCGGGTAAAAGAAATCTCACTCTCACCACACAGCATGCTGCACAGATTAGCTCGGGGTCGGAAATTACAGAACATCTCCCGACCTCAGTGGAACTCTGCTGGAGCTTGCCAACTTTCAGCCCCAGCTTCCTGAAGACTAATGGTTTTTAGCCATTTCACCCTTTCAACCTGAAGGTTACTTGTAGTTTTATTATACAGAAGCTGAATATTTCTGTAGCTTTAAACTGAGGACGGCAATTTAGATTTTTAAAAATACTTCTATTCAGCATTTTTTAGTGTTACCTCAAGGTCTAATGGTAATTATACACCTACAGAGGTATGCACAGTTTTTCCACTTGCATATTTCATCATATTTTGCTTTTGCATATTTCATCATATTTTGCTTTATTGCTACACTTAAATCAGAGTAGTTTAATATCAACCAAAAAGCAGATGATTCCATTTTTAGGAGGAAAACGCCAACTACAAATAGAAGTTGCTTCATAAACCTAATATATATGAAATACATATAATAAAAACCTGTTTGTAATATTTGACAATGAGTGTTTTACATTGGTGTGAAGGAATTCACACCCCTTCTGCCCTCTCTTTCAGAGTTCATTTAATTCAGATACATCGAAGGCTCGCTGTGTTTTTTTGTTCAGCAGTGGTTTTCACCTTGTAACTCTCTAATTGAGGTCATTTCTAAGCAGTCTCTTTCATACTGTGAAAATATGAGGTTTGACCTTAATTGATGCGAAAGAGACCCACACTGCCTTAGTGACCTTCAGGAAGAGTCGTTAACGTGCTTTTTGAGTACAATGAACCTCAGGGACCACAGCCACTCAAAATGAGTGAAAATCCACAAATCCTTTCTAAAATTGTTTAACTGCCTCTTGAATATATGCATTAATGCCAACAGTGGAAACCATCTCAGCACTACAGCAGAAGCTTACATCTACAAACTTCTTTGTCTCAACTCTTAGAGGGTTCAGCCAATTAACACCTAGGAAAATTAACACCAGCCAATAGTGGGTCAAGGAACACTGCATATATGTATTTCAGATTCCCAGCTGCATTTTATTTCTAATATTTTAAACATGATCTGTTTGGAAAAACACAAATATGCAGATTTTCCATGAATAGTTTGGTTCCACAGAATATATGAACCCACAAATACTGACCTATGAATAGGCAGGGGTCCACTGCAATTTTGGTAGGATGGCCACACCTAGGAAAGTTCACCACTTTTACATGTTTTCTCTATTTGTGAACAATATCTCCCACTAAGGAGATATTGTTCTAATATGCAGCTGAAACCACTGTTGCATATTAGGGGCATTGTAGATAGAAGGGGGAAAAGGAGGAACAAACTTCCAACAAAAAACTCAGAAATATTCTAGAAAGTCGAAAATTTGCGAGAGAAAAACCAAAAAATTTCTAGACTAACCTCAGATATTTTCTACAAAAAAATGACATTTCTGAGTTTCAAGAGTGGAAAATGTTGCACTTTTCAAAATTAGAAATTTCTTTGATTTTTCTAAAACATTTCTCAGATTAAGTACAAAATTGAGTTTTTTTGTTAGAAATTTATTCTTCCTTTTTTCTATCTATCTACAACGGTCTTAATATGGCATTGTATGAGGTCTTTAAGTCTTGAATTTATTTTATTAGATTTGATAATTATTTCTGTCATTATTTAGGTTCTCCCCCTTGTAGTTTCATCTTTTTTGCTTTAGTTACTCTGCCATTTACTCTCTATATGTGAATAAAAGAAGATTGAATATAGAGATAGGTTTTAATGAGGAACTGAATTTTTAAAATGTGGTTGCTCAGTTAAATGGTAATGAAAGGAAATTAGAGATATTTTGTTTTTGAAAAATACTTTTCTCAGGAGAATTTGAGGAAAGGCAACGAGTAGTAAAATCCAAGAAATGGCACTAGTGCAACAGTGATGGATGCAAACTGTTGCTAAAAACTAAAGAAAAATTTACACCCCTTCTCCAGCTGCTAGTCATTTACCTCATCAAGCTTCACTGCTCCCTTCCCAGCTGCAGTTAGTTTTCCTAATTGGTTCTTTAGTCATCTCCACTCCCTTCTCTGTACCTACCTATAAACCTCCCAGACTCATTACTTGCCGCTGGTTCCTTCTGTTTGCTCCGGTTTCTTTGTTTACTCTGTGTCACAGTTGATCCTCGCCTCATGTTCTGGATTTTTTAGTTTTTCTAAGTGTTTTGGACTTTTTCATTAAACCATGGAACATTCTGTTCTCCTGTCTGCACTTTGACATCATGACACTAAAAACCTAAAACAAGTCAAACTGATCCATCCATCCATTAATTACACTTCCACCATCAAAATGATAAAGAGGGAGACCAGGTTTATTTCAGTTGAAGTTTTAAGGAATACATTTAGTTGTTTGATAGGGTTGTTTTGCAACCTTATCAGACTAACAGATTTTAGTTGTTCTTTTTCTCATCACTCCTTGAGTTCCTTTAGAACAGTTTATGATTTTTGAGACCTTTTTTAGCCTACTTAAAGTTTTCAGATGGGATAATACAAATCAAATTTATGAACATGTTAATCACAGTTAATCCATAACTGATGAAGGGGGTTAGTTTATTGGATTTTTCCTTTATTACTTACAAGTAATATTTGAAAGCTACTTTTTATATGTTTTCAGGTAATCTTTAATCTGTTTGGTTAACTGAAACACCAAAAGTGTGAACAAATAAATCTGTGCTGTTGCAGATAGTTTTTAGTCGTGACTTCAAGCTTTATTGTAGAGTACTGTTAGACATGGTGGGAAACAAGTGTATCAGCTCTTTAGGGAGCATCTGATACCAGTGTAACTTAAGAAATAAAAGGAAACTTTGCCTAATGGGATGCCTGTGGGATCCATCTGCCACTCTGCTCCTATTTCCTCCCACCACAACACCACCTACTGAGTAAAATGACAAATCAAGGGATGCCCTCTTCTTTATGGGAGGTATAGGATGCACTCGCCCACAGTCAGCACATTCAAATGAAGCTCTTCTTTTTCACATTCATCACGGTTGAAAGTAGCACTTTCCAGGCTATTATTTTCTGCTGTGACAAACATGAAATCTATGCCCCAGCAATGAAAGAACTGCGGGTGGCATTTTAAAAGAGGTGGCTCGATGTTCAGTGAAAGATTTAAACACTTCTTTACAGAACACAGCTTCAGGTTTTTATCTGTCTGATACACCACTCTCACATGGTGGCAACTGATAACACACTCAGAGCTGCATGCTTTGCATCTGGGAAAATAGATAAGGTGTGCCTTGTCTGGACTGGATGATGCATTTGACTCACAATGCATCATGAAAGACTGTTTGCATTCTTCACTTGACATGCTAACTATCTGCATTTTTTCAGAGTTGATGGACAGCTGCTGGGGAATCCAGACTTTTGAATGTAGAGACACTGGAGATGTTAAAGGGATTCACGATTAGTTATAAAAATAGACCTTATTTGAGAAATATTTATTTTAGATATAAAAACAATACAGTAATAATGAAGGTTATTTTGTTTTTATAAATTTTAATAAAATATTTTCACAGGAATGCCGCCATGTTGTTCATGCTGCAATACTCTCTGGGTAAATGACATATAATGGTCCAACTGCCTGGCTCCTCAAGCCAAAACAGTAAGGAGTAACGTTAAGCCTTTTTAATTTGAACCGGAGCGCATTGAAATCGATTGGAATGTAGAAATCACAAGAGGTGATGATGAGGAGGAAGACCAAACAGAGGAAGAGGACAGAGTTGGCCATAGGAGCTGATGTTTAAATGCTGCTGCTGCTGCCTTCAGCTTCGTAAATGAAACAATGAATGACACTTACCTTTGGTCGAACTGTGTGATCCAGTAAGTACTTCTTTAACTCTGTTTCCAGTTGTTGGCGAACCAACACTTCTTTCGGTGTTGGTGGAGCTAGAACACAGTACCTGTGTTCTAGCATTTCCAGTAGTAATAGCTCCATTAGCGCTGCTTGTCTTTAACGTTTCCCCCAGCGTCTGTAGAGCTGTGTCCGGTATTAGCTGTTCTGTGTAGAGTCTGGTGTTGGTAGCGACACCGGACTTTACCACCGACCTGGATCTCCATGGGTCCAGTCGGATTGGTGGCATCAGTATCGCAGGCAGTATAGCTCCTGTATTATCTCAAAGAGCGTCGAGCTCTGCCTGTCTCAGCACAGCATTTATTTTTAGCTCGTTAAGGTAATGATCACCTGTTAGAGCCTTCCTTAGGTTTGCTGGTACAAATAAGTGTTCTGGAGAAAGGTCCAGGGTACAGATTAGATCCTTTGGAAGTTGGGTTCCACTCCGGCTCTCGCACTGCGCTCTCCTTTCTTTTATGTGTGAAATTATCCAGATTCGCCTATATTTTGATTTAGATTTTTTTTTTTTATTACAGCCAATAGTGACGCAGTGTGGCATTTTCTAAAATTACACAAGGTGTCAAATGCAATATAATAAACAACTACTGGGGTAAAGTTAGCCTTCCCGTGTTCACTCTGTAGATTCCAGGACAAAATGGACCAAAACGCGTCATCAACCCATTGGTGAAAAAATGGCGACCTCCATGGGAGAAAAATATATCAAAACATGTAAATTTTTTTAAGTGATTATGAGTTTTAGCATATCACAAACAGCAATTTCTTGGGTAATTGGAAAATTGCAACATATTTAGGCCAACATGTTCAACTAGACCTGGAACCTTTTGAAAGTTAAGACCAAAGTTATTCATATGCTTGCAAGCAAAGAAGCCTCTTACAAATGAGAAGAAAATAATTTAAAAAGAGTATAACTAGAAAGAAAAATATAAATTTCATTATAATTATTTATGCACTTGTCAATGATCAATGGAAAAACCTGGAATGTCACCAGTTGAGCCCTTTTTATGTTGGCAGACCAGCTTTATGGATGTTTCCACAGGTATTTTGATGCCTTATTTTTGGTGATGAGCTCCGAGTCTTTGAAATTAGAAGGGCCAATTACCATTACCACTTACATTCATCAACAAATTATCAGATTTTTAAAAGATAACTTTCAATCTGAATCTGCCAGTAATTTTACTCTCAATGGTACATATTATCTAAAGATGTGGATTATCTCAATTTTGTATCTTTTCCATCAAACTCACAGAAACATTATATTCTCAAAGAACTTTTAAATTTTGGGTTCATCTTTGCTTAATGAATAATCTCTAATAAGTGGAATCTGTTAGTTTTTTTTAGTATTTTTATTCTTGAAGTCAAAATATTGATTCTGCAAGAACAATGTTTATCATGTCCTAATATGCAATTCCTTAAAAAAGAAGAGGAGGTATTATCTTCTAGGCATGACTTTAAAGTTGAATTCATTTGCAAACAGCTTTTGTTCTAAATCAATTTATACCAGTTTAATATTATTTGTGTATAAAGAAACGTAGATGTGCTACTTAAAGATAGATTCTATGACCATGTTTTCAAATGTTTAACTTCTTAGTGTGCAAAGTTTGTGTTAAAGCGTACCATAGAAATCCCATCAGTTAATGACTTAACCTGTGTTTCATGTGTTGTAACTGTAGGAAATCTTTCTTAGCTCTCCATAAATCCTCCCATGGGCCACCAATGTGATGCAACATGGTGTGCTGTTAGAATTTAATTGCAGGAGCTGCTTTTGTGTGAGATACATGCACATTTGTGTGTGTGTGTGTATTTTATAAAGATGACTGTACCTCTTGACCTCTTTCTTTTTTTAATATCCCACAGTGGAAAAACAGCATATAAAACCTTGGTTGGTTTTGCACTGCTTCAGGTTTAGACCAAATTAAAATAAATTAGATCAGTATTAGAGGCATTACTACTACTTAACACAAGCTGTCATCTCAAAATCAGATCTCTTATCACACTGTGTCATTAAACCAATTTTAAAAGCTCTCATCAGTACAGTTTCCTGCCATGAGAATTATTTTGTTTTAGAAATTGGTCCCCCTGCTGATGTAACACAATGCTTTCAATTTAATTATTGCCAAGTCGTTCCCTTTATTTGTTGAGAGGAGTCTGGTTTGTAATATGAAATATGTCTTAATCACATTCACAGCTACAAACTGAAAGGCTGACATATTTTATCTGGTTATAAATTTCTAACGAAGATTGAAAATGTTGGCTGTGAGAAATAAAGACGATATATTAGGGAAAAATTCATTTGTTCTGGTGCCTGACTTACTGAGAATATGATAAACTTAGAGAATATCTGTATGGTTCCAAAATGATCCTGTTCAATGAGAAGTTTAAATTTGGGGACATAATCTCACTGATCCAGCCTTCCTATAAAAATTCCCCTTTAATACTCATTTATACAATAAGCTGCAATCACCGCAGATCAAAAGTGGAAAACTTTTCTTTTTTTTTCTTTCAGATTGCAGCCAATCCAGAAAAGCCTAATCCCAGAACATTCTCCAGAGATGATCTTAAAGTGTTCCCAGGACAAAAATACAACTCTCAAGCCCACTAAAATAAAAATAAAAAAGACTTGGTGTGATTGTTGACATTTGCTGTTGGAGGAAAACCTGCAGACTGACATACCACTTGATTCCATTTTGGCCTTGAATCAGCGGACTTTCTTAAGTACTGTTGGGTCATAGAAGTTTGGTTTTCTGGTCAATATGTTTTGTGGCTCCAGAGATGGTTTGCAACCATGTTCCAGAGGCAGTAATGGACTTAAACTCTGTATATGGTCTTTGTATAACCAAAGCAAGACTTAAGTCTGTTTTTTCAACCCAAAGTCTGATTTTTTCCTAGTGTGTTGGAGTCTAGCAGAGCTGTCTATGGTCACTGAGGACTTCAGGGCCCAAAGTTGGAGAGGGGAGTCTCTGGATTGAGAACTTTTGAGTCTGAACTTTATTTTTAAATACTAAGTATTGGCATTTGTTCGCATCTACAAGTCATGACCTTCAATGTGCAGGTCATGACTGCACTGAAGTGGAACATAGTCAAGACAGAAGCGAGAGAGAAGCAGCCTGGTTGAGAGTAATTTCCTTTAGTCTTAAGCCATGGGAAAAAGCGGATATTCATTTCAGTTCAGAGATCAGTCTGTCTCAGAAGAAAGACTGACCTGTACTAGATAGTAGGATGGAACAGAGGTGGATACATCTATTGTGGTCTTGTCTACAGCAATGCAGGTGCTGCTCTTTGTCCTGGTGAACAAATACAAGAGCCAAAAGGCAAACTGATCTCAATCCAATCCATCCTCTGGGATGTGCTGGACAACCAAGTTCAATCATTGGTGCCCCCCTTGCAACTTTTAAGACTTAAATGATTATTTACCACATCACAGATCCCATACCACCTGTAGGTGGTAAGGGATCTAGTTAAGAGATCTAGTTAAGAATCCATTCATTGATGGGACAGGTTGGAAATAAAACAGGAACCATCACATTCCTAGGCAAGTGGTTATAAACTTAATGCCTGTTTGGTGTGAGTCTAGACTTGTGCACTGACTTTGAAAGGGCATCCAAAGAATATCAGGTCCAATGAATTGTACCACACTCAGCTTGCCTCGATTTGTCTCTGTCTTGTTTGCTGCGTTAGTGAACAGTTTTATATCAGTTTCAAAGGAATCACAGAGAGGAGCGTCTTTATTCTCTTATCTTTATTCAGGATCAGCAAACAGGTGAGCAAAGCAATTAGCAGAGCAAGAATAAAAGCTATTCTGCTGTCTAATCTCCATCTGGATCTGTCAAAGAAGCTGTTGTTCAAATTATTTACTCACACAAAAGTCTCCCAGGACGAATTTCAATAGAGGTTTCAATCAAATCTAAAATTGCACCAAAAACTGATAGTTTTACTTGTCTGTTTTTCCTTTAAAAGTGGTTTTAATTGATATTTTATCATCTTCGCTCATTCTGACGGTCTAACAGCTTGGCTGGTAGCTCACTGTTCACTTATTTCTTAAAAGATAAGATTATGTTTATGCCAGCATTGGAGCTTTGTGACTTCAAAGAGACATCATCAGATGAACAGGCAGGGAACTGACCATCGACTCCCAGTGGAGTTTAAAACAGGCGTTTTGTTTTTTCCCAGATTTCTATCAGCACAGCTCTGCTATAAACAGTCTCATCTCTTGAGGAATAAACAGTGTGGGGAAGACGGGGGGAACGTATTTCAAAAATTTAATTTTGTTGTGACAGCGGAGATGATAAAAGCAAGGTTTTTAGTGGTGCAGCAGTGACACCTGCAAGTGAGTTATAATATGACATGTTTAATGACTAACCGGCTCTTCATTCCTTTCGTCATCGGTTTTCATTCTCCAACTTGCAGTCAAACACGTGTTACATCATTTTCTGTGACCGCAGAGGGCGATAGAGCGCAGGTACGTCTTGAAGATCAGCGAGAAGAAGAGTATTTACGTAAACTGCGTAAATACTGCAACAGCTGGGATTGTAAACTTCACGGTTCCTTTATTACCATCGCACTGACGGAGAAAATATAATGTATTAATTCGTATTTGACTCTGTAAACTGTTTGACCATTGCACTGAATGCCTATGTGCTGTCATTAAAATATGTGAACCAAGTGTGGGCGTTTAATAAATCGTTAAACGATTAAGAAATTATTCTAAGTGCTCTGGTAGTTTTTAACATGATTTTTAATGTTTCTGCCACCTCTTTATTACAGTCATATCACACTTCTATCAATATTCAACCCTCAAATAGCCAGGATCACACTGGTCACAGATTTTGATGGCCATATTAATTTGTGACCTTACTGTACAGTCCTGTAAATTGTCAGAGTGTAAAACAACTATTTTTCAGAGTTCTACCACCTCTTCACCAACATCTGAGTGTATTTATAATGATATTTAACCCTCAAATAGCCAAATTGACATTGTCACAGACTTTTGCTGATCTCCTGTTACTGTTTACTGTAGACTGAAGCATGAAAAACCTCTGATTTAATTGTTAGCACTTTTGAGAGAAAACAAAATTGAATCAATTTATCAATAACTGAACTGATTAATTTTTGCTTCTTTATAAAGACAGATTTAAAATTGTCAAACAGGTCCTGTTGAATGCAAATAAAATTCTGTTGGTCAGATATAGCCACCAGAAACTACAGTCCACTTTGTGTAATTTACAAATTGTACAAATGCATAGATTAAGATATTTAATAACTCATAAATAGACAGTCCACCAGACGGAAACATCTGCATATTGTTGGAAAAGCAATTTCACTTTCTGGTGCAAATACGTCTGCATTCATATGAAATTTCTTGGTGTTCCGTTTGTCGTGTTTTGCAGCTAAAGTATCAGTTATTTCTATAGAAGCTTCTGTCTTGAGTAAAATGTGAGTTTAACATTTACTTGCTGCCTTTCAGGGTCTGTGAGGCCTTTATCAGTCGGAGATCATGCATTTGTTATGCATAACTTTATGACAGCTGTGTGTGCGCTTTACAAGATTTGGGGACATCTAGTGTATAAGCTGCAAACTACAGCAAGTTTGTGTTATTGAAACTTGCAGTTCAACAAGGTAAGAAAGCCCTTAGCAGCTATAATTCTTTGCAGAGCACATCATTGCTGTTCCAGGAAGGCAATTTCAGTAATCAGGAAGACCTCCAAAGTTCCTCCAATCAAGTCCATTTACAGTGCTTCCTGAGCAGGGTGTGTGTACCCCAGAAGGTGGTCTTATCTGACGTCCTTAAAATGTACCCAACATAGAAGTCTTATTATCAGGGACTTCCCACTCTACCACTTCTCCCACACCTGGCACACTGGACTTTATTTTGTCACATGTGCTGGTTTCAGTCTTAGAAAAAGACAGAACAGTTAAATAACAGAACCATTAAATGCATATTATGTTAAAAAGTTCTTAGTTTTTATTTGTGCAGCGGTGCAGTTGTTGAAAATATTGTCCATGTTAAAATGTTTGTGGGCCTCACAGGTTCTTCTGTTAGTAACCATGTATACAGACACACACACACACACACACACACACACACACACATATATATATATATATATATATATATATATATATATATATATATATATACACACACATATATAGGATTTGCAGAATTTTTAACTTAAAGACATATAACGTCTTGCTGCATCATGATAATTCAGAAATTCCAGAATGCAATAAAATTATCCTATTTTCTTCTGGCACATTTAATGAGAACTTATTTAATGCCTTTCTGCACTTTTAATCACAAGATTTGTGAACTAAAAGTCACATTCCTGTACTATATGAACCTCCACCCTGTTCTGAATAACTGTTTCATTTGTTGGGCAAATATTGGTGGAAATGATATCTTGCACAACGCCCATTTAATATACTGAACAGTAGGCTTCACTGATTGATATTTATTTCCCTGCCCTGATATTTCCTCAGTGAGAGCAGACCACGGTGATGGAAAGAGCGAACGTGCATGCACACCAGGAAACAGCAGGCCCTCACATTAGACTCAGAAATGTCAGGTCACTGCAGCAGGAAAAACCAGGCCGACAATTTAAAACTCATAAGCATGTTAAATAAATACAGACATGCCATAGATTCACTGTCAGCAATAATGTTTGGCTGTTCACACACTGGTTATTAGAAAAGAGGGCAATGTTGTTCTGCTGGATCTCACCTCCCAGAGGCGAACAATAACCTTTTTGTGACTTGGTTTTTAAAAGCCTGTTTGAGTCGAGTTCTGGTTCGGTTCCGTGAGACTGAAACCATGACGAAGTCAGAATTTACTCTTCTTTTCAACAGGGATTCTCTGCAGCTTCTTAGGAATTAAAAAGCTGCAGATGAGATTGAAATCTCATCTGTCCTTATTTTCAGATTATGCCCAACTTTAATGTTATTGTATTTTGCCCATTGGTTCACTCTTTTCTTCACCCAGAGTGAAACTGGAATGGTTGTAGTGGCTTACAGCAGCCCTTCATCTTCTCATCAAAGTTTGCATTTGATCTTTATGACTGAGCCATGACTTTCCAATAGATTTAATGAGAATAGGCACTTCAGTTGCACTCAGGTTTTTTCCGACCAACAGACATTTCCTACAGCCTTTGATGGTTTGAAGTAATCTCATTGAGGATGGTTTACTTCCCTGATGTATCTGCCTGCTCTTAAAGTTCCACTCTGTAGACTAAAGATTATTTCATTTGACTTTTATTCTATGATTCTTCCTGACACATCTACAAAGACATATTTCTCTTTGATCTATCATCAAAACGATTCAGACTGTCAGTGCTAGTTCATTCAACTTCAGCAGAACAGTGTCACACTTTTATTGTCTGAGATCCGAGTTTTTTCTAAGCCAGGATCCTTTCGCTAAACATTAGCAACTTCCTTGTCTAATGCAAAATGGGCATAAACTTTCACAACAGAATAATCCTAAGAAAAGGAATCAATATTTTTATCTACCTTTTCCAAATAATTTGGGTCATATGCTTCACTTGTAGCAATATAAAAAATGTTTTCCACCTAAAGATTTCATGTATTTTAAAATTGTAATTTCAATGAATGCTACTGGAATTGAACCGTTGCTTTAAGTAGGAAATAGACATTAAGCAAAGTAGGAACTTTATAAGAGTTTAATAAAAGACCTTTGCGTTTAATTTAACTGAGTACTCCAAACCCCAGAGAAAATTTCATTAGAGTAGATCTTTATCAGAAAATCCTGTAACAACTTTTAAAGAATCTGTCCCATTTTCAATTTCCTCAGTGTCTCAGAGAAACACTGCAGAGGGCCGCAGTTTAATTGCTAGCCCTTCACAAATTGATGTTCTTGTTCGTAGTATTACTTTCTCATTGCATGTTGCATTAGGTGATGTAACTCCCCTAAAAAAGAAAGTAATTATTTATAGGAGACTAGCTCTCTGATTTAATTCAGCTGTGGGTTCATTAAAACACCATGCTGTGAAACTGGAGAGAAAATGGTGTTCCATGCATCAAGAGGAAACCTACTTAACCTGGAAACAGTCCGCTGTATAAAAATATCCTTCATCCATTCCCTCCAAACATAATTACTTCATTACAGCATTGGAGGTAACTAAATCTTGTGTTTGTACTGTAAGTTTTTTTAGTTATTAAAAATATTATCTTCGTTTAAACTTTTAACTTGTCAACTTTTATTTGCATAGGCTATCATTTTCCGTGTGATTGAACCCAAACTTTTCATGTGGACAGAGAGAAACAGAACATAGTTAAAGTTTATATAAATCAGGAGCAAAGGATTAGCTGCTTTGCAGGTGTGTTGATTACCAATTTGAACCAGGAAGGAACAAGTGTTCACAAAATAACACACTATAAAGTGAATCAAAGAGTACCAAATAACACAACTGGAACAAAACAAAATCCGGAGCTTAACTGGCTGAAAGGAGCTTCCTTTGGTTTAGTATTGGAGTTAAAAGTGAGGAACTCCATTGCTTTGGTGAACTCTGGGAAAATGTCACTCTTATAAAACAAACCATAAAGTTAATCATAAAGTTAAATGACTGGCAATCATTGGAAAGGGCAGAAAAAGACTCACTCCAGTGAGTCCTGTCTTATTTTGAACACAAGAAAGTTGTTGAACTTTTGACTCTTTCACTGGAGCTGTTTTTTTGTGGAAAACTGTTTAAATTGATTTTTTTATATACTAATGAATAATTGACTTTGCTTTACTGTCAGAAAATAGAGCAGCTTCGGTTCTCTACAAACAACTGAGAATTTATCAAGATCAAAAATGTCCTCCAAAGGTTGTGGCAGAATGTGTTTACAAAAGTGCCCATTAAAATATTAATAAATAATTCTGTATGCATTTGATGAGTACTTCTTGAAATTAAACAATGGTAAACATCCTTTCACATTGATGTAATTTGGAAGAATACATAAAAATGGTTTTGATTTGATTTATACAACATTTAATATTTGAGTACAGAACTTTTATATTGAATTTCTATTTATGTGGCTTTCTTGAGGCAAGAGGGCCACAAAAATATTTTATGAAAATGTAATAAAAAATGATGTGCTTATCAGTATTGGTTCTGGACCATTGTCCTCATCTGGACAGCAAATTTGATCCTTCAAACATGAAGTCTGAGAACCTGTTTTGTATAAATGAAATATTTTGAAATGAGCTAAGATGTATTATTCCAAAAAATTGGGAACAGCACCACAAAACAACAAATGGATGTTAAGGAATATTTGTCGAAACAGTTAAGCATTATTCATCAGGAAGCTTTACAAACTTTCTCTTGCTGCATTTAAACACATCTTCTCCTCATGTCTCATCCTAAGTAAATTAACTCAAACATAACTTCATGTTGATGTTTGCATCCAAAGCCTCCTGAGAGCCGCTGGTCTTCTCTTGTAATCCGGTTAGCTCAGCATCTCCTGTGCGGAGGTAATCTACTTTGATCCTCGGCCCGCGACCAGAACACTGAATCTGTGTCAAAGCAGCCAGCGCCTGTGCTGCCCAATCTATAAACGCACATGCACTGCTTGACTCATGTCCTACTTGACATCTAGGCAACAAGTGCTCTGATTACAGAAGCCACAAATTGTCAAATAACAAACCTGAATAAACATTTATGTCGCTCAAAGCCAGGAGGGGTTGTAATTATCCCTCTGTGATGTTATTTCACAGGAGTGCAGAAGTTCAGCAGCAGGCGTAATTTCATTGAAATTTAAACAGTTTCTTCCTTCTCCAGTTAGTTTTCCTTGAACTTGTCTGACCTTAACTCGACCTCTCATTCGTGTAAACAGACATTACGTAGCCGTTTCTAGAAATGATCAAGATGTTTGGTTCAATGTGCAAAAAACTTTGAACATCCTCATCTTGCATTAACATTATACTGCTACCTTGATTACCTTTGTATGACCTAGAGCAAAAAATGACAAAATGGTGTCTTATTACAATTATTTTGCAGGGTTGCCCTGCAAAATAATTGCAGGGCAACCCTGACAGGCACCCCGATGACCACAGTGGTGCCTGTGGTCATCGGGGCCCTCGGGGCAGTCACCCCCAAACTGGAGCAGTGGCTCAAACAGATCCCAGGAACAACATCAGACATCTCAGTCCAGAAATGTGCAGTTCTAGGCACAGCCAAGATACTGCGCAGAACCCTCAAGCTCCCAGGCCTCTGGTAGAGGACCCGAGCTCAGAGGATGAAAGAGACCACCCGCGGAGGTGTGTGTATATATATATATAATAGACAAATTGAAAATTCCAGACATGGATAAATTTTCATCTTTTGCCAACCATGTTTTTGCTTTTAATTTAAATTGATAGTAAGTAGAATTACAAACGGGGTTCATTGCCGCTGCTAACTATTTAGGTGCCCTATGCATAAACGATTTGTGGTGCTCCACACCTTCTCATGCTGTACTGTTTTGATGTAAAACCTAAAGACACCAAAATGGTCTCAATTCATAAAGGAAAGTTAAATTAATTTGGTATTCACATACTGCAACGTTGCAGTGCATAGTAAATTATCTTTGAAGTAGGACAGATTTAACGACTGGAAAAATGTGTTGCTTTTGTATTATTTATGTCTGTTAACATGCTTCACACATTTTTATTTAACTTTGTTGTTGTTACGAGTAATTATCATGATTTAGTCTGACTTTTTTGGTGCCCCCTCCACCTCCTTGTCTTACATGCAGGGTATTATGTGCGTGGGCACACCTATTTATAAAACTTGGCTAAATAAAGCAAGAGTGAGCCAAATTTTGTTCTTGTTGCTGAAATTACCCACATTAAACAAACCTAGACAAAGATAGTCAAGTTGAAAAGTTAGAGAGATTGTAAGCTGTGTTTATTTTATTTTTTCACCAGCCAAACCTTAAAGACCCTGTTTATGTTTTGGATCTACAATGATTTACTGATCCATTTTCCACAGAAACCAGAATACTTTCCTTGTGTTTAGTTTTTGCAAGAATAGTAGTTCTTGCAATTTTACAAAATAGAAAACAAGAAAAATTGTCTGGCCATAGAATTCTTTCAACTTGACATTTCTGACTGCCAGGCCTCTTTCCTTTGCCTTCTCAGTCTGCAGACCTCTGGAATATTTACAGAGAGTAGTGGTCAAAGATCAGAAGAATGGTCTCTCAGCACAAATTAGTAGGATTTAGATTTCTGCTTTACTTTATGGGAAATTTTATATTACAGTGACATTCAGTTCTTATTTTGCTACTATGTTCTGTTTTTGACAAAGTCGCTGTTGGATGTTATTCATTAAGGAGATGTTATCTCCTTATGAATAACATTTCATGTAAAGCTTTTCCATCTCAAAAGAGCTGCATGGATTATCCCAGAGATGCTTTGACTAATATGTGAACCACTTTTTTGTCAAGTTTATTTTTTCATCTGAAACACACAAACCTAAATGTAATAATTGTATAAAAGCATAGGATAATTTAAATGTTGTTTTTGTCTTTAACATAGGAAATTGTAAATCTACATAAAATAAATCAAATACATGACAAATAATTTTGAATTTTGAAATTTATTTCAACAGTCAAAAAGTCAAAAAAGTATTAACTGTTATAAAGAAGGAAGCTACATTAAAACTGCTCTTTTCCTCTGAAATTACCTATGTATTTATCTTTTTTACCATAACTATAATGCATCCTCTCTCGTTCATGCTTTTATGTTACAGTTTTCACCTACAGTTCTATTCAGTTTCTTTTGCTGTACTTCTAAAGACTTGTACTGATTATGAGGCTAGTAATAGAAGAGACATGAGTAATAATAATAAGTAGTATTATATATTTTAAAATTATACAGGTCCTTACTTTATGATGCTGAAAACGAATAATCGGCATCAGCGTCTATCTACCTTGTTTTGGTAGTACCACAGTATGACCACTAGATGGTGGTGCATACTCATATTTGTAAGCCTACTAATTACAAAGTTTGACATAAAGCTATAAGAGAAATATCAGATTACCAATACATAAAACTGTACTCTTGTTTTTTATGTTAGAGTAGACAATTTAAAATGCTACATTTATTTACCAGTCAATATGTGTAGACTGCAAATTAATGACCACAACCTGACTTTTGCATTTGTAATCTGCTGCAACTTTTGACACTTTCAGGTTATTTTCTTTACCTTTTATTTAACTTCTTTAAAATTAAGTAACATTGTAGATACTTATTATAAAACTTTAAATATTGAAGCTAATCAACATAAAGTGTAAGACTAACCTTGTAATTTTTATAATGTAAGGCATTTAATGTATCCGAATAACTTTTGTATCTTTTTTTTTGAGATCTTCATTTTGAAGACCCCTCTTACATCTGAATGTGTATGAAATATTGTCTTTCTTCTGGAAATGAATCCAGCTTTAAGACAAATGAATGCTTATAATTAAGATCTCTGGGGGATATTGCTACCTGTATGTTTGATTGACACCTTCACCACCAGCTGAGCTGCCATAAGGAGGGCCGGCAGAGGGCGGGCAGACAGAAGACAGGACATCCAATGGGATCAGCGATGGGAGGGAGTTTGTTCCACTCCAGCTTTGTTCTAACTTACTGGGACTCTTGAGCGCAATATGACTGGAGCACCGTTATTCCCCGGGACGGTGCGCGTATGCTCAGCGTACCCTAACTTTTTATAAACTTCTTTACGCATCTCCAAGGATCTGGGAACTTTTTTTTTGGCTTTTTCTAGCAGCGCAAAAAACAAAGGCAATCAGAGAAGCTGAAATGAAACTTTCCTGATCTGCAGGAATAATTTTCCTCCATCCAGAGGATTTTGTTGCAGCTGGATGAAATAACACTTGTGGAGTACTTCTGGGACACTTCAGTGCGGATAGAGGGGAAGAGCTGCTGCTGCTTTTCTCATTGAATTTTGGCTGCAGACACTTTCTGGAATACAATGCTGTGGAGGCTCTAACTTCTGTAAAGTTGATGCATCATCGGCATGGACTCTGTCTGAGAAAGGTGGACAGGTTGACTGACCATGGCGCTCACAGTTAGAGGCTTTGGCCGGTTTCATTTTGTTCTGCTGATGCTGTGGACTCTGCCGCGGAGCTGCGCGTCCAGCCAAGTCCGCCAAGAGTTCCGTGTCCTGGAGGAGCAGCCTGTCGGAACCTATGTGGGCACGATAGAGACCAAGCCCAGCTTCACGTATCGTTTCAGCGAAAACCACAAACTTTTCGCGATTAACGGCACCACTGGGGTCATTTCCACATCATCGGTGATTGACAGAGAAGTTCTGCAAAGTGATGTCATTAACGTAGTGGTGCTGTCCAGCCAGCCGACCTACCCCACGGAGGTCCGGATCGTGGTTTTGGATATTAATGACAACTCTCCGGTGTTTCCAGACGCGTCCATAGTGGTGTCCTTTAAGGAGGACGCCAGCAGCGGGAGACAAGTGATCCTGGACACTGCCACGGATTCTGACATTGGAAGCAACGGAGTTGATCACACCACTTACAGGATAGTGAAGGGGAACGAGCAGAGGAGATTCAGTCTGGATGTCACAGTCAATCCCAGCGGGGAGGGGGCATTCCTGCACCTCGTTTTAACCGCTGGTCTGGACAGAGAGGTTACCCCCTTCTACCAGCTCCTGATCGAAGTGGAGGACAAAGGAGAGCCGAAAAAGTTTGGCTACCTGCAAGTAAACGTCACTATTCAGGATATAAATGACAATCCCCCTGTTTTTGAGCTAGATCAGTACCAAGCCAGTGTGTTCGAGGATGCAGCTGTAGGTTCGAGCATCCTGCAGATCACAGCATCAGATCAGGATGAGGGAGCCAATGCTGAAATTAGGTACTTTTTAGATGAGGGGACGCCTTTTCAAATTGATCCTAAATTAGGTACTATTATTATAAAGGAGGGATTGGACTATGAGATTAAGAAAGAGTATTCACTGACCATTCATGCTGTAGACAACGGTGTTCCCTCTCTGTCAGGCCGAACAGAAGCCACAATAAAACTTTTAGATGTGAATGATAATGACCCCGTTGTGAAGTTCAGATATTTTCCCACCACTTCAAAATTTGCCTCTGTTGATGAAAATGCACAGATAGGCACAGTTGTAGCTCTGCTCACAGTTTCAGACTCAGACTCACCCACAGCTAATGGCAACATATCTGTTTCAATCTTAGGAGGCAACGAGCAGAGGCACTTTGAAGTGCACACATCTTCTGTGCCCAATCTAAGTTTGATTAAAGTTGCGAGTGTGTTAGACAGAGAGAGGATTTCCTCATATAATCTGACTGTTTCTGTTTCAGATAATGGCAAACCTATGGCCAGGTCCTCCTTTGCCAGTCTGGTTATTTTTGTGAATGATATTAATGATCACCCCCCAATATTTCAGGAAACACTGTACAGAGTAGATATCAGTGAAGGAACTCCAAAAGGCAGCTACATTAAAGGGGTTTCTGCAACAGATGGTGATTCTGGGCAGAACGCCAACCTGAGATACTCTCTGGTGTCTGGAAACACTTTGGGCTGGTTCTCCATCAGTGAAAACAGTGGCCTGGTTACCAGTGCCACTTTGCTGGATAGAGAAATCGCATCTGAAATTGTGCTTAACATTAGTGCCAAAGACCAGGGGCTGCAGCCCAAGATTTCCTACACTAAACTGATAGTTAACATCACGGATGTGAATGACCAAGTGCCTACATTTACTCAGAGCACATATCACGTTTCTCTGGTGGAGCATGCTCCTGCTGGCACTGAGCTGGTGCTGCTGTCTGCCTCAGACGACGACCTCGGGGCCAATGGAACTATCCGGTTCTCATTTGATGCAGAGACCCCTGCCAGCATTCAGGAGCTGTTTCGTCTGGATGCTGTGTCGGGCCGATTAAGCACAGGCGTGGAGCTGGACAGGGAGCATCAGGCCTCATATTTGCTCCATATCCGTGCAGCAGACGGAGGCAGCCCCCCACTGCACTCTGTAGGAAATGTCAACATCACCATTTGGGATATCAATGACAACAGACCAGTGTTCTACCCTGTTCAGTATTTTGCCAATGTGAAAGAAAATGAACCCTCGGGTTCTTATGTGACCACTGTTTCAGCCACAGACCGTGATTTGGGAAGAAATGGAACTGTCAAATACATAATTACAGCAGGAGACACTTCCAAATTCCATATTAACAGCAATACAGGGAAAATCACAACACTAGTACCCCTGGATAGAGAGGAGAAAACTGCTTACCAGCTGCAGGTGACAGCAGCAGATGGGGGAGGCGTGCGCTCACATACCCAGGCCATTGTGACTGTAACTGTTATAGACACACAGGATAATCCACCTGTCTTCAATCAGAGGGTGTACAGCTTTGTCATGTTTGAAAATGTAGCACTTGGGACAGTCATAGGCACCGTGTCGGCCACCACACTGGACCTAAACACAAACATTTCTTATCTGATCACCTCAGGTGATCAGAGGGGGCTTTTTTCTGTGAACAATGTCGGCCAGATCACAGCATCCAGTCAGATAGACAGAGAGGAGCAGGCATTTTATCAGCTTAAAATTGTAGCCAGAGCCGGCCAGATCACAGGAGAGGCATTTGTAAACATAACTGTGAAGGACTTAAATGATAACGCTCCTCATTTCATTCACAATATGGAGCATGTGAGCGCTGTGGAAAACTGGAGTACCGGACATGTAATATTCCAGGCAAAAGCATCAGATCCTGACGAAGGTCCCAACGGCATGGTGATCTACAGCCTGAAAGAGAACCCAAAAGGCCTGTTTCACATCCATGAGCGGCATGGTCTGATCACACTGACTGGCCCGCTGGAGGTCACAACGAGCTCTTACGAGATCGAAGTCATGGCTGCAGACATGGGGGTTCCCCGGCTAACCTCCAGCCTCATCCTGATCATCAGCGTTTATGATGTCAATGACAACTCACCTGTGTTTGATCAGCTCTCATACGAAGTCATCATTCTAGAGTCTGAACCCGTCAACAGCCGATTCTTTAAAGTGCAGGCCACTGACAAAGACTCTGGTCTCAACGGGGAGATTATGTATGACATCATCAGTGGCAACATGGGTGATGTGTTTGGGATTTTTCCAGATGGACAGTTATACATCAAAACAGAGCTGGACAGAGAGATTCAGGACAGATATAACTTGGTGCTTGAAGCCAAAGACAGGGCTGTGGAACCACTGAGCGCCTCAGTAAACGTCACTGTGATCCTGGATGACGTGAACGATAACCGTCCTCTCTTTAATAGTACTAATTATGTGTTTCATTTTGAGGAGGAACAGACGAGAGGATCTGTTGTTGGGTATGTTTTTGCTGAGGATAAGGACTTTGGCCCTAACAGTGAGGTCAGATACACATTTGAAATCCCACAGCCCAACTTTGAGCTGAACACCATCACCGGGGAGCTTACCAGCACGCTACAGCTGGACCGTGAGTCACTGATGAGGCAAAGGGGTGCTGCTGTGTTTAGCTTCATTGTCGTCTCATCAGATCAGGGTCTCCCCAAACCCCTCAGAGATCAGGCCAAGGTGCAGGTTTACATTCAAGACATCAATGACAACCCTCCAAAATTCACCAAAGACATTTATCAGGCCTCCATCTCTGAGTCAGCTCAAAACATGACTCAGCTGCTGCGGGTCTCTGCCTCAGATGTGGATGAGAACAAAAATGGACTTGTTCATTATCACATTGTTGAGGGCAATGAGGAACGTCAGTTCATGATAGATGGCAGCTCTGGACAGGTCACTTTAGTTGGAAAGCTGGACTATGAAACCACTTCTTCTTACTCACTTAAAATTATAGCTGCAGATGCTGGAACTGTGCCTCTATCTTCCTCTTGTCTGCTGAGCATTAGGATTCTGGATGAAAATGATAACTCCCCATCCTTCCCTAAATCCTCCCTGTCTGTGGATGTGCTGGAGAACATGAGGATAGGGGAGCTTGTGGCGTCTGTGACTGCCACGGACGCAGATTCGGGTCAGAATGCAGACATAACATACAGCATCACAGCCACAAACAACCACGGCACTTTCAGTATTAGCCCCAACACCGGCAGCATCTTTCTAATTAAAAAGTTGGACTATGAAACACAATCACTTTACAAACTCAACATAACTGCAAAGGACAACGGTAGACCTCCTCGCTCCTCATCTATACCCGTGGTCATTCATGTCCGGGATTTTAATGACAATCCTCCTATATTTGCCCCTGGAGACATTTTCAAATCTATCCCTGAAAATCTTCCTCTGTCAGCCTCAGTTATGACCATTATAGCTCACGACACGGATGCAGACATAAACGGGCAGCTACAGTACTCCATTGTTCAGCAGATTCCTCGAGGGAACCACTTCAACATTGACCCAAGCTCTGGGCTCATTTACACCAATAAGGAAATTGACAGGGAGTTTTCCAACCTGTTTGAGCTGACCATCAAAGCCACAGATCAGGCAGTTCCAGCTGAATTCCGACGATTCGCATTAAAAAACGTCACAATATGGGTCACAGACCTGAATGACAATGTTCCTACTTTTGTATCCCAGAATGCTCTCGTGGCTGAGCCCAACATTGTTATTGGCTCCATCCTGACAACAGTGATGGCTCTTGACCCTGATGATGGGGAAAACGGGGAGGTGGAGTATGAGCTTCTAGAAGGGGATGCAGACACCTTCATTATGGACAGGTACAGCGGGGATATTCGCCTGGCTTCCCAGCTGGTCCCATCCCGACTCATGTACACCCTGGCAGTGTCAGCAACAGACCACGGCGCCGACCGTAAGACCTCCAGAACTGAGCTGACAATCATCCTTCAAGGGTTAGATGGACCCGTTTTCTCTCAGCCCAAATACATAACCATCCTTAAAGAAGGTCAGCCACCGGGAACAAATGTCATCTCCCTGGATGCCTCAAGTCCAAGGGGCTCTTCATCAAAAGTGGAGTATTTCATTGTGGCAGTACGGAGTGGCGGAAAAGCCGTTGGACGCCTTTTCACCATTGGGCGCCACACTGGAGTGATACAGACTGCTGCGGAGCTGGACAGGGAACAAGGGTCCGACCTGTACCTGGTGGATGTGTACGCCATTGAGACAGATGCCAGCCAGCCCAGAACACAGCGTGCTGAGGTAAGAACATTGCTGACTGTTTTACTCTTTGAAAGCACCTAACAGGGAGCTTAAATTTAGCAAAGGATGGCTTGTTTGATCTGCTTGGCAGGAGAAGGACATGAACTCAACTACTGGCAGTTATTTGACATCAATGCAATATGATTAATAAATTCCAAAGTACTTGTATAATAAACTGCCATTTTAGTGGAGATCAGTGAAGCAGGCTTTTATTTTGCTAGCATACCCCTGATAAAAAGGCAGTCTTGCAAGTTTGCTTTACAAGCTCCTTTGTTACTTTTATGTCACCAACATATTCTTATCAGTGGTTATATAATGTGCTTTCATATAATATATGTTGTAGAAATGAAAAAGTGTCATTCATGTGGTCTTGCCGTGCAGGTATGCAATATCAGAGCCTGAATTTCTCTGTGTTTGAGCTGCCTGAGGGTGTTTTGGCACTGGGGTGGTCTTGGGGCACCTTTATTCCACCAGGAACTGCTCCACTGGCAATAAGTGACCATTAAAATTGGCTGACCTCTACAGACTTTATAAAAAGATGTTGAGGTCTAAGAGAAATTTAATGATGTGATACGTTTCTTTTTAAATATTTTGACATGTAATGTGGGAACTTTAGGCCTGATTTGGTTGGCTGATGGCGAGCTGCCAGTAAAATCAAAACCAAATGTGATATCATTTTATTACTTTATAAACCATTAACCAGACCTCATACACCTTGCTACAACAAGCTTCAATTAAAAAACAACAAAAAGATCCAAGCTGCTTCTTTTCTTGGAGATGGGTGTGTGTTAGTTTTAAATATCAGAGACAAACTGTGAGATTATGTTAGCAGATGTAACTGTAACAGTTTGTGAAGGTCATATTGAAATATCAGATGTTCTCTCATTTTGCTTCCAATTGAGATAGCAATCTGCTTCTCTGCTTACAAGGTTGCTGAGTTAAATAAAGAGCTTCACTTTTCCATCCTCAAATCTTAAACTTTGGTTTGGTTTCAGTCTAGGCTTGAATTGTGTCATTATAACAATCCATTTGCTGGAAAGTATTATTAGTGCTCTAAAAAGTATTATACAAACAAACTTTAGTGTGTTTTATTGGGATTTCATGTGATATACTATGTAACAAAAACATGGAACATAGCTGTAAAGCGGATATTTAATATTTAAAAAAAATTAAATCTGAAAAGTGTGGCATGCATTTGTAGTTAGCTTCCTTAGAGGTAATACTATGAATGACACCTGGAAGTCATTTGTGTGTTCGTGACATAGGTCAAGCTTAGTCAGGTTAGGAGTGCATCTGTGAACATTCATTATTAAGTCATAACCCAAGTCCTCTGTTGGATTTAGGTCTGGACTTTGACTGATCTTTTGTAGCATATAAATCTACTTTGATGTAAATAACTAATTTGTAACTGTTGCTGCATGTTTAGGGTCATTATCTTCTCTCATCATAAGTCATATGCTGCCTCTAAGAAGTTTTATTTCAAGTTTTCCCTTTAGGTAGCTTCATCTATCTTCCTATTAACTCTGACCACAACTCTTGTCCCTCTATCAAAAAAGCCAAATATTTAAGTTGCACAACTCATAGCTGTTCTGTCGACAGATTTTTCCACCTGAGCTGTGCTTATGTGCAGCACCACCAGAGCTGGCTGCTTGTATGATGAATGCTCTCTTTCCATGCCTATCAGTTTGCACTCCAGAGGAATCCATTTCCTTATTAGGTTACATCAGTTTTTTTTCATTTTGGGGTATCAGTGTAAAAAGTGTTAGAAAACAAATATACCCCACACTTTTCAAATTGTTATTTGTGAAAATTTTAGAATCCATGTGTCATTGTCCTCCTACTTTCAAATTATGGATTACTTTCTTGATTTATTGCATAAAGCTAGATGTTTGTTAAAGAGTAATGAAATGGGGAGGAGTTCATATGAACATGGTTTAGTTTTGCACTGCGGTGAGCTCAACATCCAGGATGAATGAGCAGGTCATATTGAAAGTGTTTGGTGTCCTCTCTGTCTGCGAGACCTAATAGCACTACAGCATAAACCTACAGACTTAGACTAATGTTTTTCCACTGCTGTGTTTATACACAGGATACCCAGTAGCAACTGGGGGATCATTTCCATCCCTGGGGTTGTGACCCTTTCACGTTCTCAGTTTCTCATTTTCCCCCCATTGATTGGATGCATGAGGGAAAGCTGGCATGTCACGCTCTGCTATGCGGCATGCGTGACGTTTGAAAAAGAATTCGGACAAAAGGAATTCGTCTGGAGATGCTTTATCGGGAGCAGCCATCTTAAAACACCTCAAAAACTTTGTCAGTTTTTGTTCTTTGCATCAGCCTCTGCAGAACTGTTCCTTCCTTCTGGATCACATTTGGGTCATAGGCTGCAAAACTCATTTCAGTCTGCATGTAGACCAACAGTGGTACACACTGTTAGACAGCCATAATGGGATGTTTCCATTTAGTAGCTTCAAAGTGGCAATACTTAATTTCTTCTTGGATGACCTCATTACCCATAAATCTTTCATTTATTTGCAACGTTTGGTAAATACGATGAGGAAAAAAAGAAAATCTTGGCAACCAATTTATCTATTGTTGTTGAGGAATTTGTGGAGTTAAGGAGGATGTTTTTTATTTTGCTCAAAAGTTTTGCCTCATCACATCCTTTATTGTTCTTGTTTGGAGCTGGGGAGAACCGCCACCCCCTGAACTCCCAGTGGATTCACTCACATCTGAATCCCATCCAGCGCTCTCCGTTCCACTCTGGGCCGTGACTGGTGTCACAGCACGTGTTTCTCATCAGGCATTAAGCAGCCTCAGATCACTGGAATGGGGTTTGTGTGCCACCTTCCTCATATGAATCGCCTTCAGTTTGTTACATTTACAAACAAATGACAGGAGAAGTGATTAGTTTTCACAAAGGAGCTATTTAACCACTGGCATTTGATCGAAATGGTTTGACTGGTGTCAATTAGATAAGCTGATCAAAGAGGAGACTGGCCTGGTCTCCAAATGTTGGAAATGCTGAATAAAATGTACAATTTATTTTATTGCACCCAGTTCTTATTTTAACAAGTTTTGTTTGTTTACACGGATGTGGTTGGCTGGACCAAACTCTGGCTGTTGTATCTCTCAGAAGGAGCCAATAAATAAACACTTGGGCCATGATACTTTCTGAAATATTTGAAAGGATCCTACAAATGACTATTCCACCAGCAATATCTTCATTATTGATAAATAAAAGAAAACACCCTTGATTGCAGATAAGCTGCTCCAAATTAAGCGTAAGATAATAAATGAATGGACAGATGGATTTACTTCAACTAACTGGTTACGACACCCTGTTTCTTCTCTTGTTCAGCCCTTTTGTGACAGATTAGCTGCTGTGTTTGGGATCATTGTCCTCTTGATGACCAAGTTTAGTTGAGAATACTGGATTATGCTTGTGTCAGTGACCACAAGGTCCCAGAGTCCTGGTGCTGCAAAAGAAAGCCCAAACTATGACTCCTCCATCAACGTGTTTGAAAGTTGGTTTGAAGTGTTTGTATTGTTTGGTTTTGTCCAAACATGGTGCTGTGCAACATGGCCAAATATTTTCAATGGTTTTGTGTAAATGTTCCAGAAGTGTTTTGGTTCATTCAAATGCCAACTGAGCCATGCTTGTTCAGTCATTTTCTGACTGTTCATTTTACATCCTAACTGAGGCCTGCAGAATCGTCTTCTGTTTTTGACTATTTCAAAATGTAATGTGTACAACTGGATAATTTGATTACTTGTTTAGCTAAGACAAAATTATGCATACTTTGGTGCACATGTAGGTGTTTCTTCTGACTGAAAGAAAGATTAACTTTTTGGAGTTGCCCAGGGAGAATCCCAACTTCAGTCTGATGGGAGCGAAAGATACATTGTTTTAAATTGATTTTGGAGAAGTATTTTTGTGATTATAAACAAGTAATTTTTCAAAATAAAATGTAAAGAAAAGCTAATTTTTTTTATAAATTAATGCTCCGTCTGAATTTCTTTATAATCTTTTGAGAGATGTCAGCCTTAACTGTCTGAAAAAATGTCTTTGTTGAATGAAATTATGTAAAAACCAAAATCAGCAAGCCACCAAACACCCATGCTTTATACAGGTGACCACACTTCTTTATGAACAGCTATTGAAGGGTGTATTCATTTTTTTCCATCACTATGCTTATAAAAACTTTTTTAACTCCATACCTGTTTATCAAGCTACATGTTTAGTATTCCATCAGACATTTCTTTATTTTCTGACAGAAACAAAAGAAAACCTCCTCAGAATAATGCAGATCTCTGTTTCTGTTTATTATCTATGTTTTATCCCAGCGTTTCTGTAGCCATAAACTGGCAAGCAACAAAAGCTTTCTGAACTCCCTTCTAATCAAATTGAAGTGCTGTTATTCTCTCAGAGGCCCAAAGTGCCACATCACTTCTTGCCCCCTCCTCTTAAAGGCATTGTTCTCCTGTAAAGTAAACACAGTGGAAGCGTTTCACAGGCCCTCCTTTGTTCTGCCTTTTCAGATAAAGTGTTGTACTGCCCCGTCAGGGACTTTGCTGGACTTTTATTATTCTTTTGTCTGTGCCAACGTCTCACCCTGGCAGATTTAGGAGTGTGCATGGATTCTCCTGACAGCCAGCTCTCCTCCCCTCTCATCACCCGTAAGAGTTGTACTTGGATTTAAGAAAAGAGTGTGTTCAAGGTTTCTTCTGGACATGTCAAGTGGTGGGACTAGGAGTTGTAGGAATGACGGAAGTGTTATGGTGACAGGGTTTCTTAAAGGGTGCTTATAGCAAGGAATCATGGGAAGAAAGCAGGGAGGGAACCATTTAGGGCACAGGTGTCAAACTCCAGTCCTCGAGGGCCGGTGTCCTGCAACTTTTAGATGTGCCTCTGCTGCACCACACCTGAATAGAATAATTAGGTCATTAGCAGGACTCTGGTGAACTTACCTACACAAGGAGGAGGTAATTAAGCCATTTCATTCGAGTGTTTTGTACCTGTGGTACATCTAAAAACTGCAGGACACCGGCCCTCAGGACTGGAGTTTGACACCCCTGATTTAGGGTCTTCAGAAGGAACTGGGTAATTTTGGAGATGACACTGGAAAGGTCCAAAGAATTTAACTCTAAACTTGAAATTCCCTTTAAATTAATTAGACACTTTAATATGCTTTATGTTACATTACCACTTAAAACTTCAATGCATTTTATTTTGTGTGACACTCTGACATAAAGTAATGTGTAATTGTGAAATATAAGGAAAATATAACAGTTTTTGAACATTTTTACATGTAAAATCATAAATACTGTTTCATACCTTCTGATTTAATTGGGAATGAGTTTTCTGGTGGAAATTAGTTATCAGGTAATGTGCTATAACTTTATTAATCTGATATTATGAGATAAAAAAATTTCCTACACAGTTCATTTATTCATTTAATGTAGACAGTTTAGCATCAAGGTCTAAAAATCGATAAATTACCTTTCTGATTCCATTTCTGATTCCATTTTTTTGTGTTGCTTTGATATTCTTGTGATACTAAATTATCCTGAATACGAACACTGGTGAAAAAGTAATTCAGTCATCAGAGACTGTGTTAAGGTTTTAGAGAAGCCAGAAAAAGAGACTCGGTGAAACACAAAACCGACGCAGCCAGCCAGGTCAGCGAGCCGGCAGAAGAAGGTCATGTACAGCTGGATGATTCGATACGGATGCTGGGTTTTGTGTATTTCTGTCTCTACGTGAGAGTATTAATATTTTTTGAAGTGTTGATGACAGCAGTTTCTAGGGAAAGGTCGGCCATTGTTACACATCAGAGCTCTGCTCCTCTTTGTTTGGCTCAAACCAAACCTAGGATTCATGAACAGAACTTAATACGCAGACTTCAGGGTTCCCAGAGGAGGGAAGAGGAATGATGCAGAACAAACTACATCCTTGTGCATTGTAATTCACGGTCTGATTGCACTATTTTGTGTATCTAATGGTCCGCATGTATTTTAGCAGAGGCTGTGATGCACTGGCCATAACCGAAGTTGTAATTCACAGGATAATCTGGACGGACAAGCGCTTTTTAAATGGTCATCGACAAGGTGAGGCATCTGCTTGCTGCTCTTCTCGTAGGTGGTCCCAGAAGACATCAGGTCGGCCGGTGCTGAGGAGGGCCGGCTTGTCTCACAACGTTTTTTACGAGACACCATCACAATAAAAGTCGGATAAACATTCAGTCGTGCATAGATGCGTGCAGGCAGATGCTGCCAAGAACACATAGAGCCACACAGACACGCTGGCCACAAGTTCAAACTCTCAATCAGCTGCAGAAACACTTGAATGGTTGTGGCAAGCAAAATAAGTCTGTTTTATGTTGTTTATTATGAATGTGTGGCTATCAAAGAGCTTTATTTGTTGCGAGTCTTTTCTTGTTTGCCTGGGTTTGTCTTGCTTCATTCGTTTTATGTCTCTCCATTCAGAAGTGTTGAATATCTTTGGCTGCTTTCCACCTTGTTTGATCCTCGCTGATGAACTTTAACATTTCTTCAGTTCTTTATCGGGACTTCAGCTCATTAAAGTCTTTGGATCTGTTACTGTGGGTGGACAGCAGCATCTCATGTCTGTCAAGATGATTTTAAAAGGTCAGAAAGATGTTATTCTGCTCAAAGCATTAGGTGAAAAAGCACTTTCACCCTGACAGATTTTTTCCGTCTTTTCTTTTTTGTCATTCATATAATCAAATACATTTTAATATCCAACTTGAATAAATATAAAGGTAAGTTTTAAAGCAATGATTTGATTTATTAAAGGAAAAAATCAGAATCAGAATCAGCTTGGCCTCCTTTGTTTAATTTCACCAGCCAGACCCAGACCTGAATAACATATGAGCTGCAAAATCAAGAAATCTCCTGAATAAAACCTATTTAACAAGAGTTGCTACAGGAAAAATTACTTTTTCACATTGAGCCAGGTTGGTGTAGATGCATTATTTTCCTTTAATAAATCAAATCATCTTTTTAAAGCTGCATTTTTTGTTTACTCAGGTTTACACTTAAATGTGACAAAAGCAACAGGAAAAATCTGCAATGAGGAAAATGGATTTTTCTACTGCTGTAGTTTCTTCTGTAGACTCAGTTTTAGCTCTTTGTTGGTTCTGTGGGTTTGTAGCCAAAAAGATTTGGACAATCAGGATGTGAGGACGTTTATCCATGTTCTGTTACTGACAATTTAGCTTAACGTTTTTGTAAAACAAAAAACAATTAGAGGAGATAAATAATTTCTGAGCCTTCATCTGTACCTGATTGGTGAATAGTGATCCAAATATTTTTTCAGAATGGGGATTTTAGGCCACTTCTGGTCCATAAAACTGAGTTGTTCTGTAGGGTTTACCTGCAGTCTGTGAGCTGCCAAGGGAGGCCATTTTAGGGCAGAGTTTGTGAGAATGTTTGCAGTAGGGAAGAGTAGAGTAGAGCAGAACCAACAGCCTTACATTAAACCTGAATCCCTTTTATGATGTGAGATTTATCGTGTGAGGAGACAATGAAAGAGTCAACACTTAAAGGAGGGATCATATTTACAGTTGAATAAAAAATGTTCAGTGTAAGATTCAAATACACAACATTACAATGGAGGTTTCAGAGCTCGAAATTAAACTTTTTGACATTTCTTGAATTGTCATCTGTGGCAAACTGAATTGTCTCGGTGTGGTAGCCCTGCCCTGCACTTCTGTAAACAGGTTAAAACACACATTATTTACACCATCTATTTATAAACACAAAATATGCTGGTGAAGGGAACGTGAATGTGTATTAAAAGAAAAGGTCTGTCTGCTCTGTGGTCGGCTGTCCGCAGCTTTTCTCTCTTCCCTCATGCAAAGTTGACGCAGGACTTCAAGTTACAATAATAAATGACTGTGGCCTGAGCTGTGCACGCGCTCGCTGCTCACAGTTTTGCATCATCTGGTTTATTTTCACATCAGAGATACATTTCTGTTGTAGTGCCACTTTGATTGTCATGCCTCATTTGGGTGGGGGTCATTCCTTAAAGCGCACAGTCGCCAACCAAATGTGAGACCAAAATAGTCAGAACCTCCGCGGGGCAAGCATTTCTGCTTTGGTCTGCAGAATTAGGCGTGATCAAAAGGGAGTCATTTAGGATTTCGTTAAGTGCAATCAGAAAGGTGCGTCAGAAGCTGTGAAGTTAAGTTTCCAAGCTTTACATCAACTGAACTGAAGTAAGTTTGATTGAGTGCAGATTTTCACTGAGAAAATAAGTCTTTCCCTGTTAGGACTCCATCTCAGAGAAGTCTTCATCCCTTCTTTCTGTTCTGCTCTGACTGTGAGGAGACCATAAAAAATGCCCCAGTCTCTCCAGCTCCAAAGAAAAAAAAATGTTCCACTACTTTCACTTGTAAAACGAATGGAGTTAGAGAGAAAGAAGCAGAGCACTGGGTTGACTTTGGCACGAGTTCTCTGCAGTAATAATGGATCCCAGCTACGGGGTGATTTATTCTTCCACGTGACTCACAGAGCTCCCTAGCATCAACAAATACTCCAACTTATCCACATGCAGAAATACACAAAGCCAATTTCCATTGTTTTCAGAGCTGACCTGACTCTGCTTCATGTCTTTCAAAAAAAAAAAAAAAAAAATAAGTTAAAGGGATCGCTGCTCTCTTGCACATCACACTTCCAGCCAGCCATCGATCAGCGGCACCCCCAAGTAACTTTGAGTACAACCGGCCCTGTTCCAGAGTGTCCTGCCTCTGGGGACATCAGATGAGACAGAGCGGCTGCGTTCTCATGCATTCAGTCAGGGGTGCACATGCAAACACCTCATTGTAGTAAGACAAAGCGGCCCGAGGCAGGAAGGGGTATCTCGTGGAGCCCGGACAGATCATTTAGGAGTGATGTGGGGGATGGATGGAGGATAAAGGGCGAGGAGCAGCAGGGGGAAGAAAAGGAAGGAGAAAAGATAGACTGGCACCAGACAGCGAGAACTATGCTGTGGCAGGGCTGGAAAACATGTCCTGATGCTTCTTATCAGTCAATACTGATAATCATTGATTTGTTTTTTATTTTAAATATCTGAAATGCTGGCAGTATTTAGTCTTTCATCCACAGTTTCATCTCCATGTCGTTTATTTTTAAGCAGTTAAGTGGCACGATGGCAAACCTTAAACTGCTGCTGTACAAGTTACCCAACACGTTGCTGCTAGGTAACCAAATAATCAGTGACTTACCAGGTAACCAATGACTGAGTTATTTGATGCCAACCTGGCTTAGTTGGCCACGATAGCTGCCTACAACCCCATAACGTTTTGTTCTGAATCAGAGTTCAGTGAATATTCTAAACATTGAATATTTCTGTCAGATTATCTATTAATATTGACCACGTCTCTATCACAATGTACATTGTTATTAATTTATTGTCTAGCTTATCTGTATTGTTATCAGAAGAATTCATTTTATTGTCATTGTGTAAGAAAGAAAGCACAACAAAATTTAAAAAAATGTATCCCCACATTTATGCCATGAGTTTCCTATCAGGCGATCTGCTGTTTCTCTTGATCTGCAAGCAGAATAATACAACTTCATTAAGAAAATTAAACATATTTTTAACTGTACTGCTTTTTTCTATTTGCTACCTGATTTACTCTTTAACCTTGCAAAATCATTTTCTTGCTCAGTGTGTTGTGCGAGTCTTAGCTCAGAGCAAGGCCAAACCACAGCTGATCTGCAGCTGCTTTCAATATTGAAACTGAAATATTTCACCTCACAGATTGTCCCTGCATGACTTTTTTTCCGGCAGTCAATTTCTGTGCAAGTTGTACGTTTTTTTAAAATCGTGCAACAGAGTGGTAGTCGTAACTCTGTTCATGCTCTTCGTTTGACAGCTGCCTGGCCTCCTCGAAAACCTTGAGTATCCACGATTGTCTGCTAAATTCTTCTGGGAATTTTTTTTTCTCCCATTGTAGAAGTTCTTTTTTTGTGTGTTTTATTGCTTTTCAAATTCTTTCCTTCCTGTTCTTATTGAACTGTTCGGTGGGAAAGATTGAATTATTTATTCAGTACTTCTACCCCATTAAGTATTTTTAAAGCTGACCAATTGAAATAAAGGAAATGTTAAGAACTCTTTGTGTGGTTTAAATGCCAGTTATTTGTTTTCTGTCCTATGGGATTGCCTTAAGTTCTGATATTGAGACCAATATCCTGTTGGTGTGTGATGATGGAGTAGTTGTAATAGTCAGAAAACTACATTGGAATAAGGAAATGAATTTGATGAACTAAGATTTTTTGACAGTGTGTTGCTTTTATTGATTTAAATTCATTTTGTTTTATTTGACTTAAGGATAACAGACGAAACAAGTGGCTAAATCAGATACAAGTTTCCTTGTATCTGATCAATAAACTGTAGAAGAGACTTTCTGACTGGAGGACATCAACTCGGACTGGAGTCTGGTGAATTTTGGATGATCAAGCCATTTTTGAGCAGCCTTTGTAAAACGGGAGGAGACAGGAATGTTGGGCTGGTCTGCAAGAATGTTGCATGTCAAAATCACCTCCACCTCAATGACAGGAGTCAACATTTTGGCTTAGAACATTAGATTCATTCAAGATGACCATTTTATTTCCCTCAGCTGTCACACTGAGACAGCTTGTCTTTTGCTTTTACAGAATTAGCAGGTGCTTCTCATCAGGTGTTTCCTTGCAGCAGGACGTGAAACACAAAGCCAGCCGTTCTTCACTGGCTAAACTGGCCTTCCACGTTTTTCTGCCAGGGGTCATTTCACTGAAAGTCTGCGGTTGTTTGCTGAGAGTCGAACGTCTCAGAAAAAAAAGCTTGTGGTCGCTGAGACAATAACTGCAAAGTATGATCTTCAGCTAGCATGGTTATTATCTCATTCAGGCAGATTCTTGGACCAGTATTGTGTTTGGCGCTGCTTACTCTGTATTTTAACGTTATAATTCTGCAGTCAAGTATCACAGCGTAGACTGGATGCAAAGATTGCCTGTAAACATTTTCTCTTGCTCCTGTATGGGATCTAGAGGAGTTTGGTTCTTGGATAACCAACAAAACTCTTTTGTTTATGCAATTTCTGAACAACTTATCTGCTGTCAGACACAGAGAGCAGTAAGAGCTCCTGGCTTGAAGCAGCTAAGCATTTTTGGGTGAATGCAGGCCTCCTTTCCCCTCTCCATTTGGGTCAGTTTAATTGAAAGCAGCTGGTGAGGGTTCTGGGCAGCGCTGTGCAGGGTCTAGTCAACGTGACTCAGGCTGCTGCTCATGACTGAGGTACCTGAGCTGCAGCGCTACAGGCTTTGTCTGACTAAACTGACATTTTTATTAAAGTCTTTTGCATCTAGAGCTGTTGACTGTTTGGGGAAGTTAAAGGACAAAAGGGAAAACTGTGGTTTCAATGCTGTTTATTGACATTTTGGCTATTTTGGCTCTTTTGTTTCTCTGATTTTTCTATTCGCCACAATTTTCACCAGGATCTATTGTGTTGGGATGTCAAGGTGTAATTTAACAAAGTGCTGTTCTTAGAGCAGACTCTACGTTCTTCCCCTTCAAACAATGAACCATTTTAAATTGAATTGCTCGTGTTTGTGTCTGTATACCCCTGTTACATGCCTTCAACCATAAACACCATCGTTACTGTATACTTTCTCAACAACCCACTGAATCTTGGCACCCTTTTCTCATTTCTCTACTGTTATTCTGCTTGGCTTGTCTGGCACTGACACGTAGCTCACAGAGATGGAAAAAAAAAACAAAATAAAACCGTCCACTGCAAAATGAATCATGCAAAAACGTCTAAACTTGGCTGGCCTGGTGTTCAGAGGCAGATCGTAATGAATTCTCCCTCCCAGGACATTGCGTTCTTATGGTATTACAAAGAGGGGTGATCAGATATAACAGGAGTTTGTATCTGTATCTCATCCAGGGGGGTGCTGCTGAGCCTTCACTGACAGTTCCACAGCCTAAATGTGAAAGCTGGTGGCTACATGAAAAAGAGGATTAAAGCATAAATATGCCACTTCAAATATAATTTTGCAGGTTATTTAAAAGTTTTCCAAGTCTCCTTTTTGTGCTTTTCTTGTTCCTGGCTGTGAAAACAAGTCCTTAGATGACATAAATACACATGAAGATGCAGATGAGTAGTAGCTGAAAGTCTTGTCTTTAACAGGTGTAGGAAGTTTGATCTGCGTTTGATCAACTCACAGTGATTGGCATTACATCACGCTTCATGGCAAGTGCCTATACTGTACTTGGGACATTTGACACACACGTGTTTGGGATGTCTCCGCTTGGTCCACCTCTAGCACAAGACTAAAATACATATCATTGGTTTTACATGTCCAAGAAGTTTTTGAAACATGAAAAAAAAATTGATTACTAAACAAGTGAGTGCAGATTTGTTTCAGATAATAAGACCTGCATCAAACTTAAACAAACAGCTTTTTCTCTTGTGGTTTTTATTTGCATCAGATCTTGCTCTGAAGTCTGTCTTTTTCCTCCTAAGTCTGCATCATTTTCAGTTTTTCTCTGCAGGAATTCTTAAATCTTATCAAGGTTTTTACTAGTCTATTTTTCTCAAACGTCTAACACCAAAAAATGTTGTCAATGCATCATCCTTTATCGATCATCTATACTGAAATAAAGAGATTGTAACAATGGATGTATTTGAGACAGGATGGTGGCTTCAAAGTGATTAAGCATTTAATAATAGATTGGTTCTTTTCTAGGTTGTCTGTTAAACAACACCGCTCTTTTATCCGTTGAAGCTTTTTTATGCTCAATTGCTTCACAGATCAGAGTTAGCTGTCTTACATGCTTGCAGAAATAATTACAAACAACTCTTTAACATATGAAAAGGCATTTATGCCAAATTATAAAGTGTAAGTGATGACTCAGGAGTTTTTCCACAGCGATGGATATTTGCTGTAAGTTGCTGCTGTTTGGTTTTCCAGCAAACATCATTGTTTCTTCTACTATTAAGCTGCTTTGTGTGCTGGACTGTAGTCCTGTAGTTCTGCAGGTTTATTTTAGATAAAGTAATATTCTCTAATGCATTTTTATTTGATGGAAAATAACGTTACTGAAAAGTGACCACAAAAACTCACATTCACAACATTTTTAAGAGTCCAGACATAATTTAAAGTTATGCCAGACCTCTTAATTTGCAAGCTTCTTAACACATTCTGCAAAACCAAAGCTCTACTTACAGCTTTTACAGGTTCTTCTTTGTCTATGCTCCAATCTTGTCTTAAGAATGAGTCAAGAAATATTTGTGTGAACTTGTTAACAAGAAAAAAAAAGAACAAATAATACATTAATTGGGAACTCCTGGCTTTGCAGAGCATTGCTTGTCCAATAAGGTTTAGTATCTTCTGTGGCTTTGGAGAGGTTTCATGGTCATTTCTTAGTCATTGAGGTTTAGCAGTATCTGAAGCATAAATTTTATTGTTAACAGCTATTTTATTTTTATAATGTCAGCAGACTGACAAGTGTTTTCCTGGAATACGTAGTGGTTTTTATCATAATCCTTCAAAAGGACCCTTTATATAAGTGCGGTACACAGTTGGCATATGTCTTTGCATTCTTTATGTATGTTTACGTCTCCCCGCTGAAAGCCTGCAGACTTCAGGCACGCCAGCTGCCTCAGTGCTAATCCCTCCTCTTGCAGATTTACACATGATCCTGCGGAGTGTTTCGTGCCACTTGATGCAGCTATTTGATAATGAGTGAGCGATCCGATGAGTAGCGAGGCTCTCAGGAGCCGTCCGAGGCGGACCTGTGAACTCTGACCTGACTTGGCAGAACACAAGCGGAAGCAGAGCTGCGGCAGCCAGACGAGCAGCTATGTGTGTAGAGGCAGATGCACACTTTCAGAAGGCGCGGTAGAGTTTCACCAGGCTGATAAATATTTGTGTATATGTGTCGCAGCATGTCATCGTGGGACCGAGTCCCACAGCGCCTTGGACTGGCAGCTCAAGTGTGAACTCTGCATGCTCTCTTTATTCTTCTGACGCCTGACAAGGCCGAGGCCCTGTTGGTAATGATGTGGTTATTACTTCCCATCATGCCTCGCTGCAGGCCGGACCGTAAAACTTCACGCTGTATTCTCTGTGTCCTTCAGCAGCTGCCTGCAGAGTGCTGGACTTGGCTCTTTGAAGCCTTTTTTTCATCCTGACACAGATGTTGGACCTCAGTTACAAGGCAGCTCTTTAAGATGTTTTTCTTTCAAAGCTGTCACATTTGAACAGTTTTATGCAGGGGTATATGTTTGGATACAAGAGGGTATTGAGTAGGTTCCCCTTTTGCTGTTGCAAAAGCCTTGACCTTATACTTAGAGGACGGTGTTGTGGAGTGACTGAGGCTAAGAAAATCAGCAACATCAAATTCTTCAGGTCTCTTGCCTCCCACCTCTGATATAAGAGCCTATCAGTTTTCTACCTGTTGTGTAGTGGGACCATATGAACACCTTAATTTTTTTTTTTTTTTTTTTCACCTTTCCTGAGCTGATGAAGGGTGCTGCCTCTGCAGGGGAGCATTATTGCCATGTAGGGGGCATGATTGGTCTGCAAAATTGCTCAGTTTGTTGGCAAAAGTACCATCCATGTGAATGAGTCAGTACAATGTTTGTATCTGTCAAAGGTCAAATGTTAAAGCTGACTGATGTATTTACTTGGCACTGTGAAGCATTATGAGAATGGTTGTACCTAAAGCATTACCAGTCAGCCGATCCCTCCTTAGGGTGTGTTCACACGTAGACTTTGTTTGATTGGGGACCAAAATTGCAACATCTGTTACATTTTCAGATGTGTGGTTCGGTTTCACGCTGCACTGTGCCAAATGAACCAAACCCTTTGAAAGGAGTGTTCACCTCCTCACCTGTGGGGGCGCTGCACCAGGGATCACTGAAGGAAACGACACAAAAACATCTTGCAGTATTTCATATCTGTTTTTTGGGGGTACAGTGAGTCAACTCCAAGGAAATCGATGGGCACCAGATTGACTGTTTTGCAAACACCAGTAAATAACGTGGCAAGTAGCACTGGGCTGAGGTCTATTAGCTCTCCAAACTGCATTTTCTACTGTAGATTTGCTCTCTGAATGAAATCGGCTGATTTATTCTGTAATTTTTTTCTGCAAATAATTACTATTTTTGGCTTAGTAAGAATAATTGTTCCATTTTCTGTTATGAATCAAGTCACTTATACCATCCATCCATCCATTTTCTTTACACTCTTGTCCCTTAGTGGGGTCAGGAGGGTTGCTGGTGCCTATCTCCAGCTAACGTTCCGGGCGAGAGGTGGGGTCACCCTGGACAGGTCGCCAGTCTGTCGCAAGGCAACACAGAGGACAAACAACCATGCATACACACACTCACACCTAGGGGCAATTTGGAGAGGCCAATTAACTGGAGTACCCGGAGAAAACCCACGCATGCACAGGGAGAACATGCAAACTCCATGCAGAAAGACCGGGGCCGGGAATCAAACCCAGAACCTTCTTGAGCCCCTGTGCAGCCTTATCCCATACATTTTTGGCTAAATTTTGCATTTACACAAATATCTCTGTCATGATGGCTCAAACAAAAACCCATGCAAAAGCTTTAAATGTTACAGTATGAGTAATTTGAAAGTTCTACTATAAATTATTTGTTTCTCCTCCACATTCAAGCAAAAAGTCTAATTGTTTCAAACCCTCGTAAAATCTTGGGTTTGCCGCAAATAAACTGGACGCACTGCTGTCTCAAAAACTCTCAAATTTGGCAATACAAAAGACATGATAAACTGAATATCCAGGATTACTTCAGATGCAGGCCTTGGACAACAAGAGACGCTTCTGATCTGGTGGATGTTTGGCAGATTTTGCCCTTTTTTTTAATCGTTTGGCTCTTTAATTTTACATATCCACTATGGGAATTCAACTCTGAACAAGAAAATCAATCAGAAACAGAGCAAGCGCATCAAATTTCAAACTGTCTTTGAAACTCAAGATTCATTTGTTGGCTTTATGCATGACCCCTGCTGCTGAGTTTACATGAGTCCCCTTCTTTGACTCAGAGGAAGCCGTCGCTGCCCCCGAGGCTGGAGTACTGCCAGCTGCTCTCATATGGAACCAGTTTGATTCCCTCGCTGTCAAACGTCCCGTCTGCCCCCAACAAACACCCCTCATGTGAACGGCCGGGCGGACATGGTGCTGCTCGGTATTAACGCTTGTATTTTCCTTCTTCTTCTCCAAACATTTAGAGATTTGATTGCCAAACCAAGACCATGAATGTACAGATATTAAATAGAGTTGACTGAATGTTTTATATTTTATCTGCTCTCCAGTTTTTTTTTTTTAAAGAAGAGCAAGTCAGAAGCCAATAAGGTATATCTGCAAGCTTAGTAATAAATGACAATCGTATTCAATAAGTGAGGCTTATTTGTCAGATAAAAGCTTCTAGTTTAAAATTACTCTTCAATAAACCCACATTTCTGTATTAACAAATAGTGTTTTATTGTTTTGATCTTAAACATCATCATAACTAACAGAAATAAAGGATTGAAAACATATTTTGGCATTTAATTAATCTATAAAATGTTTTCTCATTGTGGATGGATTTAATAAAACAAATTAACTTTTGAGCACTATAATAATTTAAATATGATGACTTATTCTTTATGAAAAAAGTGACTTGAACTTTAATATGACAAAATGCTAACACCTTAACAAGGCGCTGCCTTAAGAGCACATTCCTTTTGTCTTTTCTTCTTGACATTAACTTTATATTTCGTTTTGAGGTGTGCTTGAAATTTTCTGAAAAACATCCAAACAATAGATTTTTGTTATAGTTTTATCAGCAACCGTGACAGCATACTGTTTATGCAAATGAGACAGAGGTGGCTTAATAAAACATCTGAGTCAAAGTAGGCTTCCTACAGTTTGCTAAATTTATAACAAAAAAACAAATTTGTGAAAAGTAAAAAGGAGGCACAGCTTCTAGCTTTGCACAGCATTCCTCGTTAAATTCACGTTTGTTTTGTGAAGCTGTAGTTGTTTCAGTTTAATATCATCATGAGCCCCAAATTATGTTTTGGACTCTTAATTTAAAGTAAAACGAGAAATAGTTTTCGATATTGAGTGAGTCGACTAATAAGTACACATCATAAACACTGGTCCAAAACGACTGAAGAAGTTCCCACCACTTTGAAACCATTACTGTAATGTGGAGTCTTTTAATAACCAACTAAAGGATACCAAAAAGAGTGGAAAAAAATACCATCCATAAAAATAAATGTGAAAATGTCATCACAGGGGTTTTAGTACTAAATCTAACCACATGCCTTACAGTACTGACACATATTGCTCTGAAAATAAAACTAAAAACAACAACAACAAAAAAGTACTGCAGAGAAATAGTTATGCTACTGTATTTCCAAACAATACACAAATAATTGCACAGTCATATTTAGAAATGTAAACATGGCCTTTATTGATAATCTTCTATAAGCAAAAAGAACAGTCTGAATAATTCTGTCCCCTTCTGGGTTTTGGAAAAATTTTAAATTAGAGTTTATCACATAGCACATTCTTATCCCAGTATTTTCTTCAAGTTAAAAGTAGAAGCAAGCATTAAGCTTCAAAGCACAGCTTGATTAAATTCAGTGTTGAAACCAGCACTGTTCAGATGACCTGCAGCAGTTCTCCCAACGTGTTTTTGACTTCAATCTTAAAATAAAATCGGCGTTTCCCAACCTCCAGTGCATCCTTCAATTCATTATTCCTCCTCAGAAGATAAAAAAGTTAAACTTTCAATATCGAAACCTCTCACTTTTAATTGTATTTTCCTCATTAGCTCAGCTTGTCTCAGAAAATCAAATTTATACCATTATGACACAAATTAACTTCGCGCAATGATTACGCTGCCTTTTGTTGCTGTTGATGGTTTTTTTCTACTGTTCTGCATATATCAGTTCGCTCCGTCTTTAATTAATTCTTGCACTGAAATCAACTTGGGAGAAGTCCCGGGATGGTTCATTTAGGGTGTATATGATTAGGAGCAGCCTAGGAGATCAGAGCTTCTCTTTATTCTGTTGCTCTGATGTTAATTTGTTTACCATCACCCCCTCTCAGCTCCCATGCTCACAGTCGTGTCCTGTTGTTTTGAGGTTTTTATTTCTTCCAATCATAAGGCCTCGTACTCCTTTGACCGGTTTGTGTCAGATGGAAATGAGGTCTTTCCATTTCCTTTGGGATGAAATGGATAAATCAGTGTATGGATGTATAGACGGATGTGCGGTGGAAGAAAACCTCGTGTGGAGCCCGTCTCTCCAGGTCTCCATTGAGCAGAGATTACATCGCTGGTTGGTGGCCGTAAAATGCAGCGCTCTGCTGGCAGACACCAAAAAAAGGCTCAAAGAAGTCTTTTCAAACCTCGCTATTGTTAGCGAGGGATTATTCTTTGGGTTGTTATCCCATTATGCTGTAATGGTAGCAATTTTCTGCTTAGGAATTTGGCTTTTTCTAAAGGGAAATACACGCTAGAATGTTCTTAAATCAAGCATTTATTATTTGCAGTTTCCAATAATTGTATTCAATTTTCACAACTGGTGGTCTTTTAGGTTGTCAATTGTTTGCTGAATTAAGCGTAATATATATTTTTATTGATTGGAGATAATGTGAGCTAAGATGACAGCGGGTATTATTAGTTGTTTTCACATCCCTGCTGGCCTGAAATTAGATTCTTTCTTTCAAAATTCTTTGAATGTTTTTGGGAATTAATTTTTTCCTGTCTCGAGCAATGCTTTCGCACTTTATTACAAAGCGAGACATCAACAAGGCTTTTCAAAGTAATGCTCTTAACAGGTCATTAAGCCTTTTTTCCCCCCTCAGTTTTCTGTAAGTTAGCACAAACACTAAAACCTTGTGTCTTTCACGTCTGATTAGTGACACTTTAATAAAGTCGTTTAAAGTTCAGCAGACTGAATTTTCCACCTTTTCTAGTGTTTCTATGGTCACAGAGAAACGACCCGCATTCAGGCCCTGTACGCAATCTTTTAAATGCAAATCCTTTAAAAGTAACTGTGTAATTCGGGCTGTGGAGACTCTCCCGACTTGGCTGAAAGAGAAAGTGTTTTTCTTTTTTTATATAAGGCAACCATGGATGTTTTTCTCTCTTTTTCTTCTTGATCTGACAGCAATTGACTAAGCAAGTCCTTAAGGCGTGACTAAATCTTGGCAAAATCTTTACGTTTCTTTTCCTCTTCTATCTTATGCTTTTTCTTGGATGGGCCAAGGTGGACAAAGCCTGTCTTCTCTTCCACTTGATTGGGTCAGAAGGCTGAAATTAAATGTTTGGTTCAAAATTGTCTCTGCATTCCCAGCATCTTGTTTCCCCCTTTTCTCCTTTTTTTTTTTGTTTTATGGTGCTCAGGGAAGTTCAGAAAACTATGTCGAATTGGCTACAATCAAATCATTTATGGTGAGCTCACAGCGAAGGAATTAATGCATTTTATATGAGGATGCCGAGTCCAAGGCAAAGTATCCTCAGCAACATGTGAGAAAACGTCTCCCCTCTCTCTCTTCTTGTCTGTTTCTCTTATTGAAATTATAGCTGTCACCCATTTCACGACAAGGAGAGCCAGGGGAAGCAGGTCATTGACTTGATTTTCATGGGAAGCCTGATTCGGCCATTCAGGGTCTGATAGGTCCGGTATTGACAGCCCCTTTGCGCTAGGGGAGGGGAGCATGCCGCCTTCATTGTGCCCACGGTTTGCTGAGGAAAAACAAGAGAGCGCCGGGGACACAAAGGGCTCAATGGGAACAGTAGCCCCTGTGTCCCTTTGCCTCTGACTGCTGCTGCTGGGAGGCTTGTGTCTTCCATTCTGGCCTCAAGTGCTGCTCCCACCCTCTCTCAAACAGCCCTGCACTTTCTTCTGCCACCCGGTTTTTCAAGCTGTCAAGTGGCGGCAGAGGTGTTGCCGTTTCATTCGCTGACCCCTGACACTGTCTCTCTGAGTCCCGTCGCCTCTCAGTGCAGGGGTTGTTTGTCATCTTCATTTGCAGAAGAGCACTCATCGGTTGAGACAAAGGTCTCGTTTCTGCTCTTAAGTAGACTTAGTTCTTAGATTTTGTCCACACTAAAACCAAATGAGTCTGTGTAGATCCTCTTTCACCTGACTGAAGCCAGTTTTCATTTCACTCCTTGAAGCATTGGTGAATTGGTGATTCTCACTATGTATTAGAGTAATAATGCCATAATTTCAATTTTGAAAAAAAAAGTTTTAAACTGAATCAACATATAGAATAGGTATAGGTAGAATAGCACAGAAAAAGGAAAAAAAAATAACTTCAATCTCAAAATTTTGAGATTAAAGTTAGAAAAAATTAGTGCTGTGAAATTAATCATATTGTACCACTGTGATTAATCATTATGCTTAACTTTGCAAGCTTAAAATTTAAATATGCTGATTTCCAAGCAGTGTTTAAGAAAATGTTTTATTGTCTCAAGCAAACATTTCTGAAGTTTTCAAATCATGGAGGGTTTAAAGGAAGTCACTTTGCTTCCAACGTTAATCTTGAAATGTTAGCTACAACATTCCAAGTTATAGCTAACATTACAATAGCCATATTGTAGCAATATGTAGGCTACATACTACCTTGGTTTTATCCAAACATCCATCGGAGTAGAATTTGCATTTGTGACCCTCAGTATTATAATGGCGTTGACAAACAGGAAGTAACATCGATTCCTCCTATCATTTCCTATAAAATTTGTGCAGTGAGACGAGTGAACAGTGAAATTTCAAGCTCTTACAGTTTTACGTGCAGAAAACTGCTGTCGCCCCAAGTGACGGAAAACTTAAAACTTTGGTCATAGAGATTTGGGTAAGACTAAAATATAGGCATTAAGTCGTCTTGTGCTTTAAATAATGCCTGCTGATACCTGATACTGCTGCTATCCAAGACGTACTCTTAAGCACTTTTAGTTTAACAAGTTCATGTCAGCTAAAGAGCTCTGGGCACTGTTCAGCAGTGCAGCAGGCTGGTCTAAGTTTAAGGTTATCGGGGCGCTCTTATCGAGGCGTCTCTTTGAAGTGCATTCTGGCTCCGTTTTCCTGCTGATAAATACTGTATGTGGGTTCAGTCTGGGCAGACTTCCAGGATGTGCTTGAAAGATGGAAGAGTTTCTTGATTTGCGTATTTCAGTGTGTTCCAAAATACCAAATAAAACATCACCAAAGTCATCCATTAAAAGCTGACCTAATATGTTTTGGGCTGGAAATGAATTAATTATTACTTTACTCCCTCAGGACATTGTTTCATTTTCTCAGTATATTTGAAAAAGTTAAACTTTCATCTTAAAAGTATTCTTTATTTAGGATCACATAACCATTGCCAGTCAGGCTTACTTATATCACTTCCAATTTAATTTAATCTGTAATGTTCACAGTGGGTTAAAACCAGAGAACCTCAAGAAAACTGCATGAACTGAATTGTGGACCTGGCAGTTTTCCTCATCAAACACTGAACAAATTGTCTGAATGGTAATTTTCTGACTTCACCCTCCCATGACCTTCGGGGCACTTTTTGACCTTGGTAACCTTTTTGGTTAACCCAGGAAATTGCCGTTGCCCCGTCTGACAGCGAGTCCATACCGTTCTTCCGACGTTTGGTGAAAGAACCACAATAGGAACACAATGGAGAGCCAAACACTCTGAAATCATGCTGTGTTGACAGAGTGAGATCACAGCTCATGAATTTTAGACCAAAGACGTCAAAACGACGATAAGCCGACTGGTAATCATTATGTCTTTTTTTCTTTCTTGAAGCTCAGGTCTTCAAAGAATTTGAAGAACACACACACACACGCACACATGTGTGTCTTGTATTTTCATTTTCCCTTTTTTCTTTGCTTTGGTGACCACATTGGATTGGCCTAGCAGACTTTATAGAGCGACTTTATCCTTCGCACATCCAACACACACACTCCTCCCCCCTCAACCTAAAACTGGCTTCTTTTGAAGTGCAGATTTTCTGGAGTGGCTTCTCAGCCCCTCCCCACCCTGCCGACCCACCACCCAAATCTTTTTATTGATGTATCGCGGGCCCCTTAGCTTTCATACTGGGATATGGTCGGTCGATTTTGAGTCGTGAGCTCTTTATCATAATTTACTGTATCAGGGTGTGCTCCTCTCCTGGTATGTGGGGATTGAAAGGAATGGTCATGTGCAGGCCTGATTAAGAAGTTGGTGGTGACCCAAGGTTAAACCTCCTGGAATGGAAGGAGGGGCTAGAAAAACACAAAAGAAGTTGGAACGGGCACTGTGGATGGATTGGATGGATAGAGGTGGTGAAATAGGTCAGAAGTTAGTTGGCAGGTACTGTCCCAGTAGGGAGAAGCTAAACTTTGCCGAAACCTAATTCATTCAATGCCACTTCTAAGGCCTCCTCTGTAAAAGAGATTAAGATAATTGCTTTAAAACCTTTTACTACCTACCCTCTTTGGGGAAAGACACTTTGCCTTATCATTCTCCATTAACTTGACTGCACCTTCAGGACTCGAGGCAGACTGTTTTCATAGCTGGCTTGTCTCCTCCCAGTACGCTGACACGTTTCCCTCCTAGACGAATTGTGATGAGTCTTCGCTTGGGTGTTTTTTACCCCGTTTGATGAGAATCAGACATTTAGCTGACTTCTGAGCGAGCCCAGAGACGGTCCGACTGGGAACACTGATGTTACCGTTCCAAGAGTCCAAGGAGATGCCTGATCGGTGTTTTCCACCAGTGAATATGGCCTTAAATATCATGGAATAATAAAGGGTGGATAAAGAAAACCGAGTCATGAAATGTAACACATCTGATCAGCCAGTATATGTTTCCCCTTCCTTTTTATTTCACACTCTATGAAGTGACCTAGAAAAAACATTATTGCATGATTTCCGCTTTGCCCTGACAGTTACTGAGAGCCGCTGTCCTTCCTGGCAGTGAAACAACTTTAGAAATCACTGAACCCTTTTGATGGTTAACTTAACACAGCCAAGCATGATCCCGCTCCAGCAATCAGATGTAAGAGCATATTGTGTCTAATTTGGAAAAAGTGTGTTGGGGAGCCTTTTCTCCAAGCTAACGGGAGGCGGATGGGAAACTTTTTCAGCTTCCAAACTCGTGGTCAAAGTGTCAGTTTCTCAGCTTCAGTTGCACGTCATTAACAATATCAAACCTTAACAATTCAGCCACATTAGTGAAGATGTCTCAATGCTGTCTTTGTAGCAGAGCCTGTCAGTCAGTCAGTGTGTGGTGAAAACCGTGAAAAATCAAGCAAAGTGGAATTAATCAGCATATTTTGCCCTGGAGACCTGGGACCGCCTCAGTCTTTGTTTGTGAAAGTGGAGGTTTTCACTGCACCCCTCTCTGGCCTGGCATGGGGCTCGCCAAGATCTCTTGGGCCCAACAGGTAATTCCCAGGCATTTCCTCTTGTTAGGCGAAAGGAAAAAGTAGCCATATTGTGTCCATCCATGTGTGCTAAAGTCATCAGTCCTTTGGAAGAAGAAATGGGAAAAAATGTTGATGCTTTACGTAGAACTGTTTTTAATCTTACTTTAATCTTACTTAATGTTAATGTTTAACATTACCTCGCATTTGTCTCATCTGTAATAGTGTTTGAAACTCCGGCATGAGGTCGTACTTTCATTTACATCAGGTTTTAGCGATGGGGATGAAGTTTACTTTTGAACAGATTTGTATATATTAGTGGTCTGTCTTTCCCTTTAAATGTATGAGTAAGAAAAACTGCACTTGTGACGCTAGAAGACAAATTTCTACTTTAAGGTTACCTCTGTCCTCAATGAATGTGTCATTAATCTTAAATGTTTCCTAGTGAGTCTTATGACTGCTTATTTTACACAAACCTTTGATGTTCTGAATGTCTAAAAATGTAGTTTTCATTCATCTTATCTCCATATTCATATACACGATTTCTATTGCAGTTTTTTTATTATGTATATCAGGGAAGATAAGCATATAGCACATCAACATTTTTCCAAGTAAACATATTTCCAAGAGTATTGACATCATCCTCACTCCAGATATTTGTAACCATCCAAGTAATCTGCAGATAGAAAGAAATAAAAACTAAATACAGCATAAATTTGCTGTAATAAAGTGAAATGGCACAAAGGAAGCTATGGATATGCTTGCTGAAATGTATTTAATACCTATGAGGAAAGCTTTTTTAACAAAGAATTTCTGAAAGCTAATCATATACAATGAATTTAACCATTTCTTCCACACCAGGTGTTTCAAATTCTTAAATATCTCGGGAAAGTCTGAGAATTTTAATGTGCAGAGTCAATTCTCCCCCATAAAGGTTATGAAATTACTTCTAAAGAGCAAAATTTTGGGCTCATATGACCAGAAAATATTCTCACAGCATTGATTAGCTAGACTGCTATTCTGTAGAAAACTTTAAATAAGCTTCAATGTGTCTTTTCTTCAGCAGTGGAGTCTTGTGTGGTGAATGTGCATTAAAGTCGAGTGCATTGCTTATTGTTTTCGAGGGAATAGCTACACTCTTTGGACCGTTCTTCTGATTATTCTTTTGACTCCTTTGTCAGAAATCTTACAAGAGACTTTTAGTTGTGACTGGTTTCTGGTGTAGCAATGGTCTTCCCACAATAACAAAATGACTGTCTCAAAGGTGATTCCTGGAGCAAGTTGAACTTTATAAATACTTCTGTAACTAATGCCATCAGTATCAGGTCACAGAGAGCTATTTGCATTCACCGATCAAGACCTTGTAGTGCAATAACTTGGCAATAAGAAGCCTTTTTGTAGGACTGATACTAACTTGCACTGATGAAATTAGGTTTGCTTTCTGAAATGTCTTGGCATTCTTTTCTCTATTTGTTCAGTGGTTAATCTCTTTACCATTTTACTTTATTAAATTTAATTTATTGATTAATTTGTGACACATTTTCCCACCACTTTTTCATGAATCACAATGAAAACAAATAAAAATATATCTGGGCTATTTTAATCTAAGTTACACAAAAGCATCAAAACCTTAGAAGAAAACGGTTCTCTTTCTCTTGAAAAATTAATAATTGTGAGTTCCTGAATGCGAGCGGGCATGAGGTCGGTGTTCTGCTTTGTGGGTCTTAGTGGGGATCCTCCTGGGCCCCAGTGGGAAAGCGAAAAAAGCTCTGTGAGACACTGAATCACTGGCCTTTAGAGGATTTCCACGGCCCTGAAAGCAACTGTGATAATTCAGACACGATCTTCGCCGGTGGTCTTCCCACTGGCATCCCTTAATAACTATATTAGCAATTAAGGAGCCAAGGCTGAGCCATGGCTGGAACGTATAGCTGGCCCGGCTCATTGTCCCCTCTTTCCCTATCTCAGCTGACTGTGGCCAGGCTTAATGAGCTGTGAGAAGACATCATCCATGTATTCTTTAACCCTCATTCATTATGGTCTCACCATAATAGATAACAGGCGGGCGATAACGTTGCTTGTGCTATAACGCCATGTGCGATGTTTATTCTTCTAGTCGTCTCTTGACAATTGTGCAGGATAATAAATGAGCTGAAATTTAGACTTGCAGTTTCCAGATATGGGGATTTCAGCCCAGCTTTCAACACCTTCAGATATGGTGAATGATGGTGGGCCTTTGTGGGTGAAGGACACTGGGTCGTGTTAAAAGTGTGCACTGATTCGTTAACAAGAAAAGCCAATTTTCAAGTTTGCAACCACAATGCCAGAGTGGAAGCACAGGAGCATTGAACTTGTTTATCAATTGTTTATACTCAACAATCTATGAAGCATCATTTCCATCAGTCAAAGTTCTTAATTCTACAAAAAGGAAGTGGAAAATATTTAGGGCAGCTGTCAATCTTGTCAGCACTTAACAGCTGTAAAATTAAAAAAATAAAAACAACTTGTCTTCAGATCCAATATATCAGTTTCAGTAACTCAGAGGGTTGTTGTTTAATGAATGGTTTGATTTTTAACTGCAATTGTTAAATTATTCTTAAAACATATAATTCTAAAATATGTGATTTTTTTTGTTGATGTGAAAGTTGTAGAGCTCTTTGTGAAACATGTTTGGGTTAAAGGCGCCATTTCAGTGCAGACCACTTACCATAATATTTATGTCTGCAGTCCAGCTCCCGAGATTTCACTTGTCACAACCTATTTAGAGTCTGTGGCATCGATATTTTGACTGTTACTAAGCTCATTGGAACTTATGGGAAGATCATATAGTGAGATCATATTTTGACGTGTTTATTTGAAGTTTTAAGAAATCAGATTTCATTTTAATTCATTTCCTTTTTTCTGAGTCTTTTCTTTGTGCTTCAGTCTAGACTTTGAGTTAAACCTCACAACTCATATATACATCACTTTAAGGAGGTCAAAACTCCAAAGTATTGAGTCTTTCATGTCGCACTCTATGCCTGATTTAGTTTTCTGTCTGTGAATTATTTTTCAGTGGCTTCAATTTATTTAGTGGCCTCAAGGAAACATTTCTGACCCCAATGCTAGAAAAACAAAATCCTGGATTGCCGATTTACAGCTTTTTGTGACGCCTGCATGCGGGTTATAACCCACACTATCTGTGAAGAATTGTTTTAACGAGCTTTTTTTCACAGACTGTAAATCTCGTGCAACCGCTCCTGAGGGAGAAAACATGATTCACTGTGCGATTCGTTTAAAATCCAACCCACAAGGTGAATGAGTTTGAAATTAGGCACATCAGCTAGCGTTTTTGTTGTCGTTTCCTTCGGACTTTTTTTGGTTGTTGGCACTTGTCTCCTTCTTTCACAGCGTCTCTGTGGTCAGCGAGCGTTAAGAAGTTATGGATGAGCATACTGATTCCTCTGATGAGGATCGCCCCCCTCATAATAGGAAACAGGGGAGATTCATCCTGCAATCTGCACTCCCCCCCTCGCTCGGAGGCCCGCGTTCAGGGATGTATGGTGGGGAGAAACCAGGGATGACAAATAAAAGCTGAACTCTTGAATGGCAAGGTTCTGCTTCCCGTGGCTCTGTTTGCAGCACGGACCCCGGAGGCCACAGCCCCTCGGCCCGGGGGGTTGTCAGTTACTGATGGGGCTGTTGTTGGATCCAGTGTGAAGGGGGCCGAAGAAGGCCCACCACAATCCCGCTTGTTAAATAGCATGAATTAATGAAGTGGCAGAGCTGGGAACTTCCTACCCCTGAGCGACTTGGGGTAAAAAAAAAAAAAAAAAAAAAAAAGAGCACTTCCTTAGCATTTGTATGGGACCCCAACTTCTTTTCATCCTGTCGGTTCTCCCCCCTTCTCTCCCTCCTTCCACACCATCAAAAACTTTTCTCTTTTTGTTTTTTTAGTAAGTCCTTTAATCCTCAGGATTTATGTTGGGCTGAAAACAGCAGCTGATAAGCAGCTTCAATGAGCAAAAAAATGAAGTAGCTTCAGCATAAATGCATGTATATGCAAATATGAGCAGCGGTCATGGCTAACGGCACGGAAAGTAGAGATGAAAGAGAGATGCAGATGTGAATGTTTGTTTTGCACATCCAGCTCAAACAAACTTTAAATATCCAGTAGATTTTGGAGAGAATCGGCCTCAAGATGGGGTTTCCCGCGGCGCAACAGTCTCCATTTTTATTGCCATTCCACTTTCTTAATATATGTTATTTATTAGGATTTAGTTGCCGGTTTACAAGTCTTATGTTACGTATGATGTCTGCACACCTGATTTACTGATAACCAAAGACACAGCAACATTTTTACAGCACTGTAAACCACAGCGGTGATGCTGATGGATAACAGCAGCACAGTGGCTCTGCGCTGCTCGCGATCACTGGGAGTGGTCGATTTAAAATCCCCGCCAACCGCAAACCGGGGACAACATTTATCAACTCTTAAGTGGGGAAAAAAATCTTCTTTTCAGGTTTGCGTCTAGCTCAGTGGGAAACTCCTAATGGTCCGTGAGGCTCATACTTGTTGATTTAATGCACACAAACAGAGCTTACACTCTGCAGAGGTAGTGAGGTCGCGGCAGCTGGCGTGCATGGATCCAAACACGCCGATGATGCTGATTGCTCGCTCGTTTTGAGCAAACCAGTCAATTTTATGGAGACAGATTGGCCTTTAGACCGCGGCTGCAGCTGGACCTGGCTCATCTCAAAGTTCTCCACAGTGGGTCCCTGCAGTGAATCACACAGAGTCAGACCGAGGCCAGCATGCAGATAACACAAACCACTCCGAAGTAAGGGCTGCTTGTCTGCGAGTTCCCTAATGGGAGCGTGTTTATGCTTTGAGTTTTTATCGGCTGTGAAGGGCCCTCCGCCTCATGCGGAGGCTGGAATTTCTCTTGTAAAAGCTGCAAATCATGTAAATAGACGAAATGAAAGGGATAATCAGTCAAGGTGGGTGGAAAGTGAGCAGGGACGCCTGTCACATGCGTTCAGATTTGGCTGTGATGGTATCTTCTCTGTGGACCAGACATGCATGCACAGTCCAGTTTGTCCTGGAGGGAGAGAAGGAACACAAGCCCAAAGTTTTGGCTCATTTACTCACTTTGGGAGTAAAACTGTTTCAAGACGCTGATCCCAATCTTTGATAAGCAGCTCTCCATCGCACCTTTGTTCCAAGAGAGAAGCGTTTGTCTGGCGACTGCGGCGGTCAGAGTAACTGATGCAGACGTTTCGATGTCTGGCTGCAGACATTTTTTACTATTTGATGAGATTGCTGTTGGCTGAGCTGAGGATAATTACAAATCATTCACTAAATGTTACTTTAAGGATATTGCATCTATTTTCAGCTTTGTGGAGAAGCAGCTGCTTCCATTGTTGGCAAATAAACAAAGATGAGTCAGAAAAGACTTCAGGAAAAAAATAAATCGGCAGACCAGGCGATTATTCCACAAAATGAAGATGGTAGATACAAATAAATAACCTAGGCTTCATACGGAGATTTACTTACAAAGTTAAGGGGATTTAATGTAAAGTGGAAATGGGAGTTTAATATCATCACCTGCTAAAAGTTCTAATTTCGAGGCCAGCTTTGAGTTTTTGTGCTATTCCCTGGAAGATGCAGTCATTTTGCGTGATATGGATTGATAAATAAAACTACAGGTTGAATTTACTTTGTTTTGACACATTGTTTGTTTTTACAGAAAAAACTAATTCCTGGATGGATGTACTATTGATGTGGTTTTGTAGACAAGTGAAGAAATCAACAAAGCGGGAGAAGGCTAACAGCTACTTTGTTATAGCAAGATCCATTTTTTCCCCAGGTCCATCTAAATAAAACTCATTCATGTGTTACATCACTTAAAAAAAACAAAAAAAAACATCTTCTATAAGGAAATTGTTGTACATTTTAAAGAACCACCATTTTATTTCTATTTTTAGGTTTCAAAAAACAAGAAAAACTTAAAATGTTTTTCTTGTTTTCAACCAAAGGTGAATTATCAATCCACATTTTTTTTTTCAAAATGTGGATTGACTAAACTGCTAAAAGCTACCTTTCTTTTTATATCTATTCTTAAAACATTAGTGGGATATTTTATCATTTCCAGTAAAAGTCATATGAGCCACTGTAGGAGCTTCAGAGAGCCACTCACAGCTCTGGAGCTGCAGATTGCAGACCTCTGAATGATATATGTCACCTTTTTCTAAGTTGAACATCATCTGTATTATCACATTATTGCAGGTAATGACATGCTATTACCACTGGTGAAGCCATTATACAGTGACAATTTCCAAATCAATTCAAGAACTGGAACAGCAGCCATTGATGCCATTGCACAAGTGACAGCTTGATGCAAACTCCCAAAGTTTATCCCACTGGTGGCAGACTAAGATTTAAAAGTTTCACCTAATCAGCCAGATGGTTCCAGCTGGCAGCCCCAATGTATTTGTTAATTTGGTGTGGTAACATGAATGCTGTTCAGCTGAGAAAACAGCAGCAGCTGTTTGCCTTTCTTTCTCTACAAACTCAATTCAATGTGACTTCTGTCTTCTGTAGCCAAGGGAATTCCTACAAAATATAAATTATTTGGACATCAGTTGTTGTCAAAATAATGTGGGTAGCTTCCAAATGGAACAGCTAAAAAAAAAAGCTGTTTATTCCTGAAAACATTGCTCTAGATGTTAGTGTTCAATCAGTATTTGTGTCTGTTGTCCTTATTGACCACAATTAGTCGCTGAGGTGCAGCTCCAGCAGGACTCAGCAGGAAGCTTGCCTGTGTGTTGCAGCTCATTGTCACTGAAGAGCTTAATTTTCACTTTTGTGAAGTGTTGTAAGCTGGAATTGCACAAAGAGCTGATAAATCAGGCTTCCCACCGTTTACACAACCAAACTACAGGCTGCGTTCTGTTCAAATAAACTTTTTCAGGCATCGCATCAGTTTCGCTCAGTTCCCCGAGCAGCTTGTTAGTGATGATATCACAGCGGTACTCCTCGAGTAAAATAACGAGCGGGTCACGGACTCCTCCCTTTGACAAAACACTGGGAAGTGACCAGTTCAGAACTGGACTCAAAGGAAACTCGATGGCTTGGCTGAGCAGCGTTCTCATTAACTCCCTGGTGTATTTTCCTGTTAAGAGACCCCATAGGGACGCCGACTCTCATCCCTCACTGATGCCAGGTAGTGATGTTTTTGTAGTAAAATGAAGGGAGAGACTTGGTGAGCACCCCTTTGAGTACTTTATGAAATTATCCAATTAGGAGCTGCAGGGTAGAGAGACAGGAAGAAGAATAGAGAAGAAAGAGCCTTCTCTTATTCTCTCCTCCTTTCTTTCAGACACAACAGCCAGCACTCCCAGATCCCAGCATGGATTAATCACTCTGTCTGAGCGAATGAATGGCCGCTCACATCTTTGAGGCCTGCTTTTTTACAATTAAAGCTGTTAGACAATAAAACTCACGCCACAGAGTCTGCCCAGGCTTCCATAGCTTACTCTGGATTACTTTTACTATTTCCCAAAAAGTATTCTTGACCCTGCCAATTCTTTACATCTTCATCCCTCTTTCCATTTTAGTCCTTTTGTTTTTGTTACACAGCCGTTGTCTTTTTTTTGTTCTTTTTTTTTGCTAACTCCGTTCACTTGTTTAATTGTTTTTCCACTTTCTCCTGTGTTCTGGTGAGAAGAAGCAGAACCAGATAATGAGGCGCAGAAAGGTCCCGGCCCATTAGTTACCGATGGAGGAGAGAGCAGGAGATTTTAACGGCCCTCTTGTTCTTGCGGCGTCGAGTCGGTTGAGTCAAATCACACGCGAGTAAACACAGCGACGTGCTGACTCACGCTGCCGAACACAGCAGAGATTCCACACTACAAATATTTACGCTCGCTGAGTTTAGTCAGAACGTTACAAGCTGTTTTCTCCTCGCCGTATCTTGATGTGTGAAATAAACAGTGGGGCAAATAAGTATTTGATCCTTTTATGTGGAGAGTAAAATAATAATACAATAATCAAGAAGAAATGAAGGAGAAACGTAAAAACTGAAAGCCTGGCTTTAGTGTTGTTTGTCACCATGCATTGATTTTTTATTGATGTTTTCGGTGCTATTTTAAACATATTTTGTTTTATCTCTCTTGCAGCAGTAAAATTAGCCCATGGATAAATCTGGTGCATTATTTCTACAAATGGTCTTTAGAAAAGAGTCACAGTACTGTGGAACTGAAGAACACCATTCCCACCATGAAGCACGGAGGTGGAAGCATTATGCTTTAGGACTGATCTTCTGGTCGAGTTGAAGGGGTTTCATCTCATTTAGATCTGAGTTCTTCTTTTTCTTAAGTAAAAATGATCATCAACACCTTTCATGGTCTGGGGCTTTACTGAAACCAAAGGTGAATTTTTTGACATATGAAACTACTGACTTGATTAACTACTAGACATTTAGATTTTGTCAATTTTGCTACCAGAGATCACACTACAAAATCATCAGGGAACTTATTTCCTCTTTTCTACATTTGAGGTAAAATAGATTGCATTGAAAAATGGTGGCGTTTTCCTGTAACTAAGCATATAGGAAGGTGGGATTTCTTCAGATGACTGGCCTAAAATGTAATTAAAGCTGAAAGAACACCACCAGAATTAATTTAATTAAACAGAAAATAAGTAGAGAAAAACTTGATGTGAAATATTTACATATCTATTTTCTGTCAGTAACTTGTTCCATCTTCTCTGGTTTGATGAAATAGAAACCAGACTTTCTGCTACATGAAGGAGGTTTTCAGCATTTTAGCTTTTAAAATATTTTGATATGCAGAGTTCAGAGAGTTCACATTCTCTTGTGTTACCCAAAGCTTAGAGAAACAAAGCTAACCATGACAGATAAAGATGCAAGATTTAGATTTAGGGTTTGAAGGGCAACTTCCAGGGCTGTGTAGATTAACTTGAGTTCTGATTTGAAGGCAATTGACACAAACACAAGAAACATGCTCTGAGACATGAACAAACAGCCAATGGAGCCGGTCAGAGGACAAATGGCGACTTGTGTCCCGCAGCAACACGGTCAGTCATATCCCCCAGAGAGTCAGCGTTTACTACCAAACAAATAACAGGAAGCTCTGCTGGCGGTACAGCAAGAACTCCAACAATCCCCACCCTTGTGTCTCATTGGGTCCCTTCTTGTGCTGACTTAACTTAACGACCTCGTTCAGGCTCGTGTCGCCCCAAACAGACGTGGCCCGGGGTTCTGTGACACCGTACAGCGCTGCTGGGTATTGTTCCAGGCACATTGTGACTCAGGAGCTGCTTGTTTCTCCATTTCCTTCCTAAAGTAGACGCAAAGATCAAATAATGGGGATGTGGTGTTGGTTGACTTTTATAAGTATGACAAGTTTTTGATGGCAAAATAAAGAAGAAGCATGTCAGCTTTTTGTCAGCTCTTCTACAGTTCAGTGAGAGGCTTATTTTCTCCACATGTTCTTTGGAACAATTTGCAGAAGTGGTTTTCTAAAAGCTCCCCTTCCTTTGAAGCTTTTGTTCCAAAGTGTAGAAAGACGCCACTTGAAATGTGTCACACCTCCTCCCCTCGCAGATAGAGGAGGTAGTAAATCATTTTGTTTACCATAAACAGTTCTGTGATTGATAATTGTCCCAGCTGTTTCCCCCAAACTTTCAGTCGAGGCTTGTTTGCAATTAAGAGCACCATCAAACATTTTCTTTCTGCTAATCCTCACAGAGATAAGTGCTTCTCATGTGAGCATATAGTGACTAATACTGTGTAGCATGTAAATATTACATCAATTAATTTATATGAATCATACAAAAAGGTTGGCTATTCCCAACTCATAAACAACACAAACTGTTAGCAATACATTTAGGCAAAGTATAAGTTTCTGTTGTTATAAATAAAAGTTTTAAAAAAATCACAGACTGATTAAAAGGGGCCGTGTTGTGCATTTTCCAGCCACAAAGTGTCTTTTTATAGCACAATCACGTCCTATAAAATGCACTTGATTGTGCATTGAAGATAACAACTGTTACCTTCAGATGTTATAAAAATACTATGTATATCACACACACACACACACACACACACACACACACACACACACACACACACACACACACACACGCACACAGGTACAATTTTTACACTGTTTTAACAACTTTAACAACACTGGTAGAAAAGTTTTAACTTTTTTAGTTCCACCAGGCGTGTGCTAATTACTGCTGCTAGTCTGAAGGAGCTAATTGGGGAAGTCGTGGTGTAGTGGAGCTCTGTGAGGTGGAAGCTTGGAAGCTGCACCTCTGTGGAGGAGCAGCACCTTGAAGGTGGTGCTTGGTTCCCTCGGGCATTTTGCACACCTGAATGGTTGCCATGGAGATTAAAGAATTTCTCAAACATGCATTAACAAATCAAAACAACACCCAGGTCTGATTTTGATGAAGAAATAAGATCATCACATGATGTAAAGGTCAAAAAGGTTGATTTTACAGAAAACTATGTTGCATGATTTGAGTTTAGGCAGCAGAGGGAAACTTAAGAATCCCTGAACCCAACGTCCATCTCCGGCTAATTATAAAGGATCCCAAGGCATTCCCATTGGAATGTTGATGGAGTGGGAAAGAGGGAATTTGAACTTGTTACCTATCCCAACCCAACTTCAAATAACCAGAAGACTATAAGTGGATAGATGGAAAATCCAAACAGATCTTTGACTTGTTTCTTTTAGAAAAGAAAAACTAGAACTTTCAGTTTAAACAAATGAATAAAATTTAATTTTAAGCTAAATGTGCTATGACTCTATTTATCTTCTAAGTCAGAATTGTGGAAAACCCTCTGTGTCAACAGTGGGTAAGTTTGTAAACTGACAAAGATGGATTCTGAATTTGTCATGCCTAAACCCAGCAGAACCAGCCTGATCACCTATTTTCATGTTCCTTTCTGTGGGATTCCTAACAAAAAAAAACAAAAAAATCAGCGATCCTGTCAACGTTATAAACCAAACATGAGTGTGGGCTCAAGACTCCTGATGTTTTATGCTTGATGAACATGAATCAACTTTGGACAATGTCATCAAGTTCGAAATAAACAGCCTGACCGAGCGAAGGCGGAGAGGCTCGGAAAACTGATTACAGGGCTTCGATTTCTAACCCACACTTGACCAAAGAATCAACATATTCGCTGTATAACATTTCAAGAATAGATGAGAAGAGAGGGACCAAGAGAAAAGAGAGGCGTGTTTAACAGAAAATAGCTTACTCTCCTGGATTGCCAGCTCTACGTCGTTTGCCAGCAACAGTATTGAGGGGAGTGTGTTGCAAAGAGGAGTGCACTACTTTCAGGATAGATTACATTTACAACCTGAACTCTGCCCAATAGTTGGAGAGTAAAATAAGCACCACCACCCTATTGGAAGCCATGGCAGCATGATGCAAACACTCCACCTTATCTCATCTCTTCCAGTATCTACTAAGAGCAGATTTACCATGTTTAGGATATTTGGAGTAAAGTCTTTATCCTCTGTGCGCTCCCTCAGTTTGACTTATTGAAGATAAACTCCATCTGCAGTCTGTGTTTGTTTTTATACGTGTGTGTGTGCTCTCTTAGTCAGTGTGTGAGTGTAGGTGAGATAATGCAGACTACGTCAGCCTGGGCTTAGATTACGCTCCGGTCATGTTGAATGATTCACTTCAGGGTTATCTTTATTCTTTAAGATAAGGTGGACAGTTCTCAGACCCCCACACTCTCACTGTTACTCCATCTTCACCGTCTTGAGTCCTACCTGCAGTCTGGATGGTTGCAGATTTATTTCAGTAATGAGAAGTTGGAAAAGAAACAGCGAACCTTCAACATTACGGTTTTATGGAGGTTTTTAACCGTCATAAAACCAGATTGAGCCTGGAGGTATTAAAAGTACACTGCAGGCTGGGGTTTACATTGCCTTGTAAAAGAATTCGCACCATTTTAACTTTTTTACTTTTTCTTATACTGCTATCACAAATTTTAAAGTATTTTATTGGAATTTCATGGGAAAGATCAACAAATAAGCAGCATTTAATTGTAGAGTTGAGTGAAAAAGTTTTCCTCAGTTTTCTTCAGAGTTAACTGGAGTCCCCTTGTGCGTGTGTAGGTGAAGGATGGAAAGGTTTCTTAGAGATAATTAGTGAACAAACAGCATCATGAAGACCAAAGAACACAGAAATACCTATAAAGCAGGGTCAGGTCATAAAACATCATTCCAAGCTTTGAACATCTGCCAGAGTTCTGCTATTAATACCAAAATCATGGCACAACTGCAAACCTAACAAGATACTTAACTAACCTGGCAAGAAGAGTCTAAATAAGGAATCAGTCATGTGGTAGCCATGGTAACTCTGGAGGAGCTGCAGAAAAAGACAGGCAGAAAGAGACAACCATAAGATGCTCTGTTTGGTGTTTACAGACATTTAAAAGAAAATTTTACTTAAGGGAAACTGTCCTAAAACCAGGGCAACCCTAGAAAAAAAAAAAAAAAACTATTTAGAGAATGTGGACAATTTAGATGAAAGCGTATTCATGACCTAGAAGGGCGAGATTCAGTGACGATAGTCAAAACTTGATGTTCACAGACACTCTCAATCTAAGATTGAGCTTTTTTGCAAAGAAGACTTGACAAAAATTCAGACATAACCCAAAAGACTGTAAAGTTCTACTAAGTATTATGTCAGAGGGGCTAAATACAAATGAACTCTTTCCAGATTTTTAAATGTAGACTGTGCAGTGATTTATGTTGGTCTCTCGCAAATAATACCCCAATGAAATACCAAAAGGCTTCTTCTGTAACGTGACGAATTGTGAAAAAGTTCAAGAAGTATGAATGCTTTTACAAGACACTGTGCGCTACAGTGGCTTCAAATGTCTCCTTGTCGACACTTCAGCCAATAAGTTCTTCTCCAAGGACAAATGGTAAAACTGGAAAACCGTTTATTTTCCTAACCATGGCCAAAGTATAATGAACATCTGCAAAAATTACACATCTTAATAAGATTTTCCAAATAGCTCTCCACAGATTATTTGACGTCACTTCTCTTTTCCTTTCTTGTCATTCTGTTCTCTTATAAAGACTTGCCACTTTCCACCCAGCCTTTCCCTCTCACTCAGAGAGACACCATTCATTAGAGCTGCGTATTTGTCCATACTGCTCTGCGCTCTCTAAACAAAGTGGATGAAGCAAACACCCAGGAGTGTCTAATGGCTTCCCCAGCTGTTGATGCACTAATTGCACCGCCCTCAGAGTGCAGCGTATCTGTCTCCTTTAGCCGTGATGGATCTTCGAGTCCGATTGCAGATTGAGACGACACACGCAGAGTTATGGTTAGCATATATCACCCCCTGTTTTTGAGAAATAGTTTCCTTTCTCAAACACAGCTGCAACTGTCTGGTTTTATCCCTCTATCTTGCTCAGAAAAGGAGAAAAATAATAAAAAGAAAGACTTTGTGGATAAATGTTAGTGTCCAGTCCCACCTGAAACCACTCAGACATGCCTTTGGGATACAATTGGAAATATTTTTTTGTATCTACCTGTTTGACCTTTCTTAACTTTAACTTTGTTTTGGACATGCCTCGAGGCTTTAAAATGATTTCATAAAAAAGATATGTAAGCAAGGTTTTTTTTTAAATAATTGAGCTTGTTTTTAAGGCTTAATGTTTTGGAATGTGCTGATGTGGCGTTATTTTCTGACCAGCATTACTCAAAGCAGTAGAAATTAACCACTTTCTGGGACTGGAGGGAACACTAAATTCTCATTTAAATCCTGCAGGTTTGCTGAATGTTGATTCTGTGTCACACTGCTAATGGGGATTTACCTCCACATGCTTAAATTACTCTCTTGCTTGGTTCCCTGTGGAATGCAGTAATAGCTGCAGAATATAAAGTACAACACTTCAATAGGGTTTGTCATTGCTAAGGGATTAATCCACAGCACCTCATGGTGCTGTAAGACCTTTAAAAACCCAGGAGAATGCATCATATGCTCTAAACACTGTCCTACAATGGCCCACAGTTAAAGAGGGATGCGGAATCACCAGAACCGATGCTTATTTATCAATATTGGCATTGATCCTGATTTAAATTTTCCACAATGGTGAGGAATTAAAAACCAGTTGAGTTTATTTTCAGAACTGATTGTAGCAGATGGGATTCAGAAACTGGAAGAGGGTGGAGGTGAACTTGCAGGCAGTTCAAATTAATTTTGCAACCCATGTGATTTAACTCAGTACTGTCAAAGGTTCAAAAAAAAGTAAAAAAATAAAATAAAATAAAATAAATAAGAATAAAATAAAATAATAAAAAGCCCAGACAAGACCCATGTACCTTACCTTAATATGAAATGTTAGTTTTTAAAAGCTGAAGAAATGTCAAAAACAAATTAAGTCACTTTTCTGAGAATCATGTAAGCATTTATTCCAGTTTCGTGATTCCACAGCTTGACGACAAAGTATTGAAAAATCCAGCTTTGATTTAGTCGGCTTATGATCTTATCTGGTAAAAGATGGTTTCTCCCTCCAAGTTAACCACACATTAATTTCATGGCAAAACACAATACACAATTTAATGTTCATGAAAAAGAGAAGGTTTTAGCAATAGTCTTTTGGAAAACTCCTTAAAAATATATATTTTTTTCCCAGAATAAATTTTACAAATCAAACCTTTTACAACAATGTGGGTTGGATTAGTCCAATCATGGTGGTATTTATGCTGCTTTCAATTTTAGGAGGTGCTAAAGCCAAAATGTGAAAAAAGCCCCATTGTTTGCTTTCACAGAGTATATGTCATTAAAATCAAACTATGTTTTGAAGTTCAGTGTAGCTTTTCGCAGATCAGGTCTTATTTTATATTTTGAACCAGATATGATTCATTATAGTTTAGCTTCTTCACAGGGATGGAAAAACTCTTTAGTTTACATTCACATGAAATTATGTAACAGATGCTAACTGTAGCATTGTTAGCAGCTAACAGTTAGCCAGTACTGGTACTATTCTCATAGCCACCAAATTCCTGTTTTGTTCATCACTCTGTTACTGTTTATTTTCTCCCCGCCCAAGTACCCAAAATGCTGCCACATAAACACTTTTTCTGTCTTTATGTGGCACAATACGCTCTTTCATGTGTGTGTTGTCACATAAATGGGTGACAACACTTAACAACCCACTGATTAACACAACAGGGCATCTTTGGAACTACTACATCACAGTAGTTCTCTAAAAGCACAACATTGTTGCATTCATACTCAAAAAACAGACTCAAAATGAAAAATCTGAAAATTTCAAAAATTATTTTAAATAAGTCGTATTTGTCTCTTCCATCAGCTACGGATGCAGCGAACGGTATTTTTTATCTAAGTACTCCCATGGATCTGAACTTATCTGTGTAAGCTTTTTTATCAAACAATTTTAAATTAAGATTTAAAAATTTGAACTCTGCATATTTTTAAGGTTATTCTTAAAGTATTCATATTTATTATAAATATTTATCAGTATTCATATAAACTGGCCAATATTTGGCCAGTTTATATGGCTAAATATTTTTTATTTTGTTAACTTGTTTTGCTTGGTTGAAAGCACCAAAGTAGCTTAAATATCCTTTTGGATGTTTCTGAAGAGCAGTCAGAGTTTTGTTTCAGTGTTTTATGTTTTTGTTCCACTTTAGTTCTCATTCCCTCACCGATCTCAGTGATTCCTTAATCCTACATTATTTTTCATTACATTTGAGCTAAAATATCATGAAAGCATTCAGAGAATGTGTTATCCAGTGTATTGAGGACATTTTGTTTGTTGATAAGTACAGAAGTGAGTTGAAATATGTTTGCATAGAAACGTCTTTGAGAAAATGCTTTAGTCCCCAGACAAAAAAAAAGGATAGAACAAATTCGACACAGTGTTTTAGCAATGAAACCGATAGGCGTGAAAATGGCATCTGTTAATGCTATCAAATAGCCGTCCGTCTGCTCGCCTCTCACACCTAAAAACTCTCCTGTTAAAATTCCTTTCATGGATCAGACTGGTCACACATTTCTCACACTGATCCTTTCCTGATTCGGATCCTTGATTTGGCAAAAAATAAACAGACCAACAATGAGCTGAGTGAGATTATGGCAGAATCTTCTCACCGAGCGACAAAAACCTTTCAGTCTCTTTGGTGTTTGTTTCACGTGAGCATGTTTGGGCTTTCAAGTAATGAGCCCGATCTGCAAAGGTGCCCAGCAGGCCGGGGAGTGCTTTTGACAATTCCATTCTCCGTCTGGCTGACCCTAATCTGGATTAGTTGATTTTCTTTCCCTGGATTAACATCTTGTGGTTCAATTAAACATCACGCAGCCCAATGAGTTTGAATCGTGGCATTACTGAGTGCTGCAGGGAGGTAGAAGCGTAGCTGAGAAAGATCCAGCCTCAGTGTTTCCTCCGTGGGAATCCAATTCTCCACTGTCCAGCCAAACCATCTGGGTCAGACAGATTTTTCTTTTCTTTCCTTCTCCTTCCTTTTATTTTCTTTCCTCTTCTTTTCTTTTTCTTTATTTTCTTTCCTGCATACAACTTTGCCGAGTTATTTTTTCTATATTTACTCAAAATTTTAGAAAATTAATCAGAATATTTTAACGCAATCTCAGTGATATCAGTTAGGGATGTTTCTGGAGCTCAATTTCTAACTTTGAAAACTAAATACAGAAAGGTATGTTTTGAGTTTCTTAAAGGTTTTAGGCATGTTTTTCTGTAGAACTAAATATCGTGCATCCTTTTTTTTAAATTCGTGATGAAAGTCTTGCTAGGTGCCATCAAACCCATGCAATGTGCTTCTAGATAACACTTTGCACCAATACAATATTATTTGTCCCAATATTAAAGAAATATCTGGATTAACGACAATGTGCCTTGTCAATATAGGATCTGTCTTTTAAACTTGAAAATCTACATAGGAATCTGTACTGAACTTCAATTGTCTTACATTTAAATTTTTGTTCTCATTTTATCCTTTCTTATGTTTGCACTTGTTTTTATGTGTGAAAATAACATATTAGGACAATAATCTACTGCTTTGCCATTGCTTTTTACATTTGAACTAGTCTGCCAGTTGAGAAGAAGATGTCAGTTGTGCCAAAACATATGCAAAAACAAAAAAAAATAAACACTTGAGCGACAAGAACGTTTGGTCTGCTGGGATGCCCTGAAGAGGAGGGCTTGTGTAAGAAGTACCTCTTCAATTAATGACGTTTAGTTGCTCTTCAGGAAGGCACTTGACTGCTCACTTGTGCTGCAAACTGCTCAGATGAAAGCCGCTGCCAGCAGGACCTGGCGGTGCTTTAAGAGGATGCCTCTCAGGTGTGAATGTGCATAGCCATTAAAACCTGAAGTGCACGACTTGAATGTTGGGTCAACAAAACCTCTCCCTGGGTGGAAAGATGAGAATTCAATGGTCCACTGATGTACAGAGCTTTGTGTCAGATGGAAATTATATCACCCTTATAGAAAATAAACCCCTCGCTGTGTCACAGTCTGGTGTGCTAAGTTTTTTCTTTGCAGAATGGAGTCTTGGAGTGCTGTCGCATTTATTTTGTTAGAAATAGTCTGTTATTTTTCTTAACTTTTGGGCCATTGTTTAAACAGGTTGGGATAACCAGTTGTGGCCAAGAGCTGGATTTGCTTGAAACCTGAGATACATGTCAGAGGAATCTCAAATGAAAGAGGAGCTCTGGTTTGTGGTGGAAAAATAGAAACAAGAATTAGGTCTAACAGATGGAGACGATGGAGTGATGTGCAAATGAGAGTGGACAGACAGAACCTCTGCGCAGTTACTGCCAGTAGTTCTTTTTGAATTTAATACTTCTTAAGCAGAAGACATTGAGCATCACATAACTGTGCGTCATATTCTTAGTTTCTGAATTATAAAGTATGCATGAATAAAAATGATATTTTGTTTTACCGTCCTGTTTTTGCTAAAACCATTTGGAGAGGAGCTGATCTAACCTTTTACCCACCACTAACGATAAAGACAGCAGCAGTGTTGAGTTGATTTGCATGAGAATAAGTCTTTCTGGTTTTCATCTTTCTCTCATTAGCAGATCCAAACAAGAAAATATCAATTTTAAGCAAAAAAAAAAAAAACTAATGCTGGTAGAAAACTATGAAATTATGACTTCAGATTCAGTCATTTTCACAAATCTTCAGCACCAAGTAAAGTTGTAGGAACAATAAATTAACTCACAATTCACTTTTTAGATATTTCTCAAACGTTCAATATAAATTATTTTGTGTAAATTCGAAGGGAAACATCAGGATGATTGAATTACACATAGGAAATTATTTAAAGGAGGATTCAGGAGAAGCTAAGAGGAGAGAAAAGTGGAAAGTTAAGAGTCCTGATTGACTCTAGTACCTTCCTTGTCCTCTTAGTCTCTGAATTGTTGCCCTCATTCTTTTTTCCATCCTCTAAGCCTCAGTTTACTCTCTGTGACTTTAAGCCAAGTGGTTGATTTCATCCGTGCATGCCGGCCTGCAGCATTTGGTGGGGGCTGGCCGGATGGAGGTGGAGGTGGTGACTGTTTCTGTCGCTGACTAGATCATATGTGACACCGTAAGCCCTTTTTACCCCGCCGCGGTCCGCCTTAAATCCTCTTCTCTGCACTGACTGACAGCAGCCAGACGTTCTTCGGCTTAGACAGCAGCAGCTTCTTTGTTTCACCTCCTGCCCTGGATGACGTAAAAACCATCAAACCAACATCGACTTTCTGGCAATTTCTCTCTGCAGAAAATCATGAGGGTGGGTTAGATGCTTGGTGGTTAAATGGTTTCTTTGTTGAAATGATTTGTCATTGACATTCTGGCAGAACTGTCCCAATCAACGAAGAAAAGCCCATCTGATTGCCCAGGACGGTGTTCTGCTCGTGTATTTGTGTTATCCGAAGCTGCTTCGTCTAAACACATCACACAGAGGTTTTAGTTGCAAACACAATCGGCTTTTCCCAAGGCTCATTTGTTTAAACTGTTGTTTAAATGGTGTATTAGTTTACCACTTCTTATGGCTGTTTGTGTCTGTGCTTGGGCGTGGACAGAGCTCAGACATGCCGTTTGTCTCACGTGTTGTGTCCATGTTTTCTGCCATATGTGTTAATAATAACTTTAATTATTTTGTTGTCATGGTAAAAACTTTCCTCTCTAGTGAGAAATAACCTCTTTTGGCCTTAAATGTTTTAAGATGAGCTTTATTTGAGTACTGGTTTCTCTTATGTTTGAAGAAAGAGATAAAGTGACTCATTTATCTCAAAATGTCTTTATTCCAACTTCCTCAAAACTGCCAGGGTCAACTTTCTATGGACTTATCATTACCCGTCATGGAACATTTTCATATATTGCTGTGTTGCTGCAACACATTTAGGATATTTAATTAGGATTCACTTTATTGCATAATCTTAAAGTGGAATGAAAGTAAGGCTAGTATTTTTATTTATTTATTTATTTTTTGCAATAACTCTTTTAATCTGATACCCATAAAGAAAATCCATTGTAATCTCTCCATCAGCTGTCAGATTTCATCTATCATCTTTGCAAAATAGCACAACCACCATCAGACTGGGTGTGAACAGCAATTTTGAAGTTTGTTTTAGTTTTTTTTAAATTTAGTTTTAGAGTTTGACTAGGCCATTCTAAGATATGAATATGCATTGATTCAACCATTTTATTATAATTTGAGTGATCTTGTTCTGCAGGATTTTCCTGTATTTAGCTCAAGCTCTCTTCTCGACATCTATGAGCAGCTTGCTTGACTCTTCTGGTTAAACGTATCCCCACAGCATAATGCTCCCACCACTGTGCTTCATACTACGGATTATGTGTTTGTGGCAAGGCTAGTTTTCTTGCACACATGGCTGCATGTAAATCGAAAAGTTCAAATCCTAGTTTCATCTGATCTTCTTCCAGAGTTTTTGTTGCTTTTTCTATTTAGTGGTATAAATTTATTTCAGTTGTTTTAAATAGTGCATTTTCTCCACAAATTAAGCTTCAATAAAGCTGCTCTACATGAAGTGCAAAATTTGAAAATACATTTCAGTTCAGTTTTATGCACTGATTTGTGTTGGTTTGTCACATAAAATCCCAGTTCAATACAATAAAGATGGTCGTTTGAATCGTTTTGCAGAGTAATCTTTTAAAACCAGAAAGCGATTGAAGCAAGCATCAGCAGCCTTTTCTTTTCATCTGTGTCTCCTGATTCTCAATATACATGCCAGATCTGTAGGAAAGGTCAACTTACAAATGACAGCCTTGTACTAAACTGCGCTTTCGACCCCATTGTAGCAAAGATGCTCCCACAATGCAACTGCTCTGAGGAATAAATCATCACCTTCTGACCTCGCACACTGACCCTGTAAACCCCGGAGAAAACCTAAAGGTGTTATGGATGATAGCAGAAACGGAGATAAAGGAGGAGGAGGGGAGCGAAGAGAAAAAAAGTCCTGGAGTAGGAGCCGTTTCCTTTCTCTCATGGAGCTTTTATGAGTTTGACAATTAATAGTCTCTGTAGGTCTCTTGAAAGCCGAATTGAGCCAAATTGTGTCTTAGCTTTTCAGTTTCGTTCAAGCGTGCCGACCGACAAAAGGGAAAAAAAAAGAGGAAAAAAGAATGGTTGCGATGGTGAATTACCCTTAAAGCTGCTTTTTTGAAACATTTCCTTTTTGTTTTGCACACATAGGCTCTATAGGCAAGCCTTCCTCATGCAAAGTTACTATTCTGCAAAGTGAAAACACTTTAAAACAGAGATCTTTCAGCAGCTCTTCTTATTGCGAGAACATTCGGTGAGAGAAAACAGATCATATTGAGGCTGACGTTTGTTTATTCGGGCTTGACATCTGAAGGCAGACATTATTTTCGGCCGTCGCAGTAGCCGCACATCGGCATGCTATACATCAGCGGCTTTCGCCTTACAGACAGCGAGGCATTCATGTTAAAGCCGACCAGTAAATCAAGAAGAGGGTGCCTCAAATTATGTTGAACTTTAAAAGGAGTGGGAAGGGAGGGCTCCTGCCTTTGTATGGAGAAAGTTTTAGCTGACATCTGTAAAAACATGAGGATGGAACTAGAAATAACCACGAACAGAGGGAGATAATGAGATGTACAGGCAATATGAGAGAATAGTTGAAGCATTCCTGTTTTTAAGTCCACTAATGATGTCTAACGGGCCTAGAATTCAACTTTGGCCACCAAATTTCTTCCCATGCTTTGTTTTTTGTCTTGGGGTCTGAAGTGCATACAAATGGCTTGTTAATTAAGATGAATAGTACTTGTAAAAGGCTCATCTTCATGATAATAAGAGAAATTTAAACATGTGAAGCTTGTAGGACCTCCTTGTAGAGTGGAAGTAGTTGTGGAAGTATGTGTGGGATGAAAAAAAAGGAGAAGCGGGGGAAGGGTGGCTTCACCATCACACATATCTGAATGAGCATGTCGTCGCCTACCATGTGATTGGTGCATAGTTTTTCATCTGTGTGGATCCATGTGTGAAAAGAGGCAGCGCTCTGTCCAGGCCCTCCAGTCGGTTTCCATGAAAGGCCTCAGTGGGGGGGAAACTGTCCCTTATTGTGGACTTATCTGGCAGAAATCTCTTTCTTGTTTTACACCACCTCATGTTAAATTCATCAACATTTCTTCTTCATTTTTGCTTCTTTTGCTCCAGAGAACTCTCTAGATCTGGTTTTCATGCCATACTTTATCCAGCTAAAGCCTAAATGACCGCGGCAGATGTACGGCACACCGAGAGAGCGCGATATTTTATGACCATCAGTGAAAGTGGAGGAAGGTATTTGTTGGCTATGAAATAACAGGTTTAAAGGACAATGAAGGACAGGAGAAATTGGACCCCGACCACATGGTGCATGATGCTCTATAAAGTTCTTTGCTTATCTGAGCTTCTTGGGGATTATTAAAATAGCAAGACTAAACCACCCCTTAATTGGACCAACGAGAATTTAGGTTGGTTACCGTGAGACATAAAACCTCAGAATTGTGAAATTATGAAACAAAAAGAAAAAAAATCCTCAGTCAGTCTTGAAGCTGGTTTGCAAAGGAATAGATCAATTTTTCTGACGTTAAGAAATGCCAAGGAATAATTATGATGTATAACCCAATCTGGAAGGTATTATAAAGGTATCCACAGCTGTTTGTGAGTGTAAAGTTTATCAGGTAAGAACAGTATTTCTTTTACCTTTTTATGTGTCCGATGTCATTACAAACATTTGATTATTACCATGAATAATTTTAACTAATAAATCAGTAAGCATTGTCCACATGTACAATAAACATGTTTTTTCTTTTTCTTTTCAGAAAGCCAGGCAGATGGGTCATAATAGTGTTTCACAATGTTCAGTTCTTGGCCCATTATAGTTTTCTTATATAAATGAGAGAGGAATAAACCTTTCCAACATAGCCTTTCTACATTGCGACACTGTAGTTTTCTTCCATGGCTAAATCTGTTTGAAAAGTTTGACATGCTTTTGAGAGCAAACAAAAGCAGCTCTCACCTTTGGCACTCTTGAAGATACTTTTTAGCACTTCAACGACTAGATTTAGAGTCAGAAAATGTCAATGAGATATTTTAGCTTACTTAATTGGCAGCAACTTTTTAAATGTTCAGAATTTTACATAGAAAGATAAAATAATTGTTGTTTATCTGCTTATTTAAATTTTTAACTAGGGTAATCATTTCTTTTTTACTTTGGAGATATGCATACTGCTTATAAATGTTCATGGTGTTTTAATGCTGAAGAGTGTAAATGATGGGCAGTAAGATTGAGCACTGGTTTTCTCATCCATCACTGCATGCTCTGCCCTAAAGTAAACTGAAGATCTTTATGAGCTCTTAGCCTCAGTCAGCGGTATGTGTTCATATACAAAACCATGTTTGGTCAAAATTTCAGCTTACTTATCATTTCTCATATGGAAACAAAGAGGTTGGGATGTTTGTCCATATCTACCAGGAACAAGCTGTAAGAAGCTGAAGGTAAAAAGAAGCTTGAAATTTAAAGTGAAAAAAAAATGGTCATGAAATGGTTGATGGAGTGTGTGGATTGCTCTCTTTATACAATCTTACTTCAGCCTTGACCTTACAGGTTATTTTTCAAGTCCACATGCTGATGTTTTAAACTTTGCTTACAATCTTGTGGCCTTCATTGTACAAACCACAACCTGATGGTAAAAATAAACAGGGATTCTTGTGGGCCGATTTTAAATAGTTTTTACTTTTTTTTCTGCGTGTGAACCATAGTTGTTCTCCTTAAACTTTTCTACATTTTTCACACCTCATAATCCATCCATTATCACACACACTTCTCCTCAGTGGGGTCACCAGGGGTTCTGGTGCCTATCTCCAGCACCCTGGACAGGTCATCACAGAGTACACCACTCATAATTTCAAACTTTAATGTATTTTGTTGAGATTTTATGTCCCAAGACAAAACAGCTCAAATTTTTAAGTACAAATAAAGTGATACATGACTTAGATCAAGAATCTAAATACTGATTTTTTTGCCTGTGGTTTTCCACAAAGCAGCTCAATCTCAGACTGAATGCAGAGTGTTTGTGAACATCAATGTTTAATTCTTGCCAGATTCTCGGTTGTGTTTAGATCTGGACTTTGACTGGACCATTTTAACCCATCAGTATGGTCGGTCTAAACCATTCTATAGCATCTGTCACTCTTTGTGGAGGGTGTTTGTATTTTTATAGCATGTTTTCTTCAAGCAATATTTAGCCTGTGATATTGGACCTCTAAGGCTGTTATGCAGCAGCAGCACATAAACAGACAGAATTACACTCAGGAGTTGAATTTTTTTTAATTGTATTGGAGTAAAGTGGGCTGAATACATTTGCATGCTACGCTTTATAGATTTTTATTTGAAAAAAAAAAGTGTATAAAACCGTAATAATTTTCCTTCCACTTTACCTTTGCACACTTTTCTATTGGGTCTCATAAAACATCAGTATAATACTCTAAATTTAAAAATGTAACAAAGTTAATCACTTCTTCTTGGCGCTGTAAATTTCAATGTTGGCATTGATATGTGTAAGTAGTTGTGAGTTATCATTATGTGTGGGTCTTGGGTTGCAGTTAATGTTGACCCTGGGTCATAGGTCAGACAGTCAACCAGTTTAACTACCACATCCTCCTACCTTGCACATACACATGTTATCACACACACATGCACAGATGTTGAAAAAACACATTCTGTTATTATCCTAAACTTTTCTACATGCTCATAATCTTTAAATAAAAAACTCCAAAGCTAAAGCTTTCTAAATAAACACAGTTTGACTTGCAGTACTTTAATGCATGGAGAACTACACCCCTCCCAATGGGTAGAATCAAACGCCCGTAACATTAACACAAAGTTCTGCACAGACGGGTTGTTTAACCTTTGATTTCAGGTTACAGTGTTAACTTTCTGCAGGAGTTTAGATCAAATTCTAACAGACATCCTCCTGCTGATGTGCGTCTTGTCCCCTGAGCTTCTGCAAAGCTCATGCATTCATCATTTTTCCCAGCAACTCTGAAATTGAAACCATAATAGCCTCTAAAGCACCTCAGAAGTCGTGGAAGCCAAAGCTGGTTTCAGGAAAAAGATGTGCGATATCTGCTGTGTCTCACTTAGATTGAAGATTCATCAGTGAGAACCCCAGGAAGGGAAAATCTGACTTCATCTGTGAGGATGGTGGCAGCAGATCAAAGCAAAGTTCATTCTGGAATAAAATTGATATCGATATCCAAATGTAAGGAAAATTTGCATAGTGCTCCGTTATTGTAAGTAAGGCAAGTAGTATGACATACTCTCTCACTGTAATAAATTATATCTACTTTCACCTACAGGTGGACGTTTCATCTCATGATTGCTCCATTGCGCTTTAACCTAACACTGTAAAAATGTTCAGGTTTATGCAAAAAAAACTGAATATTCTTTCTCTCATTTTGTAGATTTTTTTATCCTTACATTTTAGGTTATGAATTCTATTCTTATCAGAAGAATGCAAAGTATATCCTCTTACATGCATAAGAACAAAGTTATTACTTAATACTTTTTACTTTATCTCATGTTAAGGAAAAAAAAATATATATATATACATATGATATTTGATATATTTCAAAGGAGAGGCTTTAGTGATTTAAAGCAAATTATTTGGTAACTCTGATAAGGAAGTTCAGAAGCCTTACAGAGACGTCTTTGCCTCTTTGAGCAATCTCTGTAGATCATCTGGTGTCCTGGGTCCTCTTTATGTTCCCTTACCTTAATCTCAGCCCTCAGGTTTATTACAGGATTATGTGAACTGAGATGAGATGACCATTTGAAAAAAAACTTCCCAGTCCCTCAGCATCACAGGTTCTCCACTGTACTTATTAGTGGGAATGTCATAAATAGGGAAATAGAAAGTCAGGAATTACTAATTAGAAGTTCCTTGAAAATCTGATCAACATTAAAGTGCAAAGTGTAAAAATAATAATAATAATAATAGTAATAATAATAATAATAATAATACATGTATTTTATAGAAATTTGTCCGTTATCACAGCTGATTTAGCTAAAAACAACAATTTCTTTGCCTAGAGTTTCCCCTCAATATACATTTTCCTATAGTTTTCAAAGGGAGATTATGCTACTGCAATGAAACATCATTTTATTTTAAGTCCAACATTTTATCTCAGGCAAATTTTCTGGATTTTGGATATGGAGTCTTAAAATATACAGTATGCATATTTTCAGACATTAAAGTATATATCTGAAAAACAACAGAAATCTTAACTTTTAATCTGCTTTGGGGGATTTGATAAGCAATTACTGAGAGCTTTGTTCCCCCAGTTTCCCCAGTTTCTCTCTTTTCCATGGTCTGCATGGTTTGAATGCCGTAATTTCAGGTAATTGCGGAGAGTGCGGAGCGATAAGGCCACAGACTCACGCAGAATCAGTGGCACCAACACTGAGGGAGGCGGCAGACTGCGGTTACGGTCTCCTTCCATTTTTAAGAAGCCTTTTTAAAAGGACAGACAACCGATAAAGCGAAAATACAATTCGTTCCTTACATCTTCAAAGCATAGCTTTTCACAAATAGGCTAATTATTTTGTTTTTGAGCTTTCATCTCTCACCAAGGAGAGAATGCTTGTTTTGATGTTCTTCTAACCTCTCAATGCGTGGATTCGCAGCGTGCTGCGTCTAATAGGCTATGGTAATTTGGATGATGGTTTTGAATTGTGCTTCACCTTGAAGGGGAGCTAAATCTCGCCTTTACTCCATTAGCTCTGCTCTGATCTTGGGGTGGCCTGATTAGATTTCCCATCCCGCTCTCACAGGTAAGACTGAGAGTCAGTTTATAAAGAAAAGAAGAACTTCTCGCAGATACAGGACTAAATAGTGTCACCACGTCATGATTTGTTTCCACTCTGCTGTGTGTGCATGAAGCAACGGTTTGGCCCCTGTGACCTGGTAGGTTGTTGATACCGTTAGGATTATGTATCCTGTAGGAATGCTTGTAGGGAACCTCGTTTGGCAGGAGCTCACACAGAGCTTGAGGGGGGTCTCCTGTAGACAAACAATCTTTTAGCAGTTGGTGAAGTGGCCCACTGAGAGGAGACTGATCCCCTTTATTGAAAGCACTTGTCTCCTTGTTGGTTGCACAAAGTGAAGGTGCTCAGCGATAATATGCAGACTCTACTTTTGTTTTGTCTGTTTCTAACTTGGTCAGTTTTTTTATAAGATTTTCAGGGGGATATGATCCTATCCTGGTTTCTCTCCTGCACTTTGTGATTCGCTTTGGCAGACGACCAACTTTGTCTGCTTATTCCCCTGGCACTTTCCCATTGGATTCCTCTCTCCTGAGCTTGCATGCACTTTGCTCAGCCTGATGACTGCGGTTGGAAGATGGATTACCCTGCAGGCATTTGTTTGACAGATCGAGCCAGTTGCGACTGTACACGTGCTGAAGAAGCTGTGGAGAAGAGATTGGTTTGACCTTGTCGTAACTGTTTAGATGTGCTTCCTGGTGTTGTTAAAACACAGAATCAGGATTGCACTTTTACCAACGCCCTTGACCTGCAGAACCCTTGAGGTTTTAAGCTTCATAAATCTGGACCCAAGAGCCTGTGACGTTTAGTCTAAACATTTAAAACAACTTTAAAGAGACATGGTGGTGGAGGTGGAGATGAAGTGAAATAATGATCATCTTCATCCCCAGAGCTCCAGCCTAAATGTGGACTTTCTTAAGCCCAGACATCAGCTTATTACTTATTTTATATAGCATGAAATGTATCACATGTGCAGCAATCCTTCTTTATGTCTTTGAGAGCAAAACAACTTGAAATGTCTCTAGGGATTTTTTAGACAGTTTATAATCAGTTTCCAATGTGTAGATTCTTTCACCAAGTCCAGTGACCCCGGTGTAAGAATTAGAAATGTGTGTTTTTACAAGATATAAGAGGGTTGTTGGAAGGTTCTGGAAGTTCATTTGTTGAAGAAGTTTTGTGAATTATTTGGGATGTTTTGAAATAATATGCATGTCTACAGCTTCTTGAAGTGTTCAAATTTAGTAGTTGGAAGGTATGCACAGTGATAGGATAAAGATAGCCTCCCACTCTTACTTTCAGTGTTTCTCTCCAAAGATTCCACCAAAACATTTCATTATTGAGGTCTGTTTAAGGGCAGATGTGCTCAATGTTTACTGGATCATTGTTGGATGCAAAGCAAGTTCAAGTCATGACTCCTCCACCACCATGACTCCTCCATATGAAGTGTTTTCATTGACATGCTTTGATTTTCTCCATACATATTTGGTGAGATGCTGTCACCAAATACAGCATCTCTACTTTGGTCTCATTTATACTAAACATGCTGTTCCAAAAGTCTTTATTCAGATCTAATTTTGCTGGCAAAAAGTTGTGATAGCATTTCCTTTTCTCCTGGCCACTTCTTTGATTGAGCAACACTTGTTTATTCTATAATCAAACTATTATAAAATATCTCATTTACTGTGCAAATTGTGGGAAAATGCATCTCAGTAGCAAAGTGCTGCATTTTCAGCAGCACTTTGCTGCATCTCAGCATGACTGGGAATTCTCAGTCATGCTGAATTCCCAGTCATGGGAATTTTTAATTCCCATGACTGTAAGCTTTCTTTCTGAATCTGGGAAGGTTCAGGGGTGGCTCTTCTGCTTCATCACATTTAGTGCTGCTCTTGTTTGACACTAGAGTGCTGTAACCTTAGATAACAATCATGTCACTGTAAACCAGTCATGTCCTGTACCTTGAATACATTTAGTTTTGGATGTTTTACAATCAATTACTTTGTAGTATTTAGGTGATGATAAAAGTGATGATAAAATAAATATATATTCACTTCTCCTTTAGGTAACTACCTGCCACAACATTCAAGATGCCAGATACTTAAAGAAGTGTGATTTATATTACCAAAGTGCACATAAAGATTTCATTTAATCATATTTTTGAATTTATTGATATTTTTTGATGCTCTTGTGGAAAAAACATGGCAGAAATATAAAAAAATTAAACATTTTAGTTTATTGTATCAACAATAAATCAAAATTCTTGTCATGACAAGAAATTTTGCATGGATAATAATAACCGATAGTTAAATACCCGTTCCTACCTCCCTGTGCATTCATGGGTTATTACCAGGTACTCCATCTTCATCTCACAGGCCAAAAATATGCATGTGTACGTTATTACGTCTCCATAAATTGCACTTATTATAGAGTGTTTTTGTGCATGGTTTATATTGCTCTATCATCCTTGTTTTTGAACACATGCATATTTGTTAAAAACAATGAGGTAATGTGGATCTGTTGACTCCTGGAGACAGAGTATAATAACCAGTGGAAATCAGAGTCAGACTTTGACTTCAACTAGTCAGCTCCAGCTAATGAGTCTTAATCATTCTGAGATGGCGAGTTCCTGCAGGAGGTGCACACTGCTCTGTTCTGTGTTTTTATGATCTGATGATCTCAACATTTACAGGCCAACTGTTGCATCGGCTGCATTCAGAGCTCTCAATATTTTCCATCAGGCTTGGAGGATATTTTTACTGCTAATAATGATGTGGATTTTACTCAGAGGCTGTTAGTGGGCAGTAGTGCAGGCATGCACTGTGTTACTTATTTATAATGCAAACCATTACTCACCTAATTAATCAGGCTTTCCACCAGTTATTAAAAGCAACTGGGCTGGTAACTGCTAAAATATGTGCACTGCAGCCTGCATGAAATCCTGCTTAAGTAAAGGATATCTTGCTGCGGCCGACTGTCCGTCTGTCATCCTGCTTTGAACTTGGTAGAATTGAAAGTGAGTGTGATACATTTGTTAAGAAGAAAAAAGACAAGCTGGTGCTGCTTTATTTTTAAAGTCATAGAGAAAGTTATTTGCTTTCTTTCCTTGACGCAGGTGACACTTTGCTGTAACCATGAAGTCTGTTCTCACCTTCTCTGGAACAAAACCACAATTGAGCTCATTTTGTTCCTCTTGAACCCTGTCTGTGCTTTGATTTCTTCTGTCTGATAAACTTCTGCAAGCACAGCTAAAGTGATGAGAACCTAAAGGGTTAGATTCTCCTTATTCTAATCCAAGCAAAAGTTTTGATAATCCTTCGACTTTCTCACATTTGGTCATATTAAAACATAAACATCAAGGCACTTCATTGAGACTTTAAAGCTGACCTGATGTGCAAAATTCACTTTTTCTGGCATTAAGTTAATGTTTATTGGTGTCTGGAAAACAAGCCATGTCAAAAACCTCACGATTGTTACGTCACAATTGATGGGCACTCTGTGGTTACCTAGCAACCCAACCAGAGCTGGTCAGCTGAATTTACCAGCTCTGGTTGGGTTGACTTCCAACTAGTGCATTGACTGCTGGAAAAGATAAGTGTTTTAATGTTGACATATCCTCCAGAAACCACTTACTGCATCCTTGGTGATTGCACAGGAAGCTCTGCTTCTGCTTTACAAAGATGTATGTTTGTATATTACGCATCTTTTTTGCAGCCATTTGCATGTATATAAAGTGTGAGTGTAAACACTAAGTTGGTCAGCAGCAGTTTACTTGCATTTAAAGTGACTAAATCCTAAAACAGCTCATTCCGAAAGAAGCTCAAAATAGGCAGAACTGAGCAGACTAAAATCTCATTAGAAATATTTTGTTCAAAAAAATGTAATGAACTTTTATATTATACCGGCCTATTATAACTCAGGTTTTAAAGAAAGCATAATAGGTCCTCTTTACGTTTCTAGACCAACAAAGTATTGCACAACTGTGAAATGAAAGGAAAACAATACGTGGACACAGATTTTCCACCAAGATTTGCAAATATAAATAAAAAAAAAATAAAAAAACATCTGCAAAGCCATATGGTTCCAAAGGGTTGAGGAAATAAATGTCTTTCTGTAATTTGAGTGAAACGAACCTGTAAATTTAAATTTTATGAGCGAGAACACAGAGCAACATATAGAATTTGAGCTCAGACATCTAAATCATCTCACCTGTCATTCCTACATATATCACACAAGCGTTGGGAATTTTTCACTAAGATGAATTCATCACAGCTGACTTGAAGCTTCGGCCTCAACTTCTTGGACAAATATCCTCCATCACTTACAGTCTCGGTGTGTGAATCATTCATACCTCCCCATAAATAATAAAACCCTGGCAGCCAGTTAGCAGCACCTGCAACTTGAAACAGTAGTTCGTGAAACACAATCTTATAGCTTGTAAACTAATGTGTTTCACCTGCCTGGGCCATGGCGTCTGGGTCCGAGGGAACAAACTCTCTCTTCCCGTCTGTGCCCCCCCCCCCCACTTCACTCCCTGTCCTGACCTTGCTTCCTCTTCCTCAAATAAATTCTTCACCAAATTCTCTTTGATACATTGCTGTCCCACAGGGGCCTGGCTAGAGCAAACTGGATGTGTGAAGCATAATTATTTCTAAAAACTGCATTTCTACACTAATTAGTTCACTCCTCAGAAGTTGGCCTTGCATTATTTACACATCAAGGGGGACATGCAGGGAGATAAATATTTATTGTTGACTTTGCCCCCGCTCCCTCGGCTCTGGCGCAAGTTGAGTCAAGAGCCGCTGTCATTGTGACTTGTTTATGCGACTTCTGCATCGCTGGTGCCCCAGAACATAATCCGCCTTGTTCTCCTGTAATTATCCCCACTCAAGCTGACAGACTGACACTGACTCATAGTGGGCTTAATAAGTGGACAACATCCTCTTCCCGTGCAGCCCGATCAGATGAATGGCTTCTGAATGAGGTGATTTGTCGTAATTGTGACCTGTGACCTGAATGTGTCACGACACTAAGCAGCAGAGACGCGGTTCATCACGTTAGGCTGTGGCACCGATTCAGCAATCTTCCCCTCCAACTGTTCGATTCTGGGCCACCTTTAATGAGAGAGGCTGAACTGACTCCAGAGCGAGTCAGTGGCAGCTGTTGTTCTGTTTCCTGCATCTGTTGGCTGGAAGGCAGATTTGTAGGACATTTAAAGACAGCTTTTCCTGTTAAAAGCACAACATGAAGTGGTTCCTCTGTCTGACCTTCTACTTGGCCTTGATGGCCATTGTTTGCCTTTTCAGTTCCTAATAGGGAACTGTTGTTTTAGAAACCTACACCTAGACTGTTGGTGCCTTACAGATGTCTATTTTTGAAACTTTTAATATCAGATGAGGATAACCTGTGTAAATACAAACTGCATTTGTGAAACAATGATTCATTTGTTGAAGGGAAAAATTGCTTTCCAGACCAACCTGGTCCTGTTAAAATGGTAATTGCCCCATAAACCTAATTACTGGTTGTGCCCAAAAGGGCTCGAGTTTAAGGTCACAGAGTGATTTTCTATCTGGGAATTTTCTGCTAGCGGGCAGAACTTCTGGTTCCTTCCAATTTCAAATTGTTAATTTTGGTGTGTAGTTTCAACTTGATCCTCTCTTAAAAAAGCAATTTTAGCCCAGTTTTCAACATAGATGCTCCCAGTTCCTTTGTGACCTCCTAGATGAACCATCAATGATCTCTTCAAGTAATTTTGGTGGGACAGGTTTTCTTGGGAAGGATCATCACCGTTCCATGTTTTCTCCTATTGTGAATGATGGTTCTCATTGTCGTTTCACAATGGCTTTTGGACCCTTTCCAGACCAATATTCGGTATATTTTATTCTGTCTGGTCAGAGAGGTTCTTCTTAATGGATTTATTGGTTCTCCATATCTGGCAGTTTTCTGGCCTGTTTGTGGTTCATGAAAATAAATCACATTTCATTTTTGATTTAACAAAATAAATTAGTTTTTCTGCTCAGACTGCTGTCCAATTTTAAAATTTGTTAGGCGATTAAACACATTTAGTCCTGTCTATCTCTGTGTTGCCCTGCGATGGACTGGCGACCTGTCCAGGGTGACCCCGCCTTTCGCCTGGAACGTTAGCTGGAGATAGGCACCAGTAACCCCCCCGACCCCACTAGGGATAAGGGTGTAAGAAAATGGATGGATGGATGGATTAAACACATTTAAGTGCTACAAAAAAGAAAAATTGTAAAAGGAAAATGTTGTTTTCACACCTCTGTATTGTACATTTTTGTATTGTACATTCTTCTTAAAAAGGCATATTTTTTTCTGAGGATCTGTTATAGGAAGTTGGGCAACAAAGGTTCAAGAATGCTAAAGAAATGACCATAATCACTGTCAACATTAATGAAGAGCCGATCACTGGAGCCTTTAAGCAAGGCTTTTCTGTGTTTATAGAAGCAATAAACACGTAAAATGCACCAAAATGTCTGTTATGATTCCAGAGCTTGCCATGTTTACTGGCTTTGAAATCTATATTTGTTTTAGAGGATGAAATGGTGGGGACAGGAGTCTAAGTTGTGGTATATGACTGGAAATTTAATATTGCTACTCTAGACTTGGAACTGAAACCATAAATGTCTGACTCTCACTGTCTCAAGAGTTTCCACTTTCACCCAGACTACTGGACACTAAGCCTTGTATAATTGCCTTCTTGCTACCGAACTACAGCAGGTTGGAACTATAGAAAACGTCTTTGATGTAAAACACTTTTCCTCCATAATTTGCTTCACTGGCTTTATAGTAGATTTGGAGAAAAACATTCATAAAGTTGGAGTCTGGTATCAGTGAAGAAGAAAGCTCATAACTGAATAATTAATCCCAGTAGTTTGAAAAAGGTTTTTTTTTTTTTTAGGTTAAGCCATATTTGTGTAACACATCAGCTTGTCAACAACACCATCTTCATTATTCCAACCCTTAAATCTCGTTCAGATCAATTTATCCAAACCAAATCAAAGATTGCTTCACTGGTGGCAGACCTTCTCCAAATGTGAATCTTTAGGATCCTCATGCGGTCCCCATGTGGTTCTGAGTGCAATACGGAAAAGATACACCAGACTTTGATTAACATGAAATCTTATAATTTATACAAATAGCTGACCTAATTGCAGGTTTCGCTCACACCACTGCTCCATCTGTATTGAATCTAACTTATCAGAGGGAATCTCTTTGTATGCAGGGCAAAGTTTATCCACATGGGGGGTCTGTGGTCTACTGTAATACGTGTTTATTTTGGTTTGAGGACTTGAAAGTGAAACTCCCTGAGCTGCAGTTAGCTTGCTCTGCTGCTACATTCACTGCTTATCCCTGCGGAAATATGCCTGAAATTAATTTTTAAAGGGTTTGATTTGCATAAGCTCCAATATTAATGGAGTATTTATACATCAGTAATAGGAGGTTATTATCCACTTGTTTGTTTTTATTTGATATACTGCAATAGAAAGACCAAAACTTTTTGTCCTTATTTTTAATGGGTTTTACTTCTACTCCATGTTTTATGTTTTATTTCTTTGCAATAATTACATAATTATTCAATTATTATTCTCTATTTTTTCAATCAGTGTTGCTTTATCACTGTTTAATGATAGTCACTGAAACAATTTCTAATGATGTTGATTTTGCTGCAAAAGTTTAGGCTATTTTTTCTTTTTATAAGTGACAAAATCTGTGATACTTAAATACAAAACATTTTCCTGAAAGCTTCATATTGAGTTACTCCACTTTTTCTTTCTCCATTAGATATTGAACCACAGTTTTATTGATGCAGTTTAATAAACTCCTGCTTTCTTGGTTGGCTTGAATAGGGCAAAAATGAAAACATAGGCTAGTTGGAACTTTAGATAAAACTTAATAAAAAATACATTTTGAGCTATAAGCCAAAACTAAATATAAAGTCTGAGTCTTTAGTCCAGCTCATTTCACTGTACCACAGCTTTATCTGTGTGGTTTAATAAGCTCTTTTGCTGTCATGGTTGGGTAAAGAAAGAGAAAGACATGTGACAGCGTGCAGCCAAAGCTAAACTTATCACATATGTTACTTTACCAACAGCAAAGACAGTTCATAGACACAGTGCAGTCCTTATTTAAGCCACATGTTCCAGTTTGAATGGGAACATTTATATCTCTTACAGTATAACAAATCAAAACAGAATTAATCAACTTTTTATAAAATGTTTTATAGCTTTGTTTTGTTTTTACCAAGCAAAAAGAGATAGAATTATAACCATAACTGTACAAAAATACAAGATTGAAGAATATCCTTAATAAACTCACCCTTCCATGTTTTTCTGTTGGTATTGAGTGTTTGTACTGTTAAACTGTATTTCATTTTGCATCAAGCTCAGATATCCGTTCATTCAAATGCCACTTTGCAAACCTAAGATGTGCAACCACACTTTTTCTTAAAAAGTAAATGTGTTCTAATTTATAAAAAACAAGTCTTTTAGGCAGTTTGTTTCACCTGACCCTGAAGTGTATTTGGGGTTATACAAACTTCTTGGCTTTGTTTTTGTTTTGTAAATTGTAGCAATGGGTACTGAATAATAGAAACTGAAATGTTTCACTGTGTGCTGAGACTAATGCTGAAAAAATGTGGATTTTCTTTTTCTCATCCCTTTAGGCCTTGCTGACTTCTTTTTCACCTTCCCACAACACCTCACAATTTCATTTTTCTTTTTTCCATTTTATTATTGCTGGAATTAAATAGCAGCACATTTGTTCTGCAAGTGTAGCTCCTTCATCTTATGAAATCCAAGAAGGCAGAAAAGGTTACTGCTTTGCTGTGATCTCTGCAGCTGCAGCAGGTAGAATGCAGCCATTTGGCAAAGTTTTAATAAAAAACTCTGGCACTTCCTCTTCTTCCTCCTCTGCAGGTGGAGATCACTCTGCAGGACATCAATGACAACCCACCTGTTTTTCCTAATGATATTCTGGATGTGACCATTGAGGAGAACGTTGGAGATGGCTTCAAGATAATGCAGTTAACAGCCACAGATGCAGATGAGGTAATGGCTCCCAAACTTTCTTTTCTGTCTGACTGCTTTTGTGCTTCGCTGTGCCCATTTTCCATTTAGCTGCTTCCAGAATGGATGTAAGCAATTTGAAATAAAAATGTGATCCAAATAGTTCTTCAAGCAACACTAAATTCAATTAGGTCACATTTTATTAGCAATAATTGGAAATTGTAAACCAGAAAAGTCATTCAAATAAAATGTTAATTTCCAGAAAGCTGTGGCTCAGTTGTGAATATTTAGCCATAAAGATCAGCTTGAGTGATTCATTTCATCATTATCTATTCAAACCAGGCCTGCCCTGTGAGAAATCATGGCTTTAGAGCATCATTCACAGTATTAACCACATTTTTGGTTGATTTTTACTGGAATGAACCTGTAGAGCAAACAATTCACTAGAAAGTGTCTGACAACATGCAGTAGGCTACAGAGATCTCACAAGTAATACCAATCTAAAATACCTATCAGGCTAAAATGATTTCAAAGCCATTTCTAAATCATTGGGCTTGATTGAAGTACATTCAGAGTGATTATTCACAATTGAAGGGAACATGACACATATTAATCTTCCAATAAGGGCTTGCCCTACCAAAATTACTCCAAGAGCACACTGCTGACTCATCCTGGAGATTATAAAAGAACATTTCAAGCTCAGCTGAGCTCACATATTTTAATTAGGATCAGGCTTGATGAGTCAACTAACCTTATTTTCCAAAATCTCAACTTGGTAAATGATTTCCAAGATAATCTTCAAAAGATGACATTTTTGTGAGTTTGTGTTTTCAGATTTTTTTCCACAGATTATCTGTCTTATACCGTACTGTAACAACATACTGATAGTTTTAACAAATATAACTAAACACATTTTTTATGAAAGTTCCATAGTGCTGCTTTAAGGAGAATCTCCAGCAATCACTCCATGACATCAATGATATGAAACCATATCAACAATGAATTACTTAAGACCGCACAAGGAAGGTTTTGGAGTGGCCTAGTCAAAGTCTGGTTTTAATTCAGATTTAGATTCTGCTGCCTGACCATTCATGGTCAAACTAAAGCGACTTTGCAAGGAATACAGAGTCAAAATTCTTCTTTAACAAAGTAAAAGCTCATTGGCAGTTAAAGCAACCACATTTTGGCAGTTAATATCGCCAAACCAATGAGGTTTAGCCTACAAGTAGTTTTTCACCTAGGGCCAGGTTGGTCTAATTCACTTAAATAACTGTAATACTGGTAAAAACCCTGTTAAGGAGAGTTCCAGCCCCCTGTTATGACTGTCCCTTTGTTAAGTCAGTCGTTTCCTTTACTTTAACAGCATCACTCTCAGTAATCTGAAGCTTTTTTCTTCAGCTGCTTCAGGCAGATGTGGATGTAAAACCCTGAAGAAGGTAAAATGCAGGCCTTGTAGCACCTCAAAATGTCTGCGGGCCCTTCTTCAAACCAAAGGACACATTTTAAGTTAATGGAAAAAGTCAAGTCATAGAGAGGAGAGAGATTAGAAAGAAGGTCTATGGACTCGGATTTAACTTACGAGGCCACAGATTTTTATTGCACAGCTGTTGCCTCACTCCCTTCTCCTTGCTCTAAATGTGAGAAAAGTCACACAAAGACCTACAGTCTTTTTTTACCAACAGGATTTAGGTAGGTTATTTGATTTTAAATCAATTATGAGAGCCAAAGAATTCAAAGTTTTAATCATAGATGTTTTAATATAAGGTATTAAATCCATGGTCACTTTTTCCTTGTGTGAAGTTATGAAAAGCCTGAGCTGTGCAACTTGTGATCTCTGTTTCAAATTAAATACATTCCCTTAGAGCTCTGCATATAACAAATGATTGGAGAATTATGTAAAATAACCTAGCAGAGAGAAGTTAAACCTTGTTTCGATGCAGAAATTGAAATAAACAAGAATACAACTTCAAGGAGCCTATTTAGGATTTACAGATTATAGCGATATTTACTCCAAACTGCAGCGCTCCCATGAATAGATTGCTAAATAGAAGCCTGTATTTTATCCAGGCTCTCTTCAGAGCCAGATATGAATCCAGCCAAGTCTTTGCCCACATCCTTATGCAGGAAGCTAAAGTTGCGCTGACGCTCAGCGTTCAGAGCACATCGGTGGGAAAGCCACATTCGCGAAGCCAGCACGGAGTAGCCAAGAGTGCAAAACGTTGGCCAGTTAAAGGGCTGAGTTCAGACACCATAATGATCCCATCCCATTTAACAGTGCTACATGTGGGATTCATGTGTGAGGGGATTTAAATATTGGTTCAACGCATCCGTTTTTCCCCACTCACATTTCCAGTTGGGTTTACATAAAATCAATGAAAACAACTGTGTCTGCTTGAAAATGTTCTTATTGGCTTTCCTGCCCTTTCAAATTTAAAGCTTTTATTAGAGGTCTGACTGGAAGTAGCGACTTGAATATGGCATGGTTGATGGTGCAATACCCCCTGGCCTGAGTATTTCAGAAAGTGGTTACCACTACTTTTCTCTGGTTAGCAAATGATGATTAGAAAAAGAATACACTTCCAGTTACTGGCAATTGCGTGGGTGAAAACGCCTTGTTGATGTCAGAGAATTGGCAAATTGGTTGGAGAAATAAAAAGCAGCAGTTACAACCATGCTAGGTAGAATACCGTCCCTGAACATACAACTCTTTAAAACCTTAAGCAGATGGATTAGAGCAGCAGAAGACCACACCAGGCACCACTCCTGCCAGCTGAAAACAGGAAACCGAGACTACAGTTCACACAGGCAAACCAAAACTGGGTGGCATCAGACTGGAAAAACATTGTCTGGTCCAATGAGTCTTCAGTTCAGCAGTGATATTTAGATAAAGCCAGAATTTGAAAATAAATAAATAAAATAATGAGAACATAGCTCCATCCTGCCTTTTATTGATGTTTTAGGCTGTTGTGATGCTGTTGGGGAGTATTTACGTATGATCAATAATTTCACTGAGCTATGATGAAGAACCTAATGAAACGACCAGTGAGTCATTTCATCGAAGACATGAAAAAACATTGACTTAAACACATACACTGCAGCAGCTTGGTCCAGTTTTCTCTATCAACTTCTCTATCCTTGAGCTGTCGTCGCTGGTTTTCTAGGAGTTTGTGTTGTGATTGGGTAGGTGTCCCTGCTGGCAGTCCTTGCTTCACACCTTTCACTTCTCTTAGTAGCTAAGAGCCATCATCTGCTAAATGAATTCCCTATGCCCCAGTCTGGTGCAACAGCTTCTCAAAACACTACAGTTTAACTGGTCGGCAGTGTCCTCCATTATAACAGCCTTCTCTCTCAAAGGGGAACTATAAAGCAGACAACCAGAGTCAAGGTCAGGAGGATGAGCAGTGGTGTATTTATGTGCATGGAGGTTCTTATGGTTGTAAACTGAAAGAAACCAAACTATTTGGGGAAGGTAAATGAATTAAAATGACAGCAGAGATCTTTTTATAGATCTTTGTGCTCAGATGAGCCCCCAGCTCAGCATCTCCCACCTTTTCTTGCTCTGCCTCTGAACCATATCAGAAAATTAATTGGCAAACCATGGGTGTTGGGTTCCGGACCGCGGCGCAGGTGGCTAATGGGATTGCCAGATCTGGAGCAAATGATTGATGACAGCAGGGTCCTTAGATGAGCAGAATTTTGCTCTCCTTCCTTTTTTTTCCATTGGACCTGGAACTTAGACAAAGTTCTGGTAATGCAATGAGAGACAAGGTCAAGAAGACACAGTTTTTAAAGAAGCACTAACTCACAGCACACAAAAAAAGATAAGAGCAAGTCATGAACTTAGGCTAACAATGCTGAGTCTGTCTAAAGTTTTTGGCTAAAAGTTTTCAAAAGAGTCGGAACGGAAGAATGTTTCATTTAATTTTGTGAGAGACGAGCTTTATCTTTTATCCAATCCAGCCAAACTGTTATAACATTAAGTAAATGCTAAAAATCTGCTCCACTTGCACGTAACTTTTTATTGTCTCACTGTGCAGGGTTCCAGCAGCGGGACGCCAGCAGGACTTTTACAGACTGCTGCTATGAAGTTGCTTGTGCAACTTTTGACCTGTAATATCGATTAGTCAAATTTTACAAGTGTTCAGCAGTTAGTACATAGCTTTGCTAAATATTTTTTATTTCAACTTTTTCAGATTCTAATTGGAAACTTCAATGTTTTTTTTTTTCATTTTATACAATTACAGTTGTAAAATGGGGGAAAATAAGGTTCTTGCACAAATAAATAAAAGCAGTCAGCCTCCTATAGAGCACCTTTAGTAGCAATCGTAGCTGCAAGTCTTTTGGGTTGTGTCTTCACTAGATTTGTAAGCAAGGAGGCAGAATTTTGACCTTCCTCCTTTGCAAAGTAACCCAACCTCATAGAGACTGGATATAAAATATCCATAAGTAAAAATTTTCAAGCTGTAAAATTCTATTACGTTAAAAATGATCCATTAAAATTTAACAAATGGACTTTGGCTGGGCCATTCAAACATGCTTGCAGTTCTGGCTGCATGAATATGAACCTCTGCCCCAGTCCAAAGTCCTTTTGCACCCTTGGTCACCCTGTATTTAACTCAATCCATCTTCTAATTGTCTCTGACCAGCTTTCCTGTCCCTGCTAAATTTTTTCCACAAAACATAGCGCATTGCATTTAGGGCAAAACATAGCTTTTAATTTTCTCATCTGACCTTCTGACATGTCTGCCTACATGTCCTGTGGCAAACTGCAGACAGGACTTTTTATGGCTTTCTTGCAATATTTCTTTTTCTTCTGATTCGTCCATAAAGGCCTGACATGTACCATTTGTGAGAAACGGTTATTCTGTTGAGAAATGCTTCCACCGGAGTTGTAGATCTCTGCAGCTCCTCCAGAGTTACATGGGCTTTTTGGTTGCTTCTCTGATTAAGGCCATGTCCTTGCTTGGCCTGTCAGTTCAAATGGACGACCGTGTGGCAGTAGGTTTGCATTTTGTCATATAAAATTTTTAAATGATTGATTAAAATGATCAAAAGCTTTGCATATTTTTTATAACCTTACTGAGCTTTAAAATTCTCCATAACTTTATCCATGACCCGTTTTTGTCATGAAGCTGATTATTTCTCTTTAACGACCTGTTAAGCCCTCCTGGAGGAAGTAGGTTTTTCTGGGTTTTATTTAGGGGCATCACAGTGTCACTTTCCTTCCATTTCATAATAATTTGATACTTTGCTTTGGTCCTATACATAAAATTCAAATAAACTGTATAGAGGGTTGAGGTTGGGAACTCACCAAGAACAGTTGAACTTTCAGCAGTTTCCACGTTGTGTTGGGAAGAATGAAAATAAATTATGAAAAAACATTTTTTCCTCACTTTAGAACAGAGAATAGTTCTTTTTCTATTCCATCTTGGAATAGAGAAACTTTGATTTTCCTAAATTAAATGCCTAAAATAAACATTGGGTTTATGTAATAAATATAAACAATATGTCTTGTATCGGTTCATCCGTTAAGCATTGATTTAATGGGTGAAATATGGAAAAATTGGACAGATAAATGGAACAGAATCTAAAAATTGTCAAGATTTATTGCTGAGTCGATGTGTGAATATTTTTAAATAATGCAACATAAAAAACTCTGATTGGCCCACTTTATTTTCAGGAGAAGCACTAACAGATGCATACTTGCTCATCCAGCTTTGTAAGTAATGGGGAAGATTAAATATGAAAATACATTAAATGAAAAAAAAAATATACAGAATTAATAGAAGATATGAGTCGGGAATTTTGAAAAAGCATCTAGGAACCCTGGCAGTGCTACTAAAATGGCTATTTAAAATCCAGATTATGTGAGCATTGTCCAGCAAACCAATAAATATGTCAATATAAAACAACCTAATGCAGCACCTCTCTTTATAAGCCACCCCATTGTTCAGATAGGATCAGACAGCGTTACACGGACATCAGGCAGAGCTGAAGGAGTCTCTTTTATTTTAACTGTAACTGGAGCCTTTGGTTCTTCTCAGTGAATAGCAGTAAGCTTTTTGAAGTCGCATTAGCTTTTCTGGCAGAAGATACAAAAGAGAGACAGTTGTCTGATCTTTCATTGTCCCAACACAAATATAAACGTCAAGCTCTGTTGTCAGACCCATTCACATGTCATATCACATTCGGTCCTCTTCTCCTGTTCCAAAACCTCTTACCACGGTCACCATGTATATCATGGAGCCTGTATCTTTCTGAAGCAATATGGGGCCAGGTAGTTGATTTTGCACAGGAAAACTACGAATTCATACAACATGAACAAGGCTTATAGCACAAAATCTAATTTTATATGTGATTGTTTTTTGTAAATCTGTGTTTTCTAATAACTAAACACTCTGGTGGAGGGTAGACATCCTCTAAACTGCTAATGCGGAAATAACAACGCTAATTTTTTATTTAGCACTTTTGCTAGTTTGGAAAACGTTGAGTATGCTTAGCTTCCCCGAAATATATTTTTCCAGATAAAATTTACATGGCTGTTTTGAAAGCTTTCAGTTGGATAAAGTTTGACATCAGGGTTGAAGTTTTGTTTACAACTGTTTTATTCAAGTAGTTAGATGTTAATATTCATGCTCTTATTTTGAATAACTGTTTACGCAGCAGATATGTTTCCTCTCTTTATGTTCTCTTTCTTTCCCCCAATAACTTTATTTCAAAGAAGAAACATACAGGAAAATAATAAAACACAGACAGTAAAGAACAACAAAAAATATAAATGCAATATCTAATGACATTATGAAACATGTAAGTTATGCTATCAAAATAAAATTGGTGCTCAAGGATTGTAGTCTTTCAAAGGAGAACATGATCTTAATTGAAGTTAGCTCTTTAGCATTAGCTTCTGTTAAACAGTGTGCTGGTGTTGTGTTTTAGTGTTAGCAGACCTATTGTTTTAGGGTTAGCACAGCTAACATTTAAGTTAGTGGTCCCCATACACATCAGGAACATTTTAATGTTATTTTTCATGTTGCGTTACCGTTAAGAGCAACTTACAGTGACCTACATACTTTTGGACAGTATGGAGATCCTGGAGTACCTAGAACTGTTTATATATCTATCTGCTTGAGAACTGTATGATAAAAATTATTAGCAATTTTTGAAAGCATAATTAAAAAAATAAACAGTATTGCCTTAATATGGGGGTTTTGCCTAAGCTCCAGTCCTGCCAACCTTTTAAGGATGACAAAAATTATTATTTTTTTTTTAATAGAAGATGAACCTCAGCAGCCTCATGTTTATTATCCCAAATCTTGTTTGGATCTTTTTCTGATGGTCAGTTTGATTAAAGCCCTTTAACCTTTGTCCTGGTTTTGGTTTCATTATCCGCATTTGTGATACATTTCAAAAAATCTAAATCACAAGCTCTCTCCTTACCGACTGTCTCTGGGAAAAACGACGCAGAGAAAGGTTTCATTCATCCTTGACAAGTCTGGAGTTTGATCTGGAGACAAGGAAAGTGAAGAGTCTGGTTTTGCTGGCAGACTTTCTTTGATCCTCACCGGTCAAAGTGCTCTTCTTTCCTGTTCCCTGAGGATGACATGTTAAAGGAAAGTGTATAAAAGTGGGGCTAATGTACTGGCTTAGCGAGTTTGAAACCTAAAAGACAAAATTTGATGTTGAAAATGTAATGAAAAATAGTTGAAAGCAGACACTGTAAATTAAAGGAAAATAAACTTGACCTAATGTGCTTCTATTTCTCCTCTTAGGGTCCCAATGCTCTAGTGACTTACACCATCATCAGTGGGGCCGACGACAGCTTTCGCATTGACCCCGAATCCGGTGACCTGATCGCCACCAAGAAGCTGGACAGGGAAAGGCGCTCAAAATATTCCCTCCTGGTGCGAGCGGACGATGGAAAGCAGTCGTCTGACATGAGGTTGAACATCACTGTCCAAGACGTCAACGACCACACGCCCAAGTTCTCCCGTGCGACATACTCATTTGACATCCCCGAGGACATGGCGCCAGGTGAGGTCGCTTAATGGAGCATACAGTTACAAACTAAACACGCCAAAATGGACGGAGCAGGCGATGTTTTGTCTTCTGGAAAACCTCTCAGAGCAAACTAACACAGCTCAAGGGGGACTTTTTTTTTTTCTTGTGCATTTTTTCCAAGCATTTTATGTGTTGTAGCTCTGAAATATTCAGCATTTTTCTCAAGAGGGAAATCAAAAGTTTAGTGGGTCAAATGGGGAATAACTCAGATTTGATTTACAGCCTCTGACAACCGTCTGGCAGACCTCATTCACCCCTCTTAGCACTGAATAAGAGTTGGTAATCAAAGAAAAATGTCTGTTGAAGATGGAACTGAATTATAATCCTGTTAAGCATTCAGAAAGTCTTTAATAATGATCTGTTTGTTCAGTCATAGCAGTCCAAGACAGAATTAGCAGCTGGCTCAACAATCAGTCATTCACTTGTATTAAAAATAATCCTCCAGCAATAATCTTTTAAAAGAAAGCAGTAAACATCGCGCCTGTGTCATCCTCCAGGCTCCATCGTGGCAGCGATCCTGGCGAGTGACTCCGACTCAGGGGTGAACGGAGAGGTCACCTACTCGCTGGAGGAAGACGATGAAGACGGGACCTTCCTCCTCAACCCAGTGACGGGTGTTTTCAACGTAACACGTCCACTGGACTATGAGACCCAGCAGTACTACATCTTAACTGCGAAAGCCGAGGACGGCGGTGGACAGGCCAGTACGGTCCGGGTTTATTTCAACGTGCTGGATGTGAACGACAACTCCCCCATCTTCAACACCACTGTGTACAGCGCTTCTGTCTCCGAGAGCCTGCCACCTGGATCCAGTATCATCACGGTTCTGGCCAGTGATGCTGATGATGGTATGTCAGAAATGTTATACTAATGTAGTGAAACGTCAAACACCTCCAGGTTACCAGGTTTTGATTAGTAATGGAACAGCTAAACAAATTCACTGAACTAAAGTTACAGTTTTTTCTAAACTAATGCTTCTTATTGAAGAATGTATCTTTTCTCCTGTTTGTGAGGTAATGTTGGGAGTCTGATATGTACGTTAGCTGGTTAATTAACTAGATCATCTGGCCTGGTAGTGACCAGAGAATAGCCTGTGTTTTAACACACTCCCTGCCTGGCTGGTTGCTGGTTACAAACTTTCATTACAAAACATTATTTAGAAAAATAATATTGCTCAATTTGGATAATTTAATTCCTGGATGTGACAACAGCTGAATAACATCTTGCAGCAACAGTTTGGGGAAGGGGGAGCTTTACCGTTTATGGAATCTCATTAGGCAATATTTGTATATATCACATTTTCACAACAGGGCAATTCAAAGTGCTTTACATGATTAAAACAATAAAACAAAGGAGCAAAATATTTCATAATGGTGGTTAAATAAGGGAAAGAGATGAAAAGTTGACAGGCTACAATTCATGATGTGCCAGTTATTATTAGACAACAGTAACTCTAAACAGGTGGGGTTTTAGCCTTGATTTAAAGGAGTTCAGTGTTTCAGCATTGTTGCAGTTTTCTGGAAGTTTGTTCCGGATTAGAGGAGGATTCAGTCTGAATGCTGCTTCTCCATGTTTGGTTATGATTTTGAGGGAGCAAAGTAGACTTGGACCAGATGACCTGAGTGGTCTGGAAGATTGACACAACAGATCCATAATGTGTTCAGGGATTTATGAACTAACATAAATCTATTCTCTAAGCCACGTTAGATGTGTTGTTAGTCCATCACAGGGCAACATAAAGACACACAGGACAAAAATAATGCTCATACTCATACCTTGCATGAGTAGGTAAATTTAGAGAGACCGCTTAATCTGAGAGTCAGGTTTTTGGATAGTGGGAGCAAACCAGAGTACCCAGAGAAAAAGCATGCATGCACTGGGAGAACATGCAGAAAGAGACCCAGGACCTTAAAGCCACTAAGTGCTCCACCATGCAACCCAGCACTCATTGCCCGAGGAGATTAATTTAATGTCATGTTGTCACATTATTTTGATGGTTGATTTCACAGAACCTCTTGACTCTAAAATAGATTAAATTATTCTGATTAAACAAACGATGTGATTTATTGGCGTGAGTTGTTTCTGCCTCTCAGGTAGGGGACTTCTGAGATTCAAAAGTGAGTGCGTTACTTGAACGGTTGGCGCTACTCTCTCCCTTGCTGTAATTACAGCTTTATCCAAGCCTAATGTGGTTATCGTGACCTACATTCCTGGGAAATACGCTGCCTTGCTCTCTTAACCCGGAGTCTGGCTTCTTTCTCCACATAATCTGACCACGTCCTTTCAGATACAGAGCTGCTGTATTTCACTGTCACAATAAAACACTGCCATTGTTAGCACTTCCCAAGCTCTGACCCCTGACCCGAAGACTTTGTCTCCCTACAGAATAGTCTAAACTCAGATGGAAGCAGGTCTCCTGATAATGGATTACTTGTGTACTGTAAATACACCTCGAGTGTGGGAAGGTGTCAAAGCTTTCCACTTCAATACCCGTTGAGTTGAATAACCGACGCTCAATTTAAGCTCATTTTAACCTCCACTTCCTGGGGAGCGCTGTGGATTAGGCCAGATTTCAAAGTTAGGTGATTTACTCTACAAATCCACTCAGATGTGAACCAGATATGCCGTTAAATAGATGTTGGGCCTACAGTGTTTTTCTTTCTGCTGAATTGCAGAAAGGCATTATCAGTTGTGGAAGTGGCTTACAGTTTGGTTTCTGTTTTGATAGCAATCTGTCATGCAGCAATGAATGGATTGAAATCTTGGAGGTCAAGAGGAGAAGCCAGTTGATGCACATGTACAATTTGTGGAAATGGATGTTGATTATTCATATGAGTGCCCATTGCAAAGTATTTTGTTTTTTATATCATGAACAATAGAGATATCAGAATTTGACCTTAGTTACACCATGCTTTCTTTTGGTTATCAGGTTCTCTTTGTTTTCTTTACTCAACTCAAGGTTAAATTGTGACATAAAGGTTTATTGGAGAAGAGACTGTTTCAAATTGTGTTTTTATTAAGTTTGTTTTCACGTACACGTCTTTACTGTAGGTCTAATCATTTGTAACTTTTATATGCCTCCAAACAGGGTTTGTGAAAGTTCTCAGTCATAAAAAGTCTCTCTGCATACATTTTTTTCTTGTTTTCCTAGATATTCAGCTTTTTTATCCTACTGAAAATGGCTCATTCAGCCAAATAAAATTAAAATATTCTTGTTAAGTTATCCATCAGCAGCTCCATCGTCATGGAAAAGTGCATACACTACACTGTTGCCTATAAAGTTGAAATAATTTTGTTTTCAGTCACATTCCTCTTTTTTATTGTGGTTTAATTTTCACAGTGATATGCTTGGAAGAGATTGATCAATAAAATTCCAAGTGCATATAAACTTAATCTGTCAAAAATAAATCACATTGTCGCCATTATTTCATGAGAAAAGGCTATTTCAACTTTATGAGCAACAGTGAATTTAAAGAGGCTTGGCAAGAAAATAAGTTTGCTAAAAACAAAGCCATAACCATTATGAAGCTGCTCCAAGTGTATGCTGTAGAAAGGTGAACCCAGGTGTAAAGCATTTTGAAATACAAGCTAGAGTTAAAAAAATTGAACTGGAGTTGAACAGTGACTTACTTATTTCGTAAAATGCGTGAAATTCTGAGAACAAGAAATCAGTTTAACAGAACAAGTCTTAAAGGCTAAAAGGTCTCAAAAAGCAATAAATCACACCCCGGTCTAAACTCAAGAACGAACTCATTGACACCTATCAGTCTGGAAAGAGTAACGACCCATTTTTACGACTGAGACCACAGCAAACCACTAATTACCAAAATTACTATAACAGAATATAGACAGACACATGTGACTGTCTACATTCACCAAAAACCCAGAACATCTAAATAGACCCCAAAGCATATAGCAATTCCACATTTAAACGGTTTTGTAAAATCCAAATTCTGGATTTAGACGCCACACCAGGACCTGAAAAAGGCCCTTGGTGTTCAGATATTCCCTAATGTGGCTGAATTAAAACAATTCTGCAAAGAAAATTGGACCAAACTCACTCCTTTGTGATGTAATAGACTCATCGCAGAAATCACAAATGTTTAATGTTGTGGTTGCCAGTGGCGACATATTATGTTTATGGGGCTATGTTTTTTGACAAGTGGTTAGGATGGATTGGGTTGGTATTAAATCATTTATCAATCTATGTACATCTAAGATTTAAATCCTGATGGTGCAATAAAAGGTCTTAAAATTTCCTATGTGATCAAAAGACTATTTATTTAGACTATGGTTAAAACTTGACCCACTGCACGACTCACATTTAAGATAAAATGTACAAAAACTTTCTCTAAACACCAAAATCTTATGTTTTTCAGGTCCAAATGCTCAGCTTCTCTACAAAATTTCATCTGGTGATCCTCATGGCCACTTTGGTATCACCAAGGAAGGTGTTCTAAAAATCAAGAGGGCACTCGACCGAGAGACCCAGTCCTTCTACAACCTGGCGATCACTGTCAATGACCTGGCACCTCCTCCCACCACCCGTTTCACCAGCACCGCCCAAGTTTCAATCATCCTTCTAGACGTCAACGACTGCCCTCCCACTTTCACTTCCCAGAAGATGACTTACATTCAGGAGAACACACCGGTGGACACAGTGGTGTTCACCGCCCAGGCCACAGACGCCGACAGCGGACCCAACAGCTATGTGGAATACTCCCTCAGAGGAACTTTTAGTAACAAGTTTAGCATTGGTGTGATCGCTGGGGATGTCAGGTTGGTTGGAGAACTGGACAGAGAGGAACTTTCCAACTACACACTCACCATTGTGGCTACAGATAAAGGTGAGCCCCCTCTCTCCTCCACCATGGACGTGACTATGATGGTTCTGGACGTCAACGACAACACGCCAAGCTTCTCACAAAACATCTATGACATTGAGATCGAGGAGAACATCTTGACTGGCACCGATGTCATCCAGGTGTTTGCCACTGATGCTGATGATGGCACCAATGGGCAGATTCGGTTCTCCATCGCCGGAGGTAACACCAACAATGATTTCCGAATCGATTCAGTCACAGGGGTGATTTCAGTTGCCAGACAGCTTGACCGTGAGACACATTCATCCTATTCGTTGGTGGTCCAGGCTTCAGACCGTGGAAGCAGCCCCAGAGTGGATCGCACAACCGTCAACATTGTTTTATTGGATGTTAATGACTGTTCGCCAGTGTTTGAGCTCTCTCCTTACGCCATCAACGTCAAGGAGAACCTTGAGAACTTACCAAAAAACATTCTGCAGGTCAGTCTTCTTCTATTTCTCAGCTTCTCATGTTTAGTTTTTACCTTCACAGAACGCACTCTGAAATGAGTTCTATAAATGCCAGTTCAAAGCCCTTCAACAAGCTAATGCCTTAACTAAATTTGTTGTACTGCTAACCTAATAAGTGCCAGTATGTAAGTAGAATAAGTTCAGTGAAGCACTGAGCCCAGTGGTCTTACTTTGCTAAATGACAAATACCTGACTGAAATGATAAAGAAATGATATATGGCAGCAATTTGCTCTGCTCAATTAAGCCTTTATAGGATTTCAACAAAATATGAAACTGCTCTAAACTGCATGACGAGCCAATTAACATCGTAACCACCCTGATGACTAAATGAGGCATGTATAAAATATGGAGCAGGGAAAGCCTTTTTCCAGTAGCACGGCAGCTGCGCTCTCCTTCACGTGTATACATTAACAGGAAATGAGGCTACAGTTATGTGGTGGGAAAGGGTCCAGACTTGGTGGCTGCGCGCAGAAACTCACATATGTGCTAACCTGGCTATAATGGCCATGTCAGGAAGGTATGAGAAGCCATGCAGCTAAAAATTGGACTTGTAAAAACCTTTTTATTCAAAGAAAAATGAAAAGACAAAAAATATTTGCAGCCTAAAGTAGGGGAACCCTACTTACCAACTGTCTGATTTTCCCTTTTGTGGATTCTCTGGGAAAGTCTGATTAGACAAAATGAATAAGTAATGATCTTCCTTGCCTCAACAATTACCTCCATGGTGCCACTGCTGGTAATTACCCCCATCTGTTTTACTAGAATGATTTAGAGAGGACAGTGGTTAAACTGGACTATCCCCAGTTGGTAGGTTGGTTTTACAACATACACCATAATTATTGCCACCCTTGGTAAAGATGTGTAAAAAGCCTTAAAATAAATTCAAATGTTCTTGCAGTAACATCAGCCTTTCATTGGATTACATTTATTATGCAATGTAAGCTTTTCTAAAATGCATCCTTCAATTCTATGGGATAAAAATCCAGATGTTGCCAGTAGAAAATAGAAGGGAGCTAACTTTAGATGCTAAAAATGTTTGTTTGGCTTTTCAAGCACCAAACACTTGAGGTGGATTTGGTTTGAACCAATAGATAAAATGGTAAAACACACCCTCATTACTAATGCACTAGGCAAGTTTCTCTTCCAAAGCCTCTTGGAACCTTGTTAGTGTGCATAGCATCATGGATTTATTTTTAATACCAGAAATTTTGAATAGAAGCACAAGAAAAATGGGTCGCCATAGGGTCTTTTACAAGAACAGTGATGCAAAATAAACAGGCAAATCAACACAGAAATGGGTCACCAGACATTAAATCCCCCTCCTTCTATGGCCATCTTAGTGCCGAGCTTAAAATCCTGTAGAAAACATGTAATGAGCTAAAAAGGAGAAGGAGTTTATTCTCAGGCATTTAACGCCTCTTTACTAGGTATACTAGTAATTATACCGTATATAATATTAGATATTATGTTTATTCATGCCTTTCAAGGTCAAGGCATCTTTTTCCAGTTGGAATCAATGAGTATTTATCAGCAATCAGGGTTTTACCTACAATAAATTCCAGGCAGTGATTTCAGTTTAAAAGTATGATCTCCAAACTTTAATTAGTAGAAACACTCCTCATGTTACTCTGTCTACTGCAGGTTAGACATTGACTGCTTACAGCTACTACAAACAACCCCACACCAGAAAACCAAACATTCATTCAAATAAATCAGGGTGATTTAACTTTTTTCATTTAGCATCTTTCAGGATGTGATGAAGACGAGTAATTTGTCCTATTTATTCATCTATTATTGAAGGTGTGCATTTAATTTTTAAATTACATTTAAAATTGAAATTTTACAAAAAAAAATTAAAATTCATTGTCTGGATTTGGAATGTGACCAATAATTATTAGAACTTCAAATTTAATGATGACAGAGTGAAATTTCTGAATGTAGCCATTTTTATTGGATTTGTAGTGTAATAATCTTATTTTCAGGTTGTTGCCAGAGATGATGACCAAGGAGCCAATGGACAGTTGAGCTACATGCTCAGCGGCGGGAACGATGAGGGAGCGTTTACCCTGTCATCCAGCGGACAGCTCAGTGTTACCCAGATTCTGGATCGGGAAACTCGAGGGAAATACACCCTGCTGATTACTGCCACTGACTCAGGTACGACTACAGCTGAACATAGCTCAGACATATCCTTATATGTTTTAAATCAGCCACAATATCCTGCATAATCTGCTCTGCTCTAGAGGTCTGACTTCTGCAACACTTACAACAATATCAAATCATTTTTGGCAATCAGTTTGCAAAATGATGCTGAAGCAGGAGATTTCCATGAACACCAGTGTCAACAAACATCATTTTTATGTTCAGAGTGTGCACACTGATCTTTTTGTGTGGCATGATAACATAAACATTTTTTGGAGTTTTTAGCTTCCAAAATAGTAGGTGTATTTTATTTTGTCTTGTTCCACAGAAGTCTTTTCAGCAGCTTCAATTGAATAGCATCCTGTGTTTATTTGGATATGGTGGTGGAGCTTGTTATAGCCAGATAAAAGGTTAACTTGTTATTGCACGGAGGCCAGTTAATGTGCAGTTAAAGGACTACGTGCGTATCCCTGTTGCAGCCAAATCACATGGTATTCCACTTAAGTATACGTTTCCCCGAGCCTCTCTGGCAGAGCTGTCATGGTCTGAGGGTGGTTCTGTTTCATTCCTGGTCCGGCCATGTGACCGTGCATAAAGCTATATATTTTTGACTATTCACAGACTTTGGTGAGATGTGTGACTATGTCGCATGCAGTGATGCTGCTGCGTGTGGAAAAAGATGTATTATTTCATGCATTTCTAATAGTTTAGGTAATTTAAATATGATTTAAATATGAGTATTTTTTCATATTAAACACAGCAAAAGGACCATTTTATACCATAATGAAGACACATTATCGGTGTTGCTTCATATGGTGTTTAGAGGAGTTGCCCAACAAGCCAACATACTAATTATGATTCGATCCCGTTTTGTACTCTTTGCGGGAACTCCATATTTAGAGCCCTGACAACATTTCCAAAATATTTTGACAGGATACTGAAGCACAATGTTGAGGCAAAAAGAGGGATTTGGGGGTAGAATATCAAAATATCAAAAAGCCCATAATCACAGTGCAGGCTGAATCACCCAGCAGCATTTTCTCACATATTTGAGGCCTGGGCGCAGACGGCCGGGGGAAATGGTTCTCCCAGGCGCTATCTGGCAGGAAATTTCCAAGGTGGACAAAGCAGACATGTCTCCAAGTTCTCTGTCTTCCGTGACCCACTCTGAACCGCAGACATTCGTGTTGAAGTCTCTGGTTGTCCCCGCGTGTTTGAGAAGACTGGCAGCCTTTGTCAGGGAGTGGCTTTGGTTTCTACAAAATGTATTTTGTAAGAAAAAAAGGCTTTTGCTGTCTGTCAGGAAGATGAAGTGCTGTCATGTATGGTGCTGTCTGAAAGCAGAGGCTGAGCTGGAACCACAGCGCACAACAAACACTTCAGCTTGACATAAAGAGATAAACGACTCCAAGTACAACTGTGTTTGAATTTTAAATAAATCTTTATCTTTTTTAATGACTTTGTCCCTTCACTTTTGGGCTTCAGTGAATTCTCCTCTGAGGCAACCTCCTTTGAAGGTAATCTCATTAATGCAGCTTGAAACAGAGTTTTAGCTCCATCTATCTTCAGCAGCAGCTCAGTTGTCATGAAATTAGCGAATAAAGTTCTTCAACAGTCAGAAAAAGTCAGTAAAGTACGAGAATTTATTTATTTTCCAGGTGTGAATCAGTGAGGGAAAAATGTTAAAGTAAAATGTGGAAAAAATGTTATTCCCTGTCCCAAAGCCAATATGATAAGTGTCTGAATTTTTTTTCGCACAAGTCACTCCAGTCGGTGAGACTTTTTCCGCTAGTTTTTGATTAAAGGTGTCAAGAAAAGTTTCTTTCAGTGTGTCCATCTCTCTGTCTGTCATTTTGCCTCTTTTTGTCCATTTGTCCTTCTTGTCCTTGTCTGTCCTTCTGTCCAGAAAGTCATCCATCCATCCGTACATCCATACATCTTTACAGTCAGTTTTTACTGACTGTAAAATTCTGTATTTAAGACATTTACTGTAGAAAATTATTAATACAAAGAATATAGTGAAATATTGGCTGAGAAATTGAAGAATCTGCAGACACATTAACCACTGTGCATGAAGAACTGGGTCATATAGTAGCCACTGTTTTGCAAAAGCACCATAACTTTATCAAAACTGGTCAGTTCCCCTCAAAGGTGTTTTCCATCTCAGTGAGTTACTTTCATTGCTCCATCATCTTCGTTTAGAGAAATTTGTTTCGTTGCGTTTATGAGTTTAGTGCATCTGCAGACACACAGAGACACTGAGAGCTTGCGTTGTCCCTGACTGATCTTGCAGCTCAGCCAACATCTGGGATCAGCTGCAGGCAAATCAGATTTTTTAAGCCACTGCAGAGTAATGCACAACTTTGGAGGAATGTGAAGCAATGAGCTTTCCAACAGAGTGAATTGCTTTTCTCAAGCAGTCATGCTGTAATGGCTTTAACTAAACATCTGCCATTATAGAAAACATATTTTTACATAAATGGAGGTTTCTTAGTTAACACGATTATGCTGTTACACATTGCCCACTGTTTTTTGTTTAAATGTTAAGTGTATGCTTTATATCCTGAATTGGACCCTATTGCTAACGACAACAGGGTATCTAGTTACCAATGTAAGAGTTGCTGCAAATGGTCATATTTTTGACTATGAATTGATTTCATATGGACATTGTTAAAAAGTGCTTAAAATCCAGGCAACGTCAATGATGTTTAGATGATGTTTTGGGTCATGTAACCATTCCTTACATGTATTTGTCTCTTTAGTGTTCAGGTTTATCTGAACTGAAGCACTTTGGGTCATCTATCTTAGATCCTGACATCTCAAATCATGATGGAAGTTTGGTGTTTCCATCGATTCGTTCCTGTCATTTTCAGTTTGTTTTGTAAATTCTTAAAACAGATTCAAAGGTCTCAGGATCATGATGAATGATTGTCTGTGTATTGTTGTATATGTTTCTGCTTGGGCTTGAATCCATCAGAAATATCTCTGAGTGTTGTGTAGTTTTTTTTTAATTTCTAATGTACATCGATGCAATTTAGTGCAATCATGGTGAAAAGAAAGTACACCCTCTTGACGAAAATGATGAAAAAACCTTCGAATGTTGCTCAGGTCGTCTCACATTTGACTTCAAAATACTTTGGTCTGCAGAAATGTTCATAGTTTACTCAGTCAGTGCAAGATTCCCAGTTGAGGTGTCCTAATATTTTCCACTTTTAAAATTCTTCCAGTTCAAATGTTTGGAAAAGACCTTTCAAGACTGATTGGAAGCAACAGTTACATCTCTAAGGTCACTGAAAATTACTTTCCATCCTGGTGTTGTACTAACAATCGTCTGCATACTCTGGAGTAAGCTTGTTAATAAAATAACTATAATACATCAAAATTATATAAACATAGGATGCACCAATGAGCATGCAAGTCCACAATAGGGTCTTAATGATAATAGCAAACTATAACTATAATAAAATATGAACTAAGAAAAATAAAGGATAAAAAAAAAACAAAGAAAACATTTAAAACTTTTACTTGTAACTGTTTCTCCAGAAACTGATTAGTGAATACATTTTTATTTTCAATAAACAGTGACATGGTGGAAACTGCTTTGATCCGTTTTGACATGCATGACATTTAACAGCATTTATTCAAGAAAAAGCCCAATGAATCCATCGTTTCACCTTCCAGCACATCTGTCTGTACCACCTCCATGTTTGTACATGGCCTTTTGATGAGACGTTTTAGAAGCCTAAGAGACCGCTTAGGAGATAAAGAATTTTAATTACCTTCTCTGTTTAAAAACAAGATCTTTTGTTTTCTTTATGGGCTGCCATGAATCTGCAACCTACAAACTTTCCAAGCTTGATTAAATGACCAGAAATCTGTCATTCTCCAGGCTGAAATTAAGTTTGAACACACACGTAGCAAACAGAAATAAAACAAACGAAGAACTAACACTGATAGCGTAAAATCATCCAACATTCACAATGATAAATCATTAATGGAGTCCATTTCTGCAGGTTTCAGGCAGTTTGCAGCCTAGTGGCAACACAAAGAGTAAGCCAAAGAAAATATCAGGTTCCTGAAATGAACTTTAACAGAACAGTAACATTCTGGATCAGCTCTTAAAAAGCTTCGCTGTAACAATGTGGCCTCGGAGGGCTTTTTCCTATCGTCTGTTTTCTCTTTTCCAGCCTTTAACAATTGCTGGATTGGAATGTTTTTGAAAATAGCTTTGCAAGCACTAGTGGTGTTGGTGGTGGGGTATTAAAAAGTGGTGTAGCTTGGATGATTAGTGCTTCAGCCTGGCAAAATTTATGCAGTAATGATGTTTATTAGCTCTAGTTTCTTTAGGAAAGTTTCTGAGAAAATAACTTGCTTTCTTTTTGAGTGCATGAGTTTAAACATGCATGACTTTAAACAGTGTCCCATGGTCTCAATCCATCTTTATGCGGTCCATGTATGAACATTATAGTCGTGTTATGAGCAACCTACGCTGCCAGTGTGAGTTTTCCACGTCTCGTGCTGGTTATGACCTGCTGGTTTGGGTCCACAGGGAACAATGCTGCATTTTTTGGGATTGTCGAATATTCAACAACACAGCAAATAAAAGCTGCAAAGCAATAAAACGACAAAAGTTCCCACCAGGCCCTAAAATATGACAAAAAAAAAAGCTGTTTTTCTGCATGTGTGCAAACCACGGAAACCCTCTTAGTTGCATATGTGGAAGAAATTATGCGAAAGCATTCAGACACAACACTCTATAAATAACTACTAGGCTGTACAGTAAAGCTTTATTCTGGCTTCACAGTGAGTTTATTTGATTGATGCTTCTAAAATTGTCAAACAGTGCCTTACAAAAGTGTTCATACCCTTTCAACCACAGATTTCAAAGCATTTAATTGGGATTTTATGTGATAGACTCACAGAGAGCTGCATATAATAGTGAAGTGGAAAGTTAGGGTATTTTCACATCTGATAATCCAGTTCACCTGATGTCATTAGGGACCAAAATTTCAACATCTGCTACATTTTCAGCTGTTTACTCCTCATCTGCGCTGCACAAGAACCACTGAAGGAAAGACACAAAAACCTCTGAAAACCACACTAAGTGCATCTTCCTTCTTCATGAAATGTAGTGTGATAGTTTAGTGGTTGTACGATTTTTCTTTTGTCTTCGTCAAAAGACCACAAGTCATTTTTGTTGGAAGTGAGAGACTTGCAAGTTTGTTTTGATTGGTTTTACCCAGAATGCCCTGTACTGTAGTCCACTTCCTGTTTTTGGAGCAGTCTCCGGTCCGCTTGGCGTTCACATATGCATACAAACCAAACCAGAGTTCACTTCAACCAAACTGAAACCTGGGTTTGTAGATGGACCAGTTTGCTTTTTGGTCTGCATCAAACTTTGATTGCGCTTTCACACCTCCCCAAAAAAACTAGGCAAACAAACTAGAGTTTGATTAAAGCGGACTGAACAGGACTGGTGTGAATGCATCCTTAGTTGGCTAAATACACATTCAAACTTTAAAGATTTTCACAATTTTGCACTGCCTTGTTTTTTGATCAGTCACATTAAATTGTAATAAAATAAAATGAATTTTTTTGTATGCAATGTGACAAATTGTGAAAAAGTTCATCATGCAGTATTAATGTAAATATTCAGCTCTTTTGTGCTAGTGCGTAGCTTTGGAAACTCTTCTGAGATATCCCTTTCACTGTTTTGCTTGTTAACTGTGAGAAAACCTCTGTTTACTCTGTTATGTTTGGCAAACTGTGCAGTGGGACAGCTCGCACCCTGCACTCAGCTCCACGAGGCCTTTCATGGCTCTTCATGAGGGCTGCATTAAAAAGAGCTTTGTCGCAAAGCAACAGGTTCTCAGAGGCAAAAAAATGTCAATTTTGCCTCGTTGGCACCCGATTCTCTCCCTTTCTCCAAGTAATGATGTGTTTTATTTACGTCGTCCCTTCAGAGCACAATCTAGCCGTAGTCCATAAAGCGTAATTAACCGTTTAGCCTTAAGCTTCAGGCTACAGATGGGCTGTCTCATAAATTCCCACATTCATCCGTCTTCCCTCAGTCAACCTGTCCTGCACTTCCAGGTTTAATGAATACAGCTTGTTTGGACACCACAGCTTTACCCTTCCTGTGTGAAGCTTAGCGTATTTCTATTTTTGATCAAGCATCAGTCACTCATTTATTAAAGGAGGAGATTATCTCTTGTGCCAGCACAGACACTCAAACTTACTTCTCAACACGGCTTAGACTAAGAGACTCAGGGTAACTGGAGGTCTTTCCCAGGAGGTGGGTGCTGCTGCTGGTTGCTGCAGATCGACCCCCTGCGGAGCTCTCACAGCACCATCCACAATCATGGCAGCTGCAGCAATCAGAAAACACAAAGCTTAGTTGTTATTAACACATGTCTCTGTACCCCCTCCGGCTGTGGAAGTATGGACGCATCACCTTGTTGGAGGTTAATGTGATTTGTCCGGTGGTAATGTACACTGATAAGGTGCTTAGACCCTGCCATATGTTTATGCTAGACAATGGTTTCTGGGTTGAGAGGCTTACAGAGGAAACTGTCTGTGGATCATTTCAGTGGAAGAGGAGGTAACAGATGGTCAGCTGCTCTCCTTTGGTCTCGGTTTGTTATTTTGGAAGTTGAGGTTATTCTTGGTTCTGACATTTTCTTCACCGCAGAAGAGATCATAGATCTATGCTGCTGCAGTGAAATATTAGCAAACAAGTTTTCCCAGATTGAATTAAGTTGTTGCTACATGGACAGTGTAAGAAATGTCCTGCTTGTAATTGTTTGTCTAAATTGAATTAAAACAGGGAGGGACTCTTATGTTGTTTGAGAGCTTTGAGGTCTCTGATGGATCAGGTCGCCTTGCATGATTGGAGATTCTCTGACGCCAGCATCTATTCACCTTATCTCTCTCTGTAATGATGGCTCATTGGATCAAACGTTTATCTGAGTACGATCAGTCAGATATCTTTCTCAGGAGAAAAGTCACAGAGACAAAGTTATCACAGCAATTTAGCATTCATACCACATCAGATCTGTGGAAATTTAACAACACAACCTGGTTCAAGGGCTGGTTGAACCCCTTTAAGAAACAACAGTTGCTTGAAGTAGCGGTTTCCTTATAGAGTGGACACCTGGTATTCATGGGGCTTAGGTGTGGCTGAAATCCATGAATACTTGAGATTATGTCTTAAAACATGCATAACTACCTATTTTAATAGTTCAGCAACCAAATATACCTTAGTAAGCATTAATGGACTCAGTGGATGACAATTCCCTTAAAAACCTCCCCAGGATGACTAACAGCAACACTTGCTTCTGTAAGGTCTTTCCCAATCTGCCTTCACATTGTTCTAACACTCACCAATATTCTCCTAACTACAAAACTGTTGTCACAATTTCGTTATATAGTTGGTCCCTCTTGATGAGGATCAATTAATTAAGAAAATTTGCGTAATACCATTTTGCTCTAAGCCTGTAGTTCAGGGGTGTAGATGGTTTCTGTTATGTATTGACAGACTGACTGTCATTCAGCCCTGACTGTCAGTGAAAGTCTATTCTTTTGGGCCCGCCCCTTTAGACCTTCAGCATGTGCAAGATGTATTACATCAGATGGATTTGGAGCATTTGTCCCACAAGGGCCCCTTCCTATCCACATCTTAATCTGTCATGTAGAAATTCAGATAGACTGGATACTTTTGTCTTAATCAGGGTGTTTTTAAGTTCTTGGCTCGAGGTAAAAGCAGTGATGATGGGGTGTAATCACCATCACAGTGTAAGATTGTGGCAATTTACTGACCTGGGATTAACCTCTGAAATAAGATTATCATCTCAGTACAAACTTCATAGGTTGACTGCTCGATCTGTAACCACAAGTTAGGATTATAAAAGTGTTGATTGACATTTTACTAAGTTGTTTTTATTCATGGAGATTATTTATATGGAAGATATTCTATTAAATATCCTCAGGTACAATAATTAAAACAAGTAAAAGGGGAAGGAATAAAGAGTCTGGGGACTGGATTTGCCAATGGAAACATACTTGCCTAACCACAGTGAATGGCTGTCACCGGCAGGCAGCTGACTTCCTTCTTCAAATTTCCAATAGCTCTTTTTCCAGGCTAAATGATGTCATTTATTCTGCAACCATCGTCCAGTTTATACACTGCCAGATATAGACATATTTTGCTGCCATATCCCTACCGTGCTTGAGGTGTGACACCCGCCTCGGCTGCAGTTATCTCTCATTTATCCTGACAGTCTTCCTCAAGCTTTGCTCAATTCCAGTAAATCTGGAGGAGATGCTGACGTTTCTCTGCACTCTTGGAGCGCATTCCTCTCCCGTTGAGTCACTGCCTCCATAAAAAGAAGAAGGGGATGGGGGTATAGTTTGTTCATGAAGAAAATGCTCCAGGATTGCTTTTCTTTTTTCTTAGCCGATTCAGATCTCTGTAAAAAATAAAATAAAATTACGAAACGGAAACTTTGAACATTCTTAGTTGCAACGTTGTCACTGTTATTTAGCAGCCGCTGTCCCATAAATCACAAAAATGTACCACCTTAACTTTAACTGCTTGAAACAACTGACATTTACATGCCTTTCCCGTACCTGCCAAGATATAGTATTCCTCAACTAAATCTGTCATCCCACGCAATGTAAGCAGATATATCTGAACTATTTGCACTTGGACAAGGAGGATTGGAGAGGCTAAAGCAACAGCTGCCAGGTGATATGTGATATGTGCAAGCGTCAGGAGGCTAAGAAGAAGTGTCATGAAGACGCACGGAGACGCATGACGTTTGGAGAGTCGATGCACCAAGACTGGACAACTCTTCTTCGTGGCTGGTTTTTAACCAAAGCACTGGGGTCAGAAGAGTGTCAAAGGGATAATTTGAGTATAGTTTAGCTCTTTGCTATAAGAGTGAGGTGTCTGTTTTGTGCTTTCTAAGGATTAACTGGAATCTCTGTGATGAGTTCAGAGGACTGAGGTAAAGGTCAAAAGTTCTGAACGACGGAGGCTGTTGATTTTCCCGAGGCAGTAAACAGGTTGTGACATCACATCCTGCACAAAAGTGAAACACTGGGAAGGAGGGTACACACACACACACACAAGCAGAGGCCTAGTCTTGTAGCCTGCTTCCGTCCTCAGTATGGAAACAATAGTATTGAAATGCAGCCACAGCGCTCTCTGTGTGGCAGAAGGCAGCTACAGTTCAGAAAAATACAGCAGCTGGCTTCATATCAAAACCAAATATTTTCTCCATGCTCTCAGTCCCTCTGCTGGACCTAATGGCTTTTGTAGACAAAGCCACTTATAGCACCCCGAACCACTTATTGGCCTGGCAGTTCCAGCAGCCTGCACACAGTGCCTCTGATCAACAGCCGTATTAGCTGCTTGTTGACTGGCACACACACTTTGCCTGGATTAATTTAATTTAAAGTGATACAGACACCTCGCTGACTAGGATTGCTCCTTGGTAAGGAGGATCAACTGAGGAGGAGGAGCTGCTCTAATCTGTTGCCATGGCGACCAGCCTAATTGATGACTCATGTTGCTGAATAAGCTGTCCTGGAACTGACACCTATTTATGACGTTATTTTCAATTGGTTTCAAAATAAAATTGATGTAGGGACAAAACGGTAAAATAAATATCTTATTTATATATAGAACTGGCAACTCAGTTTATAAATTCAGTTCCAACATCCAGTTCAACATTCTCAACAACAGAAATAACAATAAAATCATTGTTTTTCCAGTGTTAATCTTACTTTTTGTGTATAAGGAATTCAGGAATGAAACTAACTTTCGACATGGAGCTCATTTGATCTGGTTTTTGATCCCTGCAATGCCATCCCTAGCTCTGGTCTCAGCTGAAATATTTCATTTCTTTTTATCATGTTAGAGTGTTTTCAGCAGTAAGAACAGAAAGATTTGGTACTAAGCATGCACTGGCTGCAGTTTAGGACTGGAATAGATTTGTCGTTAGAAAAACCTGCATAGGAATTTGCAGACATCAACATGTTATATTAATCAACTAATCCTGCTGACCACATTTATTCAAGCACTTGTTCTGCTATTATTTATTTTGAACTAAACAATATTATACTTGTGCAGATTATTACTTTCATTAATTTAGCAGCTAGGTTTCACTGTATAAATTGGCAATGATTTCATAATATTTGCTTTGCAAACTAAATTCTAGAATCCATGAACCCTTTCAGGAATTGCATAATCACTTCGATTTCAACATTGAGTATGGATGGTTATAAACATGGCAACCTGAAAAAGTCAGAAAAGTCTTAGATAGATGACTCACTGTGGTGATGAGTCACTTAAGATTAGTGTGGTATGGTTTCTGGTTCTCTTTTTGGGATGAAGACTGTTTACTGATCTCTCTGTTTGTGTCATTTGTTTTGCTTCTGGAATTCAGCTGTGTTTATTCTCAATGCGCATGTTAGCCACTTCTGTTCTGACCAGAAAAACTTGGATGCATTACAAGCTTCAGGTCAAATTTCTGTTTATTATCATAAAGCCAGGCTGTTATGCGAGGTTCCAGTAAACTATCTCAAATCCCATTTTCTGAGGAATCCCCTTTCCCTTCCTGAAAGAGACTCCGGGGGTCTCCAAACCCAACGATAATCTCAAGTTTTGTTGACGTTCGTTGAGAAAGTTTCCTTTTGCTTTCTACCCACAGGGAAGTCAGAGTTAGTGTATACGACTTAACAGCAGCCGTAGCACTCGCAGTAGATTTTATTTGTTTTAGCCCAGGAGCTTTTTTTAACAGCGATTACTCTGAGTTTTCTACATCAATCCCTTTAGCTTTATTCTGCATTATTTTTTTTTTGCTGTACTTTTATTATAATAAGGTTGTGTTGATATTTTGTTGACCAGAAATTTTCGAAACAGAGGGTTGATAGACCACAGGACAAAACCCAATGATTGCACTCACTAAAGCAGCCCTCCCTTTGTCGCGAACACATTTTTTCGTGGGAAAAAAAATTCTATTCTTGAAATGCAACATATAATCACCACCAATGGACCTGAAAATGATTCAAGATATGGCATCAGTTTCCTGTTATTTAATTTTTTACAACATTTTCTCAAGCTCATTGGCAATAATTAGCATATTACACTTCAATGGCCATCTATCAATACCAAAATATCGTGACACGTATCCACATCATGTTTTGATTTTGAACTTTTTTGTTTATTAAGAAAGTCATTTTTTTGGTGTGACAGGCAGGAAGGCTGACTGACTGACTGACTGACTGACTGACTGACTGGTCTTCTGTGTTTTTTCAATTATCTTTTTCAATGTTGATATTCACCAGACCAATACAACAAATGCTTCAATCTGGCTTTTACCAGCTGATGCTGATTTCCTGTTTTCTTTGAGGTCTGACCAGCTGATTTAGATTTTCTTTGTAAGGACCATAACACAAACAAAAACAAGTTCATCTGTGTTCACGTTGTCTTCATTCAACAGTGAAATGTAACAAACATTGACTACAAAGGAAAAACAGTGATCAAAATAGTTTTGGATCCAAAAGAAAATGAAAAGATTGCAAAATTATACACAGTTGTGCATCAAAGCATTAAATCCATAACTCTCATGTGATTTTTAACTCAAAACAAAGATGATATCTACTTTTAAGCATGTTTTCCCTTTATGATCTTCTAGTGACACAATTCTGATAAAGAGACTGAGTTCTGTCTTCTAAAGTTTTACAAACCAGTACAAGAATGTTGCCCTTATTTTCTGATACTTATTCATCTATGCAGACTGAATAATAAAGGCAGAATCTCTTCACTTTCACTCTGACCCCCCACTCTGTACTCTCTCTTCTCTGATTCTTTTTGTTTGGAATTTCCACCACAAGAAAAAGAGACTTAAAAGAGACTTTCTGTGGCCACCGTCTCAATGTTTCCTTTTTTTTTCATCTCCTATTAATACAGACCCCCAACAGTACAGTTTTTCAAGCAGCTGATGTTTTCCACAGCTGTGTACACACGGGTTGTTTATGGCTTTATCTCGGCTCTTCATAATTGATGCATTCACAGGTTCCTGAGGAGAGTTGGAAGGGATGAACTTTATGTTTACAGGAGGTGAAAATGCCTCTCAAGGCTTTCAGATCTCAGCCTGTTCTCCCTCCTCAGGTGCTCAGTATTTACTCTACAAGCCATATGCGCATCATTAAGAAGTGAAAATACCTCCAGGCTTTCAGAGATGTCCCCAAATCCCACAGAGCGACTCTCCGTAACGAGGCTGAACTTGTGTTTATGTTTGGAATATAGATTAAGCAGTTTAGTGTGCCATTCGAGGAAGGATTATAAAAGGGCAGCTCAAGCAAGGCAGATGTATGAAATGCTTTTTTTTTTTTTCCTGCATCGCAGTTCATTTTCATCTGCTATTGATTAAAATCCAACCCCACAGGGCCTAGCTTGGCCCGTTTCATCACCCGTTCTGGGAGGAAAAAAATGTTTGGATTTCTGCTGAAAATAGCACTTCTCCTCTCTCAAATTCCACTGACTGACTTCCAGACTGCTGTGCACCTTAAAATAGATCCCTCAGTGTGGAGATTAAATCTATAGGTGTCCAAATCCCCAGGAAGGACGACTAACATATTGGGTTTCAGAGACATCGAGTTATTTCACGTGTTCTCCTCTGAAGTGGGTTGATGTGACAGAACCAAAGGAAATGCAAAGCGTTTTTTAAACACACTGGCTTGAATTAAATGAAGCAGGAAAAGTGTGGACAAACTCTCACGATACCAATTGGCGCAGTGTTGATGTTCCACTACATGATGACTTCGACACAATAAATCACTGGATTGCATCAGAAAACTGGAGCCTTAATGCCATTCAGATGTTTCTATTTCCAGCCTGCGGTGGCACAAAGCATACTTTAAAGAAATTGTAATGAAATAACTAACTTTTACTTCCTCCCTTTCCAGGCTCTCCATCCCTCAGTGGGACGGGAACGGTAACCATTCTAGTGGATGACGTCAACGATAACATCCCCGTTTTTACCGCCTCCACCTTCCACACCACCATCATGGAGGACGCCCCGACAGGAACGGACGTACTTCTGGTCAACAGCTCTGATGCTGACGTGGGCAACAACGGCGTTATAAGGTAGACTAATAAACAAAATGGACTTATATTGTGACTATACAGCCCAGCTATGGGGAAAAGTAAGTACACACCTGATTAACTGATCATCTGCAAATGTTACCAGCTCTGTAAACACAGGAATTGTGGCCATTTTCTTGTCTACACCATACAGGTGTGTGCTCACAGAATGCAGGGCTGGAACGACATGAACAATGACTTTAAAAAAGATATTTATTGGTATTGAGTTCATGTCCAAAGTAGTAGAAGTTATTGAAGATTATTCAGAAGTGGAAAATATTTAAGAAAGCATGATATATTGTCATCAAATTCAACTTGAGGTCAGTCAGTTCAGTGCTCTGAGAAACAGCATGACTTGTTTGGAAAAGATTAGGAAGAAAGCTTTTTTCTCTCTACAATAAGTACACCTGCATATCTTCAGTTTGCATAGTTTTATCTGAATGAACCACTGTACTTATGGAAAAATGTCCTTTGGACACACAAGAGCCAAGTAAAGATGATCAACTGTTATTTTGCCCCATATTTTGAGAAAACCTAAAGTTTTGTAAAGCACAGTGGTGGATGGACTCATGGTTTGGGCTTGTTTCTCAAACAGAGGAGTTGACCGTGAACTTTTCTACATATAAAAATATATACAGTCAAATGTGACATAATCTCTGCAAGTGGAAGTTTAGTCTAAAGGGTAGCAGTTCTTAAAACAACATCGAGTCAATAACAGAATGACAGAACATGCTAAGAATCAAGGTGTTGAAATGCTCCAGTCAAAGACTAGACCTTGAGATGTATTTAGTTTTTTCCATGAATGGAAAACTTTTTCTTACTTTCTGTTATTCAATGGATCACCCAACGCACTGTTTAGATTTGACAATGATGTGTTTGTTGCAGTAAGGTTAGAATCATTCTGAAAGACAACTGTATTACGTGGCCACAGATTACAAGAAATAGTTTTCAGTTTGATTTTATTGCAAACAGATTGCCTCTGGAATTTATGTTGTTTCCAAACTTCTTTTATAATGTCATCTTAGTCCAGATCATGACTCAGTTTTAACTTTTTTTTTGTTAGCTTTTATGACACTCCGAGGTGACTGCAGTTCATGACAGTGGTTCAGTTTGCAGAGTTCTAGTGAAAAAAACAAAGTTTTTGTTTAGGCTGTTATTTACAAGCTCGGATGAAAACTGTGTTCATCCGAGCTTCATAGTTTCTGCCATGTGGGGGGGACTTCTAAGGGCCTCTGGTCTGATCTCTCTAAAGACGGACGCTGACTCAGGTCCAGCCCCTCCTCTTTCCTCAGCAACCCCACTGAGTGCACATTGGGGGTACCACAGATTGTTCCAGTTTCCCAAAACACAGTAATGAGGATGTTAATTGTTGATGACAGTAGGAGATGATGCCCATCAGGGGTTCGAGGCCTTTTATAGAGTCCAGAACCGGTTACCTTCACTTGTTAGTTTCCATTTTCACAACTCATCTACACATAAAACTTGAACTGAACCACAAGCATCTGTGGACAGTTTATATTGGTGAGAATATCTAAATAGCTTTGCATGAAGTTCACACGTTGTTCTGCCATTTGTAGTGCTAGCTCTGTAGGGGGAGCGCTTTCTAAAATATGTTCTGGTGTGAACATGTATGTGTCAGTTTACATTTAAGGCTGGGATCCTGATGGAGACTCATGAGCTAAAGGATGAAACACAATATTTATTTGAAAACAGAAGTGAGTGCCCCCCTGCTTGGTTCTCAGTCCAGATGAGCTTCACCCTTCATGTCGTTAATGGAGTCATATTTTGGTTGCATTGTATGTACTGCAATTCTCAAGGGATTTTTTTGCAAATTTTTTAACCACGTCTCACTCTTCCATACAAAAATATTGATTTGTTACAGAGAAAGGTATTTCCTCCCTTACATATTTATTTTCCACTTCAGAGAAATCAAATTCTTAAATTAGATAGAGCTAACCAGAATAAATTCAAAATGGTTTTATATATCCAAACTGAGCTGGATGTATTTGCTTTCTAAACCTAATAACTGGTTGAGGCAGCTGTCATGAAGTGCAATAACTACAAATGAGCAATCAGATGGTTTTCAAGCATAAAAATGACCAAATTAAACTCACACCAATATGTCTCAATGAGATTTAAGGCCTGTCTTTGACTAGGCCACTCCAAACCTTTATTTTATTTTAGCCACTCAGGGGTGGACTTGCTGTTTTGTTTTGCAGTGGTTTTACATCAGACTTATCTGAATGTACACATTCCAATGAGTTCCTCTTTTGTCTCTATTTTGAAAATCTCTTGTGGATCATCATAGTTCAGAGGGGTTGACAAATGTGGTTTGCACTTGGAAATTTTCCCATGGATGCTATTTTCCATGAACTCTTACCTAAGGCAGATGAGGTTTGTTGTGGTTTAAAATGTTGTTCTAGTTTCTCCCATGACCTTCTAGGTGAATTGTTAATGTGCTATTTGAGTAATTTTAGTTGCCTGGTGACTTCTGCCATGATTCATCAATGTTTCCACTGTGGTTTGCTAGAGTACCAATGCCTTAGTAGGCTTTGTAACCCTTACTACTAATGGTTACCCATGATTTTGTTTCTTCTCTGTTTTTACATTTCTTCATAAGAAAGCATAAGATGCTACTTCATGTTGAAAGACTTACTAACTCCTACAGGACAGTAACCGGGCCTTGGTATGGCCAGTGAACTGTGATTAATAACTGTCAGTTCATGATTTAACAAGACAGCGTAGGGCCTGGTTTGGATAGCTTTTTCCCATAGTATGTGAAATCATTATATGAGAACTATTTTCTATTTACTCAGGTTATGATTGTACTAAAATTAATTTTGAGATTCTGGAAGATTTAGGTATGGCATAAAAATATGAGAAATTTGTCATTTCTCATATGACAAATGAGAAATGACAAAATCTTTCACAGAAGGATTTTGCAGCTCTTGCCAAAAAAACACACTGAACTTACTGCGACTCTTTGAACAATAAATCAGAAAACTGTATCTGTATCTGATGTGATTGTATGCTTATTGGTAGTATTTAACTTGATTCAGTCAACCTGTTACACATAAAACCTCTTTTAATTGGAACATTTGACGTGTAATAAGCATTTCTTGTACCTTATTAAAACCCAAAGCAGCTCCACCATCCAGAAGGAAATAGGTGTTTTGCTAATAAACATGACACTACCACAGCTGATATCTGATATTTTTGTTTCCTACAGCTACAGTCTAAGTGGGGGGCATGGCCAGTTCTCCATCAACCCCGCAACAGGGCAGATTATTACCAGCTCCCTGCTGGACCGAGAGGAGAGGGCCAATTACCAGCTGCTGGTTGTTGCGACAGATGGAGGGCAGCCCCAGGGCTTGTCGAGCTCCGCCACCGTGTCCGTGACGGTGGCCGACATCAATGACAATCCTCCACGCTTCCATCATCACCCCTACGTGACCCACATCCCTGCCTCCACTGCAACAGGTTAGTTAGGGGCTCTAAAATGTTACACTCTTCACCTGCTATATATGTTTACTCCTCAAATCTGGTTGGTTATTAAATAATGTACCTCTGAAAAGATAGTATATTTCAGAAATTGAAGTCAGAAGACTGTAGCTGAAAATGAAAATGTGAAATTCAGGTTCTCAGAACATTAGAACAAAAAACTGATATTTACTACATAAATCGTATACACACAGTCACAAGGGAGACGGCTGTAGTTCCAGTTGCCCAGTAGTCATGGATGACCTTCACTTGGAGAGTAAGAGATCTTTTGTTATGCAACATGTTCACAGGGTTCTGCATCCAAGAACACAGAAAGTTAGAGGAACTCTAAGTGGCAGGTTCATCTGGTAGCCATACATGCAAACTTTTAAGCTTTTATTGTGTTTTGTAAATGAGCTACAAACTAGAGAGACCCTATATAATTGAAAGTTTAAAGGAAAAAAATTCTGAAACACAATGGGAGTGAATTAGTTTAGTTTAGTTTTACGCATTCTGCCCACAAGAAGCTTTAAAAGAGATTCCCTCTATTTTTATGTATAAACTGCACATGTAGAGAAGAACCTGTGAACATTTGAACATTTTAAATTAAGAAGTTTCAGAGTATTTAGGAATATATTTCAAGCTAAACATTCTGTGGGGAGATCAGAAATATTCAAATACGTATTACCAAGTAGTGTATTGTGTTAAAAACCTAATAGGTTTTAAATGCTTATTCAGCAAGATACAGTCCAACTTTCCATGACTCGTTTAAACTTTGAATTACATTTTTAATCCCAGGTAAGACTGAGCAGTGGAGTCCCAAGAACTTTATTTCTTCAGTCTTATTGCTAAATATGCTAAATAACTAATGTAGAATTTATTTTATTGTACTTTTTATTAAATTAATTATATCTATCCAACAGAAAAAACAACATAATGGTGAAATAAAAGAAAAAAAAATATATATGTATATATGATCTATTTTTTATTAAAAACTGTTGGAGAATGTAAGACATGAAAATTCTGTTGAAAAGTGATCAAGTGGCTGTATTTCTTATTCATTGGTACCCATTTTTACAAGAAATTAAGTTTCCATTCTCTTCTTTTGGTGTTTCAGTTGTTTGTTAGGGTTAAATATATAATTTTTTTCTTTTTTTGTCTTCAGGGTCCCTGGTTTTTGCTGTTACCGTCACTGATGAGGACTCCGGCTCTAATGCCCAGCTGCACTACTCCCTAATGGGTCGGAACGCAGAGAAGTTCAAGATCGATCCAGTAAGAGGCGCCATCACTGCCAATGAGAGGCTGTCTGGAAGTTCAGAGGTTACGCTGACAGTTCGCGTAAAGGACGGTGGAGCTAACCCAAAAATGGACACGACCACGGTGACAGTGCGATTTGTTACGGGAGGAAACTTCCCCATCATCAAGCTAAAGGAGCGGGCGTTTACTTTTCTGGAGAATCAACCTACCAACCACATTGTCACAACAGTGACAGGGTCTTCTATGAGGGGTGGACCACTGTCGTACTACATAGCAAGTGGCAACCTTGATTATGCCTTTCACATAGATCAGCTCTCAGGCGAGTTATCCATCAGACATCCACTGGATTACGAGCACATTTCCAAATACGTTCTATGGATTGAAGCCAGAGATCAGGGTTTCCCCCCTTACTCTTCCTATGAGAAAGTAGAAATAAATGTTCTGGATGTGAATGACAACCACCCAGTGTTTGATGAGGACCCGTTTCATGCTGAGATACTGGAGAACCTATCACCGCAGCGCGTCCTGATGGTCACCGCCGTTGACCTGGACAGCGGCAACAACGGACAGCTGGAGTACGCTATAACCGAGGGCAACAAGGAGAACAGTTTCAGCATCAACCGAGCCACTGGTGAAATACGAACCACTAGGCCACTGGACCGAGAAAAAGTGGCGCTTTATGCTCTAAAAGTGAAAGCCACTGATCGAGGTTCACCACCAAAAAACACAGCAGTTAAGGTACTAATTAATGTGCTGGATGTGAACGATAATGCTCCCAAGTTTTCCAAGATATTCAGTGCATCAGTGGCTGAAAATGCACCCGTTGGCTACACAGTTACCAGAGTCACAACCACAGATGAGGATGCTGGTTCAAACGCCGTTAGCCGCTACTCTGTTACAGATAGCAGCCTTCCATTCAGTATTAATCCAAGCACAGGGGACATAACTATCAGCAGGCCACTTAATAGAGAAGACACAGATCACTACATCATTAAAGTGTCTGCTCATGACTCTGGGTGGACAGTAAGCACAGACGTAACAATATTTATAACAGACATTAACGACAACGCCCCCCGGTTCAGCCGTCCATCTTATTACTTGGACTACCCGGAGCTCACAGAGGTGGGCTCTCTGGTCACACAGGTCTTGGCCTTAGATCCAGACGAGGGAGTCAACGGCAAAATTTTCTACTTCATCCGATCCCAGTCAGAGTACTTCAGAATCAATGCCAGCTCTGGAGAGGTGTTCATCAAGCAGCAGTTAAAATATCAGAACTCGACTGGTGCTGCCAGTGTAAATATAAACCGGCACAGCTTCATTGTGACAGCCTCAGACCGAGCAGTGAAGCCTTTAATGAGTGAAACAACAGTGATTGTAAACATAGTAGACAGTAATGATAACCCTCCTGAGTTTGATTCCACCACTTACTTCACTCCTGTCACTAAAAGTGTCAAAGTTGGCACCAGACTAATAAAAATCACAGCTCATGATAAGAAAGATTTTGGCCTTAACTCTGAGGTTGAGTACCTGATAACAGGCGGGAACAGCTCCAGTAAATTCAAACTAGACAAAATAAGTGGCTGGATTACAGTTGCTGCTTCCCTCACATCTGATATAAATAAGATTTTTCTCATTGACATCACTGCGAGGGACAAAGGAAATCCTCCCTTGTCTGCACAAACGACAGCGAGAATTGTAGTGACAGAAGAAAACCATCACACACCAGAGTTCTCACAAAGCCAAATTTCAGCCACAGTACCTGAAAGCCTCGCTGTGGGAACAGCAATCAGAACTCTTTCTGCCAGAGACAAAGACAAAGAAATGAACGGCCTTATCACTTACAGTATAATCTCAGGCAATGATAAAGGTTTGTTTACATTGAACAGTAAAACTGGTGTGTTATCCTTAGCTAATTCTCTGGACTATGAAGAGCAGCACCAACATGAACTAAGAGTTTCAGCTACTGATGGTGGCTGGATTGCGAAATCAAGTTATGTCTCAGTCACAGTACAAGTTACTGATGTAAACGACAACCCTCCTGTTTTTGATCCCGATGAGTACTTCCCATCTGTGCAGGAGAACGTCCCCAGTGGCACCACTGTGCTCAAAATGAATGCCACAGATCGGGATTCAGGATTAAACGCTGTCATGGCGTATGTGATTCAGTCATCAGACAGCGATCTGTTTGTTATCGACCCAAACACAGGTACCATCACCACCCAGGGCTTCTTGGACTATGAGGCAAAGCAGGTTTACCATTTAACAGTGAAGGCTTTCAATGTTCCTGATGAGGAGCGCTGCAGCTTCGCCAACATCAACATCCAGCTGAAGGGAGCCAACGAATACGTTCCTCGCTTTGTTTCCAAACAGTACTACTTTGAGATCTCAGAAGCTGCTCCAAGAGGCACAGTTGTCGGGGAAGTGTTCGCTAGTGATCGGGACCAAGGAGAGGATGGAGTGGTTTATTATCTCATATTTGGAAGAAGCAGAAAGAAAGGCTTTGGCATCAACAAGAAGACTGGCCAGATTTATGTCTCAGGCATTCTGGACCGTGAGAAAGAAGAAAAGGTTTCCCTGAAGGTGTTGGCGAAGAATGCAGGAAGCATCCAGGGGGCAGATATTGATGAAGTGTTTGTTAATATCACTATTCTTGATGCCAATGATCCCCCTGTTTTTACCCAAGACCTGTACGACGTGCAGGTCAGTGAAGGTCTGTCCCCTGGTGGGCTTGTCACCTTTGTAAGTGCTGAGGATTCAGACTCTGTCCCCAGTTGGAGCAGGTTTTCTTACTCCATTGATCCTGAACTTAACAAAAATGTGTTCACAATAAATCCAAAAACAGGTCAAGTGTCTGTGGCTGCACAGCTGGACAGAGAAACAACTCCTGTCTATAATCTGACAGTTCTTGCAGTCGACACGGGCACGCCTCCTGCCACCGGAAGCGCCACCATCATTGTGAATTTGGAAGACATCAATGACAACGGTCCAACATTGATGACCACCTATGCAGAGGTGATGGAGAACCAGAGAGCTGGCTCTTCAGTCACGACCTTGACATCCTCAGACCTGGATCTACCTCCCAACCAGGGCCCTTTCCTCTACAGCCTTCTGAGCTCTGGCTCTGCTAACAGCTACTTCAGCCTCAGTTCAGCTGGCATCCTAACCACCAGCCGGGAGATTGACAGAGAACAGATTAGTGACTTCTACCTCTATGTGGTGATCAAGGACTCTGGTGTGCCTCAGATGTCCTCCACTGGAACGGTTCATGTTAAGATAAACGATCAGAATGACAACCCATCAGAGTCACGGTCTATGGAAATCTATGTCCACTACTTCGGAAACACATTTTCTGGAGGTTCTTTGGGAGATGTTAGACCACGAGATCCAGACATCCATGATCGGTTCCACTGCTCCCTTATTCCTCCATCATCTGGTCTGTTTGCTATCCCCACAGGAACATGTAACCTCAACTCTAAAGCCCGCTCAACAGACGGAACATTTGAACTAACCATTCGCAGCAGTGATGGCGTCCATGGATCGGTTAGTAGCACAGCCAAAGTTTTCTTTATGGGTTTCAACAATGCCACTGTAGACAATAGCATCCTCATCAGACTGCACTCTGATGGAGTCAAAAGCTTTCTCACCAATCACTACCTCAGCTTCTTACGCATTGCCAACTCTCAGCTAGCAGGACTAGGCACAGGGGTGCTGCTTTATGGAGCATTTGAGCTCAACAACCAGACTTTCCTGATGGCAGCTGTGAAACGGGGCCACGGACAATATGTGAACCCCAGCGGCGTGGCCACATTCTTCCAGAGTATCAAAGACATTTTATACAGACAGAGTGGGGTGCAAATAGATGCAGTAGACCATGATCCATGCACGCACAATCCATGCCAGAACGGAGGCAGCTGCAAGCGGCGTCTCAGTGTCGGGCCTGATATGAAGACAGAAGAAAGTGTCCCTGTGATCCTCGTTTCCAACCACCCCCTGCAGCCATATGCCTGCAGCTGCAGGCCGGGATACGCAGGAGCCCTGTGTGAGACGGACATCGATGAGTGCCAGCCATCACCTTGCCACAATGGTGGCACCTGCCACAATCTGGTTGGGGGGTTTTCCTGCACCTGTCCTGAGGGATTCACCGGTATGGCCTGTGAGAGGGATGTCAACGAATGCCTTTCCAATCCCTGCAAGAATGGGGCGCTGTGCCAGAACTTCCCCGGTGGCTTTAACTGCCTCTGCAAGTCTGGGTTTGCAGGTATTAATCACACAAAGGTCACTTTTTATGTCTTTTCCAAAAGTATTCATACCCTTGAATGTTTTCATATTTATATGTCAAAAACAATATACCTCTTTATATGTTATTCAAATTTTGTGTGTTAATCCCACAGAAAATACAACATAATGGTGAAATAAAATAAATATATATATGATTTAAAGTAAGGCTTTAAATCATATGTTGATCTTTATTTCAAATACGTAAGTCAATATTAACAAGCACAGTGAAGACAACTACTGAATTCTTAATACATTACTAGAGCAGTAATGCTATAGAGAAACCATAGCTGTCAAAAGGAATGATTTCTTAGTTATACAAGATAAAATAAAATGTAACCATGAATTATTGAAAAACAACACAAAGTGAATAGTTATAGTGTCCTTTGCCCTTTAAAGTAATACACACTTTATTGTGGTCTGTGATATAAAAAATAAGTAAAATGTACTGGAGTTTGTGGCGATAGCAGTGCGACAAACATACAAGGGTATGGATACTTTTGAAAAGCACTGTATGTCTTTGAGTATGGTCACCCACATTCAAGGTATTTGCTTCTTATTGTTTCCAGTAGATATCGTAGCCACTTCTTTTGGTTTTTGGTTTCTAGTTAGGGAGTATCAGCTGTGATTCATATCAGCCTGCAGTGTTTGCTTTAATAAAAAAGGATGATACAAAGCTGACCTTTGTCAGACATCCAGTCTTCACTACACATACACTTCGCTGGTGTTTCATTTCCATTTGTGCCTTCATGCACTGGCAGTTCTGACCACACACAGACACAAGGATTTCTTCTCTGACCGTATTACACAAAGAGAGATTTCCTCATCATCGATTTTTTATTTGGCTTCATTTTGAGTTATTTGACAAATGAGCAGCTTTATAAAAGATCCAATCAGACCTCTTAATTTGGAAATGTAATGAACACAGTGCATTATTGGCCTGAATTAAAGGGGAGTGGATTTTAAGTGGAAATAGTTTGAACAGCCATTTGGATCCTGTGTGATGTTTAACCTCTGGCTGCAGCATCTGAAAGACATTTTGAAAGCATGCTGCACAGGGCGCTTCGCCCAAAGTGAAGTCATTACTGTCCCTTTTTATTACGACGATAAAAATTGGTCACAAATCTAGAAGTTTTATCAAGATGAACTACTCTCATGCAGAAATGCACCTAGTGACCTACAGTAGTTTTGGTGCCCTCCCTTTGAACTCTCAACTTCCTGTTCTCCACAACTGGATTTTGGCAGCTAAATCCATCTCCATTAAGCAGCATGTCTCAGGATTTACAGCATTAAATTTACTCCCAGAGTTCACAGTCAGTTTGTTTCTTTTGTACCATGTGCCATGCATCATTTCTGTCTGTTGTTTTTATTATCACTGTCACATTCCTTATCAAGATGTTAAACCTTTGCTTGCATCTGTGGCAGCCATCCATGTACATTTCAGCTGTTTGTCTGTCTGCACTGCAATAAATAGACAAAAAAACAGCCTGCAGTAGGTTGTTAAGCCTGATTGTTCTCAACTCAATGAGATCATTTGGCTTTCCCTAATGAAGTTTGTTGTTTATGAAATTACATTAACAATTTCATAAACAATTGAAATTCCACCAAAGAGGTGAAATTCAGCCATAGACACATTAGAACAAGGGTTTTATTAAGCAGAGCATTTTAAAATGTGCTGATCTCTAAACCTTAACTTGTGTTGTTCAAAACACGCAACGCATTCCCCATTATCGTTTTCAAACAACGATGAAGCCAAAATGGGAACGCAGTGTATGTAAAACTAAGTACACCTTTGCTGCTAAAGGCAAAAGTAACAGTGACATGTTGCTAATCAAGTCAGCTTGATTTATCAGTGAACACTTCTAAAAACAAGTATTAGAGTTGTACATTTACTGATATGCAGCACACAGATATGTTATCACAATGCCAAGACAGAAAGACATCAGCAATGCCACGTCACTTTTTCTGTAAGGAAGAGCATTTCCATTTTGTCTTCAACTTTGTTTTCTAATTATATGGTTATTGCCCTTGTAATTTTCCTAGAAATTAAGGTGGACATACTTTCTTTTACTTTCCCATTACAGTAGACAGCAACATAAGGTTAACTAAATGGTAAAACATATTTGTTTTGCAGAGCAGTTCTCAGCTGTGATGTCATGAATGGCATGATAAGATGAAGATCACAGCAACACTTGAAGTGTTTAGAAACAACTTTATTATTAGACCTGCGCATTTCAGCTTGTGGCCTTCGTCAGGGTCATTGAAGGCCACATTGCTCAAGTCACTTCAAGTCTTACTGGAGTTTTCACTTCATCAGATCTTTGACCTTCTCCATGCATCGTGGAAGTCGGTGAAGCTGTGCCAGAAACATTTTTGGTGTCATGAAAGGCCTCCATAACTCAGTCTTCTGCATTTTTACTGTGTCGTTCACCACCCCATCCATTTTAATTTGTGTTGTTCTGTGAACTCAGGCAAAACGTGTGACTCCATCATCAATCACTGTGAGTGTAACCCTTGTTTTAATGGCGGCTCCTGTCAGAATCGGTTGGATGGATATTACTGTCACTGTCCGTTTGGTAAGTAATGAAAGAAAAGCTACAGGAAAAACAAAAGAAAACAAGATAAATGCTGTTCTAAAACTCTAGTTTCCTAAGCAAATTTTGCCACCATCTTCATTTTTCATGCTCTGTAGTTTTATAAATTTCTGTAGGTTTTGAATTCATCTGTCATGTGTTGTGTGTGTTTTCCTCAGGTGTTTTTGGCAAACACTGTGAACTGAACAGCTATGGTTTTGAGGAGCTCTCCTATATGGAGTTTCCCTCTCTGGATCCCAACAATAACTACATCTACATCAAGTTTGCCACTCTGATGAGCAACGCGCTGCTGATGTACAACCACGACAATCAGACGGGTGACAAGGCCGAGTTCCTGGCGTTGGAGATCTTTGAGGGCAGATTGCGCTTTTCCTTCAACCTGGGCAGTGGGACCTACAAACTGATGACCATGATTAAAGTTTCAGACGGCCAGTTCCACACAGTCATCGCCAGGAGAGCTGGGATGGTAAAAGACGTTTCTTACTACAGGTTTATGATCACTATTAGCTTCAAGTCGCCAAAAGAGTGATGAAACTGAAAGAACCGTATTCAACAATGTTAATGTCCTGAGCTTTTACGGCTTAAATCTACACTCATATTTGGCTCTAGTCTCTTCAGATGATAATTAAAACCCCAAACCACTGATAGTTCGCCTTATAGTTTTTATAGCGTACAATTACATATTACTGGTTGCTGAGATTTATGGTACCAGGATTCAGAATTGCCCTGAAATATGAAAATTTGTCTCCTGGGCTCTGAATGAGTGTCACCTCAATGCCAACAGCACAGTGGCAAGAAGAGGGGAAAAAAGTCAAAGTGGGTTCTGTCAGGTTTCTCCTAATGTTGCGCTGCTGCTGGACTTTAGATCTGTCGTTTCCAGCGGTGCAGTGGGGTTTCATAGGAAGCCGGTAAAATCGTTAAATTGTCAGTTTTGAAATGTTGCAGAGTGATGGCCTGGAAAGGAATACAGCCCATATTGAGGACTGAGTCTGTGAAAATTGAGGTGTTTGTGCTGTTGAAGAGTGAGTGAGAAATGTCAGGACTGTAACGCCGGTCCCACAGGCACTGTAAAGTGATGCTGATGGCGATGTTTGCAGAAGCTGATGCGGGTCATTTCTGTGGTCGGGCGTCAGGTCAGTTTCCAGTTCCTGTTGCTGAGTTATGATGTCAAAAACAGGCAGAAACCACAGACTTCCCTTTGAAGTTTCAGAGTGATCAGACAGAGCTCAGAGGTCATATACGGTGTTGAAATCAAGACTATACGCATCACGTCTGCATGCAGAACTGTTTTCAAATTATCCTTAAATCATATGGATATGTTTAAATTTCATTTTAAATGATGCAATTTTATTTCTTGCATTGAGAATAACTTAAAGTCAAGGTGAAGCTGGGTGATTCATCCACCATGGATAAATTTTTACAATAATTTTAGAATGTGGTTCTCAACTTTTAAAAAATATTAACATTTCTGGCTGTCCACTAACGCATCACAACTTGTTTGCTGTAGATAGAAAAAATGTTAAGTCTTAGCTAGATGTTTCCTCAAAATGATCAGATGTGTGTTAATTATAATCTAAGTCATTATTCTAAAAACCCAAAGTGTTTTTATAATGAATCCTAGTTTAACTATCTAGTGAAAGTCTTTGGAAAAAGTAGAAAGATAACAAGCAAAGTATGGATGAAATTACAAATGTGAAAACACTGACTGATTACTTGACAGTAGAGAGAACAGAAACAAGTTGATATAAACAAGAACAGTTTGTTTTCAATTCAAGAAAACGTAAAATGTTTTAAGGCAGATTGAAAATGAAGTGTGACAGTTTGGTTTTGGAAACTGTCAAAAAGCATGAACAAGAAGCTTTTGATTAAGTGAATTATTTGTCCTAATAACAGGCGCAAAGCAGATGTAGAACAGCAAAGGCAGTGCAAAACTGTGGTCGCTTTGTTAAATTTGGCAGAGGAAAATAATAAAACTTTGTCAGCAGTTTTAAATCAGTGTCAGCAGAGCACATAAAGCAGGCTTCATAGTGTTATCTCGCATTTGCGATTTCAAATGTTCTTTATTTTTTATTATTTTGAAGAAAAAGTGTCCATGAATGTTCTTTTACCTCTCTGCAAACTTTCACTGCATCCATGTGTGTGTTTGATTGAACAGAGACTTTGTGTGTATGTGTGTGTATGTTTGCCCTGCGGGGATGATTTGTGTCAGAGATCCGGGCCGGTGCGGTCCGTGTTTACTTAAACTCCAGGAGAGGTGGAGCGTGATTGCTCCGGTTTTTCAACACATTCACACACTTTTCCGGACAGTTTCCTCACCGGCACATTTCGTTTCTTCCTCCTGGGCTCGTTCCCTACATCAGAACACAGAAACAACAGCACACATCTGGGCAAATGCTTTACTGGCATTGACAGGAAAACAGGAAACTGTAGGGAAACAGAAAAAATGTTTGGCATTTCTGTTCCACTCTTATCACATATATGAATTGAATAATAAAATGTTTTTGTCGGTCGATGTGCATTGTGAGGGACTGAGGTCAGACTCAGTCCTGAACATGCAGAAGTAAAAACATTCAGAGCAGTAGAATAAATACTTAGTTAATAAGACCTGAAGTTAATCTATTGAAATAAACAGTCGGAAACAAAGACATGTAAACGTTATGGAATAATTTTGTCCTTGGATTTTATTGTGACTATTGAGAATCCCTCCAAATTAATGAATTTGGGTGTTTCAATCACCTCCACATCCACAGGTGAATAGGGGTTGTGTGATGTTGTGCACTAATATTCCAATGAGAGATAATAACACATCAGAGTAAACCAAATGGATTAGGTTTGTGGAAAATGTTTGATATCACCTTTGCTCCAACAATCTGCTGTTAGACAACCTCTGATGGGTTGTTTTATCATCCAGCCATCCATCTTTCAGATCAGGTCAAACCAGGTTTGAAAGGTAGTAAGGGATCATCTTTAAGTGGTTCTATATGCCAGAATTTATTGTTAATGTATTTCACGTTAAGGCAGATTCATGCCTAATCTGTGGTTGTTTTAAGGCAAATTTGAAGGAGCATTTACATGTTTTTTAAGAAGAGTGGATATTGCTCTTAGATTTTTCTCCCTACAGCAGTTCTGCTTCTCATCTGCCTACCAAACTAAAATAAACCGCTTCTGTCTGCAATCAGATGGTGTATTTTTATAACATAGAGCTCAGAAGTAATGTTGGATCTTCTCACCTAACTCTTTACAAGACGTAAAATAATCACTTTGTCGAAAAATGCTAACAGCTGTTTAAGTAACACGAATTTTGTTTGTTCAGTGAATCATTTTTAAAAGTTAATCACAATAAGGAGTGGAATAAATCTGCTTATTCTTGTACTGAATATTTTGATTGGCGTGTAAAAATAAGGAAGGTAATTGGGCACAGAGGACCTGTTACATCTAATCAGTTAACAGTGGAGTATGTTCTGCATCTATCCTGTTAGCGGCACCTTATCAATCCTGTGGAGGTTAGCAGGGGGTCCTGGACCCCCGTCCCAGATGCCTCTGGGTGAGAGGAGAGCTACTCCCTGAACAGCCAATTTGTCCATCAGTGGACAAAAAAATAAAAGACGGACGACCAGGCATGCTCAGACTAACTTCTACGGCCAATTTAAAAACTCCAATTAATCTTAACATGCATGCTGTTGAACTGGAGGAAGAAATCTAGCTGTTTGAGAACATACAAACCAAAGTTGCATGTTATTGAACTATTCTGTACAAGTGTGTTTTATTGTATTTCCCACCAATTTATTGCAACTTTGCGTTTATACAGCTTCCCCTGAACAGATTTGCTCGTTTTCAGCTGAATTGTTTGGATAAATACACATCAAAAGAGGGATATATTTTAAATTGTTTGTCATGGTCCCATTTTTTTTCTACACAAAAGCCTCTATTTGTATCTAAAGATCATAAATTGAAAGGAGCTTAATACAAAAAGTATCTTCATGTTGGAGTGAAAAGCTACATCCAGTTCAGGATCGTTTGCAGGACTTAAAAACTGATGTTCACAGATGCTTTATGCCTGGTCTGACTGAGCTTGAGCTGTTTTATAATAAATAATGGACAACAATTTCAAAACTGACAGAAACCCTTAGCTCTTACAACTGTAATTGCAGGAAAAATATTGTCTCAACAAAGCATAGATACAGGGAGGATGATTAGAAATTTATGCTGTATTTTTTTAATAAGAAAACCTTTACAAGTTTGGCTATTTTTTCCCCTTTTCACAGAAAAACCATAAAAATCATGCTGAAGCTTGTGTTTTTGGAGACAAAATGTGAGAAACAGAGGAATAAATACTTTTACAAGACTTTTATTGGGTGGATTGGCTCTCCCAGGCAACACTTAGTGAAGCTGGGAGAGATAAAAGTGTGTGTCAGGAATAGTTTGGTAGGAATATTTAAGTTCATCCCTGGTCATAATTCTTTCAATGTTTTAGCTTCTTTTTGTTTCTTGTCATCCTACAGGCAGCATCGCTTACTGTGGATCTGTGCGGTGAGGATCAGGAACCAGGATATTGTGCCGTTAGCAACGTGGCTGTACACACTGACTGGTATGAGAATCACACACACACATGCACACACACACACATATGCATACAGCAGCTGATTCTTTAACTGATCAAATGTAAATAAGAAAATGTTGCTCATAATTTATGTACTGTGGCAAAAATATGTTGTTTTTTAAAGCTGTTGTGGTGATTGTTGGTTCTTTTCTGTGCTACAACAGTCAAACAATCTTAAGATTTTATTTGTTGTCTTTAGCAGTGGTTTGCCTAGCTTTTTATTTGTAGAACCATTTTATGACTTAAAACAAATTTGTGGTGTTCCACAGTAAAACAGAGACAACACTATGGCAACACCTTACAAAACAGAAAAACTGATATATCAATTAATGCAGAACTAAATACAAGTAGATTGATCTTCCTTCTTATTATATTTCCTTAGTGGGGTCTTAAATTGTGGTCTGGTTCTGGTCTGCTCTGCATCCCCAGAAACAGAACCAAACATGGAGAAGCAGCATTCAGCTTTTATGCACCACAAGTCTGGAACAAACTTTCGGAAAACTGAAAAACAGCCAAAACACTGCGTTCCTTTAAACCTAAACTAAAATCCCACCTGGTTAGAATTGCTTTAGTACTGTAATAAATTAAACACTAACCAATTTTATTTTTTTTTTATGTGTCGTGACAGCACCTGGAAAAATGTAATGTTTCAGTTGTTGATTTTTGGGTTTAAATTGGTGTTTGGAGAATTAATTTTTGAAAGTGCATATCTGCCCGTTTCCAGAAGATTCCAAGTGTGAGATACATTGTTACTGTCAATTTGCACTCATGAGCTCTGTCACAAAAATCTCTCTGGAAATATGAAATTTCTGCGAGATGAAAGGTTTTTGACTTTTCTGTGATTTCTGAGCCACATTTTTGAGACTGCATCTTTTTTGTGTTTGTGTGGAAGTGAGCATAAAAGAGGAGTAATTAACATATTATTTGAAACTCGCTGACTCAAAGCATCTTTTTATGAAAGTGTGTGTGCATGTGAAAACCTTCACTTGAATGCATCTGAGTATGAGCATGTTTGTGTGCCTGTATTTGCAGGATTTTGGACGTGCAGCCCAACCGGCTCTCGGTCGGCGGCGTCAGGTCGATAGAACCCGTCCTTCATCGCCGTGGTCAGATCGCCACCCACGACTTTGTCGGCTGCATCATGGAGCTCGCCGTCAATGGCCGCCCTCTGGAGCCCAGTCAGGCCCTGGCATCGCGTGGCATCCTTGACAGGTCCGCAGCACAAACCCTCCGACCCCCACATGCCTTCACTGTCTCCATCTTTCCCCTCTTTTCTCATCCAACCATCTTCTCTAACCTTCTCGGCTCCCGCTGTGGGACATCTGTTCACACTTTCAAATCCTCCCGAGAGTTTTTAAAAAGATGTTTTTTTTAAACCACAAATGGCAGACCTTTGACGAAGGAAAGGCAGTTGCTGAATATTTTCTCTTCTATCTCAGCAGTGAATGGTGAGGCAAAGGCAGATCTTTTAATATGCTAATCCTCCGGGGTTCTTTAATGGTTTTTGTACGACCGCTTCGGGAGACAAATCAAAGCTCATCTGCTCCTGTTTTTGGAGTTTCTTTTCCAGCAGACCCCCAGGCTTCTTACTGTGAGGCTGAGTTGTCAAAGTGCCCGTCTGATTGTGGGGATTTTGTATGGCTGTGTGTCTATAGATGCCCAAGACTGGAAGGAGCCTGCACCGCCAGCCCCTGCAGACATGGGGGCACCTGTTTGGACCACTGGTCTTGGCAGCAGTGTCAGTGTGTGGATGGTTTTACGGGAAAATTCTGCGAAAAGTGTAAGTATCTGTCCTTTGAATTGTAATTTTCTCAATTCTATATGATCGGTCCTCCATGACTCATGAAAATGCCCACCATAAAACTGCCTGCGTTTTCCTGCATAAATCCGTAAAGTCAAAATTGGTGAAGTACCAGTACACATCAGTTCTGTGAATTAAATATTCTTACTGGAAACAAATAGTAGCATTACTGAGAAAACTGGAAACTATTGTGCGTTTGCCATCAGGTTCAATTTGGTGGGAAATCTGCTGGTTCACTTTACAGCGTGCAAAAACAGAACCATGTTTTTCTAATCCAAGCGCAGTCATGTGCAAAAAAAAATGCTGTAGAGGAGATCTAGAGTCTGCAATGACAGATTAGGAGAAAAATTATACCACTAATCAGAACCAGAACAGTTCCTCCTCGGGTCATCGTAGAATGAGAAGCGACTCACTGAGGCCTTTTTTGGCCTCATGGAGGTTTTATTAGTGTAAAACATGAAGCACTTTTTATGCTGTAGCCCCATTTAGGGAAGAAAGACTTCCAGCCTTCTCTACTCTCATCAACAACTTGAGAAAACCCTGAAAACCAGGATATTCTCTGACATTGTAAGTCAGAAATGTTAATGAAAAACACTTTGAAGTTTAGTAAGACTAGAAAATCAAACATTTGCAACAAAAAAATTGGAGAAATATTCTAAGATTGATGTAAATGTACAAGACACACATCTAGACATTTTCGTTTTTAGTTCTATTCTGACATATTCTGACTTGTTAAACCATCGTGGCCCTGGCTGTGTGCTTATGGTTGTCGTCAGTCTCCTCCAAACATCACAATGAGAACTGGACCACAGTTTTGTTGTTTTAAATTACAAAAAAAAAGGTCATTAGGTCAAAAGAAAACATTTTGGATGACAACTGATTGCACTGTACATTTCAATCCTTGTCATAAACAGACATGTAGTTTTGAGGTTTGATTTCACAGATTTTCAGCTGCACATACTGGACGTACGATCGCTTCAAGGCTTATGTTGTGTTTGTTGAACTCATATTTGGCTGAAGTACAGGTATTAGAGTGCTTTGGAACATGAAATCATATCATGCACTTTACGGTTTAAAAAGTTAGTAAACACATACATTTGTATTGCATTAGGTTTTGGGGATTCCATTCACATTTCAGGCATTTTGGTACGGTTCTTTCTGTAAGCCCCGGTTCCTGAGAGTGTGTATGTGAGGATTTAATGTGTTACTCAAAGACAAATCTGCTGTTCTGGGGATTCCCTCGCATAATAGAAGGATATTTGTAATGGCTGGTGAGAGTATGGGGACAAATATGTGGCTGTGGCTGAGGAATTGGGAAAATAATTCGATACTCACAGCCCGCCGAGAGCAAAGAGGAAATTTTCACTTGGCATATGCAACGTCTGTAACGTCAGCAGGGACTCTGAGTAATTTATGTCTTTTTCCTGCAGACATGACAGCAGACACTGCCCTGTCTCTGGATGGCACCGGCCGCCTCGACTACGCCCTGAAGCAGGGACCCAAACGTGACGTCCTGCTCAGGCGGTCGCTCCAGGGCGTGGCGTCCGACCGGATCAGCCCGAGCAGCCTAGAAGTGAAGTTTAGGACACGGAGCAAGACTGGCACTCTGTTGCACATTCAGGAAAGCAGCAACTACACCACTGTTAAGGTAAGGAAAGAAGCAACAAAAAGGTCTGTTTTTAATCAGCCTATATGTCCTCTTGTACTTCTCAACTCTGTTGTTACACCTCTAAGTTCAGGTTTTCACCCAGTTGAGGCAATGAATGGTGGAAATCTCAGAGCATACCTCCAGATAAAAGTTTGCGTGATTCACCAGTATGTTCATCCCCGCACCTCATCAAAAAAGTGATCTCACACTCAACAACCTTGCAGTACAAGGCAGAGATAAAAGCACATTTTTACCAGTAAAATCCCACTTCTGGCTTCTTCAAATTGACGTTGCAGCCTGTGTGTTCCAACGATGAGCTAAAAGTTTTAAATCCTGAACCGGCAGTCATTTTTTTTGTTACGACCGGGCTTGTGGGATGCAGCATAAAATGGAAAGCGATCACAGACTGTAGAAAAACACTGGGTTTATTGAGCTGGGAAAGTACTGAAAGGTAAAGTCTTAGAGATGCTATGCCAAACCAAGCACAGCAAGCCCTAAAGCTCAGATGTATCCTCATCAATTCAGCCAGTGAAGACAGTTCATCAGCCAAGAACTATGACAAAAAGCATAACACCTTTGATACTTGGGTCTGACATCCGTTGGTTATTTATCTGTGGGATAGATGTACAGCAAAAGCTGCACAGTTACACCTTTCTGGAAATACTTTTTACTTAAAATGTGCCCAGTGGCCACACAGAAAACTGTGAAAGTTGCTGGGTGCAGCATTTTTCTGCTAAGAGCATAAATATGGTGACTTTGTTCACTAAAATTGAGAAAAAAAATATGGCACTAGGGTGTGGGGGTAGTATAAGGCCTCCCAGGCACAAAATTAAAGTTCCACTAAAGTTGCACTATTATCAGAGTGAATTACAAAGTAACTACACAACAGATTCCACGCTGTCATTTCTTAATAAACCAAAGCAAAAATAAACCATGCCCTTCTGCTTCCATAACATTGGCTAAAAACTACATTGTTCAAATCAAATACACTTGAATAAGTGATCATCACTGTTGTCACCTTTTCAAAGGCAGCAGGTTTAGTAGTTTGGAGCATTCAGATCTGTGTCAGTACAATGCCTCTCCGAAAAGACATCAGCAGTAACCTTAAAGATGATCACTCCTCATGACCCGACAAGGAGAAGCCTCTGTAGACAATGGATAGCTAGATGAATAAACTGAATAAGTATCACTTGTTTGGAAGTTTTACCAAGAGAATATGGCAGATAGGTTTACATTTGCAAAGTTGCATCTCAAAGAACTCCAAGACTTCTGGAACAAAGTTCATTAGATGGATGAAACCAAGTTGGAGATGGTTTGTTTGAGGAAAAACAGAACAGGATGCCTCATTTTAACTAATAACGCCGGTCCTGGTACCAGGACCATGGAGTTGACCATGAGCTCCTCAGTACACCAAAACATCAGTTTTAAAGATAAAGCTTTGCCCCAACTGGGGCATCAACAGGACAATATACTACAGCAACAAATCTACAACGAAAACGCTAAAAAAGAAAATAAAGTCGTGCAGTGATTAGGAAGGTTGTTGGTCTGACTGGGCAGCTCTTTTGTGAGTTATTGCTTACCTGAAAAAAAAAAAACATTAAAACTAAGGTAGTATTAAAGAAACAACACTGTAAGCATTTTATTTCAAACAAAAATCTTGTTGAGATTGTTTACCATCAAGGTCCTGCAGAAAGTGCAAAGGACTTCCTGATTCCAAAAGAATGTGGCTGTCTAGACTTACTAGGAAAAATGTTTGCCACTGTGTTAAGATATTTATGTTAAGAGGCTGATTGTTTCTAACCAGAAATGTATTCAAACACCAGCAGACATCAGCACAGACTGAGCGTAGGAACAGTCCACCAGTCTTTCTCAGCCCTCTCCTCTTCTCCTCTGTCTCTCTCTGACTGATCCTGGGCAGCTGCCCAAAGAGGTCCGAAAGTTCATTCAACGCCTTCAACTTTCCTTTCAGACATCTCAGGCCAATCGACCACTTCCCAGTGCAACATGAGGCTTTCTCAGCTCTGATTTGGTCTTCCAGGTCAGACTGGCTTCTGGTGCTCATCAAATCTCAGCTTTCTAAAGTATTAAAACAACTACGAAACAAAAAAAAAAAAAAAAAAAAAAAAAACTTGGTGTGGGAATGCATACTGTGCAGGTATATATGTTAAGAGAACTACATAAACAGTGATGTGAAAAGAAAACAAGATGTTTAATAGATAAGCCTCATGATCGGTTTTCCAGCTTCAGAGCGCTCTGTATTCTTTGGCTTGGTGTGCTTTTCCCATTTTAAATCAATTCTTCCGGAAGCTACTTATCATGGCTGACTTTTGGGTTCTTTGTAAAGGGAGAAGAACAAGATTACTTTTCCATCGAAGTGAGGAGAACACGAGATTACCATTTGCAGAGAAAGCCACAAACTCTTAGCCGATGCCAAAAGGAGGTTTATTAATTTTGCTTTAAGACACATTGTTTGCTTTTTTTCCCTCAAGTCAGAGAATGTAGCACTGCACTCCCTGTGAATCCATTTGTTTGCAGGCTTTTGATCGTCCCGTAGGTAAACGGCATGAGTAAAAAGCATGCAAGTAGTGAGAACATGAAAGAGTGCAGCGTGTCCTGGCAAGAGAAAGATTTATGAGCATCAAGCTGCATTTTTGTTTCTGATCTCTGACCTCAGCATCCCTTTCTGAGAGCAGTTTTGTACAGACTCAGGAAAGACTTCCTCCCATCAGTCCTGATTAATGTTGGCATGACAACGCATTGCATTAATCTGAGAAGCTGCAGTTTTGATGCTGTTGTTTATGTAGCTGCCTCTCTAAATTTTATCTGACAGTGAAAAAAATGTGGGAGTAGGCATTTTGTTGACTATCTTCTTCTGTGTCATCTTTGGTATTTTTAAATGTTTATATTCACATGGTGATAAAACTGTCATTTAGCTTATTTCCTTTACAGTAACAAGAGCAAATACAGTCTTAAAATAAATGAGCCTTTTGTTGCAGTGGCAGAGTTATACATTAAAAAAGTTTAAGAAATACAACCTCGAGGGGAAGAGATATTTACTAAAATCTCTTCCCCTCAAGCTTGGCAATATATATGAGGGCCTTTTTTATAATTCTTGGAGCAGTTTTCTGACCTTTTGAGAACACCACAAATCTGCCTTTTATGTTCTCTTATCTTTCTCATTTTGAAAAGTTGCTAGGAAAATGATTAATTTATATCTGAATGAATCAGGAAGAAAAACTACCCTTTTAAATATGTAAAACACATTCATTAATGTATTAAAAACATCTTCATTTATGTTTTATTGTGGTGTTTAGTTTTTGGTATGCCAAAATTGAAAAATAAAGAGTAACATTTTATTTGAAGTTGTGTGCATAAGACTGACCTGACACTGTCATAAACATGACATAACACCTGCCATGAACATAAAGAAGTCTTTATGAATGTTTATGACTGTTGTCATGAAGTGTCATTCGGTAAATAAGGACACTTTTAATGCAAAATTGCTCTAAAAGTTGCATTAAAAGTCCATTAAAAATGCCAACTTTGCATTAAATTATCATAATTTACAAAATCATGCAAAGTTGGCATTTTTAATGGATTTTTAATGCAACTTTTAGAGCAACTTTGCATTAAAAGTGTCATTAATTATTGAATGACACTTTATGACAACTGTCATGTCAGTCTTATTCACACCCATTCAAATAAAGTGTTACCAGAAAAGATTTTATTCTCAGATATTTTTTACAACATAAAGAAAAGTACAATATTATGTACAATAAGTTCATGAATACTTCATGTAAATCTAGTGAATGTTTGAGATGAGTTCTTCATTTTTCCATAATTCAAATTAATAATAATTTGTGAAATTAACCCCTAAATTTTACATTAAAAAAATTAAATTGTCTTCCATCTTCTGTCATTTTTTTAAGTTGTACAATGAGCTGAAAGGAACCTGAAACTATCCCTTTAGCTGACTAACAATTCATTTAAAAAAGTGTAACATTCTGCACTTGTTCACTTGGTGAGCTGTCACAATAAAAATAGACATAAAATATATATATATTTTTTTCATTTTACTAGGGAAACATTTGCAATCAAGAACCACATAACCAAACTTTATTTCTGTTCTCTTGCTCAGTTGAGGAATGGCAACATCAACTACATCTCGGATGCTGGTGTTGGTGGGAAGGTGGAGAGGACTCTGGGAGACGCTGTACTGTCGGACGGCCAGTGGCACATCCTGCGGATGTTTAAGAACGGCTCGTCCACTGTCCTCCAGGTGGATGGTGGGCTCCCCAGACCCATCCAACACGCCACCCAAGACTTCGGCGGTCTCAGTGTTCTGACCTTCTCATTAGGTGGGATCCCACCTGGACCCGCTCAGCAGAAAACTGGAGCAGGTAAAAACTTTCTTCTGTTAGTTTTTCCCCTGGTCATTTATAGTTTTGTGTTACTTCAGGTTTAGTCAATGATGGCCCCAAGTCATGTTTTGTGAAGCAAACTTTTATCTGTCAAACTATCCATAGAGTAAATAAAATTTTCCCACCAGGTTGATATGACCTACTTTCACCCGATCATCAAAATGCTGACGTCAGCCACTCACTAGCAAAATTAAAAGGACTTTCAAACTCAAAACAAGAGTTTGAAAGTCTGCTTAATGATGCATAAAGGCTTCTTCTGCAGCAATGAAGGTGTTGCTTTGTCTTCTTGTGAAGGAGATTAACCAAAAAGAGAGTCTCATAACTAAATTGTCCAAATTTCAAACATGAAACTGCCTTCAAATGGATTTACTCTGAACAGCAGTGACTACATCAAATCAGTTACTATACATCTGGGTCTTTAAAACAAGCAGCAGAAGTGAAGGAGGTCAGACTTTTTAATGAATAAGGACGCAAGTTAATGTGTTTTGGTTATTACATTGGAATAATTTCTAGGCTCTTCTCCAGTTTTTCAAAAATGACCCTTAGATGATGTTTCAGGGAAGATAAATACATATATAAAACATTTGAATACCCCTGCTAATTAGCATCGTTTGTTAAACTAAAAGGAATCTTTGAATTGGATGGATACATTGATCTAGGAAAAGATAAATTAATAGAAATATGGCATTGCTGAAGATACTCCCAAAACATCTGTAGCTCATGTTTTCTTCAACAAAATTGATCATCTCACCAGAATCAAGAACCATACAAACAAAATCCCATGCTTCTTACATTTGTACACAAAGATATTGGCCATCTATCTGAAAATCTTGATTTATTTTTAAAATACGGTCTTTGTTATGGAAAACTACAGATTCATAAAAACATTTACATTTATTCCTGTTATTCTGCAAGACTAAACTATAGTCACATAAGGGCAAAGGTATAAACATACCAGGGAAACTAGCCTGTGGCAGTTTTATCTAAAACTGAACATCCTGCAAAACTTTGACAAAGTGAAGTTTTTACCAATTACACAGACCAGAACCAACATTAGTTTAACTTGACTTCACTTTGGAAAATGTTGACTTTTCATGCTAAACTTCTTCCCAGTTCAGCTTTTCTTTGCTGGGTTTTTAAATCCCAGATCAGATGTCCTTGAGTATAAGTTTGGAAAAGGTGAAGCAGAGGGTTTCCAGGAGGAGGTAATGCAACACAGTAAATTTTAGGATTTTAAGGGGAGGGAAAAACAAGGCTTACACTATGTACTAATATGGTAAAAATTAGCCATTTGAATGATTTGTTGAGGTCTTTTACAAAGGGACCGTTTCAAAACAAACACACTCTCAGCACGCAGACCTGTGGCAGGCTGCCTGTTAACCAGCCTTTACCTCAGTGTGTGTCTGAACATTTGGGTTCTATTGTGCGCTCGCTGCTCCTAAGCTAATGAAAAGACACAAATGGATTTAATCTGCACTGGGATAAATTCAATAAAAACCTGTTTACATCTGTGAGGCAGCGCTGTTAGGCAACAGGCTGAATTAGACACAGAGACATTCATCCAACCCAGATGCATGTCTTGAAGCCATAATGGCCCCGACGATGGATTCTCTGTTAGAAAACATTTCATGTCTTCCTTCAAATTGGCCAGTGATGGATGTGGACCGATTTTTAAAATATGTTTTTTTTTTTTTTGTTATTTTGTTACAGTAGAAGCTTTCCATGAGAAATTACTAGTTTCATTGTTTTTGTCCTAAGCTTGAACTTATTACCCATCCAAACAAAATTCCTTTACCTCTGATTATAGCTCAAAGTTCCTGCTGTTTATTAGGAACTGATCCAGGCCCAATGATTCTTCCTTATACCTCCATTGTGTACCTGCTGCTGGCTGTTCTTGTTAACTAATCCGGTTTGTTTTTCCCATATTTTTCTGCAGGTTTTGACGGCTGCCTGGCATACGTAAAGTACAACGGGGAGAACCTGCCATTTACTGGAGAGCACAGCCTTGTGGCGTTAACCAAGACCAGTTCATCTGTAAAGATCGGCTGCAGAGGACCCAACTTGTGCGAGAGCAACCCTTGTTTAGACGGCCTGATGTGCGTCAACCAGTGGTACACATATCAATGTGTCCCGCCTGGCGACTGTGCCTCTAATCCCTGCCAGAACCACGGCAGCTGCATCCCAGACCCCCACTCTGGGTTCACCTGTATCTGCTCCGAATTCTACACTGGCAAGACTTGCGAAACTCTGGTGGCCTGTCTGGGCGTCCAGTGCCCTCAAGGTACTGTCTGCACCACAGCCGACAATGGTGGCTTTGTCTGCAGCCCCAGTCCTACAGTAGAAGCAATGGTTCTACCCATCTGGGCTGTGCCGGCTATTGTCGGCAGCTGTGCTACCGTCCTTGCCTTGGTGGTGCTCAGCCTGATCCTGTGCAACCACTGCAAAGACCGCAACAAGACCAAAGTGCCAAAGGAACCTAAGGAGAAGAAACCTAATGAGAAGAAAAAGAAGAAGAAAAAGAAGAAGGGTAGTGAGAATGTCGCTTTCGATGATCCAGACAACATCCCACCATATGGAGATGACATGACAGTACGAAAACAACCAGAAGGGAACCCTAAGCCAGACATTATTGAGAGGGAGAACCCATACTTGATATATGATGAAACAGACATTCCCCACAACAATGAGACTGTTCCCAGTGCTCCCTGTGCACCTTGTAATGGGCCAGAGGCAGATATTGAACATTATGACATTGACAACGCCAGCAGTATTGCGCCGTCAGATGCAGACATCATCCAACACTACAAGCAGTTCCGCAGCCACACTCCCAAGTTTTCTATCCAGAGACACAGCCCGCTGGGCTTTGCCAGACAGTCGCCGTTACCACTAGGTGCAACAAGCTACACTTATCAGCCTCAGTACACACAAGCCCTGAGGTCCACTCCACTCAGCCACTCCCACTCTGCCTGTCCTACCCCCAATCCGCTTTCCAGACATTCCCCAGCTCCGTTCACCAAACCTTCTTCCTTCTACCGCAACACTCCCACCAGAGACCTCAACCTGGCTCGCCGTGAAGGCAGCCCGCTGGACATGCACAATGACATGTGTCAACCCCCTCCCATGTTCAACTACGCCACCCGGCTGGGGAGGCGCAGCAAAAGTCCACAGACGATGGCCGGCCACGGCCACACCTCCAGGCCAGGTAGCCGGCTGAAGCAGCCAATCGAACAGATCCCTCTAGAGACAGGGCCTCCAGTGGGGCTGTCCATCGAAGAGGTGGAGAGGCTTAACACGCCACGTCCACGCAACCCCAGCATCTGCAGCGCTGACCACGGGCGCTCCAGTTCAGAGGAGGACTGCCGCAGGCCGCTGTCAAGGGTCCGCAACCCAGCTGATGGTATTCCTGCTCCGGAGTCCTCGTCTGAAAGTGACTCGCATGACTCCTTCACCTGTTCGGAGATGGAGTATGACAGGGAAAAGCCCGTCTCCTACAGCTCCAGAGTTCCTAAGCTCTCGCAAGTCAATGAGTCAGATGCTGATGATGAGGACTATGGTGGGAGACTCAAGCAGAGGCGATATTCTAGCCGGCGGGCAGAAGGAGGGCCTGGTATCGCCCAGACACCTTCCACCGAGCAACACTACACACTGCCCCACAAACTGGGCCAGCAAGCTGGGGGCTTCAACTGGGACAATCTTTTGAACTGGGGGCCCGGCTTTGGACATTATGTTGACGTTTTTAAGGACTTAGCTTCACTTCCTGAGAATGCTGCAGCGAAAGACATTGAAATGAACAGCGGGGATGGCTCAGTAACCATTCTTAATGAAGGAGAAGCTGAGCAATATGTATGAGACTATTTATTACAGTGTTGTAGAATTTTGTCAATCTCCATTCTAAAAACAGAAAGGCTGTATATTTTGTGAGTAAATTGAAGTGTATGTTTTTATTGATACTCAACAGAAAAAGACGACTTTTAATGCGGTAAGGCAGAAAACCGAGGAATGATTTCATCGTTGCCACCTTGGAATAGTTTACCAGTCTTTTCTAGGTTGAAACTGTACAAACTCTGCACTCATCTCTCTGAGACCTCATTAAGTGTATCCATCGATACTGGATGGCTTTTGGAAGAAAACCCTCACCTGAGTTCAATTTAGGATTTTACATAATCTCGATCAAGCATTTTTGTCCTTTATTACCAATAATATTTCCCCTCCCGAAATATTCTCTCAAGAGATAAGAAAGTGGCTGAGTAGGAACTCACAGAAGTTCATGACTACATTTATGAAAGGAGTCTATTTTTAGGGATGCATTATTAATTTTTAAAAAAGAAGCATGTGTGTTTAATCAAAAAGCACCTGACGCAGCAATTCTGTGTGAAAACAATCACTTTCAATGTTTTTCAAACCCCACCAATGATCCGATCTCTTTTTGCCTTACTCCGCTTCCTCCTCTAAGACTGGCTAAATGTCCCAAGAGTGAAAGGTAATCACGTCTGCTGCCTTACAGACATTTGAGGATTCTGTTTCATTGGCCTGAGGAGATAGTCTTTTCGGGGAAAAAGTGTTTGTTAAGAAAAAATTGCATTAACACTCTCTGACCAGCCAATATTCTCCCTGGCACTTATGAAAATAAAAATGTTGATCCTGTAAACATGACCTGAACTAAAACTTAATGAACTTATGTACATTTTTTCTTATTTTATGAAAAATCACAGTCATTTGTCATGTTGGTGGTGTCCTTGTTCATTATGTTGACATGTATGGTTTCTACATTTTTTGTACTGTTTATTAACTTAAATTACTGTAGCAGTGTTTTTATGCAAATTTTCATACGCTGAAATGTTATGTTCTTACTTTCAGGGAAAGTAAGATCGATTACTTATTTTTTACATTTGTTACATATGTAACATCAGTATTTTCCACTTTTGATAAAACTATAACATGCTGTATGCTTTGTACCTGTAAAAAGCCAATAACAGAATAAAAAAAGGTATTTATTTAAAAAGTTTCTCATTCCTTCTTTCTCAGCAGCTCATTAGGATGCACTTGAGCGTCTGCAGCTTTAAAAAATAGATAAAAATCATTTGGGAGCTGAGTTATTCTCCATCTGTGCAGGATTTTAAATGTTACAGAGTCTTAACAAAACATTTAAGAAAGCATTTCAGGACCCAAATGAAACTGAGCTACGCCGCTCACAGCCAAACTAAATATGGAGCGGACTCCATGACACAGGCCTCCCTATTGCTTTGAGCAATTATTTACATGTGGTTTATTAAACAGAACCTGTATTTTTTTTTATCATAGCTCAGTGATTTTGCATGCTTATCTGTTTTATAATATAAAGAGGGGTCCTGAGAGGATAGAGGAGATTGACAGCTCAGATCTGGACAAATGAAATGTTGTGAAGCTGTGAAACCGGCAAAACTTAGCATTGATGAAAGTCTGGGTCAATGGAGGGGGCAAAAAGGAAGAGTTAAACTTCAAAATAATAATAATAATAAACATTCTAAGTTCTGTTTTAAAATATTTCTGTAATTTGTTCAATGACATTACCATCCACAACCTTACGCTTTGTGTTGGCAAGTAGCAACGCTGGACCGTCTCCCTGCATACGCAGTGTGAGAAGGTCGGGTAAGTTTGTCTCATGGTGGCGCTTCAACAGTGATGCCTTCATTAGGAAAAACCAGACTTTGTAGTAAGTTTGATCTTAGTGCGAGCGTACCATTGGGATATTAATCGTTTCTCGTTAAGCTGAATCTCAGCCCGATCCCAAAACTTGTGGCATAAATGGAAAATTGCCTCATCCGCAGCTGCATCCAATTTCAATTTGCACCCTTTCCTCTTCTTAACAAAGAAAAGTAGGTTAGTCTATAAATGCTATAGTGTCAGTATTAGCACTTCTCCCCATATAAATAAACAATGATCAACTGCTCTGCTGCCTTTCAGGCCAGCTCCCATGCTCACCACCATGCAGAGACTGATCCTATCAAAGTGGTTCATGAGGTCCACGGTGAAAAAACCCACAGTGCTGACGTTATTGAACCTCACTTGACCAATCTGAGTCTTAAAGAACAGGCATTTCTTTGTGTCTACAGGTAAGTTTATATGAGCGTTAACAGTAAAAGAGATTAAATAAGGGGTTCCCCATGGCTCCGTCTCACCAAAGGAGGGGCACTTAAACTTTCATAGACACATAAAGACCGTTACAAAGTCAGCTTTCTACCGCCTGAAGAACATTTCCAGGCTCAAGAGACATGTCCCAGCAAGATCTATAAAATTCATTAATGCATTCATGTTTGGTTGAACTGATTATTGCAACAGTGTCTTCACAGGTTTGCCAAAAAAATAAAAAATAAATAATCAGCCAGCTGCAGCTGACCCAGAACACTCTGCCACATAACAGAGTAAAGCCCTGCTACAGGTAGAGTGTCCATTTTTTGGCAGGAATAGCAGGATGGGGAGCAAAGCACAATAAATTGGCGTCACTCTGCCCCAACAGGGTTTGAACAGAAATTTACATCAGGTATGTTGCAGAAAGAAAAACCCTAAAACCTGCAGGACATCGGGCACTGAGGACCAGGGTCAAGAGCTCCCTCGTCTTCCTCTCTGTAGGTGTCGCAGAGGGGCCTCCAGCAACAAAGAGCACATTGTCTGTAACAGTGTGGTACCATGTAAAACATCTATGAGGACAGAAGGGAATCTGTCTTCCTGATTGTCCTTGAGGCCAGCATGCTGGTGATCTCTTCAGGGGTGTTCTTGCTTTCTTTCCCACAAATGCCGCTTTTGGATGTTTTCCAGACGTCTGCTTAACTTCACCAGCTTGTAGAGGAGGTTATGATGTGTTAAAGACTAATTGCAACATATATCTTTAAGAGCAAACATTGCATGTTACATAATGGGACATGGCCCTGAAGAACTTTGAACATGTGTTATTCCTGTCAGCGTAAATGTGGTTTTATTTCACAGAGCTGTGAGCTCTCTGTGTTAAAAATGACTGCTGAGTTCTCATTTTGAAACGTCAGCTGTGATGTGTTTCACAGTGGTGAGAAGCAACTTATTCATCCTGAATTGAAGGTGTGAAAGAAATGAGATTGAGTTTCCCATGGTGGAGTGTTGTCTAGCAGTTTTTTTTCTCTCTGCTGAGGTTGTCTAAGTCATCAAAACTTGCCTTGTGTTGATGATTTCCAAACTGACTCAAGAGTTTTCTCTGTGCTCATGGAAGGAGGGAGCAATCTTTGTCTTGCAAGGTGAGAAAGATTTCTGATTTCTGATTTCTAGCATGGCCCTCCAAAGCATTATCTAGATTAAAAAAATATTATCTTACCTCTAATTAAGTGTTGGTTGTTTATTGGTAATCTGAGTATTCTGCCCTGTATTCTGTACAGGGCAGAATCAACACACTGTCTAGTGTGTTGCTTATTGATCTCAAGGTCTGGGTTACTTTTGCACATGTGGACTTTGACAAAAAAAACTGCCCTTGTGTTTACAAATGGGGTCCAACCGACCCAACACGTAAAAGTTTTATCATTTGCCATAGTTTGCCACAGTCTGAGGATTAAAAACATATTTGCAGACAGATGTATTGCCTCTCATGGTGCTGGTTTGTGTGTTGCTTATTGTCTATGTTTTTTTTCTCAATTTTGTGATTAAATATGAATTTATCTTTTAAAAGTTTGATATGTTTAACCCTTGTGCGTGCGAGGCTGAGGCAAATGATACAAGTGATATGGGTGTGGGGTCGGTTGGACCCCATTTGTAAACACAAGGGTTAAGTGAACACTGAATAGAAGAACTCAACTGGTCAGCAAACCAACAAAAAAAACAACACAATAATACAGAGCATCCAATTTGAATTCAGCTTTAATTGTTTTCAGTTTGCTCACAGTTTTGATCTTTGATTTTATTAGTAGGAATGTTTGGATCTTGAAACATTGGAGACTTAATTATATAATAAAATAATAAAGGACACATTGCACCAGTTCTCTTATGTTTAGGGTATAAACTTAATCAAAAAGAATTTACCCCTAGGTTTGTGGCTTTCTAAATTGTTGAGTCAGACTTTGTCAATCTGTTTTTTAAATCTTTTTAAAATTTTTACTGCATTGTTCATGTTGTGACAACCTCATGAATTACAATATGCATCAAAGCATGTTTTAACTCATAACAATTAGACTCTGCACTGTCAAAAAGCATGATGCAGAGCACAGTATAATTAATGAGAACAGTGAGGACTTAAACCTTTGAACAACTATTCCAACTTTCGTGCTTCGATGTCACCATATTATGTCTGTCTTCCGTGCTGCTTTGTCCTGATCATGAGATGGCATCTCAAAAACGTTTTAATGTGTGCAGGACTGGAGCCTTGGCTTCTGCAACCATTTTCAAATGAATGTTTAAGTTCGTCTGGAATCTCATAGAAGCTCAAAAAAGACGTTTTTATGACACCTTTGTGTCACTTGTTCTCAGAACCCTGGAGGTTTTCAGTATAAAACAACATTTACTTATTTGCAGAAAGTATTTTACTGATTAAAACATGTCAGCAGCTTTCAAAACAAGCTAAAGACTCAGGTATCACATCTTTTTGGCCTTTTGTTCCCCATATGCTTCAATGAAACAGAAATAGTAACTGTTAACATCCATCCTCTCTCAATGAGTGAAATTTTGTTGTAAATTTGCTTTTTTTGAAGAAAATGTTCCCAGTAAAGCTCTTACACTGCTCACTGGGCCACATATGGATGGCATTTAAATTAACCTGAAAACCTCACTACCTCAAGTTGTGTTGCAGAGATTCAGCGATCTTCATCCATGTACTGAGCAGCTGCTATGCCAAAAACACAGGAATCTGTTTGTAAAGGGAGGTGTATGGCTCTATATATCCCTTTGTGTGATAACACACTGTATTTCATCCCCGTGTAAGGGAAAAAACTAAAATGGTGTTACATAAAAATGTCAAAATAATTGCAGGGTGAGAAATAGGATGTTGGAGAAACCAACATTCTGTTAAGCTTTGAATTACATCTAAAAGAAAATTAATATTTACTGAAATTGCTAGTAAAATATAAAATAAATTGTGTTTTCAACTTTCTGAATTTTAAGCTCGGCCAAGCCTGCTTTTTTGTATAACGTATTATGAAAAACATTTTATATTGTTCATCACTCTTGAATCTAGGCAGTCTGCTCGATATTCAAATAGGAATAAATTCTGTCGTGCATTCAAAGTTTCACATTTATTCAGGCAACCTCTCTCCCTGCAGCTTGTTTTAGTGGTTGCCATGGTGACTCAGATTGTTGATAGCTTTTGACTTGGTCTTTTGAGCATGCTTAACTCATGTATGTCCTGGCACTGAAAACTTGGTTTCCCTGTGAGTTTATTAAATATTCAGTTGCATTCATGTCTGTGCACAGCTTGATGACGTCGTTAGGAGGTAGTTCAGCTGTTAGAGAAGGTTTATCCACAATGGTTTCTTGATGTTTAGGCTGTGGGTCCACATGGATTAAGACTTTTGGGAGACCAGAAGTGATTATTTTTGAAACCAGTTGCCAGAGTGCATCAATTTCAGTGTGTACATGCAGATTGCGTCTTTTTTGAAACAATGATGTTGTAGCTCCAACTCTCTCTCTATCCTGCCTTACACTTTACTCTAACAAACAAAAATGGCGCTGTCCAGTGTTGTTCGGTGGTAGTGTTACAGCATTTTCGGTGCTGCAACCACAATAGATACACATTCGCTTTCATCTCTGCGTGGATGGGGCTTAGGTATTTGTTTGAATTTTATCTGAGTTTATATTTGGATTAATTATTTCAGCTCTCCTCATGTGTCTCTACTTCCTCTGGACTCACTTCCAGTTACTCCTCATCCCCTTGATTAGTGAGTTATGTTCTCACCTGAGTGAGCTGGATCCTCGCTGGATCCTTGCATCAATCCAGCAGCTTTTGTGAGTTGGCTGTAAGTGTTTTTTGAAATTTAATTAAACTATTTTCATCATCACTCCACCAAACCTGCTGTTGTTGCACTTTTGATGCTCTGCAACAATCACCAAGTCATGATGGTAACATCCAAACATGCAGGACACTGTTTACTGAGAACTTTAAGCAACTCCTGATGTAGTCCTTTACCAGTTCATGTTTTCATGTTAAGCTAAACAGCAAATGCAACTTTAACGTTTGTGAGATGTTGCAGTTTCTGCCCCCTCATTAGCAGAATCTGCATACGGCTTTGCTGTGAGATAAACAAAACACAGCTCCATCCTCAGAAGGCTCATGTGGCACATAATTAACCCACTACGAAATTAGCCTAAAGTCCTGAGAGTCTTCTTCAGGTCACAACTGCATCAAAGCTATAAATTTCTCCTTTGATAAGGGTTTTAGTTCTGAGTGTTCTGCAGCCAGAGCTTCCTTTAAGCAACATTAAAGCCTCCATGAGGAGCTGAAGCTGTTTGGAAATGAAAGGGAAACATAGATGCATGCGAGCCCGTGGTTGTGTGAGGAAGACGATGGCTGTTCCATCTCTGGAAAAGTTGCACTCTAACGCTGCTAAACTGCGGTTTGACTAGAGCTCAGATGGGTTTGGACTGACCCAGGCTTTGGTTGCCGCAAGCTTGAGAACATTAACAGAGGCGTGTGATGGATGTTAAACAGACAGTATTGTCATCTTGAGATCTTTGGCTCAAGTGTCGCCATGCTCTGGGATGTTCTGCAGAGGCAACACATCTGCTTTAGATCCACTTTGTGATGCTCTGCTCGCTCAGCAACTTTTCTTTTCTTTGTTTTGTTTTATAACGCATTGAATAACGCTGACTTAAGTGCTGGCTTAATCACACATCACTGTCAATCACTATGAACTTTTAAGAAATAGGATTCTTCAATTGCTTTTCCATTAATTTATTTGAGAATGTTGCACCTTGGTTACAAGCATCATCAAACTTCTGGCATATTTCTGACCTTTGTATTTGATCCCCGTTTGACATAAATAGTAGAGTTCATTTCAACTGGTTGTTTGGTACAGACCCCGTTTCTAAACTTCACCCAAAAATTTTCAAAAAGATCGGCGTGCTTTGTCCATTTCAAACCCAGTTTTCAGTGTTCTTGTGAAGATTCACCTGTTGAAATACACATTCACTTGTAAGACTATGTTAATGCTGCAGGACTTAATGCTCAAGTAGGATTTCATTTCCCTTTTTTTCTTAAAAATATTTTATGAGTCAACCTTATGTAACCAGGATAATTTTTCTATATTAGATGTAGTTTAGTTATTTTATTTTCTATTTTGTTAAATCTAATTTTATTTTGTTTTATTTAAAGATCTAATTTAAAAATCCTCCTTTGTTTTATTTTTATTTTTTCGACATTAACCGGGCGAGAGCAGGGTTGTTCTCGCGAGGGTTTAATGTCATGTGACAGCTGCACGTCAGTCCTAAATTGACAGCCACTGCTTATATTGCTGCTAAATCGCACCTTGGGTAGCAGACGCTGTGGGACTTTGACGTGCAGGTAGGCTTGGGTTTCTGTTCCCAAAGCGGTTTTGCTTTTGAATGTCGATCATACATCAATCGTATACCTCTGTTAAATTACAGACATATGGTCACTCATCTGTACGCTGAAACGATCTCTGTCTGTCAATGAGGAACTGGTAAGTGTTGCTCGAGAGCTAGAATGCTAGCGCTAGCCTCCCAGCCTGTGATTACGCACCTACGTAAAAACACATTGGATTGGAATTGCATGCAATTATGTAAGCACAGATTTGATTATTAAGAAATGCATGTACATGTACATTGAGTGTCGGGCCTGTTTGCGCAGGCCAGGTGTGTTCCAGATCCCACCCCCGCTCGGAGTAAACTGGAGGATCTAGGACACATTAAGAATTGTCTGGTTTATGTACACTGACCGGACTGGCGAGCTAACCATAGCGGATCCAGAAATCCACCCAAAATCTGAGGAACCGTCTCCAAACTGGTTGGAAATTCAACCAACCATTCACAGCTGGAACTAAATGACATTTTTTGTTTTTTCCCTTTCATCACCGAAAGAGACTTCCTTGGTTTAAGGAACTGGACTTCAAAGTTGTGAAACAATTTGTATATATTGTAAATATAAATACACTTCATTGATTGTGCACTCTCTAGTTGTATGTGTCTTGCAATTTGCCACTACCTCCAGTAGACGAACCTGGAACCTAGTTCGTCACTTACAGTGACGTTGATTTGGGTTTTTTTTAATAATCTTAAAATGTAACTCGGGTTACATAGCTTGGCGAGCTAGCCAGGAGGTTGTTGGCATTTTGTAAAACACAAATTTATTTATTTTTCTCTCTTTTTTTTTTCCTGTCATCAACAATATGGATGAATTTCAAAAACTTGACGTAAAAATTCCCAATTGTGTTTTGGTTGAAGGCATTTCAGATGAAGATAGTAAAGAGGAAGTATTTGACTTTTTGAAACAATATGGTAAGATAACAAAGACTGAAATCATTTCTGAAGCTGATTCTGAGTTTGAGGGCCAGCTTGTGGTTGAATTTGGCAGTGGTATAGCAGTAGCTGAATTGCGTTCCATTTTACCATATTCATTCAAATCCTCTGAAAAGTCAGACACATTTTTCATCTCTGAATTAGCTGTTGTATATGCAGAACATGTTTCACAGAGTAAAACTCATTCTTATTTACTTGAGTTACAGAAACTTGCAAAGCTCTCTGGCATGGATTTTGCAGAGGTGTTAAAATCCACGATGACTCAGATTGGACAATCAGTTGCTGAACTTCACTCAGCTGCTAAGATGGAGGATCCTGATGAGAAGTCTGAGGTTATGGCAGCAGCTGCAGATCCAACAATGAAGGAAGAGCCAACGTTGTCAACCGCCACTGATCCTACAGTTTCCAGACAGAGACTTGAGCAGCAACCTACCTCACGACAGAGACCTTCTCTTCATGATGATGACATCCAACCACCCGAAGTCCAGCGCTACGTGGTGGAACACATTATGAAAACTGAGGAAAGTGCTTACCATCTACAAAGGCTCCGAGTGTTTTCTGGACGGCTGCCTAGACCAGCACATGAAGCAGACTACGAGACCTGGCATTCAGGAGTGGATCTGCTACTAAAAGACCCATCAGTTTCTGAGCTGCAACGATCAAGGAGGATCGTGGAGAGTTTACTTCCCCCAGCCGCTGATATGCTGAAGCATCTAAGTTCAGATACTCCACCCACTGTATATCTGAACATATTGGATTCGGCTTATGGCACAGTGCAAGATGGAGAAGAACTCTTTGCAAAATTCATGGACACTTTCCAAGATGCAGGGGAGAAGCCATCCTCATACCTCCAGCGGCTGCAGGTAGCATTAAACTTAGCCCTGAAACGAGGTGGTGTGTTAGCCAAGGATGTAAACCGGCATCTCATAAGCCAGTTCTGTAGGGGTTGTTGGGACAATACTTTGATTGCTGAACTCCAATTAAAACAAAAGAAATTGGTCCCACCTAGTTTCTCTGAACTACTACTACTTCTACGTACTGAAGAGGACAGGGAGGCAGCTAAAACTTCCCGGATGAGACAATATTTGGGGTCCAACAAACAAAAAGTAGTCAATCATGCACAATTGGCTTCTGTTGACACAGGTGATGGTGGAGCAGTTGCTGCTTTAACCAAATTGACTCAGCAGTTGGCAGAACAACTGGCAGATGTACAGCGGCAGCTGGCTAAGCTAACATCCACCACCACCCAGCCCAGGACTACATCACAACCTAAGGTAACATACAGTAAGCAGGGTGAAAAAGGGGGCAATACAGTGACATCCAAACAGTCCCCACCAGTCCATGTTAAACCTGGTTATTGTTTCAGGTGTGGTGAAAATGGTCATATTAAGCCACAATGTAATAATGAACCAAACCCTGCTCTTGTTGCCAGAAAAAGGAAGCAGTTTGCTCAGCGACAGCAGAACGTCTTTCAGAAGAAGTTAAACTAGGCATGGTTCCTGTTGCGGGACAAACCGGAACCAGTCCCAGCCAAACCAGTCCCCTTATTAAAGAAAAGACTGTTAAATGTACAAAACTGCAAGCCCAAGCTAATAAAGTACCCACTCAGCTACCCAAAGGTTTGATTGGATCAAAGTGTGCTGCTGTTGTTGACATTTCTGGTCATGTGTGTAACTGCCTTTTAGACACTGGTTCACAGGTGACAACGATCCCAGTTTCTTTCTATAATGATAAGCTAAGCAACCAACCTGTACTGCCTCTGGATAATTTGTTACAGGTTGAAGGTGCTGCTGGACAGTCTGTTCCGTATCTGGGGTATGTGGAGCTGGTCATCACATTCCCTGAAGACTTCATAGGAGTAAACACAGAGGTACCAACTCTTGCTCTTGTGGTCCCAGATACTAGTCCTGACAGGCCATCTAATGTACTTATTGGCATGAACACACTGGAGCCACTGTATGAACAACATCTTAGCAGTAACCATGTACAATTTCAACCCATGGCCCAAGGATATCGAGCGGTCCTGAAACTGCTACAGTTAAGGCACCAACAAAATCAATCAGGAAATGCAGGGACTGTCAGGCTGTTAAGCACCACTCCAGTCCTTATTTCACCTGGACAAACTATTGTCTTGGAGGGTTCTGTTAAAAACACCTCTCCATCTGCCGATAAGTGGGCCATTGTTGAACACCCTAGCTCACCTTTACCAGGGGGTTTATGTGTTCAGAGTTGTCTAATTACACTGCCACAGCATCCACCATATAAAGTCCCAGTGATCATGAAGAATGAATCAGAGCAGGAGGTGTTCATATCACCATTAACCATTATTGCAGACATTGGGTCAGCACCTACTGTTTTGTCACAACAAATCGCATCTCAAACCTCACAACAAACCACTTTGGAGTTTAACTTTGGAGACTCTCCCATTCCACCTGAGTGGAAGGAGCATATTATCAACAAAATGAACAGCATGCCTGAAGTATTCTCTCATCATGATATGGATTTTGGTTGTACAGATGCAGTTAAACATACCATTAAACTTAGTGATGAAACGTCTTTTAAGCACAGAGCAAGGCCAATCCATCCCCAAGATCTGGAGGCAGTCCGTGAACATCTTAAAGACCTGCTCGAAGCTGGCATCATAAGAGAGTCTAAATCACCATTTTCCTCTCCAATAGTTGTTGTTCGGAAACGTAATGGTTCCGTCCGGCTATGCATAGATTACAGGAAACTGAATCTTCAAACTATCAAAGATGCATATGCCCTTCCTAATTTGGAAGAATCTTTTTGTGCTTTGACAGGGTCCAAATGGTTTACTGTGTTGGATTTAAAATCTGGCTATTATCAAATAGAGATGGCAGAAGAAGATAAGGCTAAAACAGCTTTTGTAACTCCCCTTGGATTTTGGGAGTGGAACAGGATGCCGCAAGGAATTACAAATGCACCTAGCACGTTTCAGCGGCTAATGGCGAGATGCATGGGAGATCTGCATCTTAAAGAAGTCCTTGTCTTCCTCGATGACATCATCATCTTTTCTGCCACTCTGGAAGAACATGAGGAACGGCTGCTGCGTGTGCTCTCCCGGTTGAAGCAGTTTGGACTAAAGCTCTCTCCAGAGAAATGTAAGTTCTTTCAGTCTTCTGTACGTTATTTGGGACACATTGTCTCTGAAAAAGGAGTTGAAACTGATCCAGAAAAGATTGATTCTTTAAAATCCTGGCCAGTCCCCCGCAACCTTAAAGAGTTGCGATCTTTTCTGGGTTTTGCTGGATATTACCGAAGATTTATTAAAGACTATGCTGCTATTGTCAAACCACTTAATGAGTTAACCCGTGGTTATCCTCCTGCCCGCAGCCCTGCAAAACTGAAGAAACCAGAAGGAAAGTACTCGGATCCAAAGCAATCCTTTGGAGATAAATGGACTAGCCATCAGCAGATTGCCTTTGAAACAGTCATTTCCAAATTGACTACAGCACCTGTTCTTGGGTTTGCAAATCCACAGCTGCCATACATTTTACATACTGATGCCAGTACAAATGGGTTGGGAGCAGTATTGTACCAAGAGCAGGAGGGCAAGCTGCGTGTTATTGCTTATGCTAGTCGAGGCCTGTCTGTCAGTGAGTCAAAATATCCTGCTCATAAACTGGAGTTTTTGGCCCTGAAGTGGAGTGTTACTGAGAAGTTTCATGATTACCTCTATGGGACTAACTTTACAGTTGTCACAGATAGCAACCCTCTCACTTATGTTCTTTCTTCAGCCAAGCTGGATGCTACAGGTCACCGGTGGTTAGCAGCACTGTCCACCTACTCATTCAAACTGCAGTACCGTGCTGGAAAACAGAATTTTGATGCTGATGCTCTGTCCCGACGCTCACATGAAGATACTTCTAGTGATCAGCACTGCAGAGAGAGGGAGCTCATTCAACATCTGACCAGTCAGTTGGGTAATGGTAAAGCAACACATGACATTTCCCCTGAAATTGTGGATGCCATCTGTCAGAGTTGTATAATCCGAACCCAGAACCAAACTGAACTAAGTCGATCTGTCGCACTGGTTGAGTCTCTATCTGTCTCTGTTAACTCCATCCCTGATGGGTTCAGCAATGAAGAGTTGCATGGCTTGCCTCTAATCCCCTCTCTATCTCAGGTCGATCTCCAAGAAGAGCAACAAGCTGACCCTGCTATTCGTGAGGTCATTCATCAGCTGGAGACTGGTGAGAAGGTCCTTCCATCGGTTCGAGAGGAGCTACCTGACCTTCCTTTGCTCCTGAGAGAGTGGAACAGGTTAGAGTTGGTGGATGGAATCTTGTATCGGAGAAGACATGATGGAGATAAACTTATCTACCAGCTAATCCTACCGCCCAAGTTACGACCAGCTGTTTTAAAGAGCTTGCACCATGATATGGGGCATATGGGCATCGAAAGAACAATTGATTTGGTGCGCCAACGCTTCTTTTGGCCCAAAATGACACTAGAGGTGGAGACTTTTGTCAAAACCTGTGGTCGTTGCGTAAGGCGTAAAGCTCAAATGGAAAGAGCAGCTCCATTAATAAATATTCAGACAAGCCGACCACTTGAACTGCTATGTATGGACTTTTTAACCATTGAACCTGACCGCAGTAATACTAAGGACATTCTTGTTCTCACTGATCATTTTACCAAATTTGCAGTTGCCATTCCTACCCCCAACCAGAAGGCAAAGACGGTTGCAAAGTACCTCTGGAATGAATTTATGGTTTATTATGGAATTCCAGAGCGTATACATTCAGATCAGGGTACAGATTTCGAGTCCAAGCTCATTAAAGAGCTCTGTGAAGTTGTAGGCATGAAGAAAAGCCGAACTACCCCGTACCACCCACGAGGGAATCCAGTCGAGCGCTTCAACCGCACTCTGCTCAATATGCTTGGAACCCTGGAAATGAAACAAAAGTCAAAATGGCGAGAGTATGTCAAACCTTTAGTACATGCATATAACTGTACAAGAAATGAGGTAACAGGGTTCACACCTTATGAACTCATGTTTGGTCGTTGTCCTCGTCTTCCTGTGGATTTGGCTTTTGGTTTACCCGTCAGAGAACAATCATCCATCTCTCATTCAGAGTATGTTAAGAATCTACAATCCAGCCTGAAAGAAAGCTACAAACTAGCTTCTGAGAATGCCCTCAAATCAGCTGCAAAGAACAAGACCCGTTTTGATCAGAAAATTACACCATGCAGTTTGGAGATAGGAGATCGAGTACTGGTTCGCAACATCCGTCTGAGGGGTAAGCACAAGCTGGCAGATAGATGGGAACCAGGGGTGTACGAAGTTGTTGACAGAGCTGAAAATGTACCAGTTTACACTGTACAACCTGAACACAAAGAGGGACCAACTCGTACTTTACATAGAGACCTGTTGCTTCCTTGTGGTTTCCTGCCAGTTTGCTCCACAGAAGACCCTTCCATCTCCATGCCTGCCTCACAACGAAAGACTCGCAGCCAGGATGGTTGCCATCCAGATGTTCCTGATGCGATGCAGGAGGATGAGGATGCTGAGCCATATGTGCCAGAAGTTTCCATCCCATTCCCAACCAGATTCAGTGTGAAGGTGAGAAAATTCAAGTCATCACCGGAATCCATTACTTTGCAGCCTATTTCACCTTTGGCTCAAAGTGATGCTGAAGCACCAGAGCATCCTGTACCTCTAATTCAGAGCACAGACCTTGAGACTGCTAGTCCATCTGAAAATGAAGAATCCTGTTTAACAACTGATTCATCACTGTCTCACCATGAAGACAAGCTACCTGTGGAACAGATTGAGACAGAGGAACTTTCTGAACCACATGTAGCTGAGCCTGTGAAAGTACACATGGAGGGAGAAGTACCTGACGAACACTTACCTGAAGTTCAAGAACCTGACGCTGAGGGTCATCTGGTCGTTCAGTCTGAGTCATCCACAGGTCCTGCAAATGTCAGCTCACCCTATAACTCAGTTGAGGCTGAAATATTGCCCAGGCGATCAGATAGACAGCGTCAACCTCCTAGTCGTCTAACATATCCTGTGTTGGGTAAGCCACTCATTTCAGTAGTTCAGACTCTATTGCATAGTTTGGCAAATGTGTACACTGAGGCTCTCAGTCAAGTTTCTAATGTAAATATTCAGAAAAATTAATTCAAGTAACCGTGCAACGGGACGTGCAGGAATTAAAGAGGGGAGGATGTAACCAGGATAATTTTTCTATATTAGATGTAGTTTAGTTATTTTATTTTCTATTTTGTTAAATCTAATTTTATTTTGTTTTATTTAAAGATCTAATTTAAAAATCCTCCTTTGTTTTATTTTTATTTTTTCGACATTAACCAGGCGAGAGCAGGGTTGTTCTCGCGAGGGTTTAATGTCATGTGACAGCTGCACGTCAGTCCTAAATTGACAGCCACTGCTTATATTGCTGCTAAATCGCACCTTGGGTAGCAGACGCTGTGGGACTTTGACGTGCAGGTAGGCTTGGGTTTCTGTTCCCAAAGCGGTTTTGCTTTTGAATGTCGATCATACATCAATCGTATACCTCTGTTAAATTACAGACATATGGTCACTCATCTGTACGCTGAAACGATCTCTGTCTGTCAATGAGGAACTGGTAAGTGTTGCTCGAGAGCTAGAATGCTAGCGCTAGCCTCCCAGCCTGTGATTACGCACCTACGTAAAAACACATTGGATTGGAATTGCATGCAATTATGTAAGCACAGATTTGATTATTAAGAAATGCATGTACATGTACATTGAGTGTCGGGCCTGTTTGCGCAGGCCAGGTGTGTTCCAGATCCCACCCCCGCTCGGAGTAAACTGGAGGATCTAGGACACATTAAGAATTGTCTGGTTTATGTACACTGACCGGACTGGCGAGCTAACCATAGCGGATCCAGAAATCCACCCAAAATCTGAGGAACCGTCTCCAAACTGGTTGGAAATTCAACCAACCATTCACAGCTGGAACTAAATGACATTTTTTGTTTTTTCCCTTTCATCACCGAAAGAGACTTCCTTGGTTTAAGGAACTGGACTTCAAAGTTGTGAAACAATTTGTATATATTGTAAATATAAATACACTTCATTGATTGTGCACTCTCTAGTTGTATGTGTCTTGCAATTTGCCACTACCTCCAGTAGACGAACCTGGAACCTAGTTCGTCACTTACAGTGACGTTGATTTGGGTTTTTTTTAATAATCTTAAAATGTAACTCGGGTTACACTTATAATAAACATATAATCTTTATTGAACAAATGCAACTATTGACATGCAATATAAAACTGACAAAATAGTGCATCCAAATATGCAATACAAGTCTCTAATTTAAAGTAGTTGTTTTTGTTTTTTTACAAAAATAAAACAAGAATTATGACTTAAAACAAAACCAACCACAATCACATTGCAGCTCATTGAAGTAAACACAAACAAACTTATTGGATATATAAACCCATATACATATCTGAAGCAAAACTTACAGGTTTGAAAAATAGGAAAGAAAATATTGCCATTTTTTGTGAAAACCTTTGTGTACAACTTGGTAAAGTGTATTTTATTTTCTCAAGCTTAAAAAAAACATTATGTCTTTAACCTGAGTGACTATTTTTGTTGAGAATAAATACATTTTCATTTTATAACTTATGATCATTTGTATGTAACCACACTCAGTCTCAGTGTGAACTTTGTGTTCCTGATGTACACAAAGAGCTGAGAAAATTATAATTAGCTCCACTATTGCTGTGCTTGATGCCTGCTTGTCACATCCTTTGGTGTACAGTTACAATTCAGCGACATAAAATACAGCAGTTCAGACTGAGGTTGCTTTGTAAAACCTCAGAAGTTTCAGATTTAGGATCCCAGATGGAAGTGGACTGGATCTGATTTGTATTCCTCAAATCAGACCCAGGCACACAAAAGGTCAAACAAGTTGGATTTGGGACACTTTTACCAGTCAGTTTACAACTAAATATTACAAGTCAGAGTTGAAACATTCCTGTGAAAATGCAAATTTCAAAAATGAAGTGGGAAAATAGAGAAAGTCCAAATAATATTAAAATCAAAGTAAGAAAAAAAAAATTGACATCTATATAAGACCTCCGGTGGCTGGTAGTTTTCTCTTACCTGACAGAAACCTGTTTTCACTTGATTTTCACAAAGTCTTTCTATCTCAAGAAGGATCAGTCACAATCTCAGAGACTGCATCCATTAATATTAATCACACTCTGGTTAAAAACCTCTTCCAGAGGTTTCAGGTTCTGCAGATGGACCTCAAGAAACTCAAGATGTTTATCTTTGTTTTGTTGTGACTCAAGATTTGGATGTGCATCATACATCTGCAATAACTAACATTAGAATAATTCAACTTTCTGATGTAATTGTATCATATTTTTATGTTTTTTCTTTTGAAACAAACCTTTCGGGGAAAAACAGGTCATTCTTACGTATCCATGAAAACATCTTATGTTTTCATATCCTGTCCGGTGCAAAAGTGCAGATTTGGTATTTCAGTGTAAAAATGGTTCAGTTTGTGGAAATGGATGATTTAGCTGATCACCAATCATTTAAAGTCTTTCTGCTTCAGATCTTTAATTTCACTCCAGTGGGAACAGTTGGGGTTAGAATAACATCCCACACAAAGATGCTATGAGTGAATCAAGCAGGTAGTGTCTGAGAACACACCCACCCACACACACACACACACACACACACGCATGCACGCACACACACACGCACCTTCAGAACTCCACCAGCATAAGAATAATAATTCCTCAAAGGCAACATTATCACTGATATTTCTGGCTAAGATAAGAGTTGAATTTATTAGACCTAAATGCCAGATGATGTGAAGGCCTGTTGAAATGTAGGTGCTCATTATTCTGTTTCTTCTTATGCCAAATAAATTGTCTACTGGAAGGCCGAGTGTTCACTAAAACTCAGTTATGAAAGTACTTCAGTGGTAAAAATTGACATGAGAATCAACATTATTCTAGTTTGTACACACATATTCGAATAATCTCCTCAGAGGGGAGGTGTCTCAAATGCCAGTCCTTGGGGCCAGGACCCTCCAGCTTTTAACTGTGTATTGCTTTCAGCAAACCTAAATCAAAGAACTGGGTCAGAAATGTCCACAAGTCATTTTTGTGTAGCTTCCCGCTCCAATTCAGAATCAAGGCTCAAAATCATTTTCTTACCAAATCCATAAAATCAAGATGACTGCTAACCTTGTAGGCTAGGATTCCAAACATTTTGTCTATAGGCTTATAAACTAATAGTTTAACATTAATTAATTGTCCCAAAAAATTAATGAATATAATTGTGAAAATTCCCATGATTAATGCAGATGTACCCCTCAACAAAACTATAGCAGAGACTGCTGTCAGTTAAGCCCCGCCCACTGAGAACTCCAGGGGACAAGTTTTACTGATGGACACGTTTTAGTAAACAAATGTTAAGCTGTCTGATGTCATCAAATAAGGTGAAATCTGAAACCTGAATATCTCGTTGCTAGAATTAATAATAATAATAATAATAATAATAATAATAATAATAATAATAATAATAATGTAAAATGTGTTGGGTATTTTCAGTCTTTTTAGCTTTCAGAAACTAAACGTTTCTCCTTGTGTTTGCTGTAGTCAGAGCAGCTTCTCTCATTGTGCTTAAGTGAGAAGATTTAAGCAGGAAACAATGCCTGCTCCACTGCCAGGGTCTGAGCAGAACAAAACAAACAGCCTTAATGGGCCGAGGGAGGTTGTTGTTTCTGAGTCCAAACCACAAACACAAAAAAACCATCATCAAGCAGGCCAAAAGGGGACATTCATTTCTTCATAGCCGCAGTAAAGTAATACCTCATTTCAATTAGGTTATATAAAAACAAGTCAGCTGACATGTCACTAAAACACATTCATAGATTATGTTCAGAGTCTCTGCTGGTGTCCAGAATCTGAATGCATGTTTGCAGATGATGCAGCCATGTTGCCTTGTAACATGGCTGCATGTTACAAGGCATGCAGCCATGTTACATGGCTGCATGCCATGTAACATGGCATGCAATTTTTGAATTTTGAATTGATTCAATTTTTTGATTGAATCAATCAAAAAATTGATTCTTTATTTTTTCAGTCAGTTGTCAAATAACTAATTATCCATGCTTCAAAACAATTTAAACAACTTTACTGAAAAGGTACAGGCAGAAGCACAAGACTTATATTTATGCTTGTCCTACTCGTCAAATTAAGCTAAATTACCCCTTCATAAATCAATGAATTCTATAAAGAAAAATAGTATATCACTACGTATATATATATAAGTCACTAATCAGAAACATTAAAGGAAAGAAAACAGTCCAAGACCAAAACAGACACAACTTGAAGTCACGTTCTCTTTCACCCATCAAATATTTTCAATTTGTATCAATTATTTTGAAAACGTGTAATGGCACTCTCGTCTGTCCATGCTTTCATTATTCCATAAATTAATTCCAACGACTGCAAAATGCCTTCTTTTTCTATCTTTTTTGCTTGTATTTTTTTTTGTAAATTTACAAACATATTTCAATCATATTTAGATCCATATAATATAAAACAAATGCTGCACTACAATCGGCAGTAAACTTAATTTTGCCCTTTTTTTGTATTTTTGTAGAAAGCCTTATGATTTAATATATTTCTAGAACTATGCAGAATTGCAATTGTTTTTTGATCAGTTTTTTTTATTTTGTGGCATACTGAGTGATAAATTATTTAAATGCATTTGAGTTTAGAAAAGAACAGCAGGGATGTTTGCTTTGGCTCCTGGTGAAAGATGCCCACAGGTCTTTTCATTATGAAGACACAACTTTAAAGACACGGTTTGGATGCTTGATAAAACATTTAAGTATTTTATTATTATTATTTCAATTTGACAGCTTTCTCTGCTTCTCAATAAATATTTTGACACTTTTTAAAGCACTGACTGACTATTTACTTATAAATTACCATATTTTAAAAAACAAATATGCACACTTATATTCATATATATATATATATATATATATATATATATATATATATATATATATATATATATATATATATATATATATGTGTGTGTATATATTTTTACATATACAAGTATGAAAAAACAGTTTATTCATCCATTTCTACATTCATATCCTGGTAAGAAAGTGCTAAAAGCCTTAGAATGAGAAGAAATTAAAGAACTAGCTGCTCTAAAGTGAATGCACTTACCACATTTTCTCTGCTGTTTGCTGTTGTGATTTTTATGAATACCACGTGTTTCTCCATAAACACTGTGGTGGAAGGATGTGAAGCTTTATAAAATATGGACAGCCAATCTTTCTCTATCACATACACAGGTGTGGAAGTAGCAAACAATTTACAATCTGTATACAAAACCAGTTATAGTCCCTCCCTTTGACCTCCGTGCTTCTTCTCTTTTGCTGCTGAAGACACAGCAAGTTATTAGTTATGATGTCTGTAGGAAACAGCACAGGGCTAAATGTCACAATCCACAGCACCAGCGTGGAGAATCTGTTTCCTGCATTAAAAAAAAAAAAATACAAAAACGGTCGGCCAGGGAATTGGCAGCATTTCGATGGAGCTGTGCCTGAAGTTTTACAGCAGAACTACACAGGCTGCATTCGTCCAAACTGGAATTCCAGAAACAAAATGCAGAAGCATGTGAAAGGCAGGCACTCATTAAAACCATTAGGCCATTATGGGCTTCTCACTGGCAAATGACAGGCATTTAACCACAGTCCGGTGACAGATCCACCGCTCTGCTAACACCTGGTGGAATTTTGAAGCTGAATAGTCTGCAAAAAGCCTCCACTTCACTCGTCTTTCACCCTCCTGACAGGCGTGCTTTAAATGCAGATAGGAAACAACAGTCACGTACAAATAAATGGCACCTTTTAAATATGGAGGAATGTACACACTTGGCAGCTGAAGGAAGCACATTTTTCAGCAAAAGACGGGGAAAAAAATGCTTATTGCCTCATTGTCCCATCGCTGCTCATTGGCTACTTCAGTCGCCAGTTTCCCTTTGGATTTTCCCATGCCCCCACTATCTTTTCTCAAGTCTTAATCTTTTCATTCTGTCAGGCCTGCTCTCGGCAGCCTCCGCGCCTTTTCCAAAGGTCTGGGCTTCATGCTAATTGTCTCTCAATGGCACAGTCACCTCCCACCTACATAATGCACCTTGTTTCCTCCACTCAGTCTGGGTTGTGCCGTTTTTCTCGCACATTTGAATTCTGGAGGGAGGCGGACTGTAAAACGCTGTGCCTCGGGCTACGGCGAGGCACAGCAGAACAACCGCACTCAAAGAAATATTTACTTCCCTTTCTTTTCTATTAAAAGTTCTGGGTGGGATTGTGGGCAGGGCGTTTTGAAAGATGAGTTGAATGTGAGATCTTTAATTTCTCTTCAACATTCATTGCAGCGCAACTGAATCCAAGGACTTGTAAAAGTATTCACAATTCATGACCTTTTGCAGATTTAATCACATTACGGCCATGAACATCTGCAGGTTTTATTGTGACTTTATGTCATAGATAAACATAATTGTGCATAAGTTTGAAGTGAAAAATAACTATTCTTTATTTGAGTTTTTCACTAATAAAAGTTTGAATATATTTAAACTAATACTCTGAAATAAATTGTCAAAATTTACTTTAGTAAACTAGTCAACCAGTTTAGGTTGGTTGACTAGTTTTTTTTTTAGGAGGAAATGATTACAAGACAATCCTGGAAGGAAAACTGTTAGAAGCTGAAAACACTGAGGTCCACCTTCGAGGAGGGCATCAACCATGAACCCACAACCAGACCTACAGTAGCTAATATGTTAGAATGGCCCAGTCAAAGTCCAGACATAAATACAATTTAGAATCTGTGGCAGAGTTCGAAGACTGATGCTACCAAAAGAAAATTAAAAATAGGGTTAGGGTTTGCTTGTCACAGTGATTTCCACCCTTTAGAATCAAAAAAGCCATTTTTACTCTCAGTCCAGCAAAATAAAATTTGTTTGGAGTCAATAATGTTTTTCCTTTTCCTTTAAGATGCCTTGTAAGTTTGGATAAATATCTACTACAGGAAATGTGTTATTTTTAAAGAACCAACATTTGATTTCTGTTTTAGTTTTTAATATAAAGACAAGACATGCTTTTTTGCAAAAAGGATGGACACACTTTCTTCAACTGGATGTTGATATTTGCACATAGTTTCCAACCTGATAGGAAAAAATTATCTAAAAAATTACTTATTTGGTACTGTTGGTGTCATTCTGTTGTGGAAATTAAATGCACTTCTTCATTGATTCAATGATGTTTTATGTTATCGAAGAAGGTCCAAAGAGACACTTTTGAGTTTGGAGCCACAGGTTGCAGACCCCTGATCTATCACACAGAATCTGAATGAAACACATTTCAGTTTTGGTTCCAACGTGACAAAATGTGACTTTATTCCTGAATTAGATTTTGCATCTGCTGACAGTTTGATGCATAGTTCTCAGAAGCAGTGAAAAGGCAAAGGAAGGTGAAGGTTAAGAAAATCAGCAACGACGTGAATGCAGAGCACTTCTTGTGGGTTAAAAGAGAGTGCTGTTGTGAAAGGAAGGCAGATTTACTGCTAATTGTGTCCACGAAGACCCAAATATGCCCTTTTTTTTCTTTGTTTTTCTCCCACTGGAGGGATCTCAACTGCTCAGGACTAAGACGACAGCCATGCACCATTAACATCTATTCAAGTGCACAGGCTTTGATCTTCTCTCAGAAGGAGAGCAAAGGGGGAAAGCAAGGAGGAGGGGGGAATAAGGAGAAAAAACATCATCAACAATTCAAATGCACCCAATTATTGGACCATAAATAAAGGTCTAATTAGCATAAATTGCTTGCACATTGTTGCTATTTTTACTTCATTTCTTCTCATTTTCTGCCCTTTTTCTTCCCTGGATTTTGTGTGCACAAGCTTCTGCATTACAGGGCATGAGTTATGATTGAGATGCTTAATTTCATTGCAAAATTGCTGTGCTAATTAAAACTGGAGCATAAATATTTGCTCTTGGCGCAGCTTCCGCATGTGTTTTTATTTGGAAACACAAAAAAGCACAGAGTCATTTCAATCCGTATCACAAAACTGTCAGTGCAGCATCTGTCACTTTTCAGACGAATGGTCCTCCTTCATCTCTGGTGTCACATCGTCAGCAGTTGCCGTGCCAGTTTAAAAAAATCCAATTGTTATGTTTTCTAAAATTGGTAGCAGAAAGAAGGAAAGCTACTCAACACAGCAGCCAGGTTCACACGTTGGGCTTTTAGAAGCTTTTGCTTCCAGCCGCCGGTTCTCATAAGGAAGGGCCTGTCTGCACCGTCTGGTTTGGGTTATGAAGTCACTCCTCAATGCAGAAACAAGGTGCTCAAAATCAGGTTGGTTGCAGCCTCCTCCAAAACACTGTTCCTGATCAAAAAAGGCAGAACTGCTTCCCACTTTTAAACCTTTAAAACAGTCTAGTTGTGACTCAGTTGTCTGCAAAACCCAAGATGGAGCCTGCTGCTTCCTGGGAATCAAACCTGCGTACACCAGCACTCGGTAATCATAAGGTTTGAAGATCCATTCCCACGCTGAAAATGATGCTAGCAGGCTCGGGGTTTAAACCTCTATACTCTCCCACACACTTTCAACACATCTGCTCAGAGGTTCTGTTTGCAGTTTGACTTTAAGACATCTTTTGTTCTCCTGTGGCCTCGAGTTGAGCTTTTATTACACTCTAATTCATGTAAATCCTATTTATGATTTCCAGTCAAGAAAGGTGGAAGGTTACCAAAACACGTCTCTCAAGTTTAAATGCTTCACTTGGTCACTGCTGATGTCATTCGGCCTTAGTGCCAAATTAAAGCCAAAAAGTGACATAATTTCATTCGAGTGGCGGAAGGAAAACAAACTGATTTAAATGAGTGTCCTGATCGATTAGGGAACAGAGAAACACTTACGGGTTCAAGAATTTGAAGAAAGGCTTGAAAAATGTTTGGATCTTTTGAATTACTGGTTTGCTTTCATTGAAAAATTACTGAGGGTTTTAGTTGCAAAACAAGATGAGCAAAAACTTGTTTTAAGAGATACTAATTTTTTTTTTCGTCCTCATCACTGGTGGATGGTCAGAGCTGAGAGCCAGATTATGTAAAAAAATAAAACATCATAAGGCATAGGTTGGTTGTTTATTTTCTAGATTATATGATCATTAAGTTTCAACAGGTCCGATATCTAGTTATGTAGAATACAATTATGTCAGAATTCAGATCAATCTGGTTAATTCTTGCAGATCCTCTGCAACATCATGCCATTTGCTCTGAGAGTAAAACTTGTAGAAGTTATGAGAATTTAATATAAAAGGTTGACATGACAAAACATAGTTGTGCATTTGAATGCAGACAGAAGTTCAACAGAAAATCATGCACTATGTATTTATTGTTTGTGTTTAAATTGTTTTCACTAGAGAATATGAAATTAGGATATCCATGTTTTACCACTGACACTTATAAGGAAGGGTGTGAGTAGCGTGTACATGAGGATAATTGAAAGCACTAAGACCCTCCTCTTGGCTCTGATTGGTTGTTTCTGATGGAGCAGTGTATTTGTGCAAATGGCACAAAGAGGAGGCACAGAAGCTAGATGTTTTTTTGTTTTTTTCACAGAGTATCTGAATCATATTAAACTGTCACAAAAAGGGACAGTTTTAAAATATGTAAAGCTTTTTTTTAATAAATGTTACATACTGCAAGTTTAATGCAATCGAATCACCTTTAACCATTTAGATCACCAAATCAGTTCAATTGTCTTTATGACTTAGTTTTTCTCTGCCTCTTTTCTGAGTGTGTGACGTTCCAAGTAATGACCCCAGACCACTTCTGTGTTGATCAGTTTAAGAAAACCAAACACTCCCTTTGGTTCCCATCAGACACCATGAAATCAAATGGGAGATGACCTCCTCGTCCACAAATGCTGAAGTTCATTCCTACTGCGGCTGACCTGCTTCTGAACTCACCGGCTCGGTCTCGTCGTCTCAGCCAATGTAAGCAGATGCCTCTTTGGAGTTTGCTTCCAGCCTCTTATTTATGCATGCAATGATAGCACTATCCTGCATGTGATACTTCAGGAGAGGGAAGAGTCCGCTGCCGATGGAACTCCTTTTTCCTTCCAGTGTACCACCCAGGTTTTCCCCTGATATGCTCAGTCCTGCAGACCCTCACCTTGGAGGCCACACAGTTTGCTGCAGCACCATTAGCTCAATTACTTTTGGTCTTTCTGTATGAAATCCATTCGGAGCTTAGATGAGTGAGCCTCACCAGCTGCAGACACAAACATAAGGAAAAGTTCGGAGAGATCAAAAATGATGCTGAAAGTAACAAAAGTTTTCACAGTTTAATAAAACCATCTTTATACTGGATTCATGATTAAAAACATGAATTTAAAGTTGGACCAATGTTGGAATCAAAATGCATCTAGTTTAAAAAGTGACTTATTTACACACGTACATCAACATCCTGCTGTGAAACCTTCTGCCAGCTGCCACACAAGGTGAAGCAGAAGACCACACAGTTTCTCTGTAACAGAGAAACTTTGTTGCAATTACATTTTAGACCAAATAAATAAATAAAAAAGAGTAAATACCAAAAGTCATTTTCAAATGATTACTTTATTTATAACATTAAAAAGCTGTTCAAACCAACTTAACCCCAGGTGAAAAAAATTACACTCATGCATTGACAGGTCCTTTAATAGATACTGATGACATTGGTGCAGTCGTCTTCCAAAGTTGTTTTTATCCATGAATGACTTGTTTAAGGTTATTTTAGATAAGAAATGCAACTAAAAGCACACGTGAATAAATTTGGTCACGGGATAAGCTGTTCAAAACATCAGCCTCCTGCCACTTCCTGTCGTCTTATTTGTCTGTTTTGACAACTTTAACATCCGGTTGTTGATCACATGACTCATACAATGCAAAAATAATGTTAGTTTCCATTGCAGTTTTGAGAATTACACTAATTTTGAAAAACCACATCATTCTACCACAAAAATTTGAGGGTTTTTTTGTCTTGTTTTGTTTTTCAAAATTGCCGTGTTTCCATGCAGCAAACTTATTTTTGTAATTCCAATTTGTGCAATTATGTGGAAACTGATATGTTGACTTTGTTTTTTTGTGTGTTTGTGAATTTCTTCAAATCAGAGCATGATGTGTTGTTGTTTGAGATAATTTAGCCTACTTCATGATGTCAGACAGGTTCTATTAAGGTGATTTTATGTTTCAGAGTCAGACAGTCGTCGGGACTGGTGCTGATCACAGTTAATTTATAATCTTACAAGGGAGAGATTTATGCTAATATAGAGTCAGGTTCCTTTGGATAGATGTTTCCTCTTTGGTAACAAATCATTCATTTGAAATCTCTTGTTGTTTTTATTCAGGTTATCTTTAATATTAAGATCAGTTTCATGATCTAAAACAACAAGTCTGACAAAAATGAAAAAAAAACTGTATGGAAGTTGATGCTTTTTTTAATCTAGTGTATATTACTGAACTAGCTACCCAAAATGTCTAAAGTTTAAAAAGTGCCCAAAGTATGTGAGATCTTGGAGTTCATGAAGTCAACAAAAAGAGGCTTTGCATAAAAATGTCCATGTGATTAGGTTCAGTAGTGAGCGGCTTGTGAAGACCCTTCAAACTGCACCTGGTCCGAATTCAATCCTTCCAATCTGCTTTCCTTGGACACAGCATCTTCCTCTTATTTGACTTTGGCTTTTTGAGATATGAAGCAGTGCACACTAATACTTCAAAACTGTCTACTGGGAACAGCAGGGTGAGGTGCAGAGACGGGCCTTCTGAGGAAAAGGGATTTATTGAGGTTTGGCAGTCAGGCGAGGAGACAAAAAAACTAAACTGTCTATACAGTAACAATTATGAGACCCTATTAATGCCTTTTTTTGTACCAGTGGTTTGAAAAAGTCAGTCTTAAAGTCTGTCAGGTATTTTTATGAGGGAGTTCAAAGGATTTATGGCACCAATTTTTCTTCATATGGATTCTCTTCTGAACAATGTTGGCAAACATGATTCGTGATCACAAAGTTTAGATAGCGGCCTGGATTTCCATCTGTCCAAAAGTCAGGATGGCCTATGTTTAGGTTTTTACTGCTTAGCAAATGGAGGTGCTTCCAAGGTTAAGAGATAGCAGTAAATTCCTCTGTTTCATGCTATCATCTTTAGTAAGGGCAAATATAAAATTGTGATAGCTTTACTGGTCCTGCAAAGTCCTTTCTGGCTCTAAGTCTGGAAATCTACATCTGCTGGCAAAAACAAAAGTATTCATCAGAGACATGCAGGCATTTAAGTAATCAAAGCTGGAAACAGAGTGTCTGTAGGTTTTGCAGAATGTTCTAAAAGGAGCCATAATCTGAACTGATCCAAAACAGGATTTTGGTTAGCGTGCATGGCCTTTACTCACAGCGACTGTCTGACTCCGTCCACTTTGAAATGAAACCTGGTTTTATTACTTTCCACTCATTCAACCAGACTTCAAAATATACCAATAACTATGGTTAGGAGATTCATTCAGGAGCCAAATCAGAAACTTTGATTTTCAGAACCTGCTTGCTTTAATTCACTGTTTATTTTTTTACTTCTGAACATTATTTCAGGACATCAGACACCTAAACCTCCTCCATAAATATTTCTTCTGGCTTTCTGAAAGCTTTATTTTTTTCCTTGGGACAAAAGAAAAAAATATTCATGAGTGAAAAAGCATTTCAGACAGCTTCCGATCTTCTCAGGAGTGGACATTTCAGCAAATTCACCCTGAGGTCAGACTGTGCGAGACACAGAGAAATAGAAAACGAGATCTCTAACAAGAGTTGGAGTGCAAAATAATTTCTCAGTGAAAAGAATATGGCAGCTCCTTTGCCAAGTTGCGTTTGAACAGATCACAAGACGTCTGGTGCTTCAGACAGATGAAACCTGACTAGAGAAGTCTGTCCATAAAGGACCGATAAACAAGCACTTTCACACCAAGTCAAAAGCACAGTGGTGGAGGTATGATTATGTGGGCATGTTTTGGAGTCAGAGCAGGCCCTGCAGTTATTTAATCAACTATGGACTAACATTTTTTCCCATGTTAGTTCTTACAGTAGTAAGTTTATTTTGTTAGTTTAAAATAAATGTATTGTAAATTTGACTTAGTTCTCTACATTAGAATAGAATAGAATATCATTTATTGCCCCACAATGGTGACATTTCTGTACAACAGCAACAAAGTGACCTCACACAGACAGAATATAAAAACTGTACAAAAAACAAGATACAGGATAAACAAATATTACACTTCAAATTTGAAAACCTTGAATCTCACATGTTTTCCTTCAAGATGTCTGAAATAAGAAAATATTTACAAATTATTTATGTTAATGCATTTTATGCAAAAATATTAGATTTTTAGACGGTTTCACTGAGGAGCTGTGATCAGCTGCGTGTGAAAACAATTAGATAGTCAGCATAGACTCACATCAAGCAGAGAGACTCAGCCGTACACTTTGACAACAAAGATGTTAAAAGACATGTAAAGTTAGAGGTCGACCACAACTGTGTTCTGCAGGGATGTGGTCCAGTAATTGAAGAGGCTTTGGCTGACATTCAGGCCCAGAAATGATTTACGGTGTCCTGATGGGTTTCCCAACTCCCAGACCCAGGCGCTGGAAACAAAGCGAGCCTGCCCAGCCAGAGGCTCAGATGAAGGAGAGGCGAATGATCCCGAAAGCGAGCAAAGTCTGGAGTCTGAATCTCTAATCTGTGCAGCCTGTTGCTCATTGATGAGGTGCAGCAATGATATGCTTCCTTTGTAGTTTCTCTGACAGAACAGTCTGTGATATCCACAAGTTTTTTTCCAAATGAAAAATATTCCTTCCTAATTATAATCCTTTGTGACTTTTAGGAATCCAGTCTTCCTGATGGGGCACCAGGGCAGCTGGTTTGATTTCAAATAATGTCAACTTGAAAAGCACTTTGTTAGGGGTGTTCAAGCAAAAGCCACATTCACTAATCTGGTTAGTGGGTTGGGACTCAGTCCCAGGAGAGGTTATGTGTGGGTGTATCGATGTGTGGTATTTTTTCGGGCTGGATAAGAGGCAGGACATCAGAGAGCAGCCGGGAAGGTCTGGGTTTTCCTGGCACACAATGGCAGGAAGTGTTGCCACACTATAAATGGAAGCTGAAAGAGTTGCTTTTCTGTTACTAACCTGCAAGATTTATGTCTTCATTCTTTTTTTTCCACCTCCAAACTGTGAGAATAGAAGTAAATAAATTTGTGCATGAATTGTATTTGTCCCCCATTTTATAATTAACATGCCTGATCCTTTTTTGTGGTCTCATAAAAGTTTAGCAACTGGATAAAAGGAAAATGAATTAAGCCAAAGTAATTTAGTTCATTTTTGAAACTATTTTTTGAAACAAAGTCCAGAAAAATGCTGTTCTTAACAACAACCAGAAAAAAACCATCAACTGGCTGATGCTAATTTGCTTCTACTCCATTTCATTCACAGCCTTTGTTTGTCAACATGTATCCTTTTTAAACTATAAATGAATAAAATAAATCATCCTGATTCCGAATACGCAAAATTTCAAGGCTCTCCACCTAAATAACGTTTCCAGTGCCTTTATTGACATGGCATGGTCTAAAATCGATGATCTATTATGCTTCCTTGAACAGGTTAGAATAGGTCTATGAGCAATAAAAACAAGTTCATTACATTTTTGGACATTTTCTGCTCAGTTCTGCCTATTTTGAGTTCCTTTCAGAATGAGATGTTTTAGGGCCTCTTGTCACTTTAAATCCAAGAGAGATGCTGCTAACCACACCTCAGCATTTACAATCACATGTGAAAATGGCTGCAAACAAATGAGTAATTTGCATAAGCCTCCTGCACAACCAACAAGTCAACAAAACATTTGTCTTTTCCAGCAGCCATTGTACAGCACAGACAGTAGTAAAACCAGCTGACCAAACATGCTGGAGCTCAACTACGGTTACTAGGTAATGGGCTCAGCAATTGGGAGGTTTTTAAAATGGTTTATTTTCCATTCTGAAGCCTCCAATAATGTTTATTTTGAATTTGTGGTTGTTTGAAAATAATTGCACCCCACAGCTTTCAACGATTATGGTGAAGAACAACTTTCAAGATTGTTTTCCAGGCACTAAAATACATTAACTTATTGTTAAAGAAAAAAAAAAAAGCTGAGTGGCTTTTTAAGTGTTCCTGCTTTTTTTAGAAGGTGTTGAAGCTCAACTGGAAGTATAAAATCATTCAAAAAATGAATTTTCCATAATAGGTCTCTTAAAATTTCAAAGCATGTCAACATACCTCTTTCTCAGTGAGTCAAACAGAACACACCTGCAGTCAATCCTTCATCAAGAGAACAACTACAGCTGTAGCCAGGGCCAGGTTAAAAAAGTTAACACAACAGCCAGCACCCCAGGAAAAGGCATATAAGAAGGAAAAGATTTCCAGAAACCACAGAAATTTAGATCTTAATTCTGCTGGGAATCTTGCAGCTTGCCCTTTATAAATCCAAAGAACGTTCCATTTGGTTTAATATTGTTTGTCTGTCTCAGTTTCCAACAGCACAGGAACACAATCAGCCCCATGATTTTAGTGGTCACTATTATGTTGATGGGGTAATTAATATTACTGATGTGAATCAGAATTGTTTAAATTGTTTATGCACCAATAACCAAATCTAGTCCTGAAACTAAAATCTACCAAAAAAAAAAAATGGAACAAGCTTTCAATGTGGATAAAGTGAAGGTTTACAAACCATAACAAGTAAAGAACAGTTCTTATGTTAACAAGAATAATTGGTTGTTTATTTGGATTTTGACATAGATTGACACAGAATCAGAATGTCCCTGAATTAGAAAAAGTCAGAACTCTGAGAGTAAAGCCTAAGTCTCTTCCATAGAAATCAGATATCTACATAAGTAAAATGAAACTTAATTCAGACCAAATTTTCTTCTTCTTGGTAAGTTAGAATTACACAATTTATTTCTGTTTGCTAAATGTGACAATATGTCAGAGATTTATTTCATAATGTCTTAGAATACAGAAGTTCACATACAGAATGGTTACCATCTCTTCAAACAATGAAAGTCCAGATGATGATGTCATAGGTTAACTGAAGACACACCTGTGGATGTATTTTCAGGCCACCTGGTTCTTATTTTCCCCCAAAGTGGATGTGTTTTACTTTGCCACTGTGTCACTTCCCGTCTCACTCATGACATCCCTGTCAAATTTCTGTGTGGCTCCGATCAAAAGCAGTTGCAGGGAATGGCTGGCAGTCTGCGAGGCCCCATCGACTTTAATGTGTTTTAATTCCTAAAAACATTACTCCTGTCAATTTGCATTTTACACAATCTCATCTGCAAGTTATGTTGAGTCAAAATCTTTATGAATCTGATAAAAATAAAAACTTCTTAACAGATTACAGCAGCAGCACTGTTTTCAAAAACTTCAATAATTTTTTCCTTAAAGGTTTGTCAAAGCCTTTTTTTGTTTTAGAGAAATCAGCTCTGGTGAACGCATTACATCCCTCACTGGCTTGTGTTTTCCCCAGGGCTCCATGGAAAACTCCCCCGTGAACGTTCAAACATCAAGGCCAACGTTAGTAAGAAGAACAGAAGCTGCTGAAACATCTTCTATCCGTACAGAAAAGTGTAGACGTCAGCTTGAGAAACGTACCTTCACCAAACTGCAGCAGAGTGTAACAGCATAAATATTGTTAGCAATTTGAAGTTAGCGTCAGCTCATTGCTAAAATATACAACATATCACGAGATGGTTATTTTTAGAAGCAGACTGAGGGAGAAAATAAATGAAAATATTAAGAAATACTCCGGAGTTTTATTTTGGGGTTAAAACTTTTGAACGAAATTCTGTGGATTGACCTTTTGCCCTCCGAACCAGACAGATATGATGTAGTCTCTGGCTGCAAACTCAGTCTTTCCTCACTTCAGTCTTTAAACCTACGATAAATCATTATAACCACCTTAATTTCATGCATTTTACTGTTTATTCTCCCTCATGTGGAGTTAAATGGTACACTTGCAAGATAAAATGAGTAAATCTTCCAAAGAGCTCATTTTACAGTGCTCCGTTTCAGAGGCATATTTTATCAAACTGCTGCCTGACAGCCAAGTAATCGTGCATTAAAACTGCATCCTCAACTCGGCTTTTTCACAGGAAAAAGTGATACCAGTCCAAGTCTGCAGGGAATTTGTGCTTCAAGTGGTAGAAACAGATTTTACAGCTGGTCTGAAAGACTTAGGCATGATAGAACAAGTCAAAAGTAAAGAGAATGGATGAGATCGGTTTTAATTCTCTTACGTTATTGCTGGAATCTGTGCTTTTACCATTTACATTTTTTCAGTTTTTTTGCAAATCTGCGAAACCTCAACAGGTTTTTGGTTCCTTTCTGTACGACAGAACACAACAACTTAAAGATACTCATCTTTTAGGAGTAACCCGCTCACATATCTTCTCACCCATAAATTGTTGCCCCCTCTTTAAGCTGAGCCCTCGGTCCGGTTTCTGGATGAAATAAATCTCACCAGCAGCTGAGATGTGAGCCAAGGGCGGATGCTGTTTTTGTGGGTCAGTCTGCCAAGAGCTCGGCTGCGATAGTCAAGCTGCTCTGAGAAGATGTGAATTCTTAGAAAAGCAAAGGGTGACCAAATAACAATTAGAGCAGAGAATCTAAAGACTTTTCTGGTTTTCATGGTTGCAGATCTGACTCAACCCGTACTTTTTTCTGATGACTCTTTTCCAACTTATGATGCAGTTCATCAGACGGGGTCTTTAGATTCATAAAAGCTATATTGCAGTGAGAAATTATATTACAAAGCCATGTGTACTTGGTTTCTTGTAACCTAAACATAATATGTTATAATAACTACAACTTTTTTTCTAAATGATGTAAAAGACAATTAATAGAAAAATGTGTGCAGATAATTGCAGGCATTACGCACTGAAAGCAGGGTTAAATTGTAGGATGAGAAGAAGTAGCGTGCACAGATTTTCTCTCAGTCCACAGCATCTGGAATCAACATGTCCTGCTGCTATTCAAACAAGCTGATTGGATATCAACACAAATCCTGGGATTGTGATTGTTAATGTTGCTAATACAGCACGAGGAATCTTGGACAGGTTGTGGAATGATAATCATTATGCCCGCCGTGACTCACTCAGCATAAACATTAGCTTAGCTCGTGGATACTTCAGGCCGCCTGCACCTGTTTGCATGTCACAAGCTAATTCATAACTCTTTGAGCGCTGCATAGGGAACACATGTCCACCCTAAATGAGTCCATATGGACAAATATGGTTGTAGAGAAGATTTGGGTGGATTTCACGCTCACTGTTGTAAATTAGCTCTTCATCACTCAGGATGTAATAAACCGTGGATCTAATTTGAGCCATAAATTTCACTCACAACAGCTTGTACCAAGGATGGGCGTTTAACTACGGACTTAATTACTGCACTGCCACATGCTGCTTGGTTTGTGAAGACAAATATTCAGTGTTTCACTCTCGGTATAAATCTCTAGTTTAATCAGCATAACCTCCTCAGGACTTTAAAAATTACCACAGTTACTACACCACATGGGAAGAGTCTCGCTCCATTCTGAAGCATCTTATATTGTTTATCTTCAACTTGTGCTTGTGTGGAAGTGAATGCATCTCACAGCGATTATGGTGACAAAAAACTTTTAAACAACTCCACTTTGGTTTCATTTGTCCAAAGGACAATATTTCAAAAGTCTTGTGGAACTTTGCAAGCCAAATATTCGCGTCTTCTTTCTTCATACCATAACAAACAACCTGTTCTCTCTTTCTGCCAAAGCTCGTGGTTTTATAGAGGTGGTCACAATTGATGGTGGAAATCGACTGGAAATCACAAGATTTTCTTCCTACAAAAATAAATTCTTTGAAAGGCAGCGCTTTTAATTTCACCCACTAGATTTACCATCTGCTAAAAATATGTTTATATATCAACAAGTACCATGATTATTTTTTTATTCATTCTAAAATGGATCAAAATCTTTTTCCTTGATTCTGCTCTACATGACTACTCTACTGCATCATAACATGCTTCATTGTTAACGATAGAAAAAATACAGCAGCTTTTATTTTCACAGATGACTGAGCTCGTCATGGTGAAGCTTTTCACTCCTTTCAGAGTGATTAAAGGCGAAACAAAGAGCCATCCTCCTCTCAATGACTTTGAACTTTCCTCTAAACAACTCCTAGATGCTGGTTCTCACGAACGAACACCCCCAGAGGTGAAATTTGTGAATCAAGCTGCAGATTGAGAATGCAAACCTCCCCATCATCGCCCCCTCCATCCCTGAATAAAAGCGTTAATTAGCTCCGATGTCCAGGCAAATATTCATACCGATGTTCTTCTGAATGTGAGGAAATTAGTTGCTTGGATAAATTTTTCTCCAGTTAGTCTGAAATACCATAAGAGAAATTAGGATACATTATCTGCTTTTTGATGTAGTTTCATCTGAACAGTAAATCAAGAGGTTTGTACACGTTTTAATTTCAAACATGGGAATCCCGTCGCTTTCACAGTGGAGGTGAAGCCATGCGGAAACTTCTCTTCCTGGATGGGATTCGGCGCAGCAGGGACCAGTTCAGAGTTGATTCTGATTGCACTGATCAAAAGAAGCACCACATCTTAATATTTCACCACAGGGAAAGAACATACAACTTCAAAGACCCACCATACTAATCCCATTTGGATTAACAAGAAAATATTACAGACATATTATGAACAAACCACTAAAACAGGAGTTAGTGCTGCGCTTGATAACACAACGAAGGATGCAGGTGTATTTTACTCATCTGGATCACTTCATACTCTCAAACATATAAATCTTTTACTGAGCATAATATTATAGATTTTGGCAACAGCTTGCGTTTCCCATTTGCTTTGGTTCATTGCACAGGTTACTCTTTGTTCAGTTTAATTGTCATTCCAGGGCACATTCCCCAGCTTGGTTTTGATTGGTTCATGATGGTCAAAACGGTGGAAAATGAGCACGCTATGATCACGATGAGCCCGAAGCCACATTTTGTTCACTATGATGCTGAAACATTTGAGATCAAAACTGAGAGGTGACGTCTTTTATACAAAGGTAGTTATCGCTTGGAAGGATCTAACATTGGTGTGACAGCATATGGTGCCTTGTAAAACTATCAAACTTTTCCACATTTTATCATGTAGCAACCAAAAACCTCAGTGGGGCTAAACCAACACAAAGTAGTCATAATTGTGAAGTGGAACAACGATTATATATGGTTTCCAAAAGTTTACAAATAAAATTTGAAAAACTGTGGTACACATACGTATTGAGCCATTAAGAGTAAATAATTTATAGTGTCATCTTTGGCCAAAGTTACAGCTGCAAGTCTCTGGGGGTCTGTTTCTACCAGTTTTCTGCATCTACAAACATTTGGACGTGACTGAGCAGCCTATGGGGACGCCATCTGGCCCAGATTTCATTTGTAGAAGATGAGTTTAATTTTATATTTCAATTTTATGTTTCAATGTTGTATTATGATTTTAGAAATAATCTGTTCATCCAGATTAAGCAGAAAAACCCTGATTTTTCATTTTTTTACACTGTCTGATGCACATTATGTTTAGTTAGGTATTTAATGAGAAGAATTATGTGTTCATATTTATTGAACAAGGGTTGGCATTGAAGACTGAGGGTTTGTAAACTCAATAGGATATAATTTTGTTGTAGAACTCAATCTTTTGTAAAAGTTTTATAATGTTTGGGAAGCTTGTTTAGTGGCTTTGGCATAATTTCAGACATATGATAGATATTGTCCATGGTGCATGACAAAAAATAAAATAAAAAATATGATTACAAAAAAATTTCAAATACGAATTTTGTAAAATAATTTCTGTGGTGTCTTCATGTTTAGGGACTTCAATGTTATTTTAAATGATCTTTTTTAAGGACATAGCTAATGTAAATGTACAGAAGAGCGTCTACTGATGTGTACAGCAATCTCCTAAACTGTGCTTTATTACAAGAAAAATAACAGAAATCGGCTAAGAATGATTATTGTCCTTTAATGTTATTGATACTTTTTACAAATATTCTGTTTACAGCCATTTGCCAGCTACCATACAGGACAACCCTGATTTTAGCTGTAATGTAGCTCTGTGTCACTTGTCCCTCTGATCTTTCCTACTTAATATTCATTACAAAAACAAAAGGTCAGACTGTTTACATCAACAAGTGTGCTAGCAATATTTGCTGGCTTACTTTTTTGACTTGTGGGACACCTTGGAGCTAAAATCAGACTCCTCGCTGTCATTCTTAGGGATTCAGCTTCAACATATGGAGGTTTGTGAAATACACACAGTCACAGTACTCGTTAATTTGGTCAAAACAGGCCTCTTGTTTTCCACTTTTCTTCTTACAGCGGGTCTGGACCTTCAGCTCCCACTTTTTACTGATTGGGCCGATTGAAATTCTACTAGAGAAATCAAAGTCAATGGGAGAAATCCCAGATGGAACATCAAAAGGAGATGAGAATTGAATGGATTTGCATTGGCCAGGCTAAATATACTTTGATATTTCCATAAAACTTTGAAATGTTGGCACATTTCCAACAAAACAAACAATCATACTAATACTATATGCTTTTGGAGAATAGCAATAAATAATTTTAACACTCTGTGATGACTGGCCCACCTGTGAGGTCAGTTTCTAAAAGTCTCAAAAAACTTTTTTCTTACTAAACACAGATAAAGACTAAAAAAAACTTTATATATCTATTAGCTTTACTGGCACTAAGTACAGATCCGTTTCCTTTTAAAGAAAACACTGCTGTTGCATTTTTGTTAATGATTGCTGAGATCATTGAGCAGTCCAATGAGATAATTTTTTAATTAAATTCCCCAGTTTTTTTTTTTTTTTTTTTCTCAGAGACGGCTGATAGATGTTGCAGTAAATTGTCTGGATAGAAAAAACATGGATTATCTTGCAGTTAATATGAATTTTACCATCACTCTTTGCTCCTCTTGGATTTCCACACATTCACATCTCAACTCCTTTTATGTTGGTGATAAGAGTTGGAACAAGAACGGCATTCAATCCTCTGCAGGCTTGGTGGGTGTTCAGATTTTCTACATATAAGGACATTAAGACAAAAACAAAGGGATACATTCAATTATTAATCATTCATACATAATTTATAGACCCTAAGTTATTTGAAGGTCTTACAAGGTCAGATGCATCCTGTTGAACTCCAGAGCAAAAAATCTGTGACAATTTAAAGCTCTGACTTTCACATCTGTAGCTTTTTACACCACCAAATATTCAACAGGAATGCCAATTTCATCAGACACAGACCTTTATTTGACTCTTTATTTTGAATTTAAAACATTCTCCAGAGTGAGCATGTGGCTGCTAGTGGGCACAATGTTGATATATGAAAAACACTCCAGTAAAGGAATCTGTTGTTAGTTATTGTGGTTTTGGTAAAGAAACAATTTCCTGTGTTTGAGACTAAACAATGAATATTATAGACCCACTGCAAAGAAACTACAATACATCTGCAAATACAAAACCAATCAGTGTGTTACCCTAAAGGTGTGTTCATTTATATATGCATAGTTTACATTTATTTCATAGTTTAATGCAGTTTTTAGCCTGTTTTGAACATAAATATTCATCTTCTTATGTAAATGATTAAATCCAGAATTATTTATAACACTCCTGCAGAAAAGGAGCTTTAAATGTTATATTTGGGGTTGAATCCATGTCAATTAGACTTCCTTCTCACATGTGCCACAACCCTCAATATATGGATGCCTGGGGAACTAAAAGTGCTTGTTTTGTTTTTTTATTTATTTATTTATTTTTTTAATATACATCATCATATATCTCCAGTGTGTTCTCAGTGTTTCCACAGTTCACCGTATGCTATAATCAATTAATTAGCTTATTTTTATTGGCAACATAATTGATTTTGTTTGTGTATTTACTAGCAATCAATTAAAATGACAGGTTAATCACACTAGTGCTGTGAATAATCACAATTAAAGACTACGCTTTTGTAAGACTTAGATGTAAAAATGCATATTTTTGAAAAAATGCTTAAGAAAATGTTTTATGTTTCACTTGTTTTTGCAGCTTTGGGTTGTTGAACGCAGCAGAAGACAGTGTAATGGGCTGGAGTGAGCTAAGTAACCCTCCACCAGCGAGAGACTTTTACATCAAAATAGAAAATGCAATATAATTAATCTGCACTGTGCATTGATAATGCATTAAACTTTGTAGATTAATCGCATGCATTGACAGCAAAGGTCCAAAATATTCTTACTCCATCATTCAGCAGGAGCTCAAAGTAGATCTTCTGCTTCTCCCCCACACTGGGAGAAATCAGTTGACATGGTCTGGGTATCTGGTCATGTTGCCTGCAGGAAACCTTCATTTGGAGGCGATTCATGCATGCCCCATTAGAATGAAACCTCGGTGCCAACTCAGAACTCTCCAGAGGAATGATGTATCCCTTCTGATCGCAGAAAAAATGCAGTAAATGGATAGATGGATGAAGTACTTTAGCGTTGAAAGTAGTCTGAACTACTCCTGCACCCAGTTTCATAAGAAATACAGAATAATTATATTTTAATAGCATGGAAGTAATAAAGTGCAATCTTCCTACAATTCTTGTTTTCCTTTTTATGTCCTAGTTTCCACTCACAGTATATCTTATACTTGACACACAGATGATTTATGCATATGTCCTCACCTGCTTTTTAAGTTAGGAACCATTAGCTATATGGAAAATCTTATGGAAAAGACTGCATGTAACCCTAATATTTATATGTTCACATGCATTTTACACTCCTTTCAAACTGAACTGAATATACATTCATAACATAAACATGCTTGAATGAAATACGTTTGTGATGGCTTGCTGTTCACTTGCCAATTTTCCTTTTTGCCAGACTTTCATTGAAAGTGCTTTTAGCAGTGCTTCAGGATATAAACCAAGCTTAACAGTAAGATGAACAACTTTGAAGTCTTCAAGATGAAAAGTTTTGGTTCTTAATCATTAATCATGCCCTTGAAGCTGGAAAGTTTCTCAGCTGAAATGCAAAAAGGTTATTTATAGTATGAATGATAATGTGGATTAATCTGGGCCAGACCCCCTGTGGGATTTCCAAAAAACAAAGACGGTACATGGAGACGCTGCTTGTAGTCCAGCATCAGCAGAGAAGCTCCTTTGTGAAAACTCAGTGAGGTAATTGGACCCCAATCACTATAAACAAACTGGTGGGATAATAAAGGTTATATAAACACAGAAAATGTGACAAATAGCTTCATTTTTTAGTATCTCATGCAATATTTTTTTTAATTACAGAGCCTAAAATTTGCAGACTGCTCCTTTTTGCAGATCTTTAAAAAGGCTGAAGAATGTGCTGCATTGTGTGCTTCCTGACATGCAGTCTGTTTTGTTGCACAGCAACTTTCCTCTGGTTTTACAGTTATCTAAACAGCTGGAATAGACACCAGATGTTGAACTATACAAAGCAAATAATAATAATGGGAATCCATTGAGAGACTATCATTTTGAATCTTTTGGGTTAACATCTACAACTCCCTATATTTCCCAGTTTCTGAAAGCTGTGTAAATGTTAAACAAACCCAAAGACATGAAGGAACAAAAGCCTGCAGGGAATATTTTATCTGTTACTCACGCTGCTAGAAGGTCGTTATCCCCTTGGATTAAATTTATCGTTGTTTAATTTAGATGATGTTTTTGGAGTCAACCATGAGTGTTGTTTGATAAAAATATTAGCTGCTTTTGAAGTCTGAAAATGATAAATTGATTATGGCGGATAAACCGATTTATTCCTTTGTTTCTAGAGAAGTAAAGCCATTCGCTTCATTTTAACTGTGTCAGTAGTCTGTGATTAATTAGCCATGGTGCAGACACACACATCCCTGAAAGTCTCCAAAACGCCTTCCAGCTTGTTAGCCCAACCTGCCAACTGCTGTTAATGTTTCCACCTGTTCCTCTGACGACAAAAGCAGTTCCTTTCTCTTTCATCTATGCAAGCTTCATCATGCCAAGCTGAGTATTGCAGACAGCCTGTTCGCTTCCCAGACCTGTCAAATCACTACATATCAAGCCAGTTTAACTATGCAGCTCCAAAAAGATTGATTATTAGAGCAGTAACACAAAGCCTATGAAGTGGGGGAACTGTTCTTCTTCTCCTAATGTTTTCCAGTCTTATCAAAATTAAATTAGTGAGGTTTTTTTTCCACCTGTTTCAACTCATCCTATAAAATGGCAGCCATCTTCCTTTTCTCAGCCGCACCTTTGCTCCACTGTGAGCGAACGCTTTGTTTTATGTCACCCAATTGAAAGTGTGAACATTAATCTACAGCTGTAGACGCGCTGACATAGTTTGTTAAACTGTGGCTGAATAATTTAGGAAAGTAAAAGTGAGGTACAGCAGATAGACAGATATATAACAAACATCTTGAGCTGCTGAGTTAGCATGACTATAAATCAAAAGCCCATTGAAGAAACTACACAATGTGACAAATCTACAGCTACAGAGAAACGACATTCAAGGACGACTAGTTTTATGGCACCAACCACTTCGAAAGCACAAAGTGTAGAAATGAAGACTCAGTATTACTTGTTTTTTCCTGCAGAGACTACAACATTGTTTTTTTGTTGTTTTTTTTCAGTTTGTGTATTTTTGATATTTTATGCAATTCAGAACAAAAGCCAAAAAAAAAAAAAAAAAAGAATTTGAGAGAAAGTACAAAGCTGGTAATTAAGTTGAGTAATGGATCATGAGTACTAGAAGCTCCTGAAAAGAAAATATGTTGGTGGTTTGGTGGTATGTCTTTGTGTTTATGTCATCATAAAGATGCAAAGATTTTAGCAATGAACTGAAGGAACAAACTGTTGCTAACCATTAACCTGGAAAGAGTTATAAGACTATTTGATGCATTTGAAAAGTCATAATTCTGCAAAGTGAAAGAGCAAATGGAAAACACATACGACAGCTGTCACTCTTCCCAGGATTTCTCAAAAAGTTCACATAAAAACTAATTTATACAAAACCCAAACTGAATCCAAAACTATAAATCTGGCTCTACTGATGGATTATTTCACTTATAGCAAGACATTTTTCTCATGCTAAGTGAAATAATCTGCCATGTAACTGTCATTATTTTCACCAATATTAAGGAATTAAAACAAGCTCCTATAGCTTGCTTAAAAGTTACTTGTGTGCTAAATTTGTCTTTTGGAAAGTAGTATAATGAAATATTTACTCAATCAATGCAAAAATTATTGGTAAGATTTTATCTTTTCAGCATGCACATGGATGTTTTTACAGTGTGAATAACTATGCAATCAATTATTTAATATTTTGATTAAAATGGCAGTCAGGAGTGATGGCACCAACAGGACCCACACAACTGATGCTAACTTGAAAGCATGTTAGTGGAAGGTGATGTGTGGGCTTGTTTTGCAGCCACAGGACCTGGGGAATCTGGTACTTATTGAACTTGCTGCTATGACACTCAAATTTTCCCACTGAGGGGCAATAAAAGAATATTTATTCTAATTTCTAAAATGGGAAGCCATCTGTTTGACAGCTGAAGCTTAGCCTTGGCTATAAAACTATCATTGGTTTAAGTGGTGTTGGACCAAAGAGGTAATGTAGTTTAAAACACGAGCACATCTCAGTAACAACTGTACAGCAAGGAGTTAATGCAAAGAAGAGCATGAATACTGGAAGGAGCAGGTGGTTGAACAGCAGACAGGTGACAAATTATCTGAAGGTGCAGCAGCAGAAAGAGAGAGGACAGAGTTGACACAGAACTCAAATAAACAATACAGAGGAACACAGAGAACATAAGCGAGCAAATTGGACTCGGGAATAAATGGAGCCATAAAGAAACACAGAGAGCTAAGTATGAAAACACAGCAGTAACTCAAGGCGAGAGAACCAAAGCAGCCACAAAACTAAATGTGCCGTCCTACAGATCATGACAGACCTGCTGCAGTGATCTAACAGACATCAAATAATACTGGGATTATTATTTTCCTTTAAATTATTGTGGATAAACATTCAAACTCTGGAATAAATTAAATACAAAAGAGTCAAATGCCTCTTCGGTTATTCATCATGGATAACAGTTTGGCTCTATTTTTGGTTGCCTTCCAATTTCCTCTTGTTGGCGCAACATAAAAATTGGTCCTGCACAGCAACAGGAAGAGTCAAGGCTCAGAGACATTGACCTGTAACTTTCTGGGGTTCAACAATTAACTGCCATCATGACCACACACAAAAACCTCTTCACGGCCACTCATACGGACTTTCGACAGTTATGACTCTGATTAAACAACTTTAATCTCTGAAATAGACAGGGATTAGAGTGTTAAAGATCACTGCCATCAATCCTTCATTTTCACCCCCCATCTGTGTCATCTGAACTGTTTCAAATCCTCTCAAAGGCTGGGCTCTGTTGTAGCGAGAGTCTTCCTGCTGGGATCGTTCTCTGAACTGTACCGTGACGTCTAACTCAAGCAGACACGTTAACATGGGCAAAGAGTTTAATTATGCACCATAGGAACTTATAAATGACACATTTTGGGACTTTTTCTGTTTCTAATTTGTGTGGGGATGTTGCTGGGGGATGAGTCAAGTTTGAATGTTTTCCATGCTGGTTCTTTGTGATGCTAACACATGTGAACAATGGAAGAGGATGCAGTGAATGGAAGAGGATTACACTCTGGACTGGTAAAGTCCAGAGTGTAATAAAATCAGCAGGAAATTATACTGAAGTTTGACTCTTGAACACCCTTTACCTATGAGTTGAGGTGTCTAGTTAACAGGCTATGAGCTGTCAATTATTTAGGAAACTCAGAAAGCAGTAACAAGCATTTTTAGAGCAGGTTTCTGATTTCATTTATTTCAGGGAGTTGTGACCCATAACCCCTGCAAATACTGGGGGCCACTGTACAGTTAAAGCTCCTGGAAGTATCTCATTTAAAGCTGTGTCTCTGTAACACGACAGCTGCAAAATAAAAATACTGACAATCCTAATGGAAAAAAAAAAACTAAACATCAAGTTTGCTGCATAAATACAACTCATGTCCTTTGTAGTAAACCAGAATCATCACATAAAACTGTGGGATAAGTTCAGGGTAGTTGCCTCATTTTATTATTTGGACAGGTTGCTATAGTTAAAAGATTACGTTATCTAATGTTAAATAGCTTGGAACAAAGCAGTTTTGAGTTTCACCAAAATAAATTCCTGAATGTTTACTGAGCTTATCACAAGTAACAAACACAAGTATATGTGGACTGCTCACGGTCACTGTTGTTTTAAAAATAATCTAAGGTTTCCATTATGCTTTTTCTTAAAAGTGTTCATGCTTTGTTAAAATTTTTAGTTTTATCCAAAGTCCAAGCTGTGCATCTGAAAGAGATTTTCAATAACGTGTTCTTGGAACAGTCAGCTCTGCAGGACCAGAGGCTTAGAGGTTGGTTTTCTGCATCTTTTCATGTTAGAAACATGAAATTAGTATGTCACCCTGAGAATATCCTCTCCGGACGACTTGCAATGATGTGTAATTTTTCACTTACAGGAATCTGACATCATCGTAGGCTTGATTTATGCCATTTGTTCCCACTGCAACGGCACCAGATCTCACATTACTTATGTTACAGCACATCATGCTCATCTGGACATCAATTGTTCACATAACACCTCAATGTTTTTCTTAGCTGTTTAAAAAACATCTTTCATTTTAATGCATTTACTCAGAAGTGTTACACATTCCTTTTCAAACCTGCTTTTCTATTCTTCGCTACTAAAGGAACCCAAAAGAAGTACTTTTTTAAATACTTGTAGCAATAACAAATACCTATATCATCTAATACAGTAATTCAGTTGGGCTTTAATCTTATTCAGAGGTCTCCAACTCCAGTGCTCCAGTGCTAAATTAGATCTTCAGCATATGATTATACCAATAAACTAAATTTATTAGTTTCAGGTTTTTTGGACCATGGATGCATCTAAAAGTTGCAGGACAGTAGCAGACTGTCGCTCTTTTGGTTTGTAATATTTTCACGCAGGACTGTATTATGATTCTTTGAAGTGGTTTTGATCAACAGATTTTCAAGCCGAAGGTCTTTCAAAGTTTGCCCTAATGTGGCTTCAGCTAATTCTCCTCTGAATGCATATTGTTCACTGTGTGCCTTACAAAATGAGAGAACAGAAAAATAAAAGGCAAGAGAAGAAATCTTCTGCCAAAGAAATACATAAAACATTGCCTGAGTTAATCATTGATCAGAGTTAAATCTCTTTAGAACAAAAACTTAATAAATTAAAATAGTCTGGATGTTCTCGGCTGAAAATGGGTGAAAAGTGTGCCAAAAATCTGAATAAAAACACTCCTGTGTGAAAGCCTGGAAAAGTACTTTAAAAGAACACAGATTTTGAGTAATTAAAAACCAAAAATGTGGACAGGAGGAATTACTCATTTATACCCAGATTTATTTATAACTACCTCTTATTTTTTTGTAATGTCATTTAAAAGTATAAATGTGATCTTCTACACTACATGTTATCTGGCACTGTTTTGGTTACTTCTGCCAGTCGGTCTGCTTTATCAGTGTGTGAATGTGTGCTATAATGTGTCAATGAATATAATATATTACAGCTTACAATATATCTTTCACCAAGTGAGTAAGTTCCTCAACCTTGGTGATTTAATTCAGCTCAATAACAGCTGAAAATGCTGCAACAGGATGGGACTATTGCATTTCGTTTTTTTTTAATTATTATTTATTTTGTTTTTCAATCATATAAAGCTGTGAAATCTGCTTCTTGTGGATGAAATTTATACAGGATGGGAGTATTTCTCTCTTGGTGAACGTAGAAAGCAACAGTGATATATTCTAAGTTCATGAAAGCAGTGTGGTTGTTGTGTTAAGCAAAACGAACCGTGGAAATCCAACAATGTGAAATGGTTATTATCATTTTATGGCAGAGTATGTGGAAATATGTACTGTGTATCATCACTTCTGTTGATACCAGAATCCCTTAAAGCTGCATTATGGCGCTCATCGCTGCCTAGACGATTACGTTGCAGGAGTAAAGCGAAGTTTTATGACCCTGCTCAACTGTAGCTCGAATGCAGCTGCAAAAGCCTTGAACTCTTCAGGAGGCTTGGTGCGAACATTTATCAAGCTCTGGAATCCAGTGACACAACAATCCCTCCAGACTTTGTTAGGATTGCTACACCTGCCAGGTTTTATTAATCCTGCATGGCATACACACATGGGTGATGGATGTGGCAGATTTACTACTTGTTGGTGTTTAATTCAAACCCACTCCTCAGAGAGAGTGTTGCAAGCCTAAAAAGGCAACTCTATAATGTAAACTGTAACAGCATTGATGCATGCATATATAAGTCACATATGAATTTACAAAACTAAATCATTTGTTGTAGTAGCAAATTATACAGATGAGCCTTACATAACAGGACAAAGGCTTTGTGTTTCCCTTTTTTCCTACATTTCCATCATGAATTATGTCTTAACCATGGGTACGTGTAAGATCTTGAAAGAAGAACAGAGTTCATGCTCACCAGTAAAACCATAAAAGGTAGTCTCCTTGTTGATCAATGTTTTATAATCTAGATCAAGCAACTGGTGAAAAAAAATGACTTGTAACTTAGCCTGTTGTCTCCAGAGGCAGGAAGAAGTAACATCTTCGTTACTGCAGATGAAGGGAAACATCTAATGAAGAATGTCTCAAACTCCAGTCTTTGTAATTCTAGATACATCCCTACCCCAAATCAGCTCAATCAAATGAATAGCCTTTACCAGGTCTTTGCCAAACCTGATAGCATGCCAAAGTTGTAACTACATTAATTTATTCAGCTGGGATGTCTCTAAACTTTGCATGGAAGTAGCTCTAGAGGGCTGGAGTTGGAAACCTCTGATCTAAGGATATTAGAGGAACTAATAAAACTGGGTTAAAACCTCTTATACCCTCAGGGGGTATAAATAAATTTAAACTTAACATTTTGGGCAAAACCTTTATGCGGAATAGTTTTTGAAAGATCAAAGCCTCTTTTAGCGGATAATAAAAAATAAAAAAAAATTTAAAGGCACGTGGAGCCTTTGTTTACAGAGCGAGCCGAGGTCCCGTGGCAGCTGGACCCACCGGTGGGTCCGTCGGGTTCTAGGGGTTAAGAACCGTCCAGCACATTATTAAAGCCTGTAAGGAAAGTAGGGAACCACTGCTTCTGAGAAAGAATTGTGGTTGGAAACACATGATCATTGATGATATCCACAGAAAAAGGCTTCAGTCTGCAAGGGAGATTAATGATTAAAGTCAGGACCAAGGGAAGACAGTCATGTAGTACGACCAGAATTGCTATCTTCCAGACTAAGAAGAGAGTCAGATGAAGTGATGCAAACATCATGCATTGGGTCTGCTGTACAAGCCTGTGGGTTCAGTTACAGAACCTTAAAGGTCCAGTATGTAACTTTCATAAAATATATATAACTCTGTGATTCACAGACAAGAATGGCACCTTATTAAAGCTACACCTTGATATTTGACTCATGAGCACTGCAGGACGGTGGAGCATTTCTCCCTTCAGAAGCAAAGAAGAGCTGCAAGGCTCAAATTTGACAGGACCAGCAGCGATAAAATGGAGTAAAACTCCCTGAAGTGAACTTCTCTCTCTGTGTGCCACAGCTGTGCAGCACAGAAGCCAAATGTGAGTGCTCAACCGTCTCTGTGTACAAAAAGTCATGTACCATTTAAGATTTCAGCAGGTTTGTTTTGAATCGCTATGAGTAGAAAATCCCACATGTGTGGTTCACTGTTTGAACTCTCCTATTTTACTTTAAATCACACATTGTGCTTGCTTGTGGTTAGCTTGTTTATTTCTGGGAGACAGCTTTACGATGATTATGACACGGTTGAGTAGATGAACTCCATGGTGGGATACTCCCCATCACCACGCTCCTGAGTTAGGTGAGTTTATGGACACGCGAACAATAACATAGATTTCTATACTTCTCTCTATACTTACAGGCACATCTGGACTGAAACAGCTGCAAGACGTTTTCAAAACTGATTATAAATCTAAAGTAACTGAGTACAGTCAACAAATGTAGACCAAGGATCAGCATTCATAGAACAGGCCTTCCCATGTTGCTTCAAATCCAGTGTCCAGTGTGCTTCAGATCTCCTAAAATGGAGGACATCATAACTCCTCTGAGCAGGCTTCAACACTATTGTTGTGCTCTTGTAGTCAATTTTTACAATTGCCAGTGAAATAAAAAGAAATTTATACTTTTTGTCGTAACTGCTCCACCATTACCTTCCATGTTTACTTCTGCAAACAATGAGCGCTCTCTCTGCCTGTGATGTTTTTGGATCCTCTGCTGCGCATGAAGGACATGTTTACATTGTTCCGATCACTTACAAGTCACACATATTTGGAAATCTGAATGAGCATTCCCAAAGAAAATTAGATTTCACAAAAAATTAGAACTGAGCATCTTAACCTGTAGTGTGAACGTAGCCTTTGTTGTAGCTACAGAAAGGCATTTTTGCTCAAATTTTTGCAAAGGGTTGGGGGTTGGCTTTTTCTTCTCTGTTTGATTGATTAGAGTTCTTTGAAATTAAATAAGCTCTAATTTCACAGCAACGCCTCAAGGAGCCTTTAGGTAAATCTGTGTGTGGCCCTTTGCTCAACTCACACGTGGAAAGGTTAACTACTTTGCAGGAATGAGAACCAGAAGGTGACTTCTTCAGCATGAGAGCCACTCAGAGAAAAGGTGCTAATCTCTCTGCCGTCATTGGCTGTTTCTGGAGTCATTCACATTCACCTGTTGACCTTGGTACTGATCTCTGCCTTATTTAGCCTCCAGGGAGTCTGTAGACGCCACATGTTTTCCATCACCCGCCATGCATCTCCACTGTATGGCTATTGTAAGACGCAGTTTTTACTGCCGGAGCAGAACAATGCCTTTTTGACACAATCCTCGCTGACTAATCCGGTGTGCCAAAGATCGCACAATTTTCACTGCAGAGACGTTCCGATCAAGGTTTACCCTGGGATGCAATAACGTCAGACTCTGCAACAGGAAATCCCCAGTGATCATGAACACACAACTTCTATTCAACGCAGCAACTGGAGACTTTATTTTTGTTTGAGGGGGTGCCACACACAGCTGAGGACAGTGCGTGTTTCCCTGCTGCGTTGCACACGGCCATGGGTTTTGGAGATTAATGAGTTCATAGTACTCTGACTGGTTTGGCTTCAGATAAAGCCATTTACTCTCTTTAGAAAGTATATTTGGCTTTTAATTTAGCTGATTCCACATAACTACCTGATGAAGCCCTTGATTCACAGGGGCTTTGGCGACCTACAGCACGGGGCTCACGCGTGGCGGCAGATTTAAGCCCACGAATGTTGTTGCAAGATGTCTGGGAGAGCAACAGTATGCTTAGCAGCTGCTTCTGAGGGAGAAATCAGCCACATAAGAGATGGTTTCCAAAAACAGAAGGCAAACAAAAGAGCATGTGGAACAGTACCTTGGCTCCAGTTTGGATTTTGTTGCCTGAAAGGCTGTTTTAAAGCACATATTTTCCATTTGTTTCTCGAGAGCCTCATTTCCTGTGAGTGTGAGTGACCTTCCCTCACCCTCAGCCAGTCTCTATTACCAGCAGCGCAGCAGCCAGCTCACCGTTGGTAGAGGAAACAATGACGACAGGAAGCTAGCGTCCTCGCCACAATGCCAACTCCTCCTAACCGGATTTATCAGATGCTTCCTTTCAGCAAATGTAATTTTCATGGAGATAAAAGATAAAAATTATCAAATAATGCAGCTACTTTCAGCAACAGGAAGTAAACAAAACTGAGTTTTTGCAGCAGTTAAAGATTTGTGTTTGCGTGTAAGAGGATAGTAAATGTCTGGATTTTAAATCTTAAATGACAGGTAAGCAGGAATGTTGCACATGTGACTAACTAGTTTTGGGGGGGAAGTCCTGCATTGTGGGAGACCAGCTTCCTGAGGGTGAAGAAAAGGGCATGTCTGTGTTACATTATAATCACGACAAACAAAGAAAACTTATTTGCCATCAACATAGTTTCTGTTTAAATTCTCTGGATTCATTCCCTCATTACTACCAATTAGTTTTTGAAACAAGACAGATGTTTTTAAAGTTATGTTTATGTTTATGAGCTTTGTCCACTGATATACATTTCCATTCACGAGAACAGATTTATTAAAATGCGTTGCATTACGTCAGGATTTTGTATAAGCGGTTGTCTTTTGACTGTTCAGTCATTGGGGAACTGTCCACAATTTGAATTGTCCTCATTATAAATAATGTTCAACATGCCATTGATTAAGAAAATGTAAATAAAACTAATATTCGAGCAAAGGTTTATATATATATATATATATAAATATATATATATATATATATATATATATATATATATATATATATATATATTTTTTTTTTTTTGTTTGTTTTTTAAATAATGTTTCTTTAAGTTTTTTATTGTACTTTGTGAGATCCCTGTCTCACGAAGTGGGTAAATTTGGATTCTGCAGAAGCAGTTTTGAGAGTGCGGAAAAAAATATTGAAATATACCAAAATGATTTTTAGTTCAAAAATTTGAACTGTCTACGTAGGTACTGTTTTGACAGTTGTCCATCAGATATTAATAATTGATGAAAAGTTATTTCTAAAGAAGTTGTCTGTTCACAGATTAGTGCATTGAAAAATGTCAGACAGTTGAGTGGAAGGGAAATATGTGGTAGGGCACAAACAACGTCTCTCTGTAGTTCATCTATAGGAGTTTAATTTTAGATTTGAAGTATGGAAGTGAACTCACTTCTCAGTCATTATTATAATTCATTGATCGATAAAACTATACTCTGTGTCTTGCATGGAAAAACTATTACATTTAATGATTGCTTGACCATAATCACTTTAAAATGACAAAATTCTTAATTACAAAATGCAGAAAATCCGAACAAGAGACCGAGTTTTTATAAATGAACAATCTCTCATCAGAAGCTGTTGGGAAACAAGGAGTGAGCCGGTGTGATTCAGGTCTTTTCACATCCTTCTCTAAATCTGTTTTAATTCCTACTTGTTTCAATTAATTGTTCAAGCAAAACCTCAGAATCAGCTGTTTGTAATGTGGTGATCAGTCATCACTGAGAGAAGGATGACTTTCACACAAGGACAACATTATAACCAAGTCTTCGCGTGAGCTTCATTCAGACAATGCAGTAAATTATCACGGTCTCTCAGAAGTGGCTCCAAGAAACTCAGGAAGCATAAGTGATAAAAAAAAAAGAAAAAAAAAGAAAGTAGTTTGAGTGCTATTAGGATACAGGATAAAAATAAGATGACAAACATATGATATTAACGACCAACATCTGCTGCGTCAAGAAGATGTTGCTGTTCGGGCCTTACGTATGAATGAAAGACATGTGTGTGGCAGAGGGTTAACGGCGCTGATTTCAGCCAAACACCGCCTGGCACTTTGCAGCAGGCACGCAGAACAACCACGGTCTGCTGGAGAGAAGCCACTCGGTGCAGGAGCAGCTGCTTGCTGATTCAATTCTAAACAGACAGGAGGATTTGGTAAACTACTGTTGAAGCAGAGTCAGGTTTCCCAGCTCTTCCCGTCCGCCAGCCATCGCTGTTTGTAATATGTTTGTCTCCGATCACTGCGCGAAGTCGGCGAGGATCAAAACCACATTGGGACCTTCTCCCTGAAGATGGAACCTTCTTCAATGCACTGCTCTGAGGTCATAAATAGAAATGCAAAATATGCCCCATGTGGACATCTTTGCAGCTTGAATAACAAGTCTCAGCTGCATTAAAATGACACTGTAGTAACCCTGATAGTAGCAGAAAAGAGAGAAATGCTGTCTGAAGCCAGAATAAAAGTGAAAAGTTTCTGGAGATTGCCTTAATGCAAAGCAACAAAACTACTTAATAACTCATTCAATAATAAAATGTCTGGATTTGTAGGTGATCTATTATGTCATGAAGGAATCACATTACATACAATTCCTTTGTGAATCGTATGTAATTCACAAAATCATTTTTAAGGAAAAAAAAATCATAGAATTCCACAAATTCTCACAATTTTCCTAAAATTACTTCACCAGACTTTTTGCGAGGCCCGATCTCAGATAAGCGCAAAACAATGATTGGATGAATATTTCTACATTTCATATTTTTGTATCGTACATAAGACAGTCTTCTCTCAAAAGATTATCAAACAAGGTAAAGCAAGCAGCCTCTCCTCAGTCAGACCAATGCTCTTCCAGATTCAAACTCTGGGAAAATAGTTTCTCAAAATCTATTTGCATTTTGACATTTTGCACCTGGAGAACAAGGCATGTTTTAATGAGTCACCTGATGTCTGAAATGTGCATATATGGACTGGACAGATTCAAAGCAGCCACTGCAAATGCTCAGTTGCTCTCATTTTTATATATGAATGACGAGATTTTTTTAGTACATGAATATTTTGGACCAAGAAGACAAAAGTGAAGGAAAACATTTAAAAATCCACATTAAACAGGTTTCATGTGTCAAACATCCATAACATGAGATTTAGAAAAATATTCATATGATTGGGTTATTCATGCTTGAAAGAAAAGAACAGACTGCCTTTAAAAAGAATATGCCAGGAAGAATCAGGTTTGCAAACTTCCATCTGAATGAACCAGAAGACTTGATGTGTCCTCTGGAAACATGGGAAGAAATCAGACATAATGTACAACATCAGATAAAAGGACAGAAAATAAAGCTCTAACATCACATACCAACTATAAAGCATGGTGATGGAGGAATGATGACTTGGGCTTAATTTGCAGTCACAGAACCAGGACATCTTGTAGTTATTGAGTCAGCCATAAATTCCTCTGTAAGCAAACATGTTGTAGCCCAAAGTGGAAAATGAATATAATGAAACAATGTTGGATAAAATTATGTGAAAAATTAATAAAGTCACACAAAAATAACTGCTTCAATTTAAAAAAAGTATTTAAAAAATATATTTTAAAAAAATTTAAAAAAAAGAACTTTTTTTTCTGCGCTAGATTTTATAGATGATAATTTATTTTATATGACCAGCTGAGTTTCTAACAATTTCCATACAGTAAGAAAAAAACTGATATAGACCTTTATGCAGTGCAATAGCTGAAAAGTGTTAAAAGTTTAAACTGACTTTTAGGAAGTCCTTCCAGGCCCAAATGATGCGGATCAGTGGTCAGGGTGGCTATAAAACTCACCTTTTTGACTGATTTCTTCTCAAAGGTGCAGCAGCTACCCCTTATGTCCTGTTGGATAAACATTTGGTTGGTTGCCCTAATAAAAGACTTTGGGGTTGCACACAATGTCGCTGCCTAAACGTCTGTGAACCGTACAAAATCCTTCTTTTAAAATCCCCCTGATGAAACACAGCTGACATTATCTGGATTTACAGCTAACATCTGGTTCTTTTATCTCCTTCATAATACCTTTATGTCAGAGATGAACATTTAGTCTCTTTTTTGAAAGTTTGCCCTGAATTCCTTCAAGTTACAAGAAGCTCTTACAATTATCCTCCAAATATATACACAAATAAGCCTTTAAATAAACCGCTGCAGCACCTGTTTCTCCCAAAGACGGAGGAGCTTCGTGTTCTCATGTTGCCATATTTACCCAGCACATTTTAACTTTTTATCTGTAGCTTAAGATGGCACACAGCTTTAGACGACATAACGCTGGTTTTAAACGTGGGGGCAGAGAAGCTGTGGAAAATTCAAAAGTAATCTGATGCTGGCTTTGCACCAGAGCAAATGTTTCTGAAAGCAGCCTGCCACATCTTTGGACCAAAAAATGTCACCAAGACCTTGATGGTGCGTTCCTCTAATTGAGATCCAATCTGTTTCCTATTCATGTTTGATTGAAGTTGATGGTTTTTCCTGGCATGACAGTGAAAACAAAATGTCAAAGAGAAACAGGAGCAAAACATTTTTTCCTTTTTGGTGTGTTATATTAAGTCCATGTCTCCAGCTGAAATGGATGGAGGACTGTGCTCACATTGCAGAGAGTGTTAATGCATTTGAGGATGAGTAGTGTGACATTAGCTGTAGCGCTATGTGTACATATTTCACCTTTCTTTGGAGTCTGGCCACAACAAATACTTATCTTAGTGAGATTCCGAATATTTCGGCGTTTCCAAATGACTTATTCCACACATAAACAAAATCCTCCACAAGACAGTTTAAGTATTTTATGGTTCCAAAAATCAAAATGGCAGAAAATTGCTTTTACTTAAGCTAGGTTGGAAGAAAAAAAATAGCTGATTCGCACAGATGATAAATACCAAACAGTAGTATAAGACTTTAACATAAAGCCTGCCAACAAAAGCAGCTGCACTAAATTCAAAGCAAAAGCCAGTTCTGAAGACATAAGTTGAGGATTATTCTAATTGTACTGGCAAAGCTCTTTTGTGGCCAGCTGAATCACGACTCTGAATATCTTTATGTGTAATAACATGGAAGCAAAAAGTTGCACGTTAGCTCAGAAAAATCCATTTTTCAACAGCCGAAATGTGGCCAAAGGTACAACGTCATAAATCAAAACCTTCACACAGGCTCAGGGTGTTCATTTAATAAAGTCTGACATGTTAGAGGATGTCTGAGTCTCAGCAGAGCAACCAGACTGAAAATACTAACACTTACGCCCAAAATGATATTCCAATCAAAACTTTGTACCAAAGTTTGGTGCAAAGTTTGTTTGGCATACCTTATAATCTCTGTAACTCATTAACTCAAAACTTTGCATGGCTCGTGAGATGCCAAATCTTTTCTCTCTTTATTTGTTCATGTTTCTAAATTTATTTATTTTAAACCAAGCACAAAATGAAACTGCTGACTGTCATATGCTTTGGATCATTGTTTTGTTGAACCACCAATGAAGTCCCATTTTTCCATTGTCTGGAAGTGATCACCAGATTTTTATACTGACCCTTTGCAACTAAGTCGCTTAATCATTGAAGGCGCCATGATGGACATTGGAAGTCACAGACAGGAGTATTAAAGAGCGACTTAAATAATTTTCCTATAAATTGTTAAATTGTTTTCCCATGTTGTTTTTGCCAGTTTAGCTATCAAACTGATTGGTCTGTGAAGCTAACAAACTTGTTTTTTTTACAAAAATTTCCAATAGCTAGTTTAGAAAACAACCCACTCCTCCTCCCTCCTGATGTGTTGATCAAACTGCTGACTTTGCATTTCCCCTTACACTGGAGCACACTGAAAAGTGTACAGAAGACGAGATGCTAACCAGTCATTTCCCTGCATGCTGGGCTACATGATGGTGTGGCATTGTCTCCATGGTTATGGTTAGACGCATACTTTCTCCATATTGCGATATTTAATATCTTTCTAATCATACTAACTTATGAAGCATGAATGTTAATCTTTAGCATTCTGTTACAACCCCACCCTAAAATTCCTAAAGTAAATTCTGGCACTGGGCTTTAACATAAAACGAAAAAGTAATCCGAACAGTTGATGAGTAAAAAAAAAACTATAATTTATTTTACAGTCCTGATAAAACAACAACTACGGGAGACATAAAAAAAAAAAACACAGGGGAGCTTAATGCTTCAGGGTCTCCAAGGCCAAAATAATAAACAAAACACCCCCTTATAACTATAAAATAAAACAACCACTTTCTAAAGAAGAACTAAAGGAAAATACAAAACCTAAACTCCCTTACTAACCAAAAAACAAGAGAAAACAGTTCACAACAAAAATGGCAGAGAACCCCTACCAGCTTCCACCTCTGAACAAAAACACATCTTGAACAATTGTTCACAAAGATGCTCACAGCAAGCTCAGTTCAGTTCTCACACACAATCAGGTCCCACACAGGATCACAGGTCAAGGCCCAGGACAAACAAAAGAAGGGGTCTGGCATCTTCAGCTTGCTGCTTTTTGTAGGGTGGCTGACGAGCCCCAACTCATCCCACCTGTGGCAGCCTGGTAAAACTGAAACACAAAACAAGAGAGCTCTCTTATGAAGAGAGCCCCTAGAGGTCAGTGACCGTAACACATTCATAAAATGTTAACGTATTAGTGCTTTAAAAATGAAGCATCCAATGGTTGCTAAGGAGACTTTGTTATGACAACTTGACATTAACCAATAAATCATTACTGTTTAAACTTTACCTTTAATAACATAAAGTTACCTAATTTTTAAAGTGCAATCAGTAATACTTTCATAACAAATTTGTATCAGTAATGATTTATTGGTTAATGTCAAGTTGTCATAACAAAGACATTTTGAATAATGTCAACTTTGTATTAAAAGTGTCATAATTTACCGAATGACGCTTTATGACAACATTCATAAATATTCATGAAGGCTTATTCATGTTCATGACATGTGTTATGTCACGTTTATGACAGTGTCATGACAGTCTTATTCACCCCCCTTCAAATAAAGTGTTACCACATACACAAATTTAAAACAACATATTTTACAGTTTGACGTTGCTGCAATAAAGGTAATTTTTTTTAAAACCTTTTTAGACAGAACTACTCAGGGTTCCAATAAATGTGGTTTTAAATCCTTAGACACAACAAAAAGGTGCAGTTTTAAATGTGTCCTGCTGATAAAAGCAATACATGCAAGGAAATGTGTAGACTAAGATGTTTTATTCTGGCATCTCTTCCCACTCTGTTTGACTATCATGAAGGGAACAGCACAGACCTGTCAGGTCACCTTGTGTCTGTAAAGAAACAGAACTTTGGCCACCAGACAAGTTCCCAAATGTCCACATCAACCTGTCCCACGTGCTGCGTTCGCCTGCTTCCTCTGAGGGACCCACTTCCCCTCGCTCTACTGATCTCTGTCAGCTCCGAAACAAACAACTATAACAGACACCAAGAACTTTCTCCATTGTTTGATCCCGGCTCTGATGAGGTCAGGGAGCAGAGACCAGGAGAACTGATCAGGATCCGAGTTCCCACCCTCCCCCACAATTTTCAACATCCAGTTTTATTAAAGTGTGATCCAACGGGAAAAAAAAATCTCACCGCTACCACATGCGATGGCCTCAATCCAAGGCAAACACTTCCACCGGTGTGTATACCAAGACAGATGACTACAGGACTCAGCCTGGCTAGCTCTACTAGCGCTCTTAGTATTTATTTTCAGAGTTCAAAGCACTGGCAGCAGCACACTTGGTGTCTGCAGTCCAGCACGGTGCACCCCTGATTACCACAGTGAGGCTTCACAGCCCACAAACTCATACGCTGCAGATTGTGCCAGCTACAAACTCCACATCTGCAGTGCACCGAAGAATGGGGGTGCAGACGTGAATGGAGGACAGAGGAGGTTCTGGGGGGGTTCTGAGGCTTCAGAGCAGGGGGTAAAGGGATTCTTCTGAAACCAGACTTTGCTGTGGCTTGAATGCCTGCTTTGTGCAGCTTGGCTTGATCGCACAAACCACATTAAAAGACGGGGTTTGTTATTCACCAAAAGGATTGATAACTAATGACTCACAGACCCTAAATCTGAGCTGTGAACTTTGTGCACTGAGCTGTAAAATTCATCAGTTTGTTAACAGGGTAAAGAGAGACTCTATAAACCAAGAGATAAGAACTACTGTGTAGGATGCTGGTGACGTGTGAGACACAGCCTCTCAGGTTGTGTCCTGAAGATCTTCTTCTTTATTAGGAAAAACTGGTTGTTTTAAAAAGTTTCCATTGTTCACAGATAAGAGGCAGTGATGTAAATTTATTCTAATATTTCTGATTCACCCATCGCAGACAGGAATGTCAATCATTTGTTGTGAACTGTTATATTTTCAGGATGGAATGATCATTTGTTTGTTTTTTTTTTTTTTTTTGTACAGCAACATGCTCACAGCATGAAGCACAAAATCAAACCCTGTTTTACATAATTCAATGGAGTGGGTGGAAGTATCAACTTATCCATCTTCCCACTCTATTATAGTGGATGAACTATTTTTTTCACCAAAAAATTAAACTAGCACCAACAACAAAATTACCAGTAATAATTGAATAATAATACTATTTATTATCCAGCAATAATGTGAATGAATGCGAGCTATTTAACAGAAATGATCGTTTCAGCCTCCAACTTCTATAAAATCTTTTTCAACCAAACAGTTTTCTGGGCTTTGCTGACTTGACCCCAGAGAGCCGTTCAGCTCCAAGTTATGAGCAAGACACTTAATCAAGGTTGGCCAACACATACATACTCCAGCTTTTTACTGCATCCCGACTCGTCATGACGTTTTCCTCTCTGTCCAGGCTCCATCAGTTATAATTCTCAGCTTCAATGCCACATGTAAACTGTGACGATCAACTCCTGTCCAGTAGGTGTCTCTAGTCCACTACGTGTTTTTTCTTGTTTCTTTTCAGGAAGCAGGTAGATGGGCTGTTAATTGAACACACCGGCAGCTGATAAATACTGACATCTAGTCAGTCACTGGTCTGCTTGGTTGCCCTCTGGACCAGGCCGTAACGAGCAGCATTGGTCCACACTTCGCTCTGACTGGCTGTGCAGATCCCCCAGAGCATATTTTTCATAAATTAAATTATTGTTTCTATAGATCCGCTCATCAGTCTCCCATTTTTGTCATCGCCTTTGAGCTGGGCGTGACAAAACTGAAAGTTGTTATTCACAACAAACCTATCGACCTGATGGATCAACCTCCTGAGCTTAAATAGTAGCCGTAGAACTGTTATAGTTTAGGTTTTGTTGGGTTTATACTAAAAACTAAATTAGAATGCTTAAATTCATAATGCTTCGTTTGCTTTATAACAGTGAAAAGACATCAGAACAGCAGAAACTCTCTAAATACCTTTACTGCAATGAAAACGTCGGGGTCGGTTTTTAAAAATCTTTGTATAATTTATTTCTCATCTATTCTGACACCAGAAGAATAGTTTCACAAAAATACCTAACATCTAAAAAGAATATTAGCTTATCATTTGCAGATGCAGGTAGTAACTAATTATATTTATTCAGTAACTTAAGTAACTTTTACTTGAGTAATATTATTATGAAGTATTCCTATTAATTTCCGGATCCTCTATCCACTGAGTGAATTCACTAAATGAAGAAGATGCATATTTTAACCAAATATGAACCTCACAGACAAAAACTGACATTTTAAGTGAAAGTGAGACCTCCTGTTTGTACGCAAGCTTTGTTATCTTAATGTTATTTTATAACAGTCGAGCCGCTTTGTCATTGGGAGGCCAAGAAGGCACAGAAAACAGGATCGTATTTTCCGGACTATAAGCTGCACCTACAATTTTTTGAAAAAGACAAACTGGAAGCGAACATAATCCGCACCGGGCTATAAAGCCGAACCATGGACTCTTTCATGCCGAGTTTACGTGCAGCGGCTCAGTTTCCCTCCTGTGCTGCCAGATCGATACTCCTCAACTTAAAAGCGGCATCTTTTTCTTCGTGTGGTTTCCACGAGTTTCAAGAAATTTCTCCGTCATGCCTGCTGCTAGCATGTGCTTGTTCTAAATGAAAATTAGCGCTTTCTTATTTGATTTACAATTTTGACTTCTAATGATTCACTTCCTGGTACAGAGCCCCCTGGTGGTTGAAAGAAAATCCACAGAAAAGCCGCACCAGGCTTTAAACGTCATGGTTCAAAGCGTGCGAAAAAGTAGCAGCTTATAGTCTGAAAAATACGGTATATCTTATCATTGGATGTACCTCACCGTAGTCCTTAAAATACCATAATTTGCATGTAACTTCATATTTTTTTCTGTGGTATATTCACACCTAAAACCACCCAATGAAATGTGTAACTTTTATTGGGGGACTGCAGTGAACAAGATTGCCTCAGGAAAGATGAGTTGAGTTTCCTTAGGGTCAGTAACAGGGCCTGCATTTTATTGCCTTGTAATGTAGAATGTTTTTGAGACCGTTATATAAAAACATTTATTGGATCATAACATTCTTGTTTTCTTGATGCATCAAAAGAGGCACTAATCCTTTCTGCAATATATCCTTTGAAATGGAGGCCTTAACGCCAAGGCTTGTTATTTTTATGTTTCTGCTGACACCAACAGTCTTGGATAGATACACGAGAATACTGTGACACAATCCTTCCCCGCTGCAAAACCTCAAAGACAATTCCCTAATTACAGACTCTTCTTCCAAAACTTTCCTTTGAGAATGAAAACAGCTAGGCAGTGATGAGAAAACGCAGAACAAGTCTCGTTTTCATGGCATGAATCAACAGCAGAGAGGATGATTAAGAGCTTGAGCCTCAAGTCCGCCCTTTTCTGTATGTTTATTTGAAAGAAGCATCATGCCAAGACAGAAATCTCTGGGATTAGGTGGAAATAAATTTATGGTGAAATAATCCGGTTTGGCCATCTAATTTAAAGAAAAGGGAAGCTGATGTTCACAGCACTGTGTGTCAAACAGAAACACCATGGTTTATAGACACGGTGACTGATTAACATTTAGTGCTTCCATAACAACAGCCTGCTTGAGATTTTCTACACAATCTGAAAACTTGGTATGCTGTAGATTACAGTACTTAAAAAGACAAAATATGCAGTTTATTCCATTTGCAATGAATCTTTCAATAAGCAAAATACTCTCACTGAAGAGGTGGAGCACAACCAGAGTCTGGAATTTGAATTAAGTTTTTGAATAAGTATGAAATAGGAAAATAGAGTTGAAAAAATATTTGGATTTCCAGACTTTGTCCTTTATCTGTCCGTCCATCAATGAATCAGTCGGTCCATTTTATCTTCTTCAGTAGCTCAAAATTTCCTGTTAGCTTTCAGGGTATTCCTGTTTTTGTCCAACTTCAGATTTCTGTATTGCAGTCCATCCATCCTGCATCCTGTGGAAACTTTAGGTAGCTCACTGAATACTTACCAAGATAGAAATACATAAACAGAGATGCTACTGACCAGAATCTGACAACTGATTGATGAATCTTTTTCTGCTGCAGTCCCTATGTAATCACATTGCAATGACTCTTTGCAATGAGAGGAAGGTGTAACTGAGGGAAAAAGACACCTTTAGCTATTTTCACAGTCACTGATGTGGTAAAAAAATAATCACACAGAATCATAAAGATGTGAGAAGTTATTTAAAATACAAACTGTATTTTCTATGACTTTCAATACTTTTGGTTCTTTCAGGCTGTGACAGAGTGACAGAGTACAATATAACTTGTACAATATAACTTGTAGTCTCTCATTGTATGGGAGGTTTAGCCTTCCCATACAATTGGAAGGGAAACTCAATACAGCAGTTTTATTTGTTTATCCTATTGACTTTTCAGCTTTTATCTGCTGGGTAAAATGCCTAAATTTTAAACCATTAGTGGCGTTCTGGTCTGCTGAGGAATACAGATGGAGACTGACGGGGTGTGCTTACTAAAAACTAAAGAAGAATGCTTAAATTCATAATGCTTTGTTTGCTTTATAACAGTGAAAAGACATCACTCCTAACACAAAGGAAATAGGGCCAAAAGGCTAGGGAAATAATTGTACTTATTGTAATAATAACATGTATTAGGATTATTAATATTTGTAAAAAAAAATGATTTGTTTCAAACTGCCCCTTTTTAAATATTACTTTACACCTCCTTCCTAAAGATCAGGCTATTTGGGGTTTATCTAGCTCTGAAACACAAAAAAACAGATTTGCATATTTTTCTTACCATTGGTAGAGACTGTAGCCAATATTTTATATAAAAAGGCAACATGGAAGATAATAATTTCAGAGGGAACCCATCTGCTGTGTTTGCCTGCAGCAAACAGGAAGCGGTTTAGTCCAGACAGGATGTTCAGCAAACCGACCGACCAATAAAATGGGGTGTTATAGATTCACAGTCTGTGGCAGCTGTGCAAAATGCACATAATATTGCATGAAGCCAGCAGCCCACCCACAGAACACCACAAAATATATGAAATCCAGATCGAAAGCTTGTTGTATTTTTTTTTCTGTAACAGAGCAGATTGTTGTCAAGTTGTTGATGTTCAAAGCTTGAGAGCAGATCAGGCAGCGTGTGTTTCTGTACGCCATGTGCTGTGATCTACTTGTTCATAAAAGTCAATGTTTGAGCAAGTCTTTCAGTTAAACAGCAGCATATATTACAGTGTGTGTGCTCTCATAATGACCTGCAAATATATTATTCAGTGATTTATTCAGTCTCAGTGCAGGGGATTGATCATTGTTTATGTGATCAAATGTTACATTTTGTTTTATTCCTGTTTGTTGCCCCTGGTCATCTGACTCATGAGTGTTATAAAACTAAACTAAACTCAACAAAATTGTAACCTTCTGGTAGCTAATCAAAAGTTATTATAAGCTAAATTATTCTGTGGAGCTGATTAGAGAATGTCCAGAATTCAGGTAGGTCTCTTTTTGATACCTCTAATTATGAAACTGCCAATATAAAAATGAAGCTGGCATGGTCATTTGTTTGAGCCTGGTTCTGTTAAAGGCTTCTTCATGTTTAAAAGTAGCTGTTTCTAGGCTGCCATCACCTGCTTGCTCAGGATGCTGTATCTCAGTACAGTTCTGTCTACCAGTACACAGAACGTTACTGTTCTGTGTTCTGTAAACTTACTAAAGTTTACAGAACACTATGTAAACTGTAATGTTACTGTTCTGTTTAGAACAGAAGCGTTCTGAACTCATTTTGCATGTCGTGATGTTCTGTTATGCACCCTGGTGGAGGGTTGTAGAGTCTGAAAAATGAGAAATAGAAAACATAACCACTTATTGACAGACATTTGTAAACACATGCAGCCTGGAAAACACTGCCAACTGTGTGGCGTCTTTGATTTTGTTTTTTTAGTTAAAAATTGAGCTTAGACACTGCAAAAAAATATTGTAGCACAGAAAAAAATGACTTTAGTTTGTTATTTTAAAACATTTCTTTCGTTTGAAAAAAGGGGGAAAAAGTTGACTAATGCCACACTTATAATATTGAATCTTTTTAGATTGTTTCCTTTTTCTTCTCCTAATGAGTTTTAATTGGAGCGTGTGCTCACTGGGGAGGAAATGGAACTGGCGTCTGAACTGCGAACAAGGCTTTCATATTATGAAGCATTCCTGTATGAGCTGCCACAGCGCCACGCCACGCCGCGCCACACATGCTTCCTCATCATCACGCCGAGGCTGCTGCACTTCCTTTCACTGCTCCTCATGGGTTCGTCTGTACAACCAGAACACTGTGGACTTGATAGACATGCTGACAAGCTCAGTTCTGGGAAACGTTGGATGAATTATTATGAGACTTGGGAATATTTTTGACCTCTCACAGTGATCAATAAAATCTTTGTGGGAAAAGAAGAGGACATGCTTTTTCTAAATTTTATGTGCATATCCAGTTCTTCATGTTGTTGTAGGACTTTTATTTATTTTTTTATTCTATTTTGTTTATGTCCTACAACAAAGGGCAACAAGTTTGCAGTCGGTTGTGAACATTGAAATTGAATTCCTATAAAAAGGCGACTTCTGTTTAGTCTTGTGTATAATTGCATGGTTTAAAGAATGAAAGTCTATCCACAACCACATGCATATTCACTTACTGTTTTTGTTAGTGAATATGCATGTCGACCGTAGCAGTCAGAGACATGTATTCATCGCAGTAAAACGGTGGAGTAACTTGATAATTTTACTGATTTATGGCCTCCAACTTGAAAAGATAAATTTCTATCCAATTATTATATATAATATATTTCAATTTCTTTCCTTTTACAAGATAAAAAGTCTTATTGTTGTCATTAATTGTTGTTTATTTGCTTTTCAAGCCTTTTGGTGCTTGATATTTTTACAGCTACATGCCCAAAACCTGTATACCTTCATTGAAGAAAGAACTTGTAAAAAAAAAAAAAAGTAGAGATAAAACAGCGATTAATGTAACAAAACAGCAATAGTTAGATAAAGTATGTTTTATTGAGGCAGAACAGATGATAAAAATGACAAATTAAAGCACAGTTGCTTCCTGAGGCCAGAATACATCCAATAGTGAGGGCGGGGAGGGGCTCCTTTCTCTAATAAACAACATGTGAGCATATCTGAAGATTATCTCTTATTTTTTTGTTTCTTCCTTTTCTTCCTCGTCTCTTTCTTCTGTCTGGAGGATGACTGATACTCATAATGTATTCCAGCTGCAGACCCCCGCCAGTTGCCCACTTGTTTCCCTTTGTCAGTCTTATCTGCTCATGAGGTAAAGTTTCCACTTGCAGGATAAGCAATGGCACCGCTCCTGCTGCCAAATGAAGAGACAGAGCAAAATCCATTAAGATTCATCAATCAGGGTTCAGGTATGTGGGCAGTATAGGTTATATTTTTAAATCTGTTCACCAATTATGGATAAAGACATGTCTGAGTTACTTTCCCCATTCATAAATATTGCAGGTCAGTTGGAATATTTCTGTTACCTTCTAATGGAGTTTGAGCTATAGGCTGTTTTGGAAATATTTGCATCGGACCGTTTTCGAAGACATGTAGCACCTGGGGTTGACACACACCAGTCCTCCTGAAATTAAACCGCAATGAATTTCACAGACCTGCTGCTCCAGAAACTGAAATGATGGAGGCGTTGATTTAAATCTCAGAGAGCTGCTAAGTCAGTGTCAGAAAAGATCAGGGCACATTTCAGTTACTACTGTCTCCTTCATTTCCTTCATTTATTTGTATATATTTCCAACATTTTCCTGCTGCTTCTTGGCAGCTTTATGAGATGGGATCCATGCTCCACATTTTACACATAATATTCTTGCCCTGTGATTTAAACCTAGCAGAGAAACATGTGAAAATCAGCTGAACAAGACACTAAAGGCTCAATTTCTTCTTCTTTTTGACAGTAATCCAAGTAAGTCTATCAGAGAAATGGCCTCAGGTTTGACTCTAAGATGCCTTGAGATTCATGAAGTGCAGGATCAACTCAACCAACTCTCCACCATTGTGTTTTGTGATTTTCTTCAAATATGAAGCTATGAAATTAGCACGAAGCCCAAATGTTTCCACTTTGGTCTCAATGTTTAAAAGTCACTGTTGCACAGAACTTTACAACTTTGCAAATGTCAATGAGAGACACATAAAGACCATTACAAAGTCAGTCTTCTGCCACCTGAAGACAATTTCTTCTGTTAATTCAAAAAACACTGAATGGTTTAGCAGCAAAATACATCAAAGATCTGTTGTTGTCGTATCAGCCTGATGTCCACTCAGGACTTCTGGTTCTGATCTACTCTGCATCACCAGAATCCGAACCATGGAGAACCAGCAGTCAGTTTTTATGTTCCACTAATCTGAAACAAACTTCAAGAAAACCGCAATGATGCTGAAACACAGAATTCGTTTAAATCCAGGCTAAAAACTAATTTATTTAGAGTTATCTCTGATTAATAATACCTAGAACATTTATTAGCTTTAGTCAGATGTGTTTTGTTTCATCATTGTGTTCAGTTTTTATCATGTGAACCACTTTGAACTGCCATGTTGTTGTGCTAAATAAACTTGAGTAATCATGCCATGTGTTTTTTAAGAGGAAAGACTTTCTCCTTAAAACCTGAAACAAACCTGATTTGTTCCAGGTTTCTCAGATTGCACTGACATAAACTTTGATTAATCAATTGGAAGAAGCAAGAGCAAACTCACGCAAACAACTTTTTTTTATTTTACCTTCAACTTTGTTCACTAAAAGCCTGTTGTGTGTATTTTGGGTACTTGTTTGCAAAATGCTAAAATTAAAAAAGATACAATCCAACAACAACAGTGTCTTCAGTCAGAGGCTCCTTCAGGTATGCTGTATCACAAACTGCTAGAGGAGATTTTCCCAGCTAACGGCTATAGCCATCTGTAATGACTCTGCAAAGAGAGTTACTGCAAAATCTAATTAAAATGTATGATTAATATGGTTTTGCTGAACTTAACTGAGTTGACTATGTTGAGTCTGAGTGTAAACAGATTACTGTGAAACAATACTCGAGGCTTCGGTCGTGACACCTGCAAAATATAAATAAATAAATGGAAACAATCAGCATATAACCTGCAGCCTGTGTTGCCTCTGCTTTCTGGCCGCCTTGTGAACCTTGTGTAAATATAATCAGCATCAGATCATTTGTTCTGAGTTACAGAAAATAAATAATACATATTCAAATTGTTATAATTCTTGCCGTCAATCAGCAGTTACGCCTCACACCCATGTTTGTCGACTTCATTGTTTCCCCGTACATATGGCAGATTAAAACAATATGAATTTTCAGCATTACAGTAGTCAAGCCAAAGCACGTGCATGAAACTATGAATCACAGCTGCTCTCGTACCAACATGTGACCACAGGACCAAACTCTTTCTGCGTCACACTCCAGAATACGACACAAATCACAAATTATTTTCAACCTATGAAATAATAGAAGAGAGAAAAAATTCTGGCTTCTGCCAAGGCAGCAGATGATACCGTGATGAACGTCACCGACCTGCCAGCGCATTCTGTTGTGATCATGCAGCTGGTTCTGTTCTCGATGCGTTGCAGCGACGCAGACCTCCACCGGCGCTTGGAGGTGGCCGCACAGCACCAGATGTTCTGAGAGCAGTGAAGGGGGGAGTCGGGTTCTGTTTGAGATGTGCTGTGATGTGGGCGAGGTGAGGAACAGTGCACATGACTGCAGCGGGTCCCACATCTGTTTTGCCAAGAGCGACTGTAACAGCTTCGAGGCATGACAGCAGAGAATTGAAACCAAAAGATGGAGATAACTGTCAGAGGAGGATTATTTAGTTTTCTTTTTCATTATTATTTGAATATATTGCGTCTGTCTGGATGCAATGATTTCAGTAATGCAGAGATATTAGACCGAGGTCAAGCTGGTGGCATCCCAGAAATCAATCACCTCATTACAATGGTGGTATGACACATTTCCAGCTGAAACATTTGTGCAGCTGGTCTTGTTGGCAGGTTTTGCTTCTCTGTGTGAAGTATAAAACATCACAGTTGGCAAAATAAGAACACAGAAGGCAATTCCAATCTTTTCCCCGCTTCGCGGTTTGTCACAGTTTGAAAAGACCCCAAAGTGAACTTCAAAACCACTAAGTTTTGTGATGAAATGTTAACTTATTTGATCTTGTTTTCAGTGTTTCTGTTGTTAAACGCTCATACCTAAAAAATTCAGAGAAATCTCATTATTTAAGAACAGTCAGATGTATTTAATATTTTCTTGTGGAAACAAAGTCCTGTCTTTTGCAGACTTCCGTGCCTCTAATATGACTGAATCTTTCCATTGTTGATTGTTTATTTGTTAAATGTCCTGAACTCTCACGAGGACCCTGCAGGTTGTCTTGTACTTTCAGAGATGCTCAAGACAAGGCAGGCAAAGTATGGTAATGAAACTGTTTCCATTAACTGTAGTTTCCATTGACTTTATTGACCAGATAGACGCCATGGATGGATGTATTGATTAAAAAGCCCAGTTATCAAACCATCCTGCTTTTCTTCAGAGAAAACATCAGTTTCTGCACAATATTCATATAAATAATTCAGTGTTCCCAAATATTTTCAGATTCAGATGTAACTTTATGTTTATCTAATCAGAAGAAGAAGAGCAGTGAGTCTAAATGAGCAGTTAGAGAGCATTCATATAGGTAATATGGACAGGTGGGAAAACAAAATAAATCAATTTTTTTTTCTTAAATCATAAGATAGACTGCTAACTGTGGTTTTTTTTTTTTTGCGGGGGGGGGTAGTGGTACTTTATTTTACACAAGATATTTGTGTTTGGAGTCTTCTTCTGTTTGCTCTGTATGTTTGAAAGATGGAAGTTAAGTAAAATCTGAATAACAAAAAAATATGGAAAAACATTTCCACCACATGACTCTGTGTCAAAATACTCCTTCAGGGTCCAGCATCCAGCACTCAGGGGGTATTTTCAGTAAACAATTTAGAAAATGATTAGCGGATATACGATACATTTTAGTGGTTCCAAACTAGGATCTTAGAGGATTACATTAGAAGGAGGCCTCTGTGCAGTCTGTTTTATCTCCTGGATCATCTGACAGGGTCATTCTCATGACAGCCAATTGGTCACAGATGTGTCTCCAAAAATGATAATCCTGTCACTGATGTCTGCGGCAGGGTAAAGACCATCTGATTAAAATGGGATTATGACGGGGTTTCAGGGTCCTGGCAGGATTAAATGGCTGTCAGGATTAATGAGGAACAATGAGGGTCTTCTGATGGGTTAATTAAAAATCTGATTGGTAATATTACTCAGCTTGACATCAGAGTTAAAGGACAATGGGCTGAAATACACTTGAATTCTGTGCAGAGAAAATTTTTCTAACACATTTCAAGAAACTTCTCATTGTGATGTAATGACACTGAAAACAAAACAAATGACTCTAGAAATGTTTTTCCAGTTATAGGAAAGGTTGCCTGTCTTCCTGGCATCTTTTCTTCACTTATTCACTTGTGAACGATGAAAGGGAGAGTGCACTGAAGAGCTCAGTTTCTCATGGAAGAGATTTCTTCTGTTTTTTTCCCCTTTTGTTACACTTATGTCGTCCAACTTCCCTTCAAACTCTACCTCACCACATCATTGACCTTCTAACGTCATCTTTTTTGTTTCTTCCTCTGTTAAAAATCCATATTCAACACTCTTAGTCCACTATATTTCCTCTGCAGATGTCCTATCCATCTCTCAAACTTTCTCTCCAAATCTCTATTTAAGCTGTCCCTTTGATTTACTCAGTCATAAACTTGCTTGGTGGGTCTGGTTGCCTTACAGTGTTATTTCACTATGTTTATTTACTTTTTGAGAAACTGAGTATTTTGTCTGTAGCACAAGTGATTTTCTATTATTGTAAGGCTGTGCCATTACCTGGTTTCCATTACAAATGTCTGAAAACTTTGTCAATATTCAGCTATTGTCAAAAAAAAAAAAAACATAATTCTGCAATTGCACTTGCAATTAAAATCACATGTGAATAAGTTTGTTCATGCAATAAGCTATTTAAAAACATCCCATCCCATCATTCTCATACTACTACTGCCTGTCATCTTCTTCATCCTTTCTGCTGGTAGAAATATTTGGTTGTTGTTGACATGACTTGTGTGATGGGGAAAAAGTGTTTTCATTGCAGTTGAGCACAATAGAGCAATTTTGATACAGCTGATTCAGCCATTCATTCCAGTGTTAAAACTTTTTATAAAAAAATTGCACTCTTTCAAAATTGGTGTGTTCCCATAAAACAAATTTATGGAAATACCAGTTTATGTGTGTTTAGGTCTTCATGCAACATTAAAAATAAAGTTTCTGTTGCCTCAGTTTGTTTGCAGTTACATAAAATAATACATGTGTTTTTGCTATCAACAACATTCTAAGTTAAGTAAGAAAACAGCTAAAAAATACAAACACATACATATTTTGTCAGGATCCCTTGGTGTGTGTGTGTTTTCTATGTGCGTGTGTGAGATCTCTCCATCAGAGGATCTTTGCTGGAGGGTGTGGCTGCTCCACTGCTGACTTCACTTACCTTCAATCAACTGATTATCTGCTGTGGATTTAAGGAGCTGTAATATGATCTGTCTGCTGCTGATGATCAGATATTCTTCATTACCTCGCTGATGTTTGCACCAACCCCAGTTCTCACAAGAAAATACACAGAAATATCACATGTTTAGTATTCAAAGTGGTAAAATTAGGCACTGCACCATTCTTGTTATGTGTACAATATGCATCGTCAGGCATTATCGTACACTATCTTAGCTTTCTGGCTGTTGGAAGGCATACAGAAGGATCAAAAATGGTGAAAGGACAAAAAAAAACAAACAAACCAGAAGATCCAGAAGAGTGACAGGACAGAGGGACGAAATATGCATGAAGATAATTTTATATATATATGAAATGACACTATAAGCAGGGCATGTAACTGAAAAAGCATAACCAAATTATATCACCTTCTCCAACTTTCTGTTACATTTCTGTCTGCTTAGGCTTTGTTCTTTAATCGGTTGAACCTCAAATTTATACTTGTCACAGAAAATGTAGTTACTTATCTTTGCTCTTTATTTTTTATGTTAAAAAGGGGAAAAGAAGAACATTTGCATACACATCAAATTATTTTTGAACATTTTAATTGAAATACATTCTTAGGCCTTTGCTCAATGTTCTTTTTGGAAACATTGTTTTGTACTAAGAACATCCACATAATCTGTTTTCATTAAACGTGAAAATCAGATCATTGAGGATTTTTTTTTTAACTTGAAGAATAAAAATGCCAGATGTTAATATTTGATGTGTTTTAGCTATGACATAAATATTTCACTGGTTCCTGTGCGATTTGGTGTTATTCCTTAGCTTCGGGTCTTGCTTCCAAATCAGATTGGAACAATGCAGACCAGGCTGTAACACGGAGGAATTTGGTCTTCACAGGGAAGGTCATTGACCTGTTTTCTCAAGGAAATTTATGAAGCGCATATCTAGTGCTTTGTCTGTATCCATTTCAGCCTTTGTGAGAAGCACTGTTCGTTTTGGATTTCTTCCTTGGACTGTCAGGGTGGTATTCATGGAGCTAGTCTGACCCACATTTCCCATGTGGTCCTCCACTCCATCAAAGCTTCTCATGCTTCGTTCTAAGCTAACAAACTGTGATGAAATGTCATTTCAAATGAACATGAAATCATCAGGAACATTTTGTGGCTGTTCCGTTAATAGTCTGACTTCCAGAGTTTCAGAGAAAATGTTAGAAGTTTCTTTTTAAACTCAGTTTGTTTTAACTTGTCAGTGTTCACACCCAGTCTGGAAAAGTCTGGAACTGTTTGAAGGTCTTTTCCAGGTTTGGATCAGGATTTTATTTTATTGTGACTTTTTGTTTGATTGAGTTAGTTTTTATTAGTTATTATTAGCTAAATTATGTTTAATTTTTACTGTAGTAGTTGTAGTTTTTTCATACTTGAACCACCTAAAAATTAACTAAAGTATTTTATTTTGATTATGTATACATCAATTGGGTAATGAATACTCAAAGAAGATACCATTTTCAAAACATGTATCCAAGTATTGTTAAACCGACTGACTGACCTGTCCTCCAAACCTTTGCTGTCACCATCTTGTGGGCTAACATTAGGGCCACCAAGCGGAGTACAGCTGTGTGGGAAAAAAATCAATTTCATGTCAGTTCAAAAGGCTAATAAATATTTTTTTCTCCTTTCACAGTAATTACAGTTTTTTCAATTTCAGTTTTTGTTATTTCATTAGTTTTAGTTAACTGTAGTAATAGTAATAGTAATAGTAGTTTGGGTAAGGATTGGATAATTACAGTAGAGGAGAAATGCTTGTACTTCCAGACGTTTTCCCATAGCCCATCCATCCATCCATCCTGCAGACAAATTATGCTTTGAAAATGTTTCTAAATATCAATGCATCCATCACATATGTGAAGTTGAAAAGTGTTTTAGCTTTAATCAAGCTGTTTTGAAGCAGATATCTAACAAAAAAATCAGATGTTAGGTTTGTCATGAGAGCAATGCCTCCCAGATGTTCTTCTCTGGCTGCATATCTTTCCACAGAGGCTGTTTATTTTGCCCTCAGTCGTTGCCCTAATGACAAATGGCCGATGAGCTGATCACTGAGAAACATTCAAGTGGAATCCTGTCAAAGACAGCAGTGTCTCATAAACATTTGGTTCTTGTTATGTAGCTGGGAACCTCACGGAGGCCTGAATTGGCCTGAAAATCCTTTGGCCTTTTGTCTGTATGCATGTGGATTCTGCTGGCAGGCAATTCTGAGAACCACCCAAAACAAAACAGCCAGGAGGTGCTCCGCTGTTCGGCGGTGAAATAACCGGCCTGCACGGTCAGATTTGTTTTCGGAGGGGAACAAAAAAGCACACACAGCTTTGATGATGTCACCCATATGCCAGATCCCCAGTGTGAAGCTCACAAGGCATTGGCTATCAGTGAAAAGGTCCCATTCTGGTAGGTTAGTGATTGGAAAGCATGCCAACTCAGAACAAAAAGCTCCCTCTGGTGCTAGATGGCTGTTTGATATTGTTACCAGACTCCTGTTCTGCTCTCTGGTCCAGCCTCAAACTCTCGGCTGCAACATCACGCAGAGAGGGACGGCCATAAAACCAGAGCGTGAAGATGAAGTGGACTCCTGTTATCGCATGACCTCAACTGGCTTCACAATCACTGTTTGGTTTTCCTTCAGGGAAAAAAAAACGTATGGAAAACAGGGATAAGACTGGAAAAAAAAAAAAGAAACACACCCATTTGGAAGTAATTTCAGCAAACGGCATCTGAAAGTGCTTGGCTGTGATACCATCACACTTTACTACGAGCAGTGCATCCTGGGAGACAAACTATTGTTGTGTATAAAACTATCTTGAAACAGTACACAAGGAAATACTTCATGCTTGGTTAAAAATTTGATTATTAACATAGTTTTCTTACTTTATTGAAGGCAAGCTCACAGTTATTCAATCGCAATGTCTTCAGTAGAGATATCAGAGTTAAGAAAAGCAACAAAATCCTAATAATTTGTTAATGCTGCCTCAAAATCGTTAACAATAAAAGTCTGAAGCTGTATAAAGGAACAGACCTCCTCTGCAAGCAGTTTGGTATTTCCTCAGATGAAAACCGCAGCATTACCAGCAACTGCTTTGTTTTGGTTCAGCTATTTTCAGACTCTAACTGGTTCATTTCATGGATTACTGGAACTATTAATGAAAGTATTAAATCTTACTATTTACCTCAAATTACCTATGAAGTTCCAGTGCAGAACGTTTTACCAGTTATCTATGTTTGCAACTTGTTTTGCATAGTTTGTCACTGGTGTGTGCTCAATTGTTTTCTTCAACAGGACCTTGAAAACTGATTTGTTCACAATAAGAACTGAAATATAAATCACACTAATCAAAATATACAAATATTCATGTTTCCCTTAGTTATTTATTGTAAAATGTTCTTTCAGAATTTTGAATTATGATTTAAATCAAAGAAAATATGTATGTAGTGTTTTGTCAAAAAGCAAAGAAAAATGTTTATAAAAAGTTTAGCATATTTCTATAAAAATGTTTTTTCATAAACATTTTTAAAATAAAATATTTAATATCAGTCTATACAATAAATAGGAATAATATATTGTTCTTTTTACTATTTAAGTTGATTATGTAACTAAATCTACACTAAACTGTTTTCATTGTTGTTTATCTTGTTGCAAACCAATGTCACCTTAAATTTTAGGCACATAATTTGTTGCAGTTTTCAGAGTATCGCAGTTCTACCTTGGTGACAATGTGATCAACATCCAGAGCAGGATAAAAGTTAATTTCAATAAGTTTTTTCAGAAAAGTTTTGTCTTCAAAAACAAAAGCCAATCTCATTTTATTCTGTAAACAGTTTTGAGACTGTAATGAAATGCACAAAGTGGAAACTTCTCACTTCAGGTCTTCTCAGGAGACTCGGATTTATTGAAATAAGTTTTACTGAACTGGACATCTGAAGCATCTGAACGTTAAAACCTAAGCCTGAAGTAAAACTTTTGACTTTAATGTGAGCGCTGCTCATCTTCTGAGCTCAATTCCTTCAGAGCGGGAGGAAAGGTCGCACAGGTATTTGCTTCAGCCTCATTTATCAAAGCCGTCTTCTCCCATCTGCAGCTGGAAGATATAACTGACACTCATCATATCAAAAGGCACTTCAGGACTCCCACTCAAAGCAGCTTGCTTTGAGCTGCAGAAACTTTGCCACCCAGTCCTGGTTCCTGTCGGGAACTGAGCCAATAAGGATTTACACCTGGCAATTTAAAGATTTAGAAAAAAGAAGAATTAGCTCCTTCAAGTTCAGAGTCCAGAACTGAAATAGATTTTTTTTTATCCTATTTCCTTTTCCTCATATCACATCCGACTGTCAAACGTTGTTTTGCAAATCTGTCTCAGGAACTGGGATGTGCACCTGGTGGATAAATCAGCTAAATAAAAAAATAAGTCTGCTGGGATTGTAAGTCATTTTAAACAGGTCTGACTTTCACCAAGATGTGGGCGACTGTCCCAGCAGCCTTGTTTTCTGCACCATCAACTAGAAAGGAAGTAAAGAAGAAAATCTGAGAACCTTTTTTTCTGTGGTAGTACTTAAAAACTGCAATTAATCTAAACAATTTCATTGTCTTGAAGTTTTATTTATTTGAAAACTGAGGACCTTAGGGGGAACGCATCTGTTTTTATATCTTTTGTCTCGTTTCTTTGGATTAAAGCCCTCCTTTCTTTGGGAAAACAGGCTCAGTAAACACTTTTGTAATAAGATATGAGTGTATTAAGACATGCAGCACAGGAACTTGTCATCAAATGCTGTCTTAATAGGATGAGACAGTAATGAGGGAAAACTTTAGCTTTTTTAATGTTCCCACTACTATCAGTGTAAAACAGCACATGCTGGATTAATCCATCACATGTTCTGTTTCAGCTGAAAGATGGAGGAATTGCCAGAGGATCCAGAAACACCTTGGAAAAAAAAGCGGTCGCCCACTCTCTCTGCAACACGCCTGTTTTCTAAGTCAGGTTTCAATAAAGACACTTCCTCCGCTTGAACCTCATAACATGGTGCATTTGGTTTTCCAGTCGGGCCAATATCAACTCTGATAGCAAGGCTGGAAAAATGTTCTCCCTATTTGGGCGATTGGGTTACGACAAGTCGGTGCAGGGTGTGTTTCTGCCTCTAACAGTCAAGGTTGCAGGGAGAGCTGATGGGATTTACAAGTTTTTGTAATGAAGATGACCTACCTCCAAAAACCTCTCCAAACCCACTCTGAGCCTCTAAACACAGTAAATTACTCCCATCATGCTGACACGATTTTTAGTGGGGGAGGAATTACACTTAATGTCCCGGTCAAGGACACGCCGATGATAGATGTAGCAGGAAGCAGAGTTAGGAAAATATTTTATAAACATGGAAAACGATTGTTAGTGTGGTTTCAGAGAAGTGAGTGTCTTAATAATAGAAGGTTTTGGAGGCGGGGACTCCTCACACACTTCGCGGTCCAGTTCCAGTGCTGCTGCTGATACTTTTTCTAACTTTAGATTAGATTGTTTTCACTGCTTACTAAACATCCGCCTGCACCCTGCTCCTTCAGAAGGTTCAATCATTTTGACTATTTTGCAATGCAACAAAATGTAAATGTCTGCTATTGGTTTTGTCAACCAAGAACAGACATTATTGTTTTTTTTTTGATACATCATATAATTTTTTTATACATCATAAAATGAAAAGCACTTTGAACTGCCCTGTTGTTTAAATTTTATATACAAATAAACGTGATTGCTTGTACAAGTAATGATATCCTTAAAGCCAGAGGTTACATAAAAAAATCAAACGCTAAGCCAAAAAAAAAAAAAAAACTAATTTCTGAAATCTACAATAAAACTGTACTCTGATCACTCTTTAACCATGTTTATTTTGCTCTAAAACCACAGATCCGTAGATACTTGGGACCTCGTTTTAAAAAAGCTTATATCTGCTTTTTTAATAGTTCACACACCAAATATGGTAAATGGTAAATATACCTTGATATGCACTGACATCACAGTGGAAGGTGTTTTAGCACTAGAAGTTAATATCAAGTGCTAAGATGTAATGAAGACTTACTTATTCCTTATTTCTGCTCTTTACGGAACAGCCAAGAGAATAAATGCAGCTCCTGGATTGGCTGCTTTGCCAAGTGTCATGAATCATTGGGCCAAGTTGTTCCAGACTCCCAAATAAATTTATCTTTCTAACATTTTGGGTAAGCCATGAAAAAATCAATTTATTGGTGGATTATCTGCAAATACATTGGGGTGAGCTTCCACATAAAATCTGCAAATAAGTACATCTTGAATCTTGGAGCTCTTAGAGTTTCTTCCAACACTTAGCATAGTGATTATCAGACTTTAAAAGGCTGTGCTAAAATTAGCCCAGATCCTACTTGTCAGAGCAGGACTGTTTTGTGTAACTTAACAGTTATAAATTTGAACATCACACATGGGATTCATCAAAGCTCTACTCTCAAGTCACTTTTTCTTAATGTCTGTATGTTCCTCATAACTCAGATTATACTTCAACCTTTCTCCAGTCTTTGACATCATTTTATTAAAATGAACATGCATAAAGATTTTAAACACAATCTCAGTAGGGAGTATAAAAACTGAACTCTGGTAAATGCTACAGAGATCCTGTCATAGAAAAATAACCTTGAGTTGACAAGAGAAACCCATGAAGCTTTGCTGCTGTTTATGATTTAAGGAATGATAAAAAAATGTTTGGCCTCTTAAGAAAATATGAATGTGGCCTTGTAACCCTGAAAGCTATTCAACATATAACCTTGAATATTTTATAATCAAATGCAGAGGCAAAAAAGAAAAGAAGTAAACCTGAATGTTTATGTTTGAATGAAGACGTATCTAAGTGGAAAAGCAGGAAAATACACCAAAAAGAATGCATGGAAATCCAGTAATTTCAAACTCAACAGGTTGCGGAGTCCATCAGTCAAAATCTTAAATAAACAGACACAGTTTCAAATTGAGATAAATTGATTCACATTTTAAGCAGTGTCCACCGGCTGACCATAAAGCTGCAGGTGCATCAGTCAAAGCAGCGAGCCAGACAGACTGACCTCCGCTGAGAGGTTCACTGCAGCAGACTGTTTCTGAATCAGGCCTTGTGTGTTTATCCCATCACAACAAATCATTTCACATGGGCACCAAAACCAGCATGAGGATGTATTAATAAAGGGATTCCTGCTCTGTTTGGCTGTGGGGATTTATTGTTTTAATGGAAAAACATCAGCTTTGTTTTCTTTTTTTTAAACAAATATGTTGGTGTTTATTGCAGAAGAGCAGGCTTACTCTGACCCTCGGAGACCACCGCTCTCCTTCTCTACTGGGACCAGAGGGACTTCAGCTCCACAAACCATCAGCCTCACTCCTGTAAAAAAACAGAAATACCACACAGGATGATGGGAGCCAAAAACAACCAACTTGGAAGCATTGCAATCACATTCATAAAGCTTTCATTCATTTTAACAGCTGCAGGTGGCCTGAACAGGAAGTCTAGTCTGCGTCGTTCAAAGTGATGGTGCCCCCTGTGGAGAAACATGCGTCCACCAATGAGCTGATAAAGGCTATGAGCTGTGGAGTTTATGTTAGAGCTGCACCATGGAGAACGAAAGCCACCATTTAATGCAGATTTTAAGAAGGGGGAAGGTTACAGCTCCAAGTGTTCTTGTCAGGTTCAACCTGGATGTATTCTACACAACAGGTTGCACAGCTGATGGAAAATGGAATAAAAAAAGCAAATTGCTGAAATTCATAAAGTGTGGAATGCATTTGAATTCGGTCCTGTTTGCAATGTCACCCTTCAATAATAACCAACCCTCCAGAAGTCTTATATTGAATAAGTAGAGTCTGCCTGAGTGAAATGGGTCTTGTTAGTGACCTTTAGTGAACAATCATTAGCTGAGTTTCCATTACAAATGTTTGCAAAACTAATGTCCAAAAAGCAATTGCAGTGTTTCCATTAAATAAGAAATGCAATTAAAATCACATGTGAATAAGTTTGTTCACATAGTGAGTCATTAAAAACATTAAGCAATCATCATCCAACTGCTTCCTATCATCTTCTTCATGGTTTGTGCCACTGGTAACATCAGATTGTTAATCGTATGACTCGTGAGATGTAAAAAAAAAATGTTTCCATTGCAGTTTACAAAATAAACCAATTTCAATACGGCCCAAAATCCACAACCTAGTTCCAAAACTTTATCTGAAGACAAGTTTCTTTAAAATTTTATTTCTTTTGAAATGTCAAATCGCGTAATTACATGGTCAACGGAAAAAGAGTGCTATCATTTATCGCAATAATTATGGGGACAATTTATCATCCAGCAAAATGTGTTACCATGAAAGACCCATCTCCATAGTGAAAAGTGATGGAAGTATTGTCACTTTTCACTCTGCTGGGTGAATTTTTTTTTTTCAACAGAAACAGAAATGCTGATCAGTGTTGATAGGAAGAATATGAAGTTTAAATACAGGGCAATTGTGGTAAAATGTCCCATTAGAGGTTGCAAAAGATCCAAGTGGAAGGAGCTTCTTCTTCCCAGCATTCAGTCATTCAGCTATGCAGAGACCTGGAAACCAACCATTCATTGGATTCATGTGTTTTGGAGAACGGTATCTAAAATTTGCATGATAGTAATACTAAAGGACTGGATTAGGACATCTAATCAGTTTATGTGATCATTTCAATTCATTTGTGAATCCGGGATAAAATAAAAAACTTAAAATTTAATGTTCACAGATGCTCTCAAACTAGTTTGACAATTTTGCAAGATGCAGTGGAGACTCACTTGTAGAAAAGTGGTTGTGCAAAGAATGAACTCATTCTCTCAGAGCTGAACACAAACGCAGGCCAGGCTTTTCAGATTTTAGTTTGTAAAACAAAAATGAAAAGCATGTATCCTTCCCTTCAGCTTCATAATAATGCATTACTCTGTATTGATCTCACACAACATAGAATCCCAAAGCAATGCATAGTTGTTTTTGATTTTAATGTAACAAAATGTGAAAAAGTTTAAAGGATATAAAGAACTTGGCAAAGGACTGCAAATGCATTGTCAGCACAACAGAACAGCACGTTTTTCTTAGGATGTGTTCCTCAGATACAACTCAATACTGGCTACAAATTTAATTTCATTTTCTGGCTTTGTGTCCACATAAAGTCAGTCTGTCTTTCATATTATGACTCTTCGAATTCTTAACATAAAAACACAGATCAGAAATTGTTTAATCTAAAATGTTTTGAAAAACAGAGCTCTATTTTTGCTACAATGTTTTTATTAAATTTGAAAATATAAACCCTGCAAGCATTTTGATGTCTCCATAAAACCAAATTTAAACTGCAGTGCAAAAAAAAATGTTTTGGAGCAATGTTTGATGACATTTTAGTAATATCTTTAAAGTAACGATGATGATGATGATGATACATGCTGTACTTTGGAGGGGATTACAGCTTATCTCAAATTTCATAAAAATTTTATGCCAAGATGATTTTGCTGGACATCTTTGATTGTGAATGTAATAAAAGATGTGATTGAGGTTCAGCAGTGGGAGGAGAGGTGAAATCACACCAGGTGGCAATAATTAGCACAGCTGAAGGACATTTCTAATCAGTCTGCCGCTAGCTTTATAAGCCATTGGGGATCCTGGATGGAAAAGTTACAAACCAAAGTAGATGCAGTTTAGACTGAGCATCCACTGGGGATTAGTCAACTCTTTAGGAATTAAATATATTCAAACAATTTAACACCAGGCAAGGACAATAGTTATAAATGTACAAAAAAAAGTTTGTGAAGGTAACTGAAAATGTTTGTGTTGCCAATTAATTTTTTTTTTTCTGTGATCATACATCCTACTAATTAAATGCAACCTCAATCAGACTTGTGAGCTGTTTACAACCCCAAAGTGACCCGTATCTGCAGAAAAAGAGCGCAGACGTCACACAGCTGTTATTTACAGATATGATAATGGATGGATGGATTTAAAGTTGTTGAGCGATCAGAGCCGACAGTTTTGTTACAAGATCATAAAAAGAAGGACGCTAACAACAAAGAAAGCACTGCAGCTTCTGCAGAAAAGTCTGTCTGGAAGCGTAGGAGTTGTGGGATTGTGATGAGACGTGCTTCACAGAGACAGCCTTCTTTCATTTCATAATTATATCTCTCAACCATTGTTTGCGTATGGGTTTACTGCGTCTGGCTTCTTCTGGTGCAGAATTATGATGCATGTCTTACGTCAGTGGTGTAAAAGTTGGATAAAGCTAGCAGGGAAGGCCATGACATTGATTGGCCTGCTCTATTTAGACAAAATTTAGGAAAATTAACTTTAAAAAACTGTTTCACAAGGGCACTTTTCTGTTAAGAGGGAAAAGAGCAGATGCTCTAGCACCTCCTAGTGGATCTGTGCACATCTGTACTGCCATCCAAAACACTTTAGATGTCAGCATGTATGATATATTTTTATCTATACTAAACAAATATAAATCACAGTAAAATAACAAAACTTTTCCAATTTAAATACTTATCAAGCTAAGAAACTGTTTTAACAGACATTGCTTGCTATAAACGTATTCTTGATAGTCACTCCTGACGCACTGATTAAATCTGATATACAGGCATGGTGTGACAGACACTCCCACAAAGTAGGACACTGAGCAGAGAGACAGCTGATCGTTGTTTCATGCCGAAGCCATGCAGAAACCCCTCCCACACTGTAACTTATGCCGAAATATTCAAGATGACTTGTGATCACGGCAGGCAGTCAGGTTTCTCTCATTTTTTTTTCTGTGTATCATGTTTGCCGACTACATAAATGTAGTAATTGAAATGTAAAGCAGGCTTCCCGTGGTACAATATTTACACTAAGCTCCTCACATATGGTAAAAATTGTTGGACAGCTGGTATCAATTGCTGGAGCCGCATTAGAAACACTTTGGGAATGAATTTTAAATTGAGAAGGAGGGATGTACTGTGTCAAAGACGTTAAAGATTTCAGAGCATAATTCCTGAATGTACAGACGGAATTTTTCTCCTGACAGGGATGACATTTTAGAACATATGACAGAAAGTTAGCTTAAAACTGAACCAAAGGCTATTGGATTTCAGCACAATTGGTTCATTATTCAAAAATATGACAAATCTCTTAACTTATCTTTGTTAACCCATTGTTTAACAGAGCTACAATAAACCACATGTTTTTTTTGTGTGGATTTTTATGGATGTACATGCTGACACATCTGCATACATATGCAGATGTGTCATCTGCATGAATGGCATGTTAGTCAGGACTCTGGCAGCAGCATTGTGGACGAACTGCAGCTGCCAAAGTATTTTTCTTTCTTTTATGCTGAGAGACCTGATAATTTTGTTGATCAGTTCAAGGAAACTCAAATATTTAGGCATGCATGAAAACTAGAAAGTAAGGATTAGTCCTGGGTTGGATTGGCCTGTGAAACCTTAACTCCATGTGTAAAAACTAATATTCTTAATCGTATGATCTCATATACCAAATGTATCTTTACTCTCCTACAAATAACCAAAGACCACAAAGTAAAGTAAGTGTGCTGAAAAGTGATGCAGGTTGTATTAAATAGAGTCAAACATTGGCGTGGTTTTAAAATCTGTTAGCTTGAGGCTATCTGTGATGTTTTCCTTTTCAGTTTAAATCCAGAGACACACAGAAAATACATTTCCCCCATAGTCATTTTGTGATATGTTAGAGTTGTCCAGAAGTGTTTTTTTTCTTTCTTTTTTTAATCAGATCTCTTTGATAAGCCAACCTAGGAACTGTTTTTTTTTTTTTTTTTTTTTTTTTTTTTTTTTTCTTTATCGGAGTCTCGCATTTTGACTGGAGGCCCAAGACCACCAATCACTGAGCGGAAAGCAGAGCATTGCCTTGTGGCTACTTTTTTACTTGTTTCCACATCTGCAGTGATTTTATTGTTTGCATATGTGACAATGACAGATCATATCCTGTTTTTGCTTGGTGCTAAATTGGGTATAATAATGGGTTTCTGGATTCATGTTGTTCTGGTTAGATCAGCAGGCCAACGCTTCCAAAAAAAAATGACATCAGTCTTCTCCTCCCTAAGAATGAAAGTATTAAAAAGCCTTTTTTTTTCCTGCAGTAATTCAGGTAAGTTAAAGCTTTATGTGTTCCAGTAAGCACACCTAAACTGCTTGCACATCTCATGAACACATCTCCAAACTACTTACATACTCAAACTAATTGGTGGTAATTATTTGGGTACAAACATTCCAGTGACGTAGCATTTCTGTTGAATGGGGGTCTGATTGCGGTACTTTGCGGCTGGAGCTTCTCTGCAGGGTGTCACTACAACAAATAAATTTCCGTCCATGATTGCCATTCTTTCCTCTTTTTCTTCTTTATGTCTTTGTTCACACAGCTGCATGCAGATCTGAGTCATGGTGGGATTCTTCTTTACAGTACTATGGAAATATTCAAATGATCAAAAACACATGACTGGGAATTATTCATTGGAGACCTGGGGGGTGAGAACTTCTTGCCAGCTCGACACAACGTTGCTGTGTTTCTCTCCTGCCACGTATGCTCTGGAAGTAGCATTTTTATAAAAATGCTAATTCCCTCATTACCTATTTTGTTTTTTTTATTCTGTTTGTTTTGCAGACTCATGAGGTTTTTAATTCTTTAGGATTCACATTTTTTAAGAGATTCTGCCCTTTCCAGGCAATGTGGCCTTTGTTAGAATAATTGAATACTGAACATGGACCAAATGTATCTTATGGTCCAGTTACAAATATTTTACAGCTTGTAAAATATTTGTAACTTCCTAGCAACGCGTGCATCAGTCAACAAAGAAGAAGCAAACACTGTTTGACTAGCAGTCATTCATTTAACATTTACAGTATTTCATAAAAATCACCATCATGTTAATGAACTTTTCAGTTCACTTTTGCAATTTCACATCTCATCATATTGGTTCAATAGCGTTTTTTTAATCAAGTGAAAAACATAGTGCAATAAAATTACTCATAGACGTCCTTCTTTCAAAAAGTTACTCCAGTAAAAGTGACTGAGGAAATATATCTATCACTTGTATCCTACAGATACTGAAAAATATGTTTTCATAGTTTCGGAGGTGAAAACAGGGATAAATTATTTCATACTTCACAATAATAAGATGCAGAGCTTTTCTGCATCGTGTTATCTTATTATTCTCATTGGTCCCTCCCAGCATTAGTCGGTGTAAGTAATTATATCCACTTTAAACTTTTGAGTTGTTCTGCTAGATGATGTGTAAAAAAGAAGAATCAAGAATTCCCAAATCAGGGGTGAAAAAGCAAAACAATGACTAATTTTCTTTCTTCTGACCATTAATGAAGTCACATGAAATGAGTTGTTGAATTTTTCTAGACACCTTTTAAGTTCTACAAAGGAAAAGTAACTTAGTCCACAAATTATTCAAACATACATTAGTGTTTTAAATGCCAAATATCCAAGAGCATCATGGTGGTTAACCTCAGTTTTCCTGAATGATCCCATGAATATTCCCTTCTAAAGCTCTATATACCAACGGAGAACTCAATATCAGCTGTGTTAAATTCTATTACAAATAAGATAAAAGGAAAAATTTCTTGAATAGGGAATGAATGTTCAAAATATGAATCTGTCTAAACTTCAATAATCACCAGGAGCTAGGGTTAGAGTGTGACAACAGGAGTTTTATGACTTATTTCAGTTAACTTTCAACATAACAGGAGAAAAAAAGTAATAATTGAGGCTCAGTATTGACTGTTGGCTTTCAGCAGCTGAACCACAACAACAGAACGGAAGAGAGAGTGTTAGAGGGTTAGATGGGGAAGTTTACTTTCACTGAACCACTGCATGTGTATCCCATTTGAATTCTTCTGTTCCCACTACCGCTTTTCTGGGTCTGAAACTTTTTATTGATTCCGCCTTTTAGTCTTAACTCATTCTCCATTAAACTTAAAATAACGGGTGGAGAAATGCATAATTTAAAGGTAAACAAAATGAAACATCCTCTGTTTTGGGTTAATCTAACTTTGCATAGAATATTAAATATAAAGTATATTTGGGAAGAAAAAATACTTTACCTTGGCTAAAAATATTTTACTTATTAGTTGTAAGAAAAAAAGAGCTTGAGGTCCGGTGGTGCCTATAGTCGGTCCTAGGGGCCGGTTTTGCATTCTGCATGTTTTAGTTCTCTCCCTGGTTTAGCACACCTGGATGAAATGATGGCTCATTAGAGGCCTAAGAAGGCCTTGCTGAAAAGGTTGTTGCTACACAACAGTAGATCCCTATGATTTATGGTTTAGTTCTCTACCAGGGAGGAACTAAAACATGCAGGATGCCGGCCTTCAAGAACCGACTTTGGGCAGCACTGTTGTAGTCCTTCCTGTGAGGTGAACTCTTACCTTTAAATCCATGAAAAAACTGCACCTTTCCTTCTCTAGCGCCTCCTAGAGGATTAGACTGTCTAACCCTCACATGCAAAACCTAGTGGGATATTTATGCTTGTCAATATAAACAGTTACAAATCTGAATTTCAGGTCTTTCATAATATTTCCCTTCCTCTGGGCTTACGGATGCTGAGCTTTCATTACAGATTATAGAAATTTTAGCAAAACAAGAATAGCAGCACACAGTCCTACATTTGCCCCCCCACCCCCCCTTTTTTTTTTCTTGGAAAATGATTACCTCATGGTGAGTGTACAACATTCATCCACTCTGCCTGCTCCATAAAAAACATTTCCAAAGTGAGCTTTAAACAGTCCAACAACAGACAGTTATAGGTTGTAGGTCATGCAAAGTGACTTTCATTACTCTCAGGCTTCGTGATGCAATGGATATCAGTAAGGTTTTTTGTCATAATTAGCTCTTTAACTCGTCCTTACTGTTACCAAAAGCACTTTTTCTGCCCTTTCTGCATTACATTCTTAGGTTGGTATGAGATCTCACAAAGGGCATGTGGAGGTAACATAAAAGGTCCAGATGGTTCGGCTTAATCAAAGTTATACGCATTTAATGAGTAGTTTTCCAGAAAGAGTAAAAAACGAACAGATGTGGCTGCCACCTAATTCACAGAAATAATTGTAACAAAAGGAGTCTTTAAACCCAACTTATTAAAACTTTCCTACTATTCACCAACAAAAAATATACATAGTCTGAGCAAACAAAAACATAAAAAGACCTTGTAACTCTAAAATGTGGAAACGCTGAAAAATACCACAAAAGACATGAGAGAAATGATGGTAAGAATGCCCTATTTAGAGTCAAGCAAAAAAGTTGACTTTTCATGTCAGTGGTGCAGATAGTAAAGATCTGAAACTGAATTTAAATGTGAAGTTATACACCCAGTTGCCAATTTACCCCCAATTACTAGCACACAAATTACATCAGTTACATGAAATCAAGAGATCTACTGTAGATGTGTTGAAGACAACTTTCTGAAAATTAAACCAACCATAGGAATGAGGGACAAAAGTGAATAAAGGACTTTGGAAGTTGTTGTTGCCAAATGTTTTAACTATTTTAGAAACTGTGTAGCTGTTTCCCTCAAATGGTCAGAAAACACAAAAATATCCAAAGCTGTTGCAGTTCCAAGATGGAGAGAGAAGTACAGGATCGTCATGGAATACATGATGCAATGAAGACAAAAGGCTAAAACTAACAAACGGATGAGATGAAGCAAATTGGAGGTAAAATGTAAGCAAAGCAAGGCGTATGTAAATGGGAACAAGAAACTTGAACCTAACAGGTAAACATTATCCAAAACACAAACAATCAGACTAACTGAACTGACAGGTTTAAACTAAGAAGGTAAGAAGTAAGGAAATGATCAAGATACAGATGAAACTAGAAGTCCAAACACCAACAGATCATAACAGTGAGCAGTGGATGAAAATGCCTTGTTGAAGTCATAGAAGAATCTGTAGCACGTTTCAAGATCATAGACAAGCAATATTAGCCGAAAAACACTTTTTGAATGAAAGTATACTAAATATTTACTAAATACCAACAAGTAGCACCTTTGTCCAAGGAGCAGAAAACAGGAAACTGAGGCTGCAACCCAGTAACTAGTTGGGGAAAACTCCTTGTTGTTTTAAGGCCTTTTCACTTTAAATCCCAATGACCTGCTATTGGCCACGTCCCCCAACCCAACTTTTGCACTCACATGTGAAAATGGCTGCAGACAGATGTGCAACCGCACATCTCTGAAAAGCAGGAGTAGAGCCTCCTGCACAACCAGGATGGTAAATCAACAACAAAACATTTGTCTTTTCCAGCAGCCATTGTGCGGCGCATGCAGCTGTAAAACCAGATGACCAAATGTGCTGGAGTTCTACTTGGGTTGCTGGGTAACAGGGCTGGGGTTTACTGGGGTTGCTAGGTAACGGGTTGGGCTCCACTTGGGTTGCTAGGTGAGGTGCAGTGCCTTCTCATTGCGACATTACCTTCTGGAGGTTTTTGAAATGGGTAATTTTCAAAACACCAAATAACATTAAACTGCCAAAAACTGGCAGGATGTTTTTTTTTTTTTTTTTTTTTTTTAAGCACTTATGGTGTTTTTAAAATCAGTAGAAATCCAAGTAGAAGCATAAAAACGTGCAAATTGTGAGTTTTATGACGAACCAAAAGTGTCTGCAGAGGAAGATGCGGTTCGCCTGCAAATCTATTACTACTGGGACACAAACTCAGTCGAGTAAAAAACAAAGACTGGCTGGTTTTAATGGCTCCATGTTGCATTTTCTTACCATTTGGAATAAAATGTTTATAATACGAGAGATCTTAATAGTCTTGTCATGACTGCTCTTTACAGCTGAAATTGGATGTGGAAGAGTGGGTGAGAAATTTCCAAGCCTCCCTTTGGTGGAGCTATAAACAAGAAACTAATTTCACACGAGACTTTCAGGGGCAGTGTGTTTCCATCAAAGACAAACTTATTAAATGATTAGGAATTATATGCATACAGTTTAGCGGGGACAAACAAAACATTTTACTTGTTTTGCATGGTTCTGCGAATCTTGCACGCAGAATCGGTTTTAGCTCGTTCATAGTCTGTTTTGTGGTTGAGAGAGGAAGTTTAATTGCAGATGCTGGAATTTTGTGAAGCTCTCTTTAAACCACACCAGGGATGAAATGGATTGTCCTTCAGACTGATGTTTCAACAGGCTCCTCTGTCTGTAGGGTGGGATTAATAATGTTGCAAACATAGCAGCAGAATAAATCACCCCACTAATGTTTAACTCTGGGAGCAATAAAGTTGGTCTTTTAATTTTCCAAATCCAGTTTATGAAGAGAATTAAACATGGAAGTGGGATGAGACTCTTAAATGAAGATGAATGATGATGCCTTGTTTGCACAGCAGTCAATAAACAAAGTCATGAAAATAAATGTGAAACAAACAATAAAACAGACGATTTTTATTTTGTTACAAAAACAAGTGTTTCCAGATTTTAACTTTATAATTATTCCCTGTTTTTTATTCTTTCTGCTTGCCATCAATATAACCAGTAACACCTAAACTCCTAGCAAATTTTCTGTCTTATTAAGTTCAGTTAGTTGTTTTAGACTCTATCTCCAGATTGATTTTTCTTTTAATTTTGAGTGGATCTCCGCCTATTCATGATTCAGTCTTTGTGGAGTCACCTATTTGTAGATTTTTCTATGGAACGTAGCACCCAATTATTCGCCCATTTAATTTTTTCGTAGAGCATATCTAAAATATTTGAATGAAAATGCAGATGGGAAGCAGAAATGTTTGACACTTTTTGGCTGACATTTAGTCTCCTTGATGCTGATTGGCTGAACTTGAACGAGTGGTAAGAGTTTCCACAGCATGTATTAAAGCATATTAATGTATGTTTTATGTTTAAACTGTTAAAATAGACAGTCATAAGCATTTTTAAAGAGCTCTCAAATATTTGCTAATTTTAGATCTTCCACAGGCACTTGTGGTCTCAACACCTTAGGTCCAATAACCTCAGGATTTATGTAGACTAAAATATAAAGTATACAGTAACCACTTTAGCTAATATATACAATGTTCTTTGAGAGTTTATAAACTATCTTCTTAGTTTTCTGGATTGAACATCTGATCTTATGAGATGACATGAGCTGAAATTTTTATTGCCATTCCTGTAGCATTTATTGATCATCCCATCATTGTTTCTTTTAGAATTACTCATGCTGCCTTGTCTTTAAGTGAAGTATGCCATCAGCTGCCAAATGCTCAAGTGACCAAGTTTAACAATGGGGAAATCCCAAATGGTCATGGGTGACAAAAATAAACCTGTTGCACACCCGTTAAAACCTGCAAAGTCTATGACTGATGGTTTCATCATGTCAGCAACAGGTGTGCGTCTGCTTCTCTTTAAGCTCTGCCAAATGTTCCTCTCCTTATTAAGTGAGAACAGATAGAACAGAAAAAGGAAGGTCAGATTGCTTCAGTGAGATTTTTATTTCCAGATGCTGTCGTTAGCCATGCAAAGGAGAGTAAACATATCCCCATGTTCAAAAACAAAGAATGTTAATACTCTCACCTGCTGATGTGCTTGTCTTTGATGGTGCCAGCATGAATCAGCTCTTGTGTTGGCAGGAGTTGCAACAAGGAGAGGCCTCATATCCTGCTGGCTTGGATCCGTGTGCAGGCTGTTCAGATCAGTTTACTTGTTAGATAATGTTGAACATGGTTGCCAAAAAATTTCTAACAAAATGAAACCAGCTTTTGAGATGTTTTGATGTTTTATTTGACGACCTGTAGTTTAACGTCCAAAATCTCGTTGGGATGTGGATTATTCAAGCCACAGTTATTTCCTACATGGGTGTGTTTCCCTGCCCAAGATAACAATTAATGTGGAGCTAAAATTAGTAGATTTACTCTATAGAAAAGGTATGCACTCTTTTTTACTATTATTTTCTATTCTAGGCCATTTATAAGTACCACAGTTCGGTTTGCTAAATGCCAAAATGAGAGGATTTTTAAAGTAGAGTTGGACCTTTAGCTGGCCATTAGCTGTATTTCCATTTCAAATATGCACAAAACTTTGTCAATATTTTTGCTATTGTAAAAAAAAAAAAAATTTTGTAATTGAGCTGTTTTCTTTAACTGAGGAAGACAATTAATGTCATCAATCACATCAGGTAAGACCATAATTTGAGTTTTGGTATTTGTTAACAGTCCATTGGATCCTGCTGCTCAGCATAGATGAGATTTTTTGTGGTTCACCACTTTACAGTTTTTACAAATAATCCTTAAATATATTTTTAGAAATTAACTTTGGGAGCAGAGATGCATCGTAATAGACTTTGCTTGTCCATCCCAATTTCCCTGCTATGTTCAAAGACTGAAATGCTTTTTTGCTTTTTCCCTCAGTGGGTCATGTCTTTGTGAATGCCTGTTCAGAAACGGAGAAGATTTTGAGTTTTTAATGTCTAAACTTTTGATTAGCTGATAACCTGTTGGGGATTTTAGTTATTTGATTTGTCTGCCTGCTTATGCTACACCAGTACAAATTGTGAACACTTAAATTTCTTCTAGTGTTCTAGTATTTCAAGAGCCAAAAGCTTCACTTTTTGGCTGCTGAACTGTTTTTAATCATTATTGACAATTTTCTTTCAACTGAGGGAAATGGTTTAGGTCAGAAGGTTGAAACATCTGAGTTTTCCAACAGGACAGAGATCCAAAACTGGAGTCAAAACTGGTTTTGGAATGGATAATGCAGACTGACATTAAGATGCTGGAGTGGCGTAAACTCAACTTAAAACCTGGATCCACATAAGGAAATCAAACAATTTAAATAGACTCCAGCAATTTTGATAAGAAGATTGGTCAAATATCCACTTAGACATGCCTGAAGTTTATTGATTGCTACAGAAAGCATGTGGTTGAGGCGTAACCAGCAGGAAAACGCAGATCTTCATATTCTCCCAGGGAATCCACAGCCATTAGCAGGCCAGGAGAGACATGCAGCCAGTTCTGGGCCATATTATGGAGTCTCTTTCCAATGGGACATGCCTTATAAACCAAGCGGCATTCCAGTGAAATGACTGGACAACCTCAGCTGATTCTTTTTGAATGCAGCTTGTCTTCTACCTCTCCTCAGGATCTACTAGATGGGCTCTCTGGAAAAACTTTGCAATCCATCTGGGGTTTATAAAAATATTTTTGATGTTTTTTAGTTTTGTTTTTTTCCTTCTTCTGAGTTTTCTGTCTGTGGAGCATAATTTGTATTTTAAGCACTATTTGATGTTTTAGAGTTTAAAAATATAAAACAAAATTTCCACCAAAACTACACAGCTTCTGAAGGGACATTAAGGGAAAAATAAACTTTCTGCTGTCCACCTGGTAGTATCTCATGTGCATCACACACTATATTGTGAGCACCAAATAAAATTTATTGTGGATTTTGCAACTTTCTCGTGCACATCAGATTTTTCATTTATGTCCTTTCACCACTGACAATCTGTCAGGCAAGCAACGCAGCAATCTCTGTGAGCATCAGGCTAAACTGGAAATGTTTCAGTAAACACAGCTAGCCCGAAATATTGTGAAAGATCTGATGCGTTATCTCGAAAGAAATCTCTTGCACACCAGATGCTTTACGCACGAGATGCTAACTGGTATGCACGAGATGCTAACTGGTACGCACGAGATGCTAACTGGTGCATATGCTACCTGGTGGACACGAGATGCTACCTGGTGTGTTCCAGACGGTATCTGTTGCACAAGAGATGCTAACTAGTGCGTACCAGAGTCTGATGACCATGAGATGCTTTTTAGTGCACACCAGAAAGTATATTGTGTGCACTAAAAGTTTTTTTTTTTTTTTTTTTCAATGTCCCATAAAAGTCAGTGTCGACAGATATACATTTTCTATGGCTGTGTTGTATTAATAGCTTCTCATTCACAGCTGTCATGTGCTTATAACAACTATTTTCAACTTATTAAAGTAGAGCAAAGTATGTAATACGAGTAAGATGATTAGAGAGAAGCTTTCTGAGGTTGGAAAACTGTCAGTGGATGAGAATATTTGCATGAAATACACATCACACATTCCTTCCCCTAAAACCACCATGACACATAGAGCCACTGATGTACCAGCTCCATGGGAGCCATATTTTCCCATGGTCCGATCTGCAGCTCCAGTGAGCCCACGTGGCATTGGGGGAACTTGAGGGAAATAAGAAAGCAATGCAGATCCAATTAGTGCAACCACATTACATCTGAAATCCTCTGATACGTGTTTTTATTTTATTATGTTTGTTTAGTCCTGACCTCAGCTTGGATAAAGGATCAAAAAAGAGCAACATCCATTTCTGATGATCTGCTGGAAAACTCTGAAAGGAAAAATAGCAAAGCAGGAATGAATCAGTCATTAAAAGACATGCATTGGTCTTGGTGCTGCTTTTGATGATATATTGAATAGTTAATAGAATATTGGACCAGATTACCCTGAGGGGGGGGGGAAGGAATTACATATTTCTGAAATTATGCTAATTCTTAGCGGTATATCCAGTTGTTGTTGTTTTTGAATAAAGCTTTAAGTAATTTTTATGATAATTTAACACTCCTGAGCTCTGCATTCTGTAAATATTTCATGCCAACATGTTGATCTACATAGAATAAGTGAACTACTTGCTACATATCAGAAAGTTCACTTCTGAACAGAAAGCTACTGACAAACTTTCATTTTTCTGGGGTCGTTGCTTCAGTGGTTGGATGATTAAACATCTAAACATATTTATTCCCCACAAACAGTAACAAAAGCTTTAAAGCTTTAATGCCCCTTGAACATTTTCACATTTTGTCAAATTAACATTTACAAGCTTCAATATATTTTAGTGGGATTTTTGTGTCGTAAGAACACAGTGCTTAAAAAGAGGAAAGAAAAAGCAAAAAGTTCATTTTATTTAGATTATTTTTACTTGCTTAATATTAAATGATACATCCAATATCTTGAAGTCTTACTTTTGAAGATTATAAATAAAATTGAAGCTGCATGTTTGTCTAATTTAAACAAAGGGATTGTTTTAGTCTATTCCAAGCAACAGAACAGGATATGTTTCATGTTTTCTTGCTTATTGTATTCAAATTGAATGAATACGTTTCATTTTGTCTGCTTTTGATCGTTTAAAACCTTTGTAGAGTTTTGTAGTGCTGGTTATTAGTTTTTATATTAACAGAGGCATATGCTTTGATCAAAATTAGTGGTGTCCACAGTGTGACAGGAGGATCCTCTACGGTCCTTGGAATAATTTTGTGCATCTTTGACCGCAGTTTCAGATCATCTGATCATTGCTCAACTTAACTCTGATCTGTTTTCCAGAGATCTGTAACAAGCTGAAGACGACATGTAGCCAAAAAAAAACCTCTTTTACCCTTTTTAAAATGTTTGTATATTTTTGAGGTGGTGGTTATTCACTGTTGTAGTTGTTCAGAATCCATTAACTTTTCTCCTTTTTTTACATTGGAGCTGTACGACTACTTCCCTCCTCTCGTTGCATTTATTAACATGAAATTTATGTTTATGATGATTGTATGTGAAATTCTGACCTGAACTGTTGTCTGACTTGGAGGTAGCCCCACCTTGATTTTTTTATTGGCTAAAAACTACATTTAATGATTAGAGAAACATATGATTAACATTTCAGCACAAATACATCCTCTCTGCATTCAATGTGCCAAGTCCAGGCCTCTTAGCATCAGCAGTTTAGCAAAAGGTTTCAGTGTCTGTTTCGAAGGGAGCATTTGAGTGGATTTGACTATCTTCCACTAATGACTCAGATTGTTTTTGCACATACTCAGTATCAACGTCTCCAAACCACATTATCAAGATTTTGTCTTCTTTCCAAACTTGGGCTTACTTGGGATTTATGCACAAAGCCAACAGCAGAGATGAGAGCTGACTAAAACCTGCTTTAGCTCACTCGTCTGTCTGCAGATAAAGCTTGCATGATGGATTGTCTCTTGGCTGTTCAAGTTTTTTTTAAAAAAACAAAACATTAAATGAGTGTTGCAGCAACAGGAGCTTCGTGTGGAACTCAGCGACTCTTGGCATCCGTGCAGATGACACGAATAAATTCATTCTGCAGCTTCTGTGAGTGAGCCAGAAAATCAATCAGGATGCACTAAAACACTCACAGCTTCCTGGTAATACTGTCATTATCAGTGAAACTTCATCTGGTTTTTTCACTTGTGGTATAAAATTGTATTTTAGGATTTAGAAATACCAGGTAAAATTTGATTACAAACCTGTTGTTAATATATATTTACTCCCAAATGATCTTGCGCAGTGTATGTTACAATATTCACACTACAACCAATTACCTGAAAGCATCTTGTTATAATTATGGTCCAAGTTATGACTTTTTCACTGTATTTTTCCATTTACAGAAAACTTGCAGACAGCTTTCTAATAAATTCCAACAGCGCTTATTAAAGACCCCAGTTCATTGCTCAGGCAACAAATATGCAGAATCTAATGAGAAAAATGTGAACCTGGTTACGTCTGGAAGACCATCATTTGGTAATATGTAATAGAAAAACAGAAACAAGTCCAAAACAAGTTGGTGGATTCCAATAAAAAGTCCCAAACTGCTCACATCACTAACTTTTTCAGCTAAAAGATTGGACTCATTAAAACTGAACTGGATGATGCATCTAAATGTTTTACTGCTACTGGTCAAATGAGGTTGACAAACAAGAAATGGACTTTTACAAATGTCCCTGTTTTCTCAATCGGCACAAAATGTCAATGGTTTATCATCAAACATCTGCAAAAATAGGCAGTGGACTATTTGACAATAAACACAGCTGCTTATAAGGAACACCATTGGTGTCCGGAATAGTGAAATGCCACCCAGTGCTTTGCAATTTGTCACGTTATAGCCATAAACTACAACGTATTCCTGATATGGACCAACATAAGTTATTAATTAATTAATTTCAATAATATGTAAATTTATTAGTAATTAGTATTTAATTTCCTTTAGGAATAAAAGTATTTTTCAATTTTAATTTATGATGATGCATAATTATAGAGAGGAAAGGAATAACTGCATTTAAAGTCTTGGCACAGATTTTGTGTTGGATTTATGTTGTCCTTTTACTAGGACACTGAATGTGCTCTGATGTAGCTATAGTCGTCTTCCTGTTGGACGTTGAAGATCTGCCCCTTTGTTTAAAACCACAACTAAATGTTGGGATTTGAACAGTAGTTACTTTACTGTCAATTTCTTAAGCAACTTTCCAACCACTAACTTTTTACTGCTTTTATTGCCACGCCTTAAATGAAATGTTATCTCTGATTACATGTTAGGAAGATTGTACGTCTGAGGATTTTTAAACTGTGCATGACTGATTTGTGGTGAAAGGAAAACAATCAGTCAACTTGATGAGGAGTGAAACACAAACTAACTACAAATGCATATTGGTAATTTTGGGACATTTTTGCATGTCATCCTGCAAAATCTGATTGCAGATGAATGTGGTAATCACTGACATGTTTCCAAACACAGTGAACCCTACAAGGCTGTGATTTTAAAACAACATTTACCCAAATGAGAAAGTGGGCGGAGCTACTGAGTCAGTGAAAATAGAACTTTGCATGTGAAGCATTATTTTCCAGCTTTTTTCACTGTGGTTCTGCAGCTTACAAGAGAAAGTTTCTTGGTGCAGCATCAGCAAATTAAGTTTGAATGCCAAATGAGTAACAAAAAAGATTTTTACTCTTCGCTTTGTTTGTTTATATTTTACCTGAAACCACTCTCTTCTGTTTTTGGCAAAGTTTTTTATCCCTTCAGAATTTTAGCTTCCAAAAACCTTTTTGGCTTTTTGTGAAGTTAAGAGCCTTGTCATTTCTTCTCAGAAACTTGGCTAAGTTTTAAAAACAAACTGGGATCAGCATTGCATTCTAACGCTTTGTTATAGTTGCAGATAAATAATTTGTTATAAATAACTGCAACTACTCCTTGCTGACAAACTGCTTTGAAACAGCTGCTCCACAAGAAAAGACCATTCCTGAGCACCAAAGCAGCCCACCTTTAACACTTCAGGGTTTCAATAACATACAGGACATGCAGCATAGTAAAAGCATCATATATGTTCAGTTTCACCAGAATCCAAGTCAAGTACAGAACCTTCATCTAAAATTTATCCAAACCAGTTCAATGAATATTGAATATTGAATATTATATTGACGATAAAGACATGATATTTTCAACAGAAATGAAAGGTACGTCTATTTCTCTGTACTCAATACTTGGTTAGGTCTCTTTTTGTCTTGATGGACTTCAGCCTCAGTCCATTCATTGTGAAGCTTCTTCCAAATTTGTGCATTTTTCTTGTCAATCCTCTAGGCTGTGGTTAGTCCTGTTGCTAGCGAATCTTTTCTTACCACACTTTTTCCTTCCACTTAACTTTGCGTATTTCACATTTACATAGTATAAAACTTTTTTCAGAGAGAATTTTTCCTCTTTATCTGTAAGTCATAATCACTGAAACTGGAAAACCTCAGTCTGTGCTAAACGAGTCTTCAGATCCATTCAATGAATTTGACTTGACATTATTTTAAAGTAATAACAGACTGTGGCTTTTAAGCCTTTACTTCTGGTAGTTATGATGATTTTCTGCTTAAACAAATAAAAACATGGTATTTAAGATTGGAATATTACCTCAGACCAATAAAAGTTAATAGGTTGAATTGTTTTACTTCTCAGGTTAAATGACTGCAGTTGAAGATGAGTTAATGTGAATGATTTTTACACATATTTACCACTGCATGCAAGACATTTTCTTACTTATAATTACTCAGTTTCTGAACATGCCATCCTTAAATCAGAATGATTCATTAAATATTCCTAAAATAACCAGAATAATCCACATTTTCTCCAATTTCTTTTCTGATTTCAATTGAATATTATACTGGGTTTCTTTTTTCAACATTTATCCTCCTTTGAGATTACATTAACAGTTCCACTAGAATAGAAACACACACAACCATTTCCTAGAGTCTTCTGCTGCTGCAGATGTTACACCTCCCATCTGAGATGTTTTCAGTTTTACTTCATTGTCATGTCGTCAATCTGTTTTTTACAATACATGACTCATGATGGAAAATAAATCCAGCTAAAACCTCTTATGAAAGTGGGGAAAATGGTCTCTGCTTAGATAATTGGTTTTGCTTCACTTTGAGTCTAAGATGGACAAAAAAAGTGACTCTCTGAACTGCCTCCAAAGACCCAAACAATGGAAATTTACATCCTTAATCAGCAGAGCCATTTGTTGTACAGTGACGGTTACCATCTTTAATCACTGTTTTGGAAATTTGAGTCTCTTGGTTCTCCCTGTCAAAGCTGAAGTTATGATTAACGCGCAAACCTTCAGCAGTTTCTCTTCTCAGCCCATGTGGCGCTCTCCTCGAAATATTCTGCTTGATCTGCGGGCCCCGACCTGCTCTCAGGGGTCAGAGGTCAACTGTAGCCTGCAATACGTCCAGGCCTCTGGAGAAACAAAGCACCCATCTCTGTTTGCCTCATTAAAACAACAAAACAACAATGCGGGAGGGCTGGTTAAGGCTATGCAGCCATAAATTAGTGAAGTCATGACACAGCACATAACTTCAAGGCTTCTCCAGCTGACACTCATGTGTTATGTGTAAATTTTAATAGCATTTTTCAAAAATTGAATGGTTATTTTAGAGAATAAATTAAACTGCAGAGGAAGTGGCGAGATGGGAATGCCACTGCGAATGTGATCATGTTTGAGAAGTCCTGCTGATCAAATCAAAACTGAAGACAAAGAGAAGAGACAACTTTTAAAATGTGTTTTATGGAAAGTCATAAAAAGTGGTCAGGATGAGTTGTGCATCTGGGGACCCAGTTTGAAGATTCGGTTATAAATCAAACCCTCCCATCGGAGTAAATGAACATGTGGAACTTAGGATGATGCAGTAAGATTAAAAATAAAGAGCTGGTAAACGTTTTCTCCTCAGGAGAATCAAACAGCCTTGGATGTAAATTGTGCAATACTTTTTGCCATTCTCCAAGGAGTGACCTCAGATTCCTGCAGTGTTTGTGTAACTGGGAGTTTGGCTGAACTGGAGTGACTCCCAGTCTCTCGGCAACAACGGGCAGGAGGCAGTGCCATGATGAAAGCCAGACGTGACGTCCCCACCTTATCTCTCCTGGGTGTTTCCACTCCAAACACGAGTCCAACAGTGTGTAAAAAGACTGAAGCTAAACACCAGTCCTGCACCCCTTTTCCTCCTCCTCCCTGCTTTCCTTCCTTTCACTGGATTCCTAGCTCACCCTTTTGTTTTTTCCTGCAGAATACATCTCAGAACTTTCATGGCAGGTACAACTAAAGTTCACCTCGTTTTCACAGCTTAGCAGTCGTTAGGAGAATTTAACTCTCTGTTTCTAAATAAAAGATGCAAATTTTAAAGCTTCACCTTCCTTATAGTGTTGCTCAGTTTTCATCCAGAAGAATGCAAAGGGATACATGTGTGCTGCTGTCATCTAGTGGCGGCTTTGGAACATCCTGGCAAAGGTCCTAATTAAAGTAATCTCCTCTGTAGATAGGGTTATTTAAAAGAAGAGGTAAAAGGTTTTTTTTTCTTCATCAGCTGATTTAGTTTTTATGTGAAGTGACTTTTTCACCTTCTGTGCTCCAAAACACAATCTTTACTGGTAAGGTAGTTTTGTCTTATCTCAAATGTACTAATATATATGCTCTAAAAACTAAACAAAAGTAATCAGTGTTTTTGCAGTTTATGAAGGGTTAATCAGTCCTGCTTTTACTATAATAGTCCACCAATCCCAAAACACTCTTTTGGACTAGAATCTAAATAACTTTCTAGTAAAACTAGACTTACAATTTTAAATTGTGAAATTAATACCATTCCTAAAATGTGAATAGCTGGCATTGCTCTTTTATTGCAAATAGTGCGAGTTGTGGCACAATTTCAAAACTTTCTCCTCCTGTCAATATTCTTCAATATGAAATAAAATCTCAACTGAAACATTGCTGACAATAACAGATTAAGTGAAAACTAATGAACTAATGTTTCTATTGGTAAGCATCTTTGTGCCGACCTGTGTTTTACTCTAAGATGTTTGAGTTTGTTGACCATGAGCTGCAGTGGATCTGATTCAGTGAATGGCCTTTAGACGGGTTTAGTGTTACCTTTAAATTAGACATAGATGTGTTTTTGCAAACTGAGAAGAGAAAAATGTTCTGAGAGTTTTAAAAAGATTTTGTCAAAGCTTATTGTAAAGTCCGCTTTACCTGTAAAGAGTGATTTACCTGTAAAGTACACTTTTATGCTAATGATTACTCTCTGTTAAAATTAAAGTAGGGATCTTTTTATCTGCTTTATTTAACCTTCTTAACTAAGTAGAGCAAAATAAAAATATTGACATGCCTGCTGCTTCCCCCACAACTTTCTGCTTAGACTCTGTGTGTCGCTGCTCTTTGCATCTTACAGCAAATTCATAGAGAATGTGTCATCCTGTACATTGTAATGTGGTCTGTTGGCCTTTGTTAAGCCTAGAAAAACAGCGTCTCTGCTATATTTTTATGCACAAAGGTGTACTCTGCAACCTCCCCTTTTTTAAATGCATACTTAACGCTATGAAACACTTGTTGATTTACTTCCCTCCAGTTGGCTTTGCTTTAGAGTTCCCTGAATCTTTTCTGAACTAGAACACTGTTCTCTTCTGCTCCTTGTACATGGAATAATCTTTCAAATACACTGAAGTTTAATGCTTATTTTTATGGCATTTAAATCAAGCTCGTAACACTGTTACATTTTATTTTTGTAGGTAGTAGCTAAAGGTTAAATAAAATAAAATGATTATTACTATGAATCCATTTGGATCTTTAATTTATGATGTCTACATTTCTAAATTCTGGATGTACCAACAGACAAACAATACAGCTGGAGAGTTTGTATCTTTGGACATGTTTGATCTGAACCGAGGCAAACATTTCCACCACAGTTGTAAAATTTACTGAGGCTTCAAGTTTAACATATGGAGCAAAAATGGCTGTTACAGACTGAAACCCTGTACAAGCCAACACTTGTGGATTTTGTGTAAGCAGATCTTCTGAGTTGGCATCCACAGTTCTGGGCACCCCTGCTAAACATGTATAAAAAGCTTAAAAACAAACTCATGATTTATTGATGTACTATAATCCAACACTGTAAAATGTAGAAACATCCAAGTTTTAGTGTGAGAACATTTATTCAGTGGAAAAACTCCCAAGTTTTTAAACAAAATCACTGATGACACAGATGTACACTATTCCAGCTGATCTGCATTTCTAGGAATCCACTCAGACATCATTGTGTCTCTGTTTCCCTGAGGATAAAAATGATTTGGAAAAATCCCTACGTCTCTTAGCTTCTGGGAGGAGCCACATCAACACAAACAATGGGGAGAATGGTAAATAAATCTCTAAAGATCAGTACAATGTATTGTCCGGATGCAGAATTGTTCTTCTCCCATCTCCAAACCAGAATCCTTCTGAAAGACGGTGGTGACCTCAGAGGAAACAAAGAGAGGTTGTAGGGAGCATTCACACCGCCTCTGTTTAGTCCGCTTTTCTAGTTCGTTTGCATAGAAAGTCTGGTTTGTTTGGGAAGTATGAGTGCAGAATCAACTCTGATGCAGACCAAAAAAACCAAACTCTTGTCCGTCTGTAAACTTGGTTTCTGTTCAATTAAAGTGAACTCTGGCGCAGTTCGAATATATATGTGAATGAAAACTGACCAGAGACCACTCCAAAAGCAGAAAGTGGACTAAAGAGCAGAGAATTCTGGGTAAATATAACCAAAACAAATGTGTGTGTCTAGCGCTAGCGGGAGAAATGGCTTGTGGTCTGTTCCCAAATACAGAAGAGAAACCTTACCACTGCTGAAATCTGAAACCACTCCATTTTTTACATTTTGAAAAGAACATTAGGCTTGGTGTCTTCTTCAGTGGTTTCTGAGTCTTTTACTGCAGTTATTCTTGGTACAGCGCCACCACAATGAGGGGGAGGACACAGGGTTTTCAAAACAATGGGATTGTTTGACACAGTGCAATGTGAAAGCAAATCAGATCAGCTTAAAATGTAATGATTTGATCTACCGGACTATCAGGTAGGTTGCCCAACACAGCACTGCAGTATGTTCAGTCACCAGTGATGGCTATAAACCCGACTGACTTTGGGAGTCATTTTTCATTTCAGCATGTTAAAGGACATCAGGAGCAGAGGTGTGGAAAAGAGATTTGCAGCCACCTTCTAAAATAAACTTAAACCAACACAGTATGTGTTTTTGTGTGTGTTTAGCCTGCAGGATTTTCCGTACAAGGTTACAACTTCTTTAGAGACTTCATCAATGTCAGCTCAGCAAAACCAGATTCTGCTTCTGCTGCCACTTTTTCTCAGTATGGAGCCAAGAAAATGATTACATTTCTACCTTAAAAAGTACGACTTCTCTATCTGCACTTTTTAAAATACATCATCTTAAATCCTTCAGTTGGGTACAGCACCTCGCCCACTATAAGTAATATTCTTTAAAACATAAATAAATGATGCATATCCACACCCTTCTTCTTCCATGCATAGATTTCTAACCTGACAGAAGCCGGCTCAGTAAAACATTTTAAAGAACTTTTAAATCTGTTGAGCTTGGCGTAAATCATCATGCTGCCCTCTCAGCCTGTGGCATGTTGGCAGAGATTACGATAATACGCCTGAGACCAGCAGAGCAACATGGCTCCTTCCAAAAGGGGAACAAATCTGTCTCCGAATGTGGAGAGAGACGACTTCACGGTGCAGCAGGTAAGACCAAGAAAACATGAAAACTGGTGTCATTAGGCGTAAACATTTAGGGGTTTTTGATTAACTTGTGAAGGAGCAAATAAAAATATTATAATCTGAATAAAATCTATTACGAAATATGTTCTTCTGTCAAAGTAAAAAAGAAAACAAATGAAAAAGTAGAAGTTGTACCACTTTCCTCTTGAGCCAGACTTTTTTGTGATCTTTTAAGGTTTTCTTTAGAGTTTAATTTTCCAGTCATGTTCTGATACTTTCTTGTACCTCAAACTAAAAGTTTAATATGTAAACCTGACACAGCCAAAAGACCTGGAGCCACAGTTAAAAATGGTTCTACTATTGACTGAACGCAAATGTGACTATGCTTTTTAAATATTTATTTGTAAATATTTAGGTTTGAATTCATGAGTCATCTCCCAATTCTGATTTTTGTCCTGCTTTGTTTGGATCTATCCCAGAAAAATACATTAAAATTGGTGGCTGTACCAGGGAAAAGGATTAGAGCCACTGAAAAAAAACAATTCTGACTTTCATCTCAGAATCCTCAGATTTGCATTCTTCAAAAACCAAACTGAAAACTCCAGTGTTTCAGGATCCTAACAGCATAAAAGTCTAAAAAAAACAGCAGAAGTTTAACTGCTGTTGCTTTCAGCTTGTAGTTGTTCATTTTACACGATGGCCGGACTGGAGGTCGGCTCCAGAGATTTGGCGGCAGAGAGGCAGAACCGAACGAGGGCCATGATGACGCCGTGGCTCCAGAACTGCTGGAGGGACTGAACAACATTCGGTTTAAAGGACTTGCAGGATCGGAGCAGACAGTCTGGGGCTTGGAGCTGGACCTCTGAGGACACACAACTGAAACAAACTGTTTTTTTATGGTAAATTGTAAAAAAAAAAAAAAAAAAAAAAACTGGCTCACCTGGCAAGTGAGGTCATAAAATCAACATGAGATAATTTTCTTGTTAATTTTACAAAAGCAAAAGCAAAAGATGTTTAAAGTCTTCATATTGTGATCGCTACAGTTATCACAATATCGCTATCTAGATTTTTTTTTTATTTTACATATTTGTTAAAACTGTTACAATGCCGTGATGATATAATATGAAACAGATAATCTGATGAAAGATCGAGCTCCTCTACTGCCATCTGAAGAAAAGCACCGCTTCTACTCAAAACCAACGTATCACAGCCAGGAGGAGTGACTTAGCACTGTCAATCATCCCTGTGTATGTGCTGCTAAATATGCTAATGGCGGAGAAACAACTTATCATTCCAGGAAAGCTTTTTCTCTACCGTTACTGGTGGCCATGCTAACCAGACCTAACATTTGTGGCAGGCTTGTTGTGGCCAACCAGCTGTAGCAGAGCAGAGGAAAAGGGGAAGGACATGAGCAGCGCATACGATCGGCTCTGATTGGTTGTTTTGATGGACAGCATCGGAAACAAAGATTTGTTCAGATGACAGCAGGTCCATAGGGAGCAGGCAGAGGAGCTTGATTTTTTTCACAGATTATTTATCTCATACCATACTGTCACCACATAGTGATAGTTTTGAGAAATATGTTAAAAAGCATATTGTTTTTTAATAAAAGTTAAATGCTGCTGCTTTAACGGAGAGGCTCTGATATTTATTGGTCTTGGACCTCCACTGAGCAGAAATTTATTTGACGTTCCCATCTCATCGCCACAAGCGCTCACGAAGACACGAGGATAAGCATTTAAAGCTGCTGCTCAGGTCCCACAGGAGTGTGGCGCCGGGGCACATGAGCGAGCAGAGGTTTTACTGCACAGGGTCAGAGGTCAGGGTCGCACAGTGCTAAAATCAAAGGGGCAGAGACTACAGGAATAACAAGGCCTCCCGGAGGAGGTCAAGAGTTTTAGAAATATAGAACAGAGTAACATTTTGCAAAACGAATGATAGAAAAAAAACATGTAAATATTGTTACACTTTACAGTTTGAACTGGTGGCCCTGTATTGTTGTTAAACATGGATAATTACTACCTCGTTACCCCCTGGTGTTCCAGTGATGGTAGCTGAGCACTTATCACTAACCAGAAGCAGCTGGGGTACGATATAGATGCAGCCAAGCACAGCATGGGAGGTGAGGAGTACGTGACAGATGGCTCTGCTTTAGTGCCGCTGGACAAACACAGGTTGGACACTTTTTAATAAAACTAAATTCAAAAATCAACTCTTGAATTCTTAGAATATTTTTAAAGAAACATGTATGGATTTTACTTTAAACCTATTTGAATATAATAAACATGTGTTCACCTGATTGATAATTAACCGGAATCAATATTTATTTTACTTTAGGCAGCAACAGCCATCATCTATGATGAACTATGTTGGAAGAGCCGCATACAGCTGACAGGAAACGGTTAGAAAAGCTCATCAGGAAGGCCAGCTCCGTGCTCGGATGACCTTTGACCCAGTGCAGGTGGTAGGAGACAGAGGAAATCTGGGTAAAATATCATAGTGTTTCTCTCCATGTATGAAGTTGAATCTGAACTGGAGAGCTTCTTTGGTGACAGACTGCTGCATCTTAAATGCACAAAGGAGCATTACGCAGATCCTTCCTCCCAGCTCTGATGGACTTTATAACCATCACTGCTCTCACCTAATTGAATACGTTTTTCCGAACTGCATTGTAAATAGTCTCTTTTTTTAATGTTCAGTACACATGAACATGTAAATTTTTAGAAAAAGATTTGACTCGGTTGTACATCCTTTTGATCGTGAGTCCAATATTCTGATTTCTGATAACTACAAAGTATTTTCTGTTCTAGTCTTATACAGTATGATGTTGCTTTTACTTATAATTATTGTTAATCTTCTTCTTTGCATTTAGTTTTTAACACTTTAAGAACTTATTTGGTGAACTTTTATACCTGGTGCTGATGTTACACATGAATTTGCCTTTTCTTATTTTATTCTATTTTCACTTCCTGTAAATCTGTTGATGTTTTGGAAAAATACATGCACATTGTTTATTTTTATATTTTTTCCTGCTCAGTTGCACATTTCCTTTGTTTAGAGTATTCTGTTTTTAATAACTATACAGTATTACTTTCCTGTGTTTTAAATGTGTCTCTTGTTACTCTTATCCTTATTTTCCAGGTTTTAGCTGCAGTGTTAAAATGATGAAATGTGGGAAGGTGTATGGTTCATCTTTCATAACTCTTCATCATTGTATTCCTTGTATTTTACTTAAGGCACTTAGACTAAAGCAAAGAATCAAACATGAGGCTGTGAAAAGGGAATGTACATTTGAAATACAACCATAATTTCAATTCTCTCAAGTCACATAAAGCAGAGCATTTTTGATTACAGAATATAAACTTTACTGGGATCATTTTTACATCTCTGAACTGCACAGATAATATCTTAAAAGTTATATTAGACTCCCTTTGTGGTCTCAGCTCCCAATCACAGAAACATTCTCATCTGACCTCATGTTGTGGTAATGCAATAAAAAACCATTATGCACAAAGCAGCCTTTGTGCATGCATTACTGCTGCGCCTGTTGGAGAGAAACTTGCGTGCAAACTCATGGATCACATTCAAAAACTGTCTGATCAAATGTGCAGATGTAGTGGTTTATTATCAGAAATGATATTTGGCAAAGAAGCCATTCATCACATTTGATGAAAATTCATTTTGCATCAGTCAACCCGTTTATTAAATCACTCTGTGATGTTGTGCAGATTTCACATATGGCTTCCAGAACACTTCACACGGCGTTTTGTATAGGTGTTACCACATTACATGGCAGCTATATGCACACAACTATGATTGCAGCCAAAACAAACAGAGTGGAGGTCTGATTTATGCTGAGGTGATATATATCCTTAAAGTCGAACGTTCACACTGTGCCAGGGTGTTGCTACTACGTACACAGAGCTGAAACATCTTCAGCAACTAAACTGTGTGAGTGTAAACTCTTCCTGTTGAAGCTTAGGCTGAGCTCCAGAATTCAGATGGACAGATTGTTGTTTCTTCAGGGTTTGGGTTACTGTTTGTGGCTTCCTGTGGTCCATGTTCTGTTTTACAGACATGATGACGGGAGCATCTGTTGAACAAATCAGTTGTTGGTGAATTATTAAAAGTATTTTCTTTTTCTTTTGTTTCATAGATTCAATCTTTTTCTTCCTACACTCCCATTTATAATGACGATTCCATGTGTCTTTTTATAGTTACCAAAGACGATTGCTGTAAATATATATGTGAAAATATATTGCTGTTTAAAAATTATCTTTATGAAAAGATAGAAAATGTGGAATTTAATCTTCCTTAGAATCTCACTGGATGAAGTACCTTCACATCAGTGCTAAAGGAATAGTTGAGATCAGTCTCTTTGGAAGATTTTTTTTTCTTCCAGTTCTGGGATTTTAATTATTTTCCAAAAAATGAACAAATATGTTTCATTGTCTGAGTTTATAACAGCAGAAGTGACTGCAGCACTGAGGTGTGCTTTCATACAATGCAGAAACGGGAAGACATCAGCGATGACTTTACAGAAGAAACTACTGTTGTCTAGCTATCCAAAAGGCATCATAATGCAGTTTTCAAATTATTTGCAGATCATACAAAAAAAAAAAACTTAGGATGCAATAAAAACAGTTGCTCAAATTCAGATGGTGGGATGCTCAGAGAAAGGAGAGTTGTGCTCAAGGGATTCATCTCTTTAAGTCACTCTACAGACCTCAGTAAGCATGTTAAATGTTTAGAAAATTTTAATTGTACACAAAAAAGGACAACTTGTCAAAAAGTCACATTGCAATACTCCTGTCAGGGTCTGAATGAACCAATGCCCTTAAATAGAGGACAACAGCGTAATAGAAATGTTTCACCATGATGCACATCACCAAGTTTGGAGCAAACTAAACACAGGAAATCAACACAAACATGTAAAATATTCTCTAAAGCAGTGGGGGGGAGATGATTTGGACCTCGACACCTTGTGCTGAATCAACCATGAATTCCTCTCAGTAACTGTTGGCATTGAGTTGGAAGAGTCAAAAGCGTGGCCATCTGTTTAAGAGCTGAAGCTTGACTAACACTCTGATGAAATGAAGAATGTAGAGAAAAGAAGGTCAAAATTCATCCATGGTAATGAGAAGCACTGATAAAGTCAGGCAGAAAAGAACTACAGAGTGTTATTGCTGCTAAAAGGTGGTTCTACTGTCTCTTGTACTTTTTGTGTAAATATGTTTTCACTGTCTGCTTTTCTATCTTGGCTTCTCCATTGATAAATAGCAACAGTGGAATCAATTAGTTAGCTTCTTAGTTAGCTAACTACTAAAAGATAATATTTATCTTCTGTTTTCCACTAAAAAATAATATTTATCTTCTGTTTCCTACTAAAAAAAAATTATATTTATCTTCTGTTTCCTAATAAAAAAATATTTATCTTCTGTTTCCTGCGCCAGCAGCTGTTGTCTTTCTGCATCCAAGCTCCTCGACCAAAAGGTCAATTCTGCTAAAACAGGTCAGTTAATTAGTCATTAAAATCATACATCTGCAGATTAAATAACATTTAGCATCACCAAGGTGATTCCCAAACAGGAATTGGCTGAAAACTGAAGGGATGATGCATCCAGTGTGAGGTCTTTGTTGGCTAACTTTCCTATTTCTTCACAAAAACAAAAACCACGAGTTTCAGATGTTGCTCATCTGCTACAAATAGTTATTTTTAGTGCTGAGCCATTTTGTTCTGACCTGTAAATGTCCACTCTCATAATTTTTCAGCAAACACTTTCCAGTTTTCTGCCATGGTCAGATATAGGATTAGACTGAGAATGTTTAAAAAGCAGTTAAAGTCCAAGGTTTATTAATTATAGACCACCAAGAATATCTAAGCCTGTAATTGTGTAAAACCTTTCCCAGGCTCTAAGATGATTTCTTACCACACCTGCTCCCAGATAACTCTTATGTGTGTCTTGATAAACACATGTTTAAATAAAAAGTGAGAAACCCACCCAATAAGTTGTATGAACACATTACATCAGTGTTTTCCTAATAGAACACAATGGTAACATTTTCCCAGAAAAGGCCTTCATGGTGAGACACTAACTCCCTTTTTCTTCATAATTTTACAGTTTTCCATATGTAAAAAACTAATAATAGTAAGGGGAAAACCCTTACTTACTATTATAATTACAATCCAAGCATAAAACATCACAGTAAGTGATTGTTTATAAAAGTTTATCCCAATGGAAGTGATGTTATCACTGTGCAAAGTCTAGACTTGATGTCAGTCATTTCCTGCTGGTTATGTAGGAGTACTGCAGCCTGAATTCAAGTCTGTGTTGAGTTTTGGATTAGATTTTGCTGAAATATTGCAATTATGGGAAATTATTCAATTTTCCCCTTATTCTGTTTAAAATCCAACCATTTTGTCTGTATCTTTCTGTGCCACTTTGTTTAATGCATCTGAGGTTTACACACAAGCTGCATGTTTGACAAAATAACACAAGGTATCAAGCTACGATCTTCTCTACCCTTACATCTCGCCTTGTCACGCCTCATTTGTGATGCCATTAATAGCAGCGATTGAATCAGTCCAATCAGCGAATGATAATCTAGATTTAGACAGCTGGGTCTATTTTTAACAAAAGTCTGAGAAAATAAGCAAATTATAGAAAATTTATACAGGCTGTTGTATGAATAAATGCTTCAATAACGTTGCTTTTGATTTTCATGGATATAATCTCAACGTTTAGTAAAACAGAGTGTCTCGTTTGGGAATCTCCTCTTCAGAAATGAACTTTTTGAAGATGACCTTCATCACAAACTGGAAGGGTTTGTAGTTGACTGTGTGTAAGATTTGTGTGTGGATCTATAGTCTACTTGATTGAGCCAAAATGATATGGTTGGAGGTCGGGTTGCCGTGAGTTTCTCTGGCTCATTTTTATTAAGCCGTTGATACGTCCAGCACAGAATATAAAGATGAGTTAATCTGCTTATTCTAGTCTAAATAAAGGCGTTAGTTTATCCTCTTGAGGAAAGAAAGGAGACAACCGCAGAGCGCACTGCATGCTCATCCAACTCCACTCTGCTCCGCTCCCATCAGTCACCCATTCTGGAAGATTTGGACTTGACTCACACTTCAGTTACAACAAGCAATAAAGTTTAGCTGGAAGGTGTTAAGTTAAAGATAAAAACAGGGAAAGTTACTATACTGAGTTTTTAATTCATGATTCAGCTCCTAATCAGACAGGATGACATCTGATTGGGATGTCAGTTTCCCCTGATTCCTGTTTTACTTTAAATGCCTTACAAAATAAATCAGAGAAGAATGAGGTAAAATGTCAGCCACTAAATTTGCAAAGCTGATATAGATGTACCCAAGAAAAGGGACTTTACAAAATATATAAATTTTTAAAATGGCATTATAAAATTCAAGCAGTTTGTGCAACAATATGAGAAAGATATGAATGTCAACACTTTCTCAAGGCTCTTCAGCTTCTAAAGATGTTGATCCATCCATTTCTCCATCCACTGTGCCAAAGCCCGGCTGTGTAACAGTGAATTCTGCGGTCAATAGTAATTATTTCCCACTTCCAGATTATCAATAATAAAAACATTAGCTGATTCCAACAACAAGCCTCCTGTTTTTTTTCTCTGAACTGCTGATTTTATTTTTTATTACTCCACAAGCTTTCTACAGCAAACAATAACACACACTGCTAAAGATTTAATCCTCGTCTTCTTTTCACTGAATCATAAATCTTGCATATTTTGGCTCTCAAACTCCAAAGAAAATAATTGGAGGTTTTCTGAGGTTAGAGGTCAAAGTGATTATTTATTAGGGTTATTGACTTTCTAGCATCGTCAAACGTTTGCAGAGTAGATTCATATTTTCTAATTTGCAAAGATATTTACATGTATCAGAGGATAACATTCAGTATTTCCACTTCACATCCCCAATAGGTTGCTTTGCATTATAACTGTAATGGGTGGGAAGCTCAAACATTTCAGGGAAAACCAGGCTGATTAAGGTATGACAGAGGCAGATGAGCAATAAATGACAGGGAAATAGTGGAAACAATCACTGGCTTTACAATATGGATCAACAGATGTGTTGATGGATTATTAAGTATCTAATTTGGACCTATATGGTCTCAATAAATCAGTCTGTGCCTGTGAGAACTTTCTCATCAGATAAAAAATGTAAACACCCAAACTTCAAGGATATAAAAATGTTTTCCAGATTGGTGACAGGCTTCAGTGTTTGCATCTTGCACTACTTCTATTTTGATATTTGTTAAATTAATATTTTACGGTTGTCCGACTTGTTTTTTGGGTAATATGATCATGATATATGATTTTGACAACAGAAGTGGTGATTTTTGGCTCAAACTGACTTGGGGCAATAATTTAAGAAGGTGACAATATAAAATCCAAAAATATCTCCAAGGTTTTTATTGTATCAGGCATCACTGTTGGTAAGGTTTGGAGAAGTTAAATTCATGACTGGAAACAACTTGTTTATGATTTTTAGAGATTTGATCTATAAAACACAACTGAAAATTCGAAGTTTAGAGCTTTGAAAGCTTATGTGAAAGAAATCCTCCCAATGACTGATTCCCAGTTTGACCCAGTTAGACATAATTCATTCCTTCCCCATCCTGGTGAAGTTTTCCTGGTGGATTTTACAACCACTCCAGTCTGGCAGCTCTCAGACCAGGGAGGCCCCCCTCAGTCCAACCACTTCCTGTTGTCAACCAGACAAATTGTTTCTCGCTGTTTTTTTGGCTTTACGGCGCACCAGTGGGTAGAAGGCTGCAAATTAGAAACTGGTGAGAGGGCGTGAGTGGTGGTCACATTATGAGCATGATAGTCACCATCCTGTTAATTGTGCGCTCGTCACTTCGGGGAGGCGATGATTAGAAACACATAGCATGAGTGACGCTCAGCTTCAGGAGGTCCTGCCTTTATTCCCGTTGTGGCTCCAGGCTGTGATCTCTCCAGCTTCCCGTTCCTAGTCTGTCTTTACTGGCTTAAACTCAGTCTGGGATGCACTAATTGGTGGAAATCTGCATGCTAGTTAAAGACGACGTGTTTTCACAGAAGAAGCAGAGGCTTCAGAGTTTTTGATGCATTAAAGCCGAGTAATAAAAAACAGAAAACATGACAAATCTGTGAATTTTAAAGTGGAAACTGTGCTGCAACAAGTTGCTGTGGTACCTTAAAAGGAAATAATTGAGCCACAGTTCTTTTTCCTTTTTTTTTTTTTTAATGGATTCCTAATCACCTCTTCAAGAGTTAATCAAATAGCTATTTCCATTTGATTACTCACACATGCCTGAGATATTTGGACTACTTCTGCCAATGGAGTCAAAGGGATCAGTAAAATATCTCTGGAGCTCCAGCTACAACATGTTGCAGTTTTATGCACTTCAGGACTCTCTTCACAGAAAAGCTCTTTTGAAACAATTCATTCAACATTTAAAACATTTTAGGAGGCCAAAGCTCGTACTTTGAACCAATTGGAGAGTCTAAGGGCTATTTTAAGAAAAAAGCTCTACTACGGATAGAGATTTTTCTGTTGGGGAAAAAGCTTAAACTAGACAAAATTCACATTTTGCAAATGTACTTCCATTTGAGTCTCAACTGCTTCTAAAAGGAGTCCAAGCACTTACAAAAAACACCCAGTCATTTTTTGGCAATAGGTTAATGTTTTTGGTGTCTGGAAAATTAGCTGTTTTAAAAACCTTCCAATTGTTAAGTTGCATTCAATGGGCATTGCACCGTCATTTGGCAACCCAAGCAGAACTCCAGCACATTTGATCAGCTGCTTTCATCACTGTACAATGACTGCTAACAGAGAAGTGTTTTGGTACCGACTTAATATTCAAAAACCACTTGCTGCATTCTTATTGGTTGTCCAGGAGGCCCCACTTCTGCTTTTCAAAGATGTACAGCTCCATAATTGCACATCTGTTTGAAGCCATTTTTGCGTGCGAGTGTAAACTTTGAGTTGGGGGGCGTGGCCAGCAGCTGGTTACTTGGATGGGCTCAAAACTGAGCAGACCAAGATATTACCTAAGAATGGTTTTGTGCAAAAAAAAATGAACATGTTTTGTACAGCCCATAAATCTACCCTGACCAGTTCAAGGAAGCATAACAGGTCACCTTTAAATCTTGAGTAGTTACAAAAACAAAGATGACACTAGTGTAAAATAAATAAACCAGCAATGCTCCTGGATGAAAACATAAGCAAAACATCTTTTTATGACTCCTGTCCCTGTGTATCCTGTGTTGAGTAACTCTGTTGCAGTAGAAATAAGTAGGTCAGTATTAAAAGCATCCTCCTCAGGTGGCCTCACTTCATAAATCCTTCAGTCGAGGGATGAAGGTTTGCAAACAATTTCATGTTAAGAGGACACACTTCCAACAGGATTCCAGCCGTCTGTCGTCACTAATCTCACAGAAAGTAACAGATGACAGAGAAATATGTAAAATAAATTGTTCTTTTCTATCATCTTCCCAGCAACAACTAAACAAAAAAAATTAAATGTTTTTGTTATATTTTAAGGTTTCTAATGTTCAATATAAAAACCAAACATATCATTTTTGGGTTTTTGGGGTTTTTTTCTGAAAGAGTGTAAAGTCCACCAGTATATGGTTCACAGTAGCTGCAGTGGCAGCCAGAGGTTTTCATCTGCTCATCATTCACATGAACATAATGTGAAATTTAGAGGCTTTTAAAGATTTATTCCAAATGTTTCTGCAGGGTGAAATGTCATGCACGCAATAAATTTTTATAAATATGTCAGTTTTAAAAACAATGAACTTTAGTTTTGAGGCGAGTAGACCATTTCAAAAACATTTATTCGGCTTAATCAATTTCAAAACTAATGTTGCTGTTTTCAGTCTGTTAAAGATGGTATTACCTATAGCAGTACAATTTGCACAATGCCCGTTTCTTTTCTTGAAAAAAGTTATTAAAAAGTTTGTCTAAATTCATGGTTCCTTTTTCCACATAATGTAACCGGTAGTGTTTATGATTAAAAAAATAATGTGATCGGTATCGATTGGCCCTCATGGGTGATCGGAATTGGCAGGAAAAAACCTGATCGGCACATCTCTAATAGACATTCAATATCCCAAGAAGTTCATTAATCAAGCAAGTCAAATTCATGACAGACGACACAGCTGTCCAAGCCAAACACACTGGCGGGATCTCTCTCAGACGGCTATGTCCCAGAAAAAAGGAAAGTAGTCCTGATTATGTCTGACTTGGAAACAGTGGAGACTGAGGTGGAAAATATTGTAGATGTCAATGGATAGATGGGTTATATAATTCCCATTTTAATAAAAATAGTAACTGTTAATAAAATGTGATTTATTCAGAGTTTCCTCTGAAAACCTGCTAAGCCTGTTGGTAGGGGCAGCCCATTATATGTTTTTGTTTAAAATAATGTTAAAAGTTACAAAAATTAGGACGTGCATGAGCAGGCATAATTTGCAAATAGCGTGTGACGTCAACGAGCAGGTGCAGGGACGGCACAATTTGTGCGCATCCCGTTGCTCTCAGTTCAGTTCAACTATAGACCAAGCCTACTTCATATTTACAGTCACTCCTGTATAAAAAACTCAAAAGTGAAAAAGCAACACTCATCCTGGTGGGGAGAAAAGTAAAGCCTGGTGGCCCACCAGGCTTATAATACACAGGGGGAACCCTGCAGTGCTTTGAAAAGTATTTAACCCCCCTTACAGATTTTCTCCGTGTATAAAAATTGTTCTCCCTGTTAAATCAAGATTTGGATTTAGCTCATTTTTTCAAGTGTTTTTCTATAATCAGACTAGAAAACTGCTGGATCAATTAAGAGATCAGTAGAACCCGTCTCACAACGTGAAGTAGGACAAGACAAACAAATACAATGCATCATGACCCGACCAAAAGAAATTTAACATTGACATTTTTACCCAATAAGAGATTGGGGTTTAAAAAAAAAAAAAAAATTAAATTTCCATAGAATAAAAAAAACAGGTTCTTGCCAGTTTTTTGGGGGGTTTTTTCCAGCAATGTTTGCATTGAATTTTGACAATGACACTAAAAGTATCAGTAATATGTTTTTTGGGAAATTATGCAGAATCTGTATTCTTTACATTATTTTCCATCCCATAGAGAACAAAGATTCATTCTCTTTTTGTATACATTTATTTTACATCAGAAAAAATAGTTTAAAAAAAACTCTTGTGACATTTGTGCCTCTAAAGTTTTATTTGGCTGACCTGACAGTGGAAATGTGGCTGTAAAGGTTGAAAACATAATTTAGATCAATCCCCTATTTTCCATACAAACAGATGCCCAAAATGTAACCTCTGAAAAAAAAAAAATAAAGCTTTGTTCACTCTGTGGGTCTGAAGTATATTCACAAGTGTTCTGCCCATTAAACACATTGTGTTTTAACAGGTCAACTGGGAATCCTCAAACAGTAACTCACAGCTTCTAAGTGAGCTACAGGTTGGCAGGAACGTTGCTGCCTGCATTTTTCAGCGTCTGGTTGGGCAGAAAATCTAGGACTGTCAATACATCTTACCCTATGGGAAGAGGGAATAAATACAGAAGGAAATTAAGCCCAACTAGCATGTTAAACATGGCTGGTTATAGCAAATAACATTTTGATCAAAAGCACATTAAAACATTGGAGCAGGTTCACATTCAGATTTAAATGAAGTAATGTTTGAAGGTGTGAAGAATAAATATGTTCATAACATATAAAACTTTTCACTAAAGTCATAATTCTCCACTCAAAAATAAGGAATTTTAACTTTTTTTTTAAATAAAAAAAGTTTGTTGTATTCTTGTATAACAACAAAAATGATACGGTGCAGCAAATGATATTTGCTCTTTGCCCAGAAGACATTTAAAATTTGTGCCCAAACCCCAATTAGGAAAAAACAACAACAGCTAGCAATACTTAATTATAAACCTGAAAACTTGAGTGAAAGGTCTGCTCCAAAGAATCACTTCCTGAATGTTCAGGTAAGTGTGTCAATTAAAAATGTGAACTTGGTATTTATACTAGACCCGTCACGGGGGGTGTGGTTGAGGTGGTGAGATTGAACGCTGAGACCCAGGTATGATGATGAAGATGATGATTTATTGAAGAAGATGCTCACAACAGTCCAGTCAAGCAGCAGCATATTAGCAAACAGCTAATACTGGTAGCAACTAGCATAAAAAGACTTCGACAGAAACCAAGCTACTCAGGACTTCGCAGTACTACTGAGAACAGACGAACCAGAGACATCCGATGTTAGACGTACGTTTGACGAGGATCCGACAAAGACACAGACAACAGGTGGAACTAAATACACAGGGAGGGTAATCAAGGAATGAGACACACCTGGGAAGCAATCAACGGGGAAGACGCAGAAACAACAGAGACTCACAGGACAGAAACTGAACACAGAAAAACCTTAAAATAAATTCACAGAAACACAGATCATGACAAGACCAAGTACCAAGTACTTTTGTTCTGGTTTCCAGTGCAAATATCTGCGCTTGAAATGAGACAAAACTAACTTACAAGTAACTTTACAGCAAGAAACAGGAGTTCATTTCAAGGTAATTATTCCTTTATATTGATGAAAAAAGTAGTAGTTGTACTGGCAGATTATTTTACTTATAATATGGGATACATGTTTTGTTCCCATATTGTATGGGAACAAATCAAAAATAATATGAAGATTATTTTACATTAGTTAGTACTTTTTTAACAACATGAAGGAATTATTGACTTAAACTCATACATTAGTTTTGTCTCATTTCAAGTGTACCGAGATATTTGGTACATAACACTGAGGAAGTACGACATTACCAAAGAAAGGTTCCTAAACTATCTGATCTATTCAAAATGCCGATTTTACATTTTTTGCATTTGTTGGAATTGTGAGAAGCTGGAAGGTTTTTCATATGCAAAATTTTCCACTCACTGAATAAATACAACTTTGGATTAGGCTTTTGTAGTAATTAATTTGAGCTTTGCACTCAATCACACCAGGAGTCTTAATCAGAGGGTTCAGAGGCTCTACAAAAACTAGTAAAAACCTGATTTACCTTTATTTTCTGACCATTATTCACTGTACAGGACCCTGCTGGGTCATTTATAGCGTCTAACAGTTCAAGGCTGAGCTTCATTTGTCCCAAAGGAGGGTCTGTGCTAAAATACAAAACAAAGAGAAGCATAAATCTGTAGATGTAAATATCAAGTAGATTTCTCAAACTGCTGGAATAAACTGCAGTAAATGATCCTGGATAGCTACCAGGTTGCAGTTTCTGCTCTGGTAATTTCATGTTGCTCATTAACAGAAAAGACTAGAGGAGAAAATAGAGGGTAACAACCACAATGATTAGTATAAAACACATCTGTAGCTTTTTTTCATGATGAGGCCTGACTAAATTGCCCTGTGCATTGTTTCTGCACTGCCCAACGCCTGCCAAAGCTGCAAATGGCTCTCCAGCATTTTAATAATCTGCGCTTATTCTAAGCTTGCTTAATTTGAAAATAAGGCCATTAAAGAGCAGCGTTGGTGGCCTGCTGATTTAGGACCTGCATTCAGACGCTGTAACTCCTCCTGAGCTTCAATCAGCAAGATGTTGGTTCTGCTGTTTTTGATCAAACGTCACCCAGCAATTAGTCATCAGGCAAAAAGACACACGAGTAACATAATGATGTAAAATCCAGATTGTACTGAAGATAAATAAATTTAATACATGACCACACACACAAAACATAAAAAGCTTTATGTCCAGCTAAATTTCAAGTTAATAATGTTTGTATTTATTTTCTATAGCAAATATGTGCAATTTGTACATGTTTGTGTTGTGTGTTGAATTATTTTTTAAACCTGCTGAACAAATAAAGTCAATTATTATTATTTTCGTACATGTTATCAGGGGAGTAGTTAACATAACACAGTGTTTGTTTATGCCTGTGTGTTCTCCAGACCATTTAACCTAAATGCTCTCATTAGCCTGCTGGTATATTTATGGACATTTTGTCATCGCACTTTTTGTTCACGAGGGACTTTAGCTGTGGGATTCAGAACAAGTGGTCTGGATCTGAAACCTGAGTCTCCAACATCGTTCCTTCTCATTTGGCACGCTGCCATGTGTGGTGAGTTTGTCTAAGCTCCCCTAATGAAACCGAGTTTTCAGAGTAAAGTCAGTTATACTGTTTCAAAATTAGATCTTTTCTGCACAGATGTCTCAAAGCAAACAGCTTTGTATGAAGAATCAACAAAAAGCAACAGGAGTGAGCTGAGAGCAGTTGAACACTACAAAACAGAAATCCAGAACACATCAGTCTGCTGGTTCATCGCTGATCTCTGCTCTGTTCACAGTTTTTATCACTCAGGTAACATCATTCAATTTGCTGTGTTTAAATGGATTGTGAAACTTTCAAAGTGTTTTATTTGCAAATGAAACTAATTTATGGGAGGAGTTAATATTTCAAATGTTGACCTTTCTTCTCCATGATGTAATTTTTCTGGAAAAATATTCATGCCCCTCTACACATTTGCGTATTCATCTGTAAAGTGCATGATTGTGAACTGAAGCCATGATGTTTGTTTGTATTTAGTCAAACATATTTAGTAGTAAAAATATACAAACATATTTAGGGGTATCAGTGACTACATATATATATATATATATATATATATATATATATATATATATATATATATATATATATATATGTTTATTAATTCTTTTATGATTTTTTTTCAGTATTCAGTTCCACTATTTCAATGTCAGAGAATTAAGTTTACTTTGAGAATTTGCTGTATATTAAATGAAAGAAGCAGCTGCTCCCTTATTTCTTGCCCAGTGATTGCAGTTGTAATCTGAGTGCCTTGCTCAAGAGAACTTCATGCTGGATGTCAGTTCTTTGTTTTTTGCTCCATTTTTTTTCCTGCAGCTGCTTCATTTATTCAAACTGGCCACTTTCAGACCACAAGGTCACTTCTCCCACCACCAGGCCTGTGTGCCACACGGAGAAGTGCTCCTCTGGAGATTAAAATGTAAACACCGCTCTTGTTAGTTTTTGGTCAGGCCAGACGTCTAACAGGAATTCAAGCTGTGCTAGCACACCATTTGGTTCTGGCGAGCAAAAAGACATAACTCAAATTATTAAGTCAGACAGGAGAGAGTGGGAGGATTGTGAGAAACACTGAATATTGCACAAGCTTAAAATAGCTTTGTAATTGAATCAGTGAGAGTGCCCTCCTCTGGTCGGAGCCCACAGGTATCTGCTTGCCTTGCGCAGAATAAAATGTAGGCTGATGACATAAATATTTGCTTTTTAGCACACTGTTGGAGGTCATGAACACCACAGAAACACAAGGTGTTTTATTAATATTTTATGAATCTCTTACCCCGACTGAAAACATCTGCAGAACACTAAATTACTGCAGCATTAACAGCTCAGGTATAGTCAGCATCAGGACTCAGCAGTCCGACATGGAGATTTACCAGGAATGTTAAACTGTACCCACTTTTACAGTCCTAAATTATGCGACCAGCTTGAAAAAATAAGGGGCAAAGTCAAGGGCTAAGAGGGAGATTTGCCAGTCGAGTCCTTTCACAGAATTTCGGGGTGGACTATCCCCAGCCACTTGCTGAAGACATAACATATTACCGCTGAAGAAAAGCAGCTCAGCAAGAGTTTTCTGTCGCCTGCATGCCGACACGCCCGGCGGACCAACTGCTGTCTGCTTCAGCTGATGAAATGTTGGGTGGATTGTGTTTCACTGACTGGAAGAAGCAGAAATCAGTTGGATTATTTACATGTAGGACGTTCAAGAGAATATTTAAAATGTTGCTGGTGCATATAGCTGCTTTTTAGCCTTACTATGTTGTAAGATGTGTACATTTTTCTTTAAAATGTTTAGAAATTAATCTTTAGTTATTATGACTTACACAAGTTGTTGGTTGTTGTTAAACTTAAGATATCAAAAATTAACAATGCTAAAAAGCACAGATCAAAATTCACTATTGGTAAACAAAACTACATGGTTTTCTGTCATTTAAAAACTGTGAACCACAGCAAAATAAACATGTTTTAAACATCATATACTTACATGTGTAACATGTTTTTATTTTACCAGTGTTATAGCTGTGAATTTGTCAAAATTAGTTTATTAATTCTTTAAATTCATTTATCTTATTTTCTCCTCACTTTTATTGACAGTTGGTGGTTCCCATAGCAACCATAACAGTCAGCTCCTCCCCCTTTTCCTTTGTCATCTGTAACTGTTAGCATCAGCTCTTTGTTTTCTTTAGAAGTACTATATTCTAACATATGTTTTAGGCTAATTTAATTATATTCAGGGTTCTATGTGTTATTTTTCCATGTTTTTGCATTTTAAATTCTTATCATAATTAATGTTCGCTGTGTTTTACATATGTTGACTGATATGCACTGGGAGCTATTGCTCTGTGATTAGTTAATGTGTTTTACTGAATAGTGGCAAAAACTGCTGCATTGACCTTACCCACCAACTTGATTATTTCTGTTGTTAAAATAAGTAGTGAATCAGACTGACACACAAAGAATGGCTTACATATGCACAACCACGGTTTTCTGTGTATTACTAAATAACTATCACAATATAGCTATGGTGTGCAAAGTATTTCTACAAAAAGTTAGCGCCATGTTAATCTTTATCGTACATGGAAGACATTTCCACCGTGAACAGTTGGCTTTGGTGTAGAGGATTTAACAAGCAGCAGTAATGAGCACAACGGTTTGCCAGTCCAACATTAAAAAGTTGTTCTACATTCAGTTCAGCCAGGATATAATGAATTAATTCATGTTCATAATGTCCCTACTGAAAATGTTGGATCTTGAAGTTCACAGCCTCAAGTCAAAATGTTTCATTGTATGATGCTAAAACGAGTAGACGTTCCTCATTAACATGCACATGCTGGGGTGGTCCCTGTTTAAAACATCTTTATGTAGGAATATTGGCTCTAGAGCGCTTTGAAATGTGAAATAAAAAGTGTTTAACAAGCTATTGCTTGGAGATTTTTTGTATTAGTAGCTTTGTATCTAAGATAGTAATTGCTTTTGGCTTGTAAATTGTGACAGAATAAAAACTAATTTGTTAAAATTTTCCTCTCCACTTCTGTGACTCAACTTCTAAGAGTTTCTTTATGAAAGAATTTGGAAACTTTAATCTTTTTTTTCAGACATTTGACAGTAAAAAAGACTTTTCCACCTATGTCTGTCTGGAGGCCAAAAAACAAGAGGTTCAAGCTGGACAGAAACCCCGAGACAAACACAGGTACACACAACTACACAAACAAGAACACACTCACATTGAGGCACATTTTAAACTAAATAACCTAATATATCTGTCTCTGGACAGGGGGAAAGTACCTTAGCATCCTGTGAGAACAGTATGTATTGGGAAAAGTTGCAAACTTCACAAAGAAATACTCAGGCCCAGCATTTCTTTAGTCTGATTGTTACTTGACATATGAAATAATTTAAATAGAACTTCATTGACAGCTGAAAAATTTCAAAGAGCATCAAATCATCAAAAAAAAAACAGTCAGAAGCTATAGTTGATGAAAACATGGAACAGTGAGGAACCTTTTTAGCAGTGTCCAAACTACCTAAATTACTCCAAGAGTGCTTTGGCAAACTGGCCAAAAAGTCATTAAACAACACTGAACAAAATCTGAAGATGTTGATGAGCTCAAAGATATTCCATGTACTGATGAGACAGAAGTGAAAACTTTTTGGAACGTTTATCTGGCAGAAATTTACAGCTGTCCACAACAACAAGCCAAATCCCCTCTGGAAAAGAGTTTTATGGTCGGCTGAGATCTACCGGATGCTTGAATCATGGACATAACTGTTTATTCCAGCAGGACAATAATCAAAAACACACATCAAAGCTGGAATGGACAAAGCAGGCCAACATAAAGCTTCTGGAATGATCCCGACCTGAAAGTGTGTGCACTGTGTTGGAAACTCATCCATTTCTGATAAGAAGAGTACGCAAATGCAGAAGGCATTCGTATAATTTCCCTCCTCTGAGGTGTTATTATGGTCTTTATGAGTCATGCTGTGGTTATTATAAAATGTTATGAACCCTTATAACCAGTACCAGCACATTTCCAGACTCTTGATCCAATCTCTTCATCGTTACGTACATTTTCTATAGAACATTTTTGACTTATAGAACATGGACTATCTACTGCAACTTCTTGACAAGAATGCCATGGCTATGCATGTCGCACCAGGGTCTTCAAGGTCGAATCGGCTTCTACCACCAATGGAAGATACCAATCTAAACCAAACTCAACTAATGGGTTCACAAACCTCAAGACCTGATATGCAATACAGATCCAACTTCCTTTGGACATGAAAGAAATAACAGAATTAAAATCTGTAATCCCAGAGTAGCAAACAGCCCAGCTCTCTCCTGGAGATGGGTTATAACTTTTTGATTAATTTATATTATTTATATTATTAGAAAAATGTATTGGAAAAAAACAAGATCAGACCATCGGAAATCTGCAAAAACAGCTTCTACACTGACCAGCCAATAAGAATCCTCAACGTTTTTAAGATCCTTGCCATTCCCATGACATTATCTTGGAGGAATAAAAATGAATGGTTTGGTGGAACAACTGAAAGAACTTCTTTTCTCTAAATCATCTTGCCTGCGAGTCAACATTTGTTCTGGATTCAGCCGCAGCAGATGGGACTTTGCCTCATCTGCGGACAGCTTCAACTAGATTTATAGGGCAAAAAAAACTCAACTTGGAGAGGACGGATGTAGAGCACAATCTGTTTTTCTGACACATTTTATCCAAATAAATCCAATCTGACATCAAACAACTTCACATCAAACAATCATGACTTTCAGGGAGTTACAATACTGCAGATGTGCACCATTACAGGAAACTGTCCGAGAAAAAGATACTGACTCAACACACATCTTTATGTCCGTTTCCCACCTTCATCTTCATGGTTGCATTTCAAATCTATTTGAAACAGGTTGGTTCTGACCCTGCAACAGGAGAGCAACAGTGCTGGTCCCTACTTGCTGGAACAAGAAACAATATTTCAGAGGGGTGTGAGTAAATGAGGCAAAATTGAAAACGGGGTCTTCCGATAGTGTGGAACATCTGTTTTGGTGTCAGCTGGCTTTATCTGTAGTTAGGGCTGCAGCTCTCTTCACAAGACAGTTTCTAAATGCACTTGTGCTCCTTCCAGTCACTGACACAATTTAACAAAAATCCTCAAAGCTGAGGTCAATGTCTTCACATGTACTGTACCTTACAGGCAGCATTCACTGTCCCTGAATGTACTATTCTCTTTTTATTCCCACAGAAGGGGTCTCACAGTGGATGACTGATGGCAGTGGGACTTCTGTCGTTGCCATTTGTGAGCTCAAATTGGTGAGATTAAGTGCTGTGATAATCCAGGCTGCTTTCCCACAGGAAAGCTGCTGCTGCTCTGCAGTTCACGGGGTGATAACCTCTTTGTGTTTCTTCTATGAAATATGAACAATGAAAGCTACCTCACACTAGAATGCACTGGAGGCAGTAATTCATTTTAAACATCAAATGATGCAGACACGGCGAGCCCAAGGATGAACGGAGCCTTAAACTCCCCGTTAAGAACGTCACTAACACCAAAAACATTTCAATGCAGAATTGGTGGAATCTGGGAAAGATGGACAAGTTTAATTAAGAGTTGATAATTGCTTATTATTTACTGGGATATACTTGTGAACAAACCAAGCCCAAACACAAAGATTAAATTCATAGCATCAAATTGTAGCCACGCTAACACAATAATCAAACTATGAAGATTATTTTTAGTCTAGATTTAAAGGAACTCAGTGTTTCAGCTGTTTTGCAGTTTTCTGGAAGTTTGTTTCAGAGTTGTGGTGCACAAACATTTAATTGTTGAAAAAAATAAATCTCTGCTGAAACTGTTAAATCAAATTTAATAGAGTTCTAAATCTGAGGTCTGTGTTAAAATTCAAGATGGGGGCCACCTGAAGGTCTGGGGGCCATGAGCAGCTTCGTTTGCTTTGGGTGCAGGATTCCTCCCATTTGGAAAACTCTGACATTAGATGTTGTAATATTTTCCAGGTTTGGAAAAAATAATTCTTCCAGATATGTCCATCCATCCATCCATTCATTCATTCCATAAAGGATGCAGAGGTTTGGAAATTTGACTCTGGAAAAATACAATTTTGACAATGGTAAATGTGTTGGAACCCCACAGATGGATGTGGATGTTTAAACATATAATTAGCTGTTTGTCTACTCTTTGTTTCCACTGATGGAAGAAAGGTAAAACTATCCAACTTTAGTAGTCACATTACTGACACAATTACCTCTGAAGCTCATATTGCATTTGACAGTTAACTTCCGAGGCACAGATGCATCGGCTCGGGCCCAAGCAGACGCCGGCTTCAGTGCCAGACGAGTGAGCAATCGTTTGGAAAACACTGGCAGCACCCGTTGTTTTCATTTTGGGCTCACTTTTTAACCTCTTCGCAAACTTTCAGCGAGTCTCACAGGGTCCCAGATGACTGCGAGCACATTCGGAGTGTGACGGATAACCTCTCCGAACAAGCACAAATCTGGCTGTGTGAGCTGTGTGGACATGTTTAGACTCTGCTGAAAAGATACTGTCCATGGGAGTTGGAAATTACAATGTGAACATCCAGCATGGGGGTGAAGAAGAGGTCATCCCCTCTCTGCCTTCCAAAACGACTCCCCAGAGAGACGACCTCTCTGTGTCCTGACCTTTTGGCTTGAAAGCTATAATCTCTGTCAAGTTTCCCTCTAACTCCTACTGTCTCCATATTTCCTCTATGCTGTTCCTCCATTCTCTTTGTCCCCTCAACTATTTACTCTTTACATCACCTCCTCTTATTTTTGCAGTCGTCCTCCCTGTTTTCTCCCCTCTCTGTGTGCTCCCTCACAGTTTTTCTCCGTGTCTCCCTCAGCTATGCAGCCGCACTGCCAGAGCTGACTCTTTTGATTTGAGTGCACTACATGTGGTTGAAATCTGAGGCCTGCTCTGCTGCCAAGCCACAGGCCCTGTAATGGAGCGCTTGTGCAGGAGAATAAGGCATTGTTCTTGGTGCACTTGGTGGATAAATAGAAAGGAGGGAGAAATGATCTTACTCTTGCTGAACACAGCCTCCAGGGTCAAAGGGGAGCTTCATAATCTCGTTGTAAATCCAACTCCGGGCAGCAGTGGAGAGAAAACCACCTGGGAGTCATTTGCAGACACAGGATGCAGAGATGTTAGCAAGGCAAACTGTCCAGCGCTGGTTTCCTGATCTGTCTGACTGCATGTTGAAACCACATAAACAAGAAAACAAGTTTCTTACTTTGCATTATTTTAGCTTTTGAGTCTTTTACTGAAAGAGAAAGGAACATAAACAGTACTTTTGCTATTAATAATATGAACTGGTAACTAGCTTTAGCTTCTAACTATCACTAGCTGCATTTTTGTTGACCATATAATTGGGTAATTTGACATTCAAAAATACATTTGCTTAATGGAAACACGGCAATTTTGAAAAAAACTATTTTTTTAATAAAAAGCTTTGGAGGTAGGATAAGAGGTTTTTTTGGCCGTATCCCATTGGTTTAATTTGCAAAACTGCAGTGGAAACACTTTTTTCACATCACATGATCAACAACCAGATGTTGCCAAGGCGCAAACTAAGAAGAAGAAGAATATGACATGAAGTGGTTGGAGGATGATGGTGCAGCGTGTTTGATAACAAACTTATTCACCTGTGATTTTAATCATTTATTAGAAAGATCAAATATTTAGTGGAACAGGGACAAAGTCTTGTGCACATTTATAATGGAAACACAGCTAATTACAGTAATTTATTAAAGTATTGTTACCATACCTTGAACTTTTTCACAGATTACCAAAAACTTCAGTGTATCATTTTGGAATTTCGAGTTATTAAAAAAAATATGTCAGCTGGTTTTAGCTTCTGAAAATGTTCTCATCTCCAAGGTATCACACAAGAAGAATGACATCAACACCTATACAATCTTATTGGTGCCAAACATACTGATGTATTTGGTTACACATGCATTTAAAAACTTATTAATGAAGTTGAAAGAACGTTGTTTCACCTCAAATCAGCCATGGTCCCAGCAAAATTTCTAACAGAAGTAAAACTGCATTAGGTGGCACTGTCCACAAACCATGGACCATCTACCGAGGGCGTAAGGAAAATATGGAATTAGTAGTTAGTCTATTCATAAAGACAATTATCATGGTTTCTGTGTGCACACTCTCTGCACAAGACTCCACTGCTGAAGGAAAACGTGCAGAAGCTCAGATTAGATTCAGCAGATAACCTATGGTAAGAAAAGACTATAGTGCCAAAGAGTTCCCTGAATCTTTGAGAAATTTTGAAGTGTTCAGAGTCTGTTTTCCCACGGGCGGATGGAGAGTAGTGCATATAAAAACAATATCTGCATAATTTACAGATTAACTATATATGTCAAATTTTAAGAGTTGTCAAATGAAATCGTAAACAGTTTATTAAATAGTAAAATAAAAGTTTGTTTATTGAAATATTTTTAGCTGTTTCTAAGCATGTGTTCCTCTGACTTTGTCAATGTTTCATTTGAATCATTTTTGTTTACAGAGAGTGTAAATGGAAGAAAATTCACTCAGCCCTGAATCATAAAACAGTCATTTTAAATACATCTGGACCTAATTCATTCCTCTTCAGTTTACAAACCAGAATCCGGACGCAAACTAATGCTAACTTCATTAAAATGCGTTTATGACGGAGGCCAACAGTGAGCATTCCTGTTGATCACACCAGCTGCAGCTCTGCACTAATAAATCTCACCTCCCATTCGGGATCTTAAGGGTTAAGTTTGTCTTTTGTTTACTTCCCTGGATGCGAAATCATTAAAATAACTGCGATAGATCGAGTGACCCCAGCTCATTAAAATTTATGTCCAAAGTGAGATGGGAGTGCTGGAAATTTGAAGCGGTGTCCTCTTGAATCATGAGAGCTGCCAGCCTGCTGGGAGAGTTGGAGCCAAAAGGTCCTGAGGTTTCCGTTTCCCATCAAATTATTTCACAACAGGGTCTGTACATCAAGTCTTTAAAAGCCATCAGTGTTCCTGCTCATAAAGCTATAATCTAATAGCCGCTGTCAGGGGGAGCAGCTCTGTCCATATGATGTGACTTTTACAGTGCGCTGTAAAGCTGTAAGTCTTCTCCAAGGCAGCGTGCCGGGAGGTGCAGGATGTCAGTGACGACAAACCACCATGAAGCGGGGTCGCCGGTGCCCACTCACTTCACCGCAGCGATGTGTTTTAGATGTTCTCTCAAAGAGAGTAAGCGTGCATGAATAGTTACCCTGTCTAATAGCGCTACCGCAGCTAGCTGTTTGTTTGGTAGCATTTCTCCATGGAAACGCAGGTCGGCGTGTCACGTGTAGCTTGAAGACGAAGGAATTTCAGACTGGATCGCTGGCTGATTTTTCCATGCAATATTTTAGGAATACAATTTCTTTCCCACGCTGTGATCAACTTTTTTCAGAGAATTTTGAAGGTTTGAAGATACATGCACATATGCTGACAAACTGTTACTATGAATGATGCAGAGCAGCAAAAGACAACAACACAAATGTTGCTGATGAGATCAAGTTACTGATGAAGAGCCAAACCAACTCCAAATCTTGAAAAACTGGACAAGTTCGGAGTCCAAGAAAAGTTTCCTTCTTGTCAGCTTCTACACATGCATTGTTTATCCCTCATTAGTTCTTTACAAACAAGATAAAAGTACACACATTACCAAGATTAGGAAAATCTGATATAGAAATATGTTTAATGGAAATGACTGCCTAATGTTGCTTCTGCTGTTTTTCAGCTTCACTTCTCTTGATCCATGTGTTGCAGCATCACATCATTCTGGATGCTGCAAACTTTGCATTGATGTAATTAACTATCTGTCATTAAGGATTTAAAATAGAAGAATCCTAAAGATGATAATAATGTGACTTTTGTTGGGACTATCAGATATACGATATGTGAATCTGATGTAATTATGCCCCACACAAATTTGGAGATCCCCTGTTTTTTTTTAGCACAAAGAAGATTAAATATTTTTGGTTCTTGTTGCTCGCCAGGATTAAAAATGAAATGAGTTTGAGCACCTGATGTAAATGAGCTAAAATGTTATTCTTTAGAATGAGGTCTGATAAGAAAGAAATATTCACTCTTTATGGATGTAGCAACAGTAGGCAATCGCCTTTACAGCAATCCCTCATACTGAGCACGCATGTAGCGACAGTGGAGAGAAAAAAAACTTTATAAAGAATCAGATAGTTTGAAATAACGAAAGCATAAAGAAACGGTCCTATATTCTATGCACTGGGCTTCCTTTATGTCTAAAAACCTGTAAAGCTGATTTATCCACCTTTATTATGAGAGCTAATCAAGGTAATAAACACTTATCTGTGAAATTTTCCAAAACACCATGTTACAGACGTCGCTGAGCTCCAGGGAGGTGAAAGCGTTGTGTTTTTCTGTCTTGACGTCATCATCCTACTCAAACCGTTTTCCCCTCCACTGAAAATGCTGGTTTGTGTTCCACTTAGTGTTGTGCGTCAAGCCTGAAGTAACACCATAAGAGGCTAAATCTCCATGTTGTCATAGTGAAGGGAGGATAAACGCACTGCTGCAGCTTTCACCAGCTTCTCTCCGCTTTGTTTAAACATCAGAGGATAAAGCAGCCACTGTCTGAAAGGGCAGCTGTTTCCTCACTTTCTGCATTTCTGCTGAAGGTGATGTATGAGCTGGCCCACGAAAGAAACAGAGTACCTCTAAGAGCTAAAGACATTAAGTCACAGTAGCTGCTTCTGAATCTGTGATCCTCTGGCCTCTTACAACAAGTCCAACATGTGTGACGGATTATAACAAATGCACATAATCAATAAAATTCTCCACACGCTGTGGTGATGGATGCACCGCCGCTGCCCTCTGTGCTCACATCATCATTAGTAGTCTTGTTGCTGAAGAAGATTCATCCCGATCTGCCGTGAAGGTGTCGGACTCTGCTAAAGTCAGAGCACTTCGCAGCGTTAGATTATCTCCCTCTGTGAGAGGATAGGGTGTCTCGGTCACAACGAGGCTCTTGACTGATGAGGATCAGTGGAACGGTTTTACTTTACGGTCGGTTTGAGGCCGAGATAATCTGAGAACAACACATGGACGCAGCAGGATGCTAAGTGTCTGTGCTGGAGTTAAGATTCTTGACTGGCATGAGATGATTCATTAACATCACGGGTGCTGTTTGATCGATCCTGGGTTGAAGGTTTCAGAGAGCTAAAAGGGGACATATCATGCAAAATTCACGTTTTGCACATTTTTATACTTCCCTTTGGGTTTCTATGCCTTTAAGAAAAACAAAAACATATGGCTGGTTTTTGCCGATAAGTAAATGCCTTTTGGTGTCTGGAAAATAAGCCATTTCAAAAACTTGGAGAATGTAACGTCATTGTAAAACTTTTTAAAAACAGATAAGCTCAAACATGAATGTCATATTTGATGAGGTGCACCAGATTATATCATAAGCTAATTCGTATCTGAAGTCCCTTAACAAGTTATAAAAATGGATTCAAGAAGATAAAACAGGAAATATACTACAAGTTACTTCTTAGTCATGCTACACAAACACACACATATGGACTTAATCACAGGAGTACACACATTCATAGAAATCAATCAAATCAAATTTCCTTCATACTGAAAATGAAAAAAGTGCTGAATGTACAATAATAAAAAAGAAAAAATACACAGGCAGATTTTATTGTTTGCATTAATATTGCCTTTAGCCGCATCAATATTTTTGAAGTAATTATTTATTTTTTTCTGGAGATCTATTTTTACCACTACTTCCAGAGCTACAAAAACATGTAGTTATGGAGTTAAGACGTGCTGAAAAGTTTGTCCCAAACTGGAATTTCCTGTACGTTTCAACCATGAGACTTCCCAGAAAACATCACCCCCACAGTGCCTCAGTGTTGGCTCGAACCCCATTATCTACCAGACTTCTTCACTAGCAACGACTCTGCAGACAAGGAGGCCTCCTGCACGACGGGACACCCAATTGGCTTGATTTACAAGGACGTTAATAAGAGGCGGAAACCACCTTACTGTGCGTATATCCAAGGATTGTGTTTCATAGTGAATGGGAACATTCAGGAGCTTGGTTCCTGAGTGCAAGCTGACGCTGATGAGGAGGATCCTGGGGGACAAGCTAACGCGGCTCGACCTGCAGCAGCGGATTATTACGAGTCAAACTGCTTGAAAAACAACTATTTTCAGGACTTAATCCAATCAACTTTGGTGTTTAAAGTCCAAACTCACTGGAGATTGAAGGTTCCTGTGTGTATTTTAAGCAGCAATTGGAGTTTAAATGCTAAATGTGGCGTAATTACTTGCGATTTTTACTCGTAGGCGTGTTGACTTTTCAGGAACACATTCACCGGTTGTTACTGTAAATGTGGCTGCTGCAGGCAGGGATAATAAAAAACACCAGACAGCTTGAAAACATAGTGCTCTTTCAGCACGAGTCAGAGGTCAGCCTCACTGTTTCCTTCGCAAAATTGCACCAGTTGATTTGCATATTTAGACTAATTACCTGTATTTATGTTATTTAATATTACTGCCAATTTCTCCCACACCAATTTCCACTGGTTTGAAGCCTCTCAGATTGACACTCTCTTTTGTATTTCAACATAGATTACTGCAGCTTGCTGACTTTATTTTTTCACTAAAAACATCCAATGACATTCTGGTGTGAAACTGGAAGTTTAAATATATAAAGGGACATCTTTGTCCTGAATGAATCCCTTATATAACTCATGTCTGCTATGTAATTTTTTTCTGACAACTAAAAATGTACCATAATGAAAGTTTTAAGATGCAGAAACTGATTTACCTGATTTTTGTGTAAAAATTTTAAATCTTAATAACCATTCATTCATTTTTGTGTTTCTGGTCTTTCAAGTAGCTTTTATATGGTTGTATTTTATGAGTGAAATTGATGTGTCATAACACTTCACAGGCTTAAGAAACCAGCTGTTTTTACGGAGTTGTTTGCACATCAAAAATGCAAGCAGTTTGACCAGTTTGATCACATTTAAATTATGTATATTGTATCCATATAAGTGAAAGTTTGATCATAATTACTTGTATTTATGTAAATTACAGCCAGAGAAAATGACTAAGCATTCTTAAAAACCAGAGCTGCTTGCAGATGTTGCAGAAAGCTGGTAGTAATTTTGACAAAGAAGAAAAAAAAGCAAACTGCAAAAATTAAATAGACATGACAAAGTGTAGAATCAGACCTCACTTCCAGTGATGTGTGACTGATATTTTTGCATTTTTTGCTGCTACAATGACAAAAAAAAAAAGCTACAAATTGTTTAAATTTGCTGGACTTGACAACCATTTTCTCCTGCATGAATCCAGTCAAGTGTCCTTCGTGAATCTGGTGCAGAATGAACAAAATTATGGAAAGAATAGAATCAATGTTTAGTCTTTCTGAAAATATTTTAGTATTAGCAGTAAAGCAAGAATCCAACTGGACAAAATAAATCAAACGACACTAATTTATGTTTAGCTATGTAGTGTTGAGGTATGTTGGAAGAGTCGCGGTTAAAAACAAATGGCCACCGCAACTCAGCACCTCATTTATTTGGAGCTGTCAGTAGATGGTGGCGTCCAGAAATCGAAGCTTTAAACATTTGTTGCACAAATGCAAGCACGTGAATGGTGTTTTCCAAAAAAACAAAAAAAAAACAAAAAACATTACCATAGCATTTCACCACTTTCTTTAATTTTAGGATACATTACATTGTGACTTGCTTGTTCTAAAATTTGTGTTGCATAAATGTGTCCATGACAGCTGCATAGTGATTTCAAATTGTCCTATTTTCTTTCCTCGAGGCGGCATCAATGTGTCTTAAGCTTCATCTGTCTTATGACACAATGTGAGAGAGGAAAAAAACACGTTTACGTCCAGCGCCTCAGTTCAGCTGGTTCGCTCGGGTCTCCCAGCGAGCCAAGCACAGCCACACGATCACGAGGACCGCGGTCGAAAGCCAATCCAAGAGCTTTGAGGCACTGTCACGGCACCATTATTGTTTTGCTGTCAAGAAACCAAGAACATAGTTTACAGTTAAATGCCGATCACGCACATTGCTTTTACAGATCGTTCGCATTTGCATTTAATTTGAGCAAGAAGCATGCTCTTTTTCCTGCATAGCTACAGAGTTGACACAGACAATGATGTCCTGACACTTGGACTGTCACTGTGACTCAGAATACCAAAAGGTTTTATAATGGTGCCAATCTCTGTAGGCCTTTTTAGTTGTTTGCTTATAGGTTCCAGTGGTTTTCAACTCAAATTATCAAAAAACTCCCTAAACTGCTGTCAGTGAAGAAATGTTTGGAAAAAGAACATCACCTTGCCTGCATTATGAGGTTGGCTCATGTCTTCATGCAGTGTCTGGTTCATCCCGCACTTCTTAGCTCCATTGGTAAATATTGGTAATGACAACAATGTCAAAATCCTCACGTCTAAGGAGTTCTTCATTCTTGTTCTGTGGCCAATATTCTCTGTGTAAAGGGGCAGACTTTAAGTGGTAATTTAGAGAGATGCCATGGTCAGTCTCACTGTCAGCAAGCAGCCGAAAGCATCTTAAAATCTGACTGCAAGTCAAACATTCAGGACTTAATGCTTCCCAGATTGTGAGCCTGCAAATGAGCTTCCCTCACTCTGTAAATCCAGATGAATGTGTTTGTTCATCGGGGCAGTTTTAGATTCATGCTGCAGACGCACGGATATTAATCAGGGCTGTAGCGCTGTGAGTGAAAGTCAGACAGTAAGCACATATACAGTTAGATTTGGATGACAGATTATCCTCTTGCACTGTGCACTCTTTTATAAACCTTCCACATGAGAAATGACTTCTGAGGTTCATTTTGCAACAGCTCCAAAATTTAAACCAACAGCAATTTGTAATGAACTTCATAACCCTTTGGGCAGAGGCGATGGTACACAACAAATCGGAGCACCTGGAGGACTTTTAAAGTGTCGGTTCATGAGTTTTCAGAAGATGGAATGTGAGATGGCTACATGGATGGAGATGTTTGGCATATACAACATAGCCACAGTCTGTCATCGTGAAGAAAAAACTCAGCCAAAAGCCAATGTCTTGATTTACCAATTCATTATGATCCGATTCTCAACTATGGACTTGAAATATGGGTTGTCACCAAAATAACAGGGTCCCAGATTCAAAGCTTGGATCTTATACCCCAGTCATTAATAATAACATTCAAAAGCTTTTAGTTAATGAAGCAGAACAACTGTTTCTGTAAATTTTGCAGAGACAAATTATCAACAAGTCTAATAAACACAGACAGAATGAGCTCTAATGTTAGCTGTCATTTCTGCAAACTCATCTCTTATCTAGTAGAGCTAGGGCTGGATTTACTGAAAACTTCTACTAGATGCATGTCTAAAATGAGAAAGTCTCTAAAAGGGACCAATTATGCTTCATTGAACAGGTTAGAATAGGTGTATGGACTATACAAAACATATTACAAGTTTTTGCACTTAATCATTTTTTGATGTGACATTTCAGTCTGTACAGTTCTGCATATTTTGAGCTCTGTTCAGAATGACTTGTTTTAGGGCCTCTTGTCTCTTTAAGCCCCAATAAGTTGCTAATGGCCACAACCCCCAACATTTACATTCAAATGTGAAAAAAAATGTAAACACATGCACAATTATACAACCGTTCATCTTTGAAAAATAGAAGTAGAGCCTCCTGCACAACCAACAAGAATGCAGCAAGTGGTTTCTGGAAGGTAAGTGAACAATAAAACACTTGTATTTTCCAGCAGTCATTGTACAGCACATACAGCTGTAAAAACCAGTTGACCAAACGTGGTATGACGGTCTGGGCTTGGCTGGGGTTGCTAGGCAACGGCACAGAGCCTGTCAAATATTTACTTAATTAGGAGGTTTTTGAAATGGCTCATTTTCCAAACACCAAAAATATTAACTTATTGACAAAAAAATAACAGATGGATGCTTTTTTTAAGCTCTTTGACTGTTTTTAGAAGCAGAAGAGAATCAAGCTTAAGTACAAAAATATGCAAAATATGAATTTTGCATAATAAATCCCTTGTAAGAAATAAACAACAAAGCTATACGTGTCAAGCACTAACCCAAAAGTGCTTTTAATTGGAAATAAAATAGAGTGTATATACAAAGTTCAGAGCAACAATATAACCAATCAATAAAGATACAAAAACAAAAGAAAAATATGTTAATGCTCCATTAATTGCAAATGATGCATAAATGGAGAATAATTTTGAATCCCACAGCACAAAGTTAATAGCAAAGTTAATTACTTTATTCAGGAAAGTTGAACAGTTAAAACACTGAACTGGTCATAAAACAAAGACAGAAAGCAAAGTTAATGGCACCAGTTATTACAAATAAGGCATAAATTGGGGAGTCATAAATGGGAAGAGACACATATAAACACAGAAGAACTGAGTCATAAGTACTTTCTAATGAAAATAAAACTATTTAGAGAACACAGGGCACTGGTATTCTGGGAGACAATTTCCATAAAAACACGAGGGAGAAATAACTGCATTAATGCAAAGTAAAGAAAAACGTCTACAGAGAGATGCTATATGACAACCTAAGCCAATCAGATGGCAGGTATGTGAGGTTACACATTAAATGCAAACAGACATCCTTCATACATCAATTTGAATATTAATCTGACATTGTTATTAGATGACTTAAAGGCAAAATGCAGCTAAATTTTCCCTCTGAATTTGCAGCATGTCTGTAACTAAAATGCTGCTGCACATTTATCGGGTGGAGAGAAGCAGGCTTTGGCAAATTTCATGTTTTCCCCCATTGGTAAATTAAAATTAAACTACAAAAAGTATCATTATTTTGACTGTAAACAGGCCTGAGGCAAAAATCAGGACTTGCATTATTACTCAGAGTTCAGCAAATGTTTGAACTGCTCAGCTCTATTGTTTTGGCTCTGTGGTTTTTGTGTGTTGGAAGAGAAACGACAGTTTGATTAATTACCAAAATTCTCAGCTGTATTGAATGAAAGGTTAAGAGAAGTGAACTCACTGGATAGCGTCCCTCTCTGGAAGTCCGGGCTTGGAATCAGATATCCTGCTGCAACCTCTCTCCTAAAATAATGCAGGGGAAATTGTAAAGCAGTCCCCTTATTCTGGATCCAAAAGCAATTTGACCCAATTAGTTTGAAGGCAATGTGATGGACTCACAGATGAATACTGAGTGGTTTGAAGTGTTTCTAGAAAAACCTTAAAATGATTTTCGGTCCCGGTTGAACTCATTGCTCATTTTCCAAATTACACAACAGCTTCAGGCTGTAAATGTGGAGAACTCATTATCCCTCTTTGATTAAGATTTTAGGATTTGTGTTTCGAGCACGCCTCGTTAGAATTTAGCATTTATTGGTCGTTACTTTGCAACACACTGAAGAGTTTGCATCTCAGAGTTTGTTTGTGCCACTCAGACATTCCTTTGGACATTTTGTTCTGCAATAAAACAACCCACTGCCCTCCTTAAGCAGTTCCAAGGCGAGGACATATAATGAGGGTAGCACTAGGACTTGGAACCTTTGGTAAAACAAACATGCAGATCAGCACAATGTGGAGCCACAGTGAACAGCGTACACCATATAGGTAACAAACAGGATGCCAATAAAAAGTGCACTGTTGTTGCTAAAGAAAAACATGAAATATGTGAATGTCTATATGGTTTGGTGTGACAGAGCAGATCATTTGGGTGGCCACTCTGAAAACACCTGTAAGAATAATAACATTTGGGAGATTTTCTACTATTATTAACCTGTACAATGCAACTTATTCAATTTACAACTCACGGTTGTTGATTAATGGTTACTTTGATTAAAATTTGTTCCAATCAATTAACTAATAATGTCTGCTTTCAGGCCGAGGACCACTTGCCCCATTTAACACTCATGGACCACCTAATTTGAAATTCCCTATAGCACAATATTTTAATCTACAACATGAAATGAAAAATAAATAAAAAAAATCTCTGCTACAACTGTTGTTGTCCTCTAATGAAGTTTTTAAGCTGTTTGTAATTTAGAAGCAGAGTAAAAACAATATAGATTTGAGTTGCTTTGGCAAAAACAAACACTTTGTATTGTAATAATGTTCAAAACAAAAGTTCTACAACTCACCCTGACAAACTTTCCATTGTTTTCAGTGACAGTCTTAAGCCATTTAGCCATTATTATCTCTAAGCACAATGCTTTGTAATCTAACTGCAGCATCGCTATGGTAAATAAACGGTTGTTTACATTCAGTACCTTCTGGACAACTAGGGGGCGCCCACAGACCCTCAGTGATCCAGGGACCACAGTTTGAGAAACACTGGCCTAGACATTCTTTTAGTGTTGCAGGTTGGCTGCCATCCAGAGGAGGGCGCCGCTGGTCATCCTTAAGCAAAGTCAGCTGCTACAGAAATAAAGATGCCGGAGCCATACCAGAACTGGACAGAGAAACGGTCAAAATAGACCTTACTGTGGGATTCAAAATATTACAATCAACAAGCTCCTTAAGTTTCACATTATCCGCTGCATAATGGAGCAGTCTCCACTTCTCATTGAGAACCATGGCCTGATTCTGAATAAAACCTTGCTCTTTTGTTATTATAATATCTGACACAACCAAAGGCCTACCTCTATCATTCTTTCAGCCACAGTCGGAAACCCAGACCTCATGCCCACAGACCTGCCTGACCATAACCTTCCCTTCCAGTGATATTTTCTTGTGGTTCACTTGCTATTAATATCAGGATTTTTTTCTTTATGAAGCCCAGCTGTATGCTCCTAACATGCGCTAATATTTTTAAATGGACCAATTAACACTTTCAAACCAGAGGAGAGTTTTACGTTAACTTGGGAATCTTTCAAAATGTCACCCAGTATTTCCTGTCCACATGTAATTTCCAGTATTAAAGTAATGGTCGTATTTGGCTTAGCTCAAATTTCTGCATGGCAAATGTTTTCTCAGTGGTTAAAATTAAACTAAGGTGAAATCTACAATGGTTAAGTGGTGGATGCAGCAGCTTCTTTACACAGACCTGCCACCATATCCAATACACCGTAGAACATCCCTCAGATCTATGTAGCCTCTTCTTAATGCACATTTCGGTTTTTTGTTTTTTGATGTATTTTTTCAGTTTGGTTATTCTGCACCATTCTGTTCAAGTAGAAAATGGAGCTGTCTGTCAATCTGTACCTGCCAGGGAGACATTTTGTACCTGCTTTGTTTAGAAATAACGTCAGTGTTTATTTTTCTTTCCTGAAAATGGCAGTTGCATACTTCTGCAAAATACTGAGTGCATTGCAATAAAATGTGCATATTAGTTTAACTTCTTGAAAAGATTAGGTTCCTGTTTATTATCCATCTTTCCATGGTGTTCTTGTTTGTCTTTTCTCCCTGTTTGTAATCAACCACCTGCATCTTGTCAGAAATCGCCAGTATTTAAGCCTCTTGTTTTCTGCCATTCTCCGCCAGATTCTTTGTTTTCATTTCCTTGTTCCATGTTAACATGGAACAAGGAAGGCATGAACTGGCACAGTTCATGCCTTTGAAGAAACTCTTTATTCTGGCAGATTTACTAAAAGTCTTTATTTGGTTGTTAAAGTTCAGCTTTGAGTCCATGAAAACTGCTACCACTTTATCCCCATGGAGTCTAGTTTAATTTGCTGTCTAACATTGCATTCTTTTGGGACCAAAACCAATAACTTCTGTCTTTTCTGGATCGGGTCGGAGGAATTTCAGACCCATCCACTGATGAATCATTTGGATGTAATATCTCAGCAACTATGAACCACTGCCCAGTGGTTATACAGTAATATGAAACTCTGTCATCAGCATACGCACTGGAGAAGAAGTTGCAGTAATCCAAAATATGAGCTACATAATCGTGCAAATGTTGACAAAAGACACTCAGGAATGGGGACCTGAGGTACGCCATGATTCTACCTTTTTTACCTTTATTCATACTTAGTAAACAACATCAAAGTAGTTCTACTTAGTGCACAAATATAGTTTTGCACTAAGTAGATATTTTAATGTTTGCACTTGTCCACAGATTTATCTTAAGGGCAGAGTTGGGTAGTAACTAATGACATTTACTCAACTATGTTTACTTGAGTAACTTTTTGGAAGAAAATTACTTTTAGGAGTATTTTTACTATGCTGTACTTTTTACTTTTACTTGAGTAATTTTATTATGAAGCATGCCTACTTTTAACATTTCTGGATTCCCTACCCTCCGAATGAAGAACAAAAATGTTTTAACCAAAAATTCACAATAAAAAGACACACCAGGAGTTTTTTGTTAAAGTTTCATAAGTTTTTATTGAAAGATACTGTTTCAGAAACATTTTCTTTTGCCTGATTTTGTTCATTTTTGTTACTTATATGAATCATTGTCATTTTCATCCTTAAAATACTAAAACTTCCACTTAACCTTATATTGTGATCCATTTGATGATGTCATTTTTAAATATTAAATGATAATTTGATCAGTACTTGAGTAGACTTTTTACCAAATACTTTTTTTTGCTCTTGATTAATTTCTTGGACGGCTACTTTTTACTTTTACTTTTAAAATTATGTTGAAGTTGTGCTACTCTTACTTGAGTATAATGTTTGGGTTTTCTTCCCACCTCTGCTTGATGGTGACAGGAAGGGTTATGCTTTAGTCATCCTGAAGGTCACAAACTCCTATGCTTTAGTTTTGGCTATCTAAAACTTTTTAACAATCTCTTCACACTTGTTTAAAAGTTCTTGGAAAAAAGTCTCACAGTTAACATGAATAATAGAATGCATTCATAGCGTTTGTTTATAACTAAATAATTAAACTTACCTTAAGATCCAACTATAAATATGTAAAAATGTAATGTATAAACTGAATTTACAAATTCAATGTACTTAATTCTTTCCTTTAGGAACTATGGGAGAGGGTAAAACAAAAATAAAACTGCAACAAACAAAGGTTTAGCTATGATTATAGCTGTTGTATAACCGCTATCATCCTATTAATGCTTATTTCCTGTCTGAATACTTTGGTTTAGATTCCCTCTGGAATCAGGCCTTGCTAATCAACAGAAAGGCTTTTGCCAGAGAGGTTTCGGGTTTGAAAACTATCCCCTTTGGAGTCCCAAAGAGACAGCTGGAAGCTATTGTAAGTGCATGAGAGTTCACAAGGGGATGACATCCAGAGTGTGTGCAGTTGTTTTATTCTGAAGCAGCCTTGGAGTCAGTGTGTTAAGCACTATAGAGATGATTTGGGAGTTAAAAGTGAGTAATTATACAGCACTTGTTTTTACTGGCAGAAGAAGGGGACCTTAGAGGCACCACACAACATCATTGTCATACCTTGTGTGAAGGAAAACAATGCTTCTCAGCGGCACGTTGAAAAATATAGTAAAGAGTGCCTGGATTTCAATGGAAACATTGACTTTTTAGTTCATTTCACACTACATTAGCAGTCTAATTAGGTGGTGAAATGCTACACCTCAGCTTTCCTCTTTGTCCCAAGGCGTTGTGAAAGGATTGGTTGAGTTCATAGTGTAGCCCCTCTTTATCTCAGCTACTGTTGGAGGTTTCTTTGAACCCCAACACTCCACCTCTGCCACCCTGCCAACCCCAGAGGTAAGCCGAGACCCCCCTTCATAAATGCCAGCAGCCAAGCCGCAGCCATGAGCTGTCAGGCCGAATTAGGACTGAGCACGCTGTACTGGGCTCACATGCAGGTTCTCTGGGAGGCCGCCCAGGCCACCAACACATCCCTGATCAGGCGCACACGTTTACCTCAAAACACGACTTTTAGCCAGCCTGGGAGAGCAAAATGGAACCAACGTATGAACCAAGGCAGCACTGGCTGTGTTTCCATTACAAACGTGCACAAAGCCTTGTCAGTATTCCGCTAATGTTGGAAAAAAAACACAACTTTGCAGTTTGTGGTGTTTCAGTTAAATAAGAATCACAATCAAAATCACATGTAAAGAAGTTTGCTCACGATAAGTCACCAAAATAAAATGCTCCATCATACCACTTTCTGTTGTCTTCTTTGTGGATTGGGCCAGTGGAAACATCTGGCTGTTGATCATGTGAGTCATGGGATGGAGAAAAAAGAGTATTTCCATTGCAGTTTTGTGAGATAAACGAATTCCAATACACCCTAAAATCGACCTCATCCAGCACCACAACTTAACAAGATATTTATTTTTTTCTGAATGAGCGTGTTTTCATTAATTAAATTTATTTATTTTTGAAATGTCAAACTGCGCATTTACATCGTAGACGGAGACTTAGTGAGTGTCCGCCTTCAGTTTAGACTGCACTCCTTTTAAAATGACTCTGTAATTTCTTCAATAAAATATCCATAGGAGAAATATCCATTTAATTTAATAGATTTAATGTGAACTTTCATTGCATATCTCTTACGTACAAGTCTGTACATTTAGCTAATAATTTACCAATAATTTTTCTAAAAAAAATTGCTAAGTGTGATATTCACACTTATTCAACGAGACACCAGATGCATTTCCACTAACCATAAAATTATAGAAATTGAAATTACAAAACTAAATTTGTTTAATGAAAATATGCCCAAACTCATGGTTTTAAATTAAGTTTTTGCGCAATGATGAGGTGATTTTTCAGACATAATTTTGCAAAACTTTTGCAAAAACACCACCTGGCGAAAATTACACAGACAACGAAAGGAAGTTATAGGAGGATGATGGTTTGTTTTGGTTTTTCAGATGATGTGCAGCTGGCTCTACCAGAACCCTCATAGCATTGCATAGTTTATAAAAAGTTGTGTGTCATTTGAAACTGTTGAATCTATAGCTCTTCTGTAAAATTACAGACTACAAATCTTCAAAACAGCGCATAAGTAGCCGCTCCCAAGTAGGCGGGGCTTGTCGCGCCAACACCTGAATAAGACGCAGACGTCTGATGAATGTTGGATGAGCTCTAAATCCACCATGGCTGTATTATGAATAAATCTTATGTAGCTGCCAATATTTTTAATGACTTCTCATGTGAACAAGCTAATTCAGGTGTGATTTTATTTTAATTTCTTTAATAGAAACACTGCATGTTTTGACATTAGCAGACAAAATTTGTACATATTTGTAATGGAAACGCAGCTATTGTCCATTAGGCAGAGGAGCAGTTAAACAAAGTAGAGACCCCTTACTTTGGTTTAACCAGCTCTTCAACCCACTAGTGGCATTCATTCTTTGAGAAGACATTTAAAAATTTATTTCAAATAGTGTGTGATTTTGATTCTCATAAATTTGTGTTGAATTTGACCTTTTTTTATTCTAACTTGCTATCGACTTTGTAAAATCCTGGTGAAGACGGCCTGAAAAAGCTATGGAGTCGGCTGCTTTTTTTATCCGTCTTCTGGGTTTTGTACTGTTTGTATGTGCAAATAAAACTTTATTCTAACATTTCTATCATTTACTAGCAGCCCAATTTTGCTTGGCAAAGTAAAAGTCTGCGTAACATAGCCTCCATTTCTCTTTATAATGCAGCTCTATGCCAGATTACTGGTGGTATTTTCTCACATACTTCATGCAATGATTATTGTGGAGGGAGAAAAGCTGTGTGTTGGTGAACGGAGTCAGGACATTACCTACCAAGGCGAGCTATTGTCTGAGAGTTCATTTGTGTTGGACGTGCTCCACATCACCTCATGTTAGAGATTATGGCACAAGCCACCCAGACAGCAGAATCCAGCAGGAATTTTTAATAAATTTCCTCAACATTGGTTGCTTGAAACACTCTTTGTCTGTGCTATCAAGGGAAATAAACCCCACTCAATATTTACTGCTTTTATTATAACATTAGAGTGTTTCTTGCTTAAAGTGTGAAATCTCATGAAACGTCTTTAAATCTTAGAACTTGAACATCATCAAAAACAAACTGCTGCATTTAGGGACTTTAATGTCTCTTAACCACTTAAAACTGCAAAACATTCTGCATCAGGATGTCAGTAATTGAAATAAACAATTATTGACTGTAAAATTACAGTCAAAAATAATAATTTGTCTTTAGAAAAATTAATTTGTCTTATAAGAGAAAAAAATGGCAGTTCATTTTTTTTAAGTCAAACTTTTACTGTCATACTTACAAATGTCACAGTTTCAAATTAAAACTATTTAGTTTTACAAGCTGAACATTTAGCTCAAAACTAATCTTTAGTTAACGGAGTAAGTATGTAATTTAAAAACAGCCACCTTCAAATTAATTATTTAGTTAACAAATATTTAGTTTATATTTAGCTCACTAACTAAATATTCAGTTTGGAGACAAATATTTTGTAAACTAAATATTTAGCTAAATAGTTTCCAAACTAAATATTCAGCTTATTTGCTTTCTAGCTTCATATTTAAGTTTGTAAAGTAAATATTTAGTTTCCTAATTGTTTAGTTTGAAACTGACATTTATGAATGAATTCATAACATGTTGAAAATCTGAGTTTGAAAAATGAACCCCAAAGAGGTTCTCTTAACTCTTATGATATGTATTATGATTTATAGAGTTCAAGTAAAAGTACTTTGGTTTTAAAATTTAATTTGCACAAAGGTATGCAGGAAGAGCTGAAAAACAGGCTAATTTTAGAGGAGTGTGGATGTAGGAGAGTGAGGCCACACTGCAGTTTCTACTGTTTCCATTGACGTATGGATTGTTATTTCATGTTCTTATCCAGGATTCAATCATGGCAAACCTTCAACATGAGCTCCAAATCTGCTAATCTGCCTCTGCTGAATGTGTCTATCTCTGTCAGGCTTGAGAAAAATAAATAAGTTGTTTGATCTTTTGTTGTTTACACTGTTGAAATTATGTTTGCATTAAATGTTCTGTCTTAATTTCTATAGTCTGTGCCTCTCTCATGTGGCTGGGCGTTATTTTTTCACTTCTCTCTGCCTCTTAGAGAGGATAAAAATGATGAGAGTCTTTGAGTGTGTGTGTGGCCCAAGTAGATCAACGGCTACATACCTGCCAGCTGCACAATGTACCCTTAAATCTTCCCTCTAACATGGACCTTCTGTCCAAACAACTCTCAATTTGTGCACCATGTGAAGCACATTGACTCAGTTTGAAGGCTGTGTTGGTTTGTGTGTATTTGTAGCGACCCAACAGGATGTCTTGTGTTAAAAAGTCCAATCTGATCAAATTCTCATCTGCGTTGTTACTGTTATGTGAGAGAGAATGAAGGGAGGCTAAAAAAAGATATAAACTATTTTTTTTTATTGTCTGAAAAGCAGCACAAGACTGTTTTCATAAAGCCAAACACTTGTCGAAACAGGAAAAATGAGCCTTATTAAAAAGAAAATTTTACATATTTTTCCCATTTGCAGCTAGAGTGGAGGAACTCCATGAAAGTAAAACACACTTGCTATGGAGAATAAAGGACAAGAAGCTGAACAGAGAACGGCTCTCCCAATGTTTAGAGACAAAAATGACTCCTATGGTAATAATCCGAATCAGCTGTCGCAAAGATATGAAACTTTATGCCTTAGAGAACTTGCTGGTTCACCAGAGACAAGCATTCACTGCCCTGCTACTGTATCCCATTGCCACCACGGGGAATTCACCTCGACATGGACAAGATGGTGGTGCAAAGCAGCTCTCCAGCAGACATTCAGATAAAGTTTCCATCAGCTGCAAGCCACCTGTCTTAATTCACTACTTCAGATCGCAGGCTGATGCTAAAAACCTGCTTTGAATAAACTACTTTGTCAGGATTTATCGGGTTGACTGAAGATATTGTGGTTGGAAAGGTAGAATAAAGTTTTCCATCCATCTACTGAGTCACAGGAGTAACAGCTCCAGGATGAAAACTTAGACATCGCTCTTCCTAGAGAAACTTTCCAGCTCCATCTTGGCTAGAAGGTGCTCGTAGCCCCTGCAGGAGGTTTTGGGTCTTTAGGCTCCCCTCTTAGTTGGAAGAACACAGAAAACCTCAGAAAGGACACGTCCTGTTTATTAATTTTATGAAATTTGTTTTATTTTTATGGCATAATTTACCGTGAAAGTCCTCTTAAGGCAGTTTAATTTCCAATTAAGCAAAAGTGAGGAGAAACCAAATCACACCAATAAACAGATTAAATTCAGCGACACATGGTCCAGTATGAATTCTTTATGTAAGGAAAACCTTTTAACTGGATCAAGTTAAAGACTTGCAGTAATCCTTCCCCTGAGACATAAATATGGTGGCATTTGACAGATAATTGCATTTGTTATTGACTTGGCAGAAACCCCAATGCTGAGCAACGTTTTGGTTAAAAAGAAATGAGGGAAGGTGGGACTTTTTGTTCCTCACTACATGGAAGCTTGTAATTCATCAGTGTGATGAATTGCTATTACATGATAGCAATTCATCACACTGATGAATTACAAGCGATTGTCTGTCTCTGCATGCTCATCCGGGAGGGGTGAATCATTGACTCAATGCAACTTTTTAAACTAATTTGAATAATGAGCTACACTTAAAACACTGTTTGATATCAGAGGTGGGCACCAGCTAACTAGAAAGTTAGTTGCTCTAACCCTAAAACACTGTCCATAAAGAAAAGTCCTGCTAACGCTAAAGCACTACCACGTGATACTCAGAGGAAGCTAATGCGAAAGTGCTAACTTCAATTCAAATTATGTCAGACACAACCTTCAAGTACCAATTTATTTTCGATTTTATAATTTACATGTTCTGTAATCCCCTTAAATATTGTATTTATCTTTATATCTTGTTCTATAGATTCTTGGGGGCCTACATAATACGCTGGTAGCACATTAACAGATTAGTGTTTGGAGATGACATTTGTTGTCATTTGGGGTTGGATAGCTAGCTAGTTTTGCTTTGTAACAGCATTTGTTGTTCTGCTGAAAGAAGATTGCTTCCTGTTTTTCTTGCTTTTAACACTAACTTTGAAGATAAAATGTTAATTTGCTTCATATACATCAACTACTCAGATCTAAAAATGAAGAAAATTTCATAAATATTCACTTTACCTGTAAATGTTCATTTGTACAATGCCTGATTGTACAAATATAACCTTTATTATAGGCAGTAGTCTTTCACATAATCTTCAGCATGCTGATTTATTATCATTCTTAGGCTCAGTTTTACTTCCTCTCAAAAACATTAATCTTGTGAGGCTTGAAGAATAAGGAAAAAAACTGAAACTACTTTGTTTAAATTAAGTTTATGGTCGGTGTTTTGCATTAGCAGAGTTGGGGACATAAACATAAAATACGAATTGAAATGAGTCAAGCAAGTGCAAAGAGTCTTTGTGTGAAAGTCATGAAACTACAAACCGATCCAAGACCCATTGAGATGTTTTATAAACAGAGAACAATGCCGCCAAGTCAGCAAGACGTCTTATCTAAATTCCTCAAAAGTCAACTTAAAGAGGAAACATCCAAGACCAACAACATCTCTGCATGCCGCATGTGTTTATAGATGTTATTGTTTAATCATTTACTGTTATTTCAACTCACTACATGCCATGTTTTTAAGGCTTCCTATCATCAGCGTGGTATTGAAGGACAAAGTCTTAATGTGTTTGAAGCAGCACTCCAACATGCCAAAGCACAAAGGAAGCGAGAGGCCAGCAGTCACCTCAGAATGTCATGAATCAGATCAGCCGTTGACCACAACGGGTTTTGTTTTTCTTTTTTCTGCTAATCAGTGGTGTGATAAGCTCCAGCTTTGAATTCCAAGTTCAACAGGAAGCTCTGATTGGGTTTCAAAAGCAGCTAGAGGAAACCTAAGATCAACAAAATCAATAAGGGGTGGAGAAGATCAGGCTGAACCTACTGAAAAACATTCAATAAACCACATATTGACATGTAGTTTATGTAGCTGCAGATGTCTAATATTCACTAAGGTTGCTTCCATTTCTAATAAAAAAATAGGTTGAATTTTTCAGATCAGTTTACGGTTGTCAATTTTCAGAAAGTAAAATCAGGAATGCATGTGCTTGGGGCCTCTTAAAACATGGCATTGTTTCAAAACAATTCAACGGTTATTTTTTGGCTGTTCTGTGCTGTATAAACATCCAACTTTCAATCCTTGCTTAATCCTTTTGGGGTCACGCTGTGCCTATTTGTTTTAGCCAGCAGAAGAGACATTTAGCAAAAGGGGTTTGGTAAAATGTCATTACAAAGTTTACATACAATTATTATGGCATGAATCTTATAGTAATTTGGTGGGTTTAATTATTCATTTTGAGATAAAATAAATTTTTTTTTTTTTCATTTATTGACTGAAAATAACATGGTGCTTTGATCCGGAATGCACAGAAGTTTGTTTTCAGCCTGATAATGTATCATTATGTCATAATAAGCTTTACTTTTTAGATATGCATTCCTTTTTGATTTAGAAATGCTGAATCCTGAATGTTGATTCCCTCCTAATCCAGTGGGTTAATCGTTACAGTCTTAGCAGAGGCTATTCATTCATTCATTCTGTCTCTGATATATTGTTTTGCAAAGTGTGAAGTTATAACAACTGTAACTTAAAAACATACAGCACTTGGCAGATATATTTATGGATATCACTGGAGCTATTTTCTTTGTAAATCAAGTGCAGAGTGGAAATAATGGGAGTAATTACCAGTATAAAGTGAATTATGCAGATGCCTCTTTCAATATAACATTAGTTTTATGTCTTTGAAGGTAATTGCCAAAGTAGCTGACTGTTCAAACTTCTAAACCCCATCCATTTACTACAAACAAAAAGTTAAGAGGAAGGAAAAACTGCTTGGAAAACGTATACAAACATCAAGGATGACCACTATGAAAACTGATGCTGCAGTTTCTTGTTTTAATAGTAATAATAACCATCAACTGGTATTAGTGCCATGACCACAAGCTTATACAGAAATATTGTTTTTAAGCATAAGAATAAAGTCCAGACAAACAAGAAAAGCTAATCATATGGTCTTCTCCTCCAAATCCAAAGTATCTAGTCATCAATATTTGATAGCCCATAACTGTAAACTTCTTCTGACTTTAGTTAAAAGGGAAAGTTAGAAATGAAGAGAATTTCCCTGCCTTGAAACGAATAAACAAGTGAACAGAGCCAGAGCTGCTTAAAGAAAATGAAGATGCTGACAAGTCACTGAAAGCTTTGACGACATTCAAGCACAAACACACAACCCGTGCTTCCATCCATCTGTCTCAAAGTATTCACCGAGGCTTAATTACAGAGTCTAGCACTGAAGTAGCATTCAATAAAACAGACAGTGTGCCAACTCGTTGTTTTCACATCGAACTCTAAATTAACATGTCTGGATTTGTGAGTGGCCAGCAACCAGTAAAGTCCAAAGAAAACCCATGTGAGACAATGTGATGAAAGTTCTCTTTAATGGCTTCTTCAGACTGAACATCCCGACTTTAAGATGCTGGAAAAGCTCTTCGGTTGTCTTTTTTTAGTCTGTTGTTGTTCAGGAGACGAGATTCCCAAGGGATTTGGAGAGTCAATTTCAAACTACTTCTTCAGCTTTGCTGGCAGGAATAAAAATGCTGAATCACAAATTATCTTTTCAGAGTCCTGATTGTTGGGACAGAAAACGGAGACTTAATTTTCCAACCAGAGTGGTTTGCAAATAACCCAACCTGTCTGACTGCTAACACTGAAGTACAGTAGATCTTTTGATTTTCTCCACATCGTGGTTTTCAGCCAGAACCTACACCCACGGTACGAGCGCTCAGCACAAACATTTATTTCAGATCTCAGCGCTGTTTACAAACTACCACCAACTGATGGGATATGACGGCTTTTCTACACCCCTCTAATTATGCCACTTTATAGGGAGATTTCTGGACTTTCCAATGTGACTTCATAACCATCATCTTTTTATAATGAAGCCTATCAGCATTCCACCAGAACCAATAAGCCACATCTGCTGCTGACCAGAGACGACAGTTTTTTTATGTTATGTGTAGAGGAAAACAAATTATTCTTAACCAAAAGCTTGGAACAATCTGGTTTTCTTTTTAACCAAGTGAGCTGCTAAAGGAAAAAGCAAAAAAATGTTTCTCACAAAGCAATAGTCTGAAGAAATCAGGATACAATTGAAAACTCAAGCTTTTATTTCTTATTGATTTGATTATTCTGGTTTGTAGAAACTAAACTCAGTTTTTCAAAGAATATTACATAATTAGGATTTTTTTAAAACTGACTTTTCATGCAGAAATATATTATCTTTTCCAGTGGTGGAGAAAGTACTCAAAAAATGTACATAAGTAAAAGTACAAATACACAGACAAAAATGTACTCAAGTAAAAGTAAAACTACCACATTAACATTTCTACTTAAGTAAAAGTAAAAAAGTCCTGGCATTTAAAAATACTTAAGTATTAAAAGTAAAAGTACTTGCTGAATGCATTACCTAATCTCTAATACAATATCATTACGTGTTGAAAGTAGAAAGTATCCATTATTAAATCTACTTAAGTAAAGTACAGATACACAAAAATTGTACTTAAGTACAGTAATGAAGTACTTGTACCTTTCCCACCACTGTTCTTTTCTGTACTTCCCTAGTTTACATCTTGGTAGACGTCATACAAAAGTAAAATCTGCCACAAACTGAACCTAACAGGTTCAGAAAAACAGTAAAACATTTTCAGGATTTCTTTTGTTCCTTTAGCTCTTTGTATATGCTGCGATTTGTAAAGTCCCTGCTGTATTGATTGAGTCCAGTTAGGACATTTTTCCTCAACAACACTGAAACTAAAATATTTAAATCTCAGGTTACCAAGTTGTGTCTTTTCTTGGTTTCAGAAAAAATTACTCCACTGACGTGATGACATTACCATCGCACGCCCTGCTTGTACTTTTTTAAAAACTGACTGCATAAGAATTCAGCATTTCTGCTTTCCAACGTGACATTCCTTGTGATCTGCTCCGAACAAACCGCGACCCTGTGATGGAAAAGGTTAACATTTCAACAGGAATGTTGTGGGTTCATACTCAAGATGTCGCTGACAGTTTCTTCACAGCGTTGTTGTCGTCTTTGGATAGGTTAGAGTAAATATTTCGATTCCTTTGTTGTGTCATATAAATATGTGTACTCCAATGGCAGAAAGTGAATGTAATCTACAATAAATACATAGTTTTTTTTTATGCTTGACTAAAGTTGTTTTGTTCTTTTTTTCTTTTTCTTTTTTTTACAAGTTTCTGTAAAAAGCAGTGTCTCATTTCGGTTTCTTATTACCACCACCATAAAATTGTTTGGTTTTAAACAGAAGTCTTTTAAGTGTCTGCTGCATGCTGTGTGCAACAAGTCTGCTGCAGTGCAACTAAATGCCGTCTGCAGGTGCAACAGACTAACATATGGATTTATTTTAAGCTGTCAAAAAGTATGTACACCTTCACAAAGATGACAGGAATGAACTCAAAATGCAATTTGAAGATGAGACCAAAACAACCTGACCCCATGTTAGGAAGTAATTGCCCTGTAAAAAAAATTAACTGGTTTTATTACCCTTAGCAGTAACAGCTGCCAGTGGTAAAATTTGGCCCACGCTTTGCAGAATTGTTCAAATTCAGCCACAATGGTGGGTTTTTGAGTAGGAACGTTCTGTTTAAAGATATGCCAAAGCTTACAATTTGATATTAAAGGGGGACCTATGATGTAAAATTCACACTTTGCATGTTTTGAGATTAGCATTTAAGTCTCAACTGCTTCTAAAAAAAGCCCAAGCGCTTAAAAAAGAAACAAAAAAACAACCACCCAGCTGTTTCTCGGCATTAAGTTAATGTTTTTGGTGTCTGGAAAACAAGCTGTTTCAAAAACACTCCCAGTTGTTGAGACACAGTGTACCTTTACAAAGCAACCTCAGCTGAGCCCAGCCTAACACCTGCAACCCACGTCCCTTGATCCATGGTGGTTTTCGGTCGTGCAAAGGAAACTTTTTCGAATCACACAAGTCATGTGATCATGTGTTGCCATAAACCACAAAGAAGAAGACAACAACAAGTATTTGGAGGATCATGGCATGATTCTTTCATAACATCGCATGAACAAACTTATCCATGTGTGATTTTGATTGAGTTTCTTATTTAATGGGAACACCATAATAGCACAATTGTGTTTTTTCAACATTAGCTGACAACGTTTTGCTCACATTTGTAAAGGAGACCGAGTGTGATTTTTGAGTAATTTTGGCTCTCTCTGTGATTTACTGGAGTAACACAACGTCAAACATTTCTTTGCTACACTGCCTTGAGTAATAGATTATTTTATTTCTTATTTGTTCTTGAATTTTCTTGGATTGGAGCATGATCAGTTACTGTTTTAAAACCGTTCAGTCTACTTTATGTTGTCAGATAATTTCTGTTCACATAGATTATTAAACTATACTGAATGCATCTTTACAAAAAGATGTGAATAATCACAGTTAGTTCATGATTTAACAAAGAGGACATTTTCACAAAGAGACGAGGTGAATTGGTTAGCTTTTGTTCCTTAAGGATGAAATCATTATTTTCAGTTTCTTTGTATTTTCTCATCTAAAACATTTACAGGTGAAAAGAAATCAAACACAGTAAAAATACTGAAGTGAAAGTTTATTGTCATGACTTTTTAATTAATGCAGGGATATCTCAATCATTTCCTTTAAATAATTATATGAGAGAGGCAGGAAATCATAACACCTTTTCTCTTCTACCTTCTCCTTTTCAAACAAATTGTGTAAAATTGCATGTCAATTGGCATGACCATTTCTTTTTTTTTTCTCAGTTTTTATGTTTATTGTTGGTTAAACTTTTTGTTTGCTGAGGCTCAGTGATGCAGGCCTGATAAAATAAAAACTAAGAATCAAACTTAGGACAAAATGGGAGGCTTGCTGCAGAAAAAAAAATGGTCAAGTGATTTGTATCTTGTGTGGAAATGAAGAAATCAGAATGGATAAGAAAACATAAACATTTGAGTCTGTTTTCCTCCTCTGAAACAGAAAATTCCTGTTATGCAGCCGAGGAAAAGTGCAAGGGGGACAAAATAAATGCTGAAGGATTCTTCTCATAAGCCAAGGGCGGATGCTGACCGCAAACATGTCGACGTGACAACTGCTGGATCTCTCAATTAGTCATGAAGACAATCAGGGTGGAGCCGGTTGAGCGTAATCACAGAGCAGCATGCAGGAGATCAATATAAAAACTGCCAAGAATCATTAAACAGTCCACGAGTTTCAATCTGCTTTCCATCAGTTAGTCAACAAAAAGCTGAAGCTCTGTGATGCGTGGCCGTCATTTTAGGCATTGCTGAGGCTTGTGAGGTATTCGCAAGATGTTCTCACTCAGACTTTTCTAGCAGGCTGCACAGAAATGGATGCACTGCAATCGTAAACAGTTATATAGACCGGTAGGAACCTAAACCCTGAGTTATTCAGACTCCCACTGGACTGTGATCCTCAGTCCACTCCAAGAACTTTAAGGGCTTTTCACTTCCCCTCAGGCTTGTTTCTCTGTGCTCTGGCTGAGTGAGACGGTGTCAGATCCTGCCGCAGCTGCGCGTCCGCAGCTTTTGGGTTGAGCTCGTACCTCATATAATTTACCAACCGCTGAGGCTGCCTCTGGCTTCTGACATTTCAGACTTTCAGGACCACGACCACCGGAATAATCACTTGCTTTCTCTGAAGACTGCAATCATTGTCTGGAAGAGTGACTGCAATGCGAGTCTTTCAGTAATATGGGCAAACATATCGTAATTTTTATGAATATGTGGCGCCGGGGTGTTTTGACATCATCGTTACCAGATTGAGCTTTTTTAAAGCGGCCAGCTGCCAAACACAAACAACAAAAATCACTTGTAGTAAAACCAGAGTCGCAGGATCCATAATTCATATTTCACATGGTGTGCTCAACAAAAGGGGGATTATTATGAGTAATATAGACTTGATTTTTTGAATGAGGGCTCGTATGCCTGCCTCAGTCATCTCTCAGCATTTTGGCGGCAGATCAACCTTCATTTGCTGAAATGACTCCCTCTGCTCGGCTTCATCTCGGCTCAAATCTGCTCCGGAGGTTGTGGCTTTTCTGGAAATCCTCCACCATCACAACCTCCACCGCTCTGTCTCTTTCTCTTCAATCACATTTCTTCATTTCAATCTCATCCCTCCCATCATTTCAGGCTTCCGCTCTCGCCAGGAGATGGGATCTCACTTACTGTAGGCTTTGTTTACTCTGCAGCTAAGAGCTGAAATATTTTCCATGTAGGTCTTGTTTATGCTCAGTTTTAATACAAATTAAGTTGAGTTCACCTCATTTTAATGTTAAACTTCAAGTGCATAAATTATTGTATGATTTAATGGAAACTTAATTTAATATATTTCTTATCAGGAAGAGGAAGATTAAGCTTATCACTTTTTTTCTTCAAATTGTCATCAAAGAAAGTTTTCCGTTATACCTTATATAATTTAAATATAAATTTTGAAGGTCCACAAAGACACTTTTCAAATAGTCAAAGGTCAATTCATTATAAAAGGTCAACCCACAAGCCAGAAACTTGCATATTCAAAAAGTTTCTTTTCATGCAAAACAGTGCTTAAGAAGTTAAAGCTAACTGTTGTACAAAGTTTATTACATTAAAATATAAGTATCAGAAATGTTTGTAGTTTCTGGCTGCAGAGCTAGAAAAAAATCATTGATTACGTTGCAGTAAGTGGTGTACTTTTGTTTATGAAAAGTAAAAGTTTAGTCACTAAACCTTGAATCAAACACTGAAGAAAATATTGGTCCAATCTCAAGTCAAAGAAGAAAAGAAAAGTTGGAGCAAGTTAAGTTTTATTCATTTATTTTTTTTCAATTACTCCATTTCTGTTTTATATGTGGGATGCAGTATGTATTTTCATAGCCAGGGCCGGTTCAACAAATCAACAAACTGCAACAAGGTTGTTCTTAAAAGTGGCCGACAAGGGGAAAATAACTCACACTATTGTTATCCTTCAGATCTTTGTTTATTTTCTCCTTTCAAAACTACAGAATAAGCGCTCTTGCTTTCTCCCTGCTGGAGGCTTTGTCCTGATCATTTATAAATTTCCCAGACATGTTTTTGTCTGCAGTAGTGTGACTAAGCAATTCTGCCAACAACAGCAAAAAAGAATTTCACAACAAAGACAACTAAACCTTTATGTCAGTTTAAGTTCAGTCACTAAAACTCTGGTCAGATGTGACCATTTCATCTATGAAAAAAAAGAGTTTAAGCTCAAGCTAATTAAAAACCTGTGTCACAAATTTCCTCTAGAAGCTCTGCAGCCAGAAACTTATCAAGTGTAAAATGGATTCATCCCTACGAGCCGCATGTGCCAACGCTGCGCACAGACAAAAACATTACATCTTTAACCACACTGGCCACATTCCCAGAACAATCTAACCGCATGTTTGGTTGCCAGACTAAATTCAAAATAAATGAGAAAAACAAAACTTTTTAAACTGAACATCTCCTTCCTGTTAGGCCACTTATGCATTAGCATTTCAGGATCAGTTATTTAATTTTGAACATGTGTAGATTTTAAAAAATAAGAATCAATCTTCTGAAGAAGTTAGTTGTAGTTTTGTTAGGTGAAGGGGTAAAAAACAAATCGGGCGCCACCTCTTCAATCCTCACCAGTCTTAAACCTCACAGCTCAACGGTCTCTTGGTCTGATGAGCTCATAAAGTTTGGCTGTGGTTTGGTTTTTTTACTGTATGCACAGTCCACTCCAAAAAAAAAAAAAAAAAAGAATTACAATTAAAAGAAACAAAAATAAAAATGCTTTGTGTTTTCAGAAGAGAAGTCAATGAGGGGTCGCTTGTGCTTGTGTTCAGGTGAAAACAGATGGTTTCCCACTCACTGAGAGTCAAACCAGTAAAAAAGCAGTGTTGCATCATCATTACAGATGTCAATGCCAAGATTTTAATGAAATGCATATGAAGACAGGATTCAGAGATGTTCAGGTCCCACACAGGGTCTCCAAACTGGGTCAGGAAGCAATTAGGGAAATAATCATTTACTTCTAACCATCTTTGTTGTGCACTTCTTTTGAGAAAAAAACAAAAGCAGATGCAACGTATGTTTCAACATAAAGATGAACTATTTGCACATTTTTATACTTCCATTTGGGTTTCAACTGGTTCTAAAAACAACCCAAGCGCTTAAAAAACACCTAGTTGGTTTTTTGGCAGTAATTTAATTTTTTTTTTTCATGTCTAGTAAATCAGCCATTTCCAGAACTCCCAATTGTTGACTCACAATCAACAGGCACTGCACCATTACCCAGATAAACCCTGTTACCTAGCAACCAAGCAGCTCCATCTTTTCAGCTGGTTTTACCACTGTATGCGCTGTTTGCAGCCATTTTCATGTGCGAGTGGGGGGCGTGGCCAGCAGCAGCTTATTTGCATTTAAAGTACCAAGAGGTCCTAAAACATCTCATTCTTTAAAAAAAATCAAAATAAAACTGAACAGGCTGAATTCTTATTATTTAGGGGGAAAAAATGTAATGAGCATATTTCTAATAGCCCTTAGACGTATCCTAACCTGTTCAAGGAAGCATAATAGGTCACCTTTAATCTTGTTTCTGATCCACAAAATACTTTTGATAGTGTAAATAATTTTACATCTCTTGTTTCTTAAGTCAGTTTTTCATACTTATTTCCATTACCAAAATAATACAAATTCTACAAAAGCATGGAACAAAGCACAAGACAATCTAAAGAATAACCAGCATTGGTTGTAAGTTCACAGCTTTTTTGTCTTGAGTGAAGAAAGTGAAGTGAAGCAAAGGGTGGAATGAATGAGTCTGTGTGTCGGTATTCAAATATTTTGAGGTCAGGAGAATCTCTCACTGATTGACGGATTTATCAGTGTATGAGATGGGCACATAACCAATCAGTGGGAGCATGAATTTGGCCTGTTTGAATTGGATCTTACTGGGAATCAAATACTGTAAATACTGTAAAAAAATAAAATATAATAAAAACCACTCTTCATGTCAAGCCACAGTTTAGATTTGATTTTAAAAATGACCTAAAGTAACCTGCAAGATAAGCACACATTTCACAGTCTACAACAAAAAGTTCAATAGTTTGAAAAGCGAAATTCACAAGTGGATTGTGCACCCACCAGACAATGTCATTACTGCATTGGAAAGGTTCAGTGGAGGCTGGGGGTTTGCCCTTTCATCTACACCTCTGTTCACCAGTTCTTTCTCTTTTTATTACCAAAAATCTGGAATGATAAAATGCACTGCTTCCTGTGAGTCACAAGATCCCAAACCTTCAAAGGACAAAGTTTAAAAGCATTCATAAAGCTAAAGCTAAAGGTTCCACTGTTGTGTTATTGCAATCAGTAGAAGTTGGCAAACAGGTTCTTTTATTATAACATCAAAAATCTTTCAACTTGAAGCATACGCTCCAGTTTCAGCTCCCTGAACTTTGGCAGCACTGCATAAATCCACAGTGTAAATGGTTGTGTGTCAGAATTAGCACGTCGCAGCGTCCTGTTGGCGGCTTGGTGTGTTCGGGGAAATGTCAGAACATTAAGGGCCTCTGGGCAAAATCCTCAGCACGTCTGCAGGTATGCCATCGCTGTCCAAGTGCAGGTATGTGTGACTCAGAACGGCGATGAATCAAACTGCCCTGAGGAGGATGTGTGACAATATGCTCAGTGATGAAAGCCAGAGAGTGAATGGTTCTGTGAGGGGAAGCAGACCAGCAACTAAATATATTACATGATTACATTGAGGTGAAGGAGACCGTTACAGTTAGAACTTTACTTCAGTTTTCTTGTCCAACAAACTTACCGCTAAAATATCACAGAACATTCCAACCAGATCCAGTGGTAGAATATTTCATCAATCATTATCTATATGAATAGTATCAACAGAAAGGGTAAGAAAAGGGCTTTTTAAGTGTATACATCAATAATAAAGTACAAATACAAGAAAAACTACATAGTATGGTATGTACTTTTTGGGGGCTTCTTGTCGCTTTACATCCAAATAAGCTGCTGCTGGCCAAGTCCCTGAATTCAATGTTTACACTCGCATGTAAAAATGGCTGCAAACACATGCACAATTATACAACTGCCCATCTTTGAAAAGCAGAAGTAGAGCCTCCTGCACAATTAACAAGAATGCAGCAAGTGGTTTCTGGATGGTAAGTCACCACCAAACACTTATCTTTTCCAGCTATCGTTGTACAGCGCTTACAGCGGTAAAACCAGCTCACCTAATGTGCTGGAGCTCTGTTGTGGTTGCTGGGTAACAGGCCAGGGATTGCTGGGGTTGCTAGGTAATGGGCTGAGCTTCACTGGAGTTGCTACATGAGGAGCAGAGCCTCCTCATGTCTGCTCCTCATGAGGAGCAGAGCCTTTGCGACGTTAGATTCCGAAGGTTTTAGAAATGGCTCATTTTCCAGACCCAAAGACCATTAACTTTTTGTTAACAAGTGTTTTAATACTTGGGATGGTTTTAATAGCAGTAAACCCAAATGAAAGTATAAACACCTCCAATATGTGAATTTTGCATCTCGCTTAGCTTGGTAATCCTCACTTCGCAGCAAGGGATGGTTGTTTACAGCCCAGGCAATTTCTGGTATGTTTCATAGTATTGAACTGGTTCATTACATACTTCACAACCAAACATCAGCGATTGGGTAAAATGTTAAACTTCAACAGAGTCCCCACATCCAGCAAGTGATCATTTCTCAAAGGACGAAAGTCCAGACAGTCCGGATGAAGCAAAGCATAGAACAATGGGCTGGTTTTTACCTGGTTATTATTACATCAAAGTCTTGCCAGTAGCCACATCTACACCATATTATAAGAGTAAACACCACCATTCTGTGCTCTAAAACCTTCCTCCATCTTGTGAGTTCCACATATTCAGACAGGAATCCTAGGATTAAACTAGAGCAAATAAAATTACCAGTTCTATCAACTAAGTTTTGACAATCATAGCCATAAAAACATCAGCACTGCAGTGTGTCATCTGTTGGAGACGATTCATTGAAGTTAAAACCATTTAAGTCAAACTGTTAGCAGTGAAGGTAAATCCCCTGTAAAGTCATCCATGCATGTGGTTCAGTTTTAGATCTCCCAACAGTCTGTATGATTATAGAGCCAAAACATAAATGTCCTCTCGCAGACTGGAACCAGAATTTTATTTCTAAAAGGCAAAGCTGATGTCATCCAACAAAGATGCCAATTTCATCCAGTTCATCCCTGGAGAATACAACGGTCCTATTGGACTCACAAATCTTGTTTTGTTTTATCTTTAAAAACTCAATTTTTGCTGTTATTTTAGACTTTTTAAAAATGTATCTTAGTTGCAGTTCACTTGTATGATTTATTTATTTCGTATGCATAAATAAATAAATCTCAGTTCTCCCCTTTAGACAAGCAGTGAGGTTACTCTTCAGTAAAGCTGGAAGTGGATGAAATCACTCCAGGAAGCCTAAAATATTTTTATTACACATATATGTTTGAAATAGAAGGGTGTTATTTTTATCTCATTATGAGGTAAAATCTTAACCATATCATCTCGAAGATGAAAATGTAAGTTATTGATTATGTACTTATTATGTTAAACTTCTATTTAAAAAATGCATTTATAACCAATTATAGACAGGCAATGCATCATTAAAGGTTCAATGTATACGAGTCTCTGACATTCAACTCATTTCAGTCGACCACAGCTTTCTGTTACTTAGTCTTTCCACAATACTTCCTGTACAGTGTCTTCCAAAAATATGTATAGTTCTGTGTATTTTTATTGGATTTTAAGTAAAAGACCAACACAAAGTAGTGCATAATTGTGATTCAGAGGGAACATGATTCATCTATGTCCATTTATCCCAGCAGGGTCGTCTGGGGTTGGTGCCGGTCTCCAGCAGCCATTGAATGAGAGCTTGGACTGGTCTTCAGTCCATTACATAGCAACATGGAGACACACAACCATAACGTACCAATAAAAAAAACCAAATATTTTTCACAGCCTTAATATCATTGGAAAAAGTACTATTTCAATTGGCAGATTCATTCACTTATAAGTGAGACAAACTGCCAGTAGAGCTAGTTTTTTTATTATAAATATTAAGGAATAAATCTCTTAAAACAAGCTTCTAAATCTTTCAAAAGTTATTTAGTTAATTGTGTTTTATTTCAAGTATACTGAGATATTTGCACTAGAAATTAGACAAAAAACACTTGGTAAGATTTTGTGTTTTTGTATTGTATTCAACTTGTCCCTTCCAAAGAAGATCAAAACAGCATGGCGTTGCTAAAAAAAACACATTTTACAGTGTTTTTAAGTTGTAAGTGGGGATTAAGTGGTAAGGTTGGAGACCAGATTGTTCATATTTAATCTTATCTAAGCAGAACTTTTTCACATGTTTGCTTTTCCGCTCATTGCTTGTATTAAACTGAAGATTGTTCCCACCTGAGCTACAAATCTCTGCTGCTCCTCAAGAGTTACTACCATGGTTGATTCTCTGATTAATAATTTGCTTGGCTACAGTCTGCCTGAAAATGAGCTGTTTCAAAAACCTTCAGAATGTAAAGTCACAAGCACTGCCCATCACCTAGCAACCCTAACCAAGCCCGCTGTGTTACCTAGCAACCCAGGGGGAGCTGCAGGGTATTTTTTTTTTCTCAGATGTTTGTTTTTTTTTTTTTCTTTTTTACATGTGATAGTCAGGGGGCGTGGCCAGCAACAGCTTATTTGGATTTAAAGTGACAGAGACCCCAAAACGGCTCATTCTGAAAGAAGCTTAAAATAAACAAAACTTACCAGACTAAACTCTCATTATCTAAGAATGATGTTTGCAAAGTCTGTAATGAACATGTTTTGTACAGCACATAGACTTGTCCTGTTAAAGGTAGCATAAAAAGTCACTTTCAATGATCTTTCAAATTCAGTTGATGGCTTGAGCAGGGCTCTGTTAGATGTTTAAAGATTGGAATATTGTTTTACAACCGTAGTGGTGTCAGGGAACAAGGTGCTTTAGGGATATTTTTGTATGCCGTCTCCAGGCAAAATATCCTCTGCTCAGGATATTCTGTTTCCTGGTTTAAGTCCCTCGACCATAAATCTAAGCGAAACTATGATTTTAGTTGGACCAGTAAACAATCGTATTTTGATTGGTAGGCAGTGTCACCACTCCAGGATGTGCTAGTTTAAAATATTTTACACGGGAGACTGAAAAAATATCGTTTTATCATCTCATTTGATCGATTTCTGACATAAAAGGTGGGATTATCTACTGGCTTACTGACTAGCGAAGAGAGTGATTTTTACGGGTTCAACTGGGAACTTGAAAGTCAAACATCTCAAAAACTGACTCCACTACAAAATTTGATTGACTTAACCTCTGAAAACAAATACTTTCTTCGTTCCTGATGTTCTTTCACAAAGATTTTACGAGAGCTTCTGCTCTCACGGGTTTAAATCACACATATCTACAGCTAGGCTGAACCTTGACAACATACAGCAGTGTAAGTGTTGAAAGGTATTATGCAAAGTCCTGCAGCAGTGAAGGGGGATTGAATGGGTAAGAGAACAGGACAAAGCATGTGCTGGCTCACACATATGAGGTCCAGAGTGTGCAGAACCTCCTCCAGCACCGAGCTGACACAGACAGAGCTCTCCGGTCAGGAGCTCGCAGAGAGCAATAAATTGAACACAAACGGAACCAACTCAAAAGGGAAACTATTCATCCCAGCTCTATAACTCTTCCTGTTCCTTCCCCCCTATTATATTTTATGTCTGAGTTTTTTTTTTTTTTTTTTTTGCACTGATTGCAATACCAGGCACTATAGAGTCCTTGGAAGAACAAAGTGTCATAGCTGGAAGCAGACTTGGCTCTGAAGACGTATAGTTCAGGGGTATTGACAGAACTGAAAGCACACAGATTAATACCAACAAATTGTTTCAGTGTCATCTTATAGGCATGATTGTTGAGTGTACATTTTGAATAAGTCTGTGCTTCGGTTAGTAAGACTAGGTTCATCCTACTGGATCTTTCCAGCATGCATCGTGGGAACAGAAAGCTCAGCTGGAAAAGTAATTACTATCGATTTGCAGGAGCATTCACTGAGCAAGCAGCAGTTTGAGCTGCAGCAGCATTTCACCAGCATGCGTGTTTGAGCTGCAGCAGCATTTCACCAGTATGTGTGTTCTCCCAGAGGGGCACAGGCACAGTTAACAGTTGGACTGAATGCAGTTTTAAGATGCAATTTTGCTTGAATCATCAGAGGAAAATATGACTTCAACAAAATGCTCCAACCTTATTGGATACATTTTTGCAGCAGTCTTCGAATAAGGAAACTGCTGATATACCCCTGGGGTAGGAACATAGTGATTTAAAGGAGAAACCAACCATTTTCTGATTTTCTTTTTTAGTTTTTGAGCACACGGTCGTCTCAGCAGGGTTTGGAGAGTTGACACTAGTATGTTTTTAATCCTAGAATATTAAAACTTGCTATGCAAGGTTTTGCCTGTTTAGTCATACTGTTACTTTAGCCACACATGAAAATATCCCAGTACATCATGCCCATTACAAATGAAAAATGCACTTTTTAAGAATTAGTCAAATAATTTAATTAATTATTTAGTTATAGAAAAGTTGTTAGGTGTACTTTGCCTTTAAGTTTTAACACATGAATAACTTCATGAGTTTCTGAAATGCAAAGTAAAAGTTTGATAAGTTTTGGTGCAAGGTTGTTTTCTTTTTTGGCCATATAAAAATGTGTTTATTTCATAAAACTGCCATTGATCTCAAGCTTTGCAAAATTGATTTTGGATTAAGAAAAGCAGACATTAAGCTTCAGGAGCATGCATTCAGTCCTGTTTAATATGCTTTAATTGAACTCAAGTTTGTTTGCCAACAAAGTCCAGTTCGTTTGGGGAGGTGTGAATGCATAGTCAAAATCTGATGAAGACCAAAAAAAGCTAACTCTGCTTCAAACCTATTTCGGTATGGTTATACTCCAGTGCGGTTACATATGAACCAAGGGGCAGTAGCCGCACCAAAAGCAGGAAGTGGACTACAGAGCATGGAATTTTGGGTAAATACAACCAAAACAAACACACATGTCTAGCGCTAGCAGTGTAAATAGCTAGCAGTCTTTCGCAAAAGTCAAGAGACATCCGACTGTGATTACTCACTAATAAATATCCAGTTGTTTCCGGTTGTGACGCCCCTTTAAAAGTTTTGAAATGAAGCGCGGCAGTGGAGAGAGAGAGACATCTGACAGCTTGTCCAGAATTATCTGAAAGCTTGTCTGGCTCACAACAGGAACCTTCTCTTTGGACCAAGAGTCTTCCAAAACGCCGGTGCCGTAAGTGGAAAAAAAAAAGCTTATTTCTGCTGTTGCTGCTACAGATTGCTGAATTTTGTGTGCCACCGAGCACAGTGTTTGTTGCGCCACTTTTCAGCGTTTGAAACTTAGTCGTGGACTGTCTGGAAAACGCGAAATGGATTATTATTTTTGCTGAATTGGATTGGCAAAGAAAAAACCTGGATTGGAAAATTTTTATTTGGAACTGAAGTGAACTGAACTGAATAAAAAAGGGATGAGCCACCGCATCCCCCATAAGTTGAAAATAATAATTATTGTAAAAGATATATATATGTGTGTGTGTGTGTGGGGGGGGGGGGGGTGTGGGTGTGTGTGTGTGTGTGGGGGGGGGGGGGGGTGTAAATAAATTTTAGACTCAGCTGTTCGGGGGTGTAAACTGTGGTTGTTGGGTTTGTTTCATTTAATGTTCAGGGTGATAAGCACTTTGTTTTACAACCACAAGGGTAAACAAATATAACTAAGCCTCTTATATGACACCACAGGGAAACCTTGATTGCACATAACTGTCACACTGCAACCACTAAAATCTGACACTACACTATTTTTGTTTACATTTTGTGAAGAAAGAAGTCTTCTTCAGAGTTTTGTGTGTTGTTTCCTTCAGTGGTTCTTGGTGCAGCGCCACCACAGGCAAAAAGGGAAACAGGCTTTTCAACGGATTTGAATTGTTTGACAGTGCATTGTAAAAGAGAACCGCAGCAGATGTGTATCAAATTGTGTCCCAGTCGGACCATTCATTCAGTGAGATTAACTTTGTTGCGTATCTGCTCTGTTTCATGACAGACTTAAAGAGGGGAACCTCAGTTCCAGAAACAGTATTCCCAGTTATCATGTGTAGGGATTTTCAAAAGTAAGATTTTGATGAACTGCAGCTTTAATTGAGCTTTTAGCCTGAACACATCCGCTTTATAAAATGTTTCCAGTGCCAAAGAAACTGTTGGGTTTCACCAGAACTTCTGTGGTGACTTGTGTCGGGTTGGGACTCTGGAGATTAGACCTTCAAAGTGTTGCGGGTCAGGATAATCGAGGTCATGGCCTTTGCTGAGGTCGGCGTTAGGACTGTGGCCTTCCATTTATGGGCTCAGCCATCTTTATTTCTCTTTGGAGTTAATGTTCTGTGTGTAATTCATTAAACCTCTGCATTCCTCCGCAGCCCTCACTGTCGTCTTCTTTTAAACAGAGTTCATGGACACTATCGGTATGCCAGGCTATGAATGTATCATGGAAATTGGTGTAATTAACTCCTAGCTAGATTCTCTTCATGTTTACAACTTTTAAGGCCATGTTTTTCCTCAGTGCAAAGGGAGAGGAAGTGGCAATATGGCTTCCATCAAGTCAGAAAATAAATTATTCCTAATTACTTACAGAGAGCAGTAATGGCTCAGGGTTATCATAAGGAGTGAGAGCAAGATGAATGTACATCTGAGTCACAATGCAGACAGATTTTAAGGATGACCTATTATTCTTTGTTAACCAGGACAGGGCTATGGATGGTAAAAAACATTTTCATTACATTTTTTGCACAAAATTAAACATAGATCATGAGATTTAAGTCTGAACAGTTCTGCATATATTCAGCTTGTTTCAGAATGAGAAAGGAGCTCCATAAAATCAGCTTAATAGAAACACGTCAATTAAAAAAAAGAAAAAAAAAAGTTTTTCAATAAAAAGTTTTTGGTTTTCTTTGGCTATATCAGAATTGGTGTTCTTTGCAAAACTGCAAAGGAAACACTTTATTTTGCCTCTTGTCACTTTAGATCCAAATAAGCTTCTGTTGGCCATGCCTCCCAACTCAGTGTTTACACTCACAGATGAAAATGACTTTAAAATATTCAACCGTCTTTGAACATTACACAAACATCTTTTTTACATGGTGTCAACAACAGAACTCTTGTCGTTTGAAGCAGCCATTTGGGTTTCCAGCAGTTTGGTTAGCAGGAGAACCAGCTCCGCTTGGGTTGCTGGGTGACGGACAGTGCCTGCTGATTTGTGACGTTACATTCTGGAGGTTTTTGAAACTGGTCATTTTCCAAACATCAAAAAGTATTAACTTATTGCCAAAAAAGGTCTGGATGCTCTTGTTCTTTTTTTTTTTATTTTTTTTTTTAGAAGCAGTAGAAAGCCAAATTCAAGTAGCAAATCTAATAGATTACATCTCTTCCAAAATCGTAATTACAGTAAATGTGGAAAAGCACAGAACCTCTCATGAGATTGGTCATCCGACCTGAAGCCGGATGAGACTCCAGGTCTCATCCGACTTTTCCACTCTTGGATACAGCACTCTGTGAATGCCCTTCTTCTTTAGCGTGGGCCTTGTGTGACTTGGGTACTTTTTGTCTAAATACAACTTTATTTAGATAAAATAAAGTTTTTTTTAATCTTATGCAACCTTCAAATTTTCTTAAACTGCGTTGTTACTGCATTATCATCAAAATCAACAGAAATAAGCTCCCAAATATTGTGAGGATCCAAACTCCAGCAACTTCTACAGCATGTGAAATAAAGTAAATACACAAAAATCGCTGAAATATTATTTTAAAGTTGTCTATTTGGAGTAAAAATAATGAAAAATATTTTCTAAAACAAATCAAAATTATTTATGAATAGTGTGCCATAAATGCAATAGCAAAAACAATTCTAGGAAAGTCCACAATGCTCAAACTAAATTCACACAAAATAAACATTTGAACAACACAGCAAAATGTTTACAGGAAAGGATTTTTGAAAACAGAAATGATTTTTCAGAAAACAAAATCTCGACCACATCAATCATACATAAGTTACCACAAAAACAGCAGCAAACCAGCATCACCAGCCCAAAAATGTGATTTCTGTGGTTTTCCTGTGTTTTTGGACATCAAATTCAGTAAACTCTGTTTGACTTCTACTTCTTCTGCTGCAGGCCTCAACAAACAAACACGGAGAAATCTAAAGTTTTAACCGCAGTCGGGCGTTGATTAGAAAATGAACTCTGAATAACAGTGAAAATGTCCAGTAAAAACACAAAGCTCTCCCGTTCCTGGACAGCAGTTTGTGAAAATTTAGATCTGTGCTTACATTGAACAATTAGAGAGCATTTCTGCCAGAGAGAGAATTTCACAGTCTGATCCAAGTCACTGATTATTCCACACTCAGTGTCTGAAAGACTGTTGTTTTTATAAAGAGTAATATTCCCCAAAGCTTGATGTTTGTATGACATTTTTTTTTGAAAGAGGCATAATTCAGCAATATCACATTTATCAGCTTGACGAAGCGGCAGCGGCTTGGTCATTTATCCATCCAGCGGTGGAACAAACCAAAAAACATGATATATGTTTGAATGGAGACCAAATGGAGCCACATTCCACACGATGAGATCTATTATTTCAGCTATGTGTTGATGTGCTCAGATAATTGGACATGGAATACTGTGTTTTTCATCCAAACGGTAACCTGAGCCGTATTCCTGACAGACGAGGGCCTCCAATAGCAGGCTGGACTGTCTCACTCTGCTGCTGCGTGGCACTGGAGGTGTCGGCGCGTAATTGAATTTTCATTGCCTACTTGCCGTGTAATGGCAATGCATCCTTTCTGGACTCGAATCTTGCCAATTCTGCAGAAAGTGGAGTTCTGGCCGCGACGGTTGGTGCCGCTCCAGGTTTCGTGTTTGTGTTTGGTCCCGGTGAGTTGAACTGTACCTGCAGCAGGGCGGCCATGTCGAAACAAATCACACAATTTGTTTTTCCACTTCTGTGAATATATACCTCCACATTTTTTGCCTTCTTTGACCTGTTACAACATCAGAATAAAGCATGATTCAATATAATTTGAAATTTTACATGGGTTTATGAGAAAGCTTTATTCACCAGAAGGAAAAACCTGAGAACCTCGCAGTGAAATGATCCAGCTTACATTATTTATTTTACTTTTACTTTATTATGTTCTAATACATGATATATATCAAAGTTCTCTGATAATCTTTAAGGCATCTGAACGTGATCTGAAACCAGAAATTTATGTGCAATTTCCAAAAAAAGACACATCACAATCAGTAAATCAGACTAAACCCTTGTTAAATGTAAGAATAATGAGAAAACTGATTTATTTTTTAAATTTGAAGTCTACATGCCCTAACATTGTTTAAAAAATATAGAGAAGCTCAAGTTATAATATGACTTTATAAGCTTCTGGTTGGTTATTTCACAACAAAACTGTTATTTTAACTTATAATATGTGAAAATGGTTTGTTCCACTGACATCTTTGCATCTTTGATCTGTTTGGCAATTTGTTTAAAGAAATTGACTGAAGAGGAATCAGCTGACTGACAGACGCTCTGTTACATAAAACAAATGTGCAACTATGTCAAGGCAACTACCGCAAGAAACGTGTAAGATTCCCAAAACATTTAAACAAATTAAAAAGTAATCCTAGTACGGACATTTTTGTGCATATTTTACTTAACAGAATATTTTTAAAAATTCTGAAATCTCATTTTTTTTGCCATTTAGTAAATAGAAATAACAAGCAATAAGTAATTCTCAAATGTATTTTATTGGATTTTATTTAATAGTCATCATTTTCTTCATTAGTTTGTGCTACTTTGTGTTGCTCTACCATATAAAATCCTAATAAAATACAATAAAATGTGTTAGTTCAGCGGGTATGAATAGTTTTTTATTAAAACTAAATATCCCATTGTGGAACTAGAAATGAAGAAAATAGATGTGACAGTGCAACACATAGTATAGAGCTAAAAGATCCTCAAAAATAATCAGTCATCTTAAATTTTAATGCTTTTTTTTTTCTTTTTGCAAAAGCAACATTATGCATGGTGTTGTGTGATGTAGCAGATTTACAACCTGAACTTTATATATTTTAGAAAACCATACAGAAGACCAGTGATTATTTAAAGTTTTTGAGTACTACAGGAAAACGTTTAAGTTTTAAGAGTTTACTTTATGTCAGCAAGAACTGGAAATCAGGTGGGAACATATCTGAGTGCTGAACCTGGGCCTGCATGAGTCTTTTGCAAATTAATTTCACATTCAGAGGCTCAGCCAATACAAACTATCACGATATGCTGTAGGTGCCGGGATGTATGATGAGCTCATATTTTAGCTTGATCCCCAGAAACGGGATAATTGCTGCGATCAACGTGACAGTTGAGGGACTGCAGTGGAGACGAGGCTCTTTGAATTACTCAATCATGGCTGAGATGTCCTGGCTGTGGACCCGGCTGCAAATAAATGCCAGATCACACCCTGCTGGATCTGGCTCTATGTGTGATTAGCTCTGGCGTTTAAATAAAGGCATTTTGGCTCTCAGAGGAGTCTGCAAACACATTTTTCTGAGGAGAGCATGTCTGCATGCCACACATGTGGATCTGAGATATGCGACACTCATGACCTGATCTGTACTACTGAGTTTAGAATATCATAAAACAGTTATAATTCCTCTCCCCACTTCTTAGTTGGCAGATAAAACGAGCTGCAAAAACAAAATGGTCCAAAGGGGGCTTCGTGTGACAGAACGTCTACTCATATCTCCAAACGGTAATGGGTTTAGCAAAAACATTTATAATCTAATTACAGACATCTTCAGAAGATTTTACTTGGACTTCAGAGAATATTTCAGTGGGATGTTAATGGTTTTCTTCAGCTTTCTTTGGTATTCATGGGCAGAATGTTTTGGGTTTGACGCCTCACACTAAACAAGTCAGAATGCTGTTTAGTAAAAACAAAGGTTACGTGTTAATCAAATATAAAAAGTTGGTTTATTTGGAGGTATCTAGTTGTATCAACAGGAACAAAAGTCTCCAAAGGTTTGGCCAATTCAGATACAAAGGTGTGGAAAAAAAAGTCATATTTTTTTGCATGTTTGTCAAACTTAAGTGTTTCAAAATATTAAACCAATCTGAATAGTACTCAGAGACAACACAAGTAAATACAAAATGTAGTTTTTAAATGATATTTACTATAAACCATAGCTAAACTGTGGTTTATTACTGTCTACACTGCAAAAACACAAAGTATTTTGTTCTAGTTCCTAATGCAAATCTTAGTGCACTTAAAATAAGACAAGTAACATTTCAGCAATAAATAAAAGCTTATTTTAAATCAATATTTCCTTAATACTGATTTTTTTTAAAGTGCTAGTTACAAGTTACAATATGCAAAAAAAGGCATTTTCCCATATTATACATAAAAATTTCTTGTTCCACTGCCAGATTATTTCACTTGTAAGTAATACTTTTTCATCAATATGAAATAATTTAAGGAGAAGTGCAAAAATGGATCACAAACATGTTACCCATCTCTGATTTTACTTTTCATAGATGTATGTTTGAGTAAAATGAACATTGTCCTTTTATTCTGTGAACTACTGACAGCATGTCTCTGAAATTCCAAGCAAAAATTTTGTATTTATTTGCAGAAAATGAGAAATGGTCAAAATGACAAGATGCAAAGAGAACAAGTTCATATTCATTTAGAAAACACTAATGTTTTAACTCAGGAAGAGTCCAGAAATCAATATTTGGTAGAATAGCAATGAGGTTTTCAATGGGGTTCAGTGCAGCCATCTCTTATTTATCCAGATTGTTATTAATTTGTGCCTATATGCATCCTCCTAGTCGTTTAAAGCAAAAATGCTTTCAGTCCCACTTATTGCAGTACCTACGAGAAACATTAAGTAAAATTATGTGAAACTATTGTTATGTTTGAGTGCCTGCCACACTATGGAGGACACTGACACCACCCAGCTGATAGACAATAACAGGTTTCCTGTGGCTTTAAATAAACGGCAGCCTCTGAAGACATTCAGGGAAGCCTTTTCCAACAGAAGCCAGCTTTCATTTTGACCAAATTTATTTTTTCAGGTTCCCTCCATGTGAAGATGTTACACAGTATTCATTATTCCTGAATGAGACTGTGAATTTGCTCCCTAAATGCTCCCCAAACTATCCAAATATTTGTCCAGCGTGTTAGTAATCCTTTCATTTCCCAGATGACCATATGCTGTAATGAGCCTCTCTGTGTAGACTGATTACGTATCTCTGGCTACTTTAAATGTGGTGCAAATGTTTGGCAATACATCAGTTCAAACTGTGAGAAATAATTAGCAAACGTTGGGATTCAAAGGCAGCAAGTCATATACATGGACACCATTATAGACGCTCACTGATTGTTGTCAATGTTATTGTGTCCATGTGTGAATGAGGTCATGAGGTAATGCTTTACAGCTTCCTTCATGTTTTTTGTTATACATATGCCCTTTTCACTGTGATGCTCCTTAAAATCCAGTGCAACAAATTGCACCTAATCAGAAAAAGAGTACATTGTGTGCTTTACATGAACGCAGCTGCTTATGATGAGGACAGAAACCTGGGGATAAAGCTTTGAAGAAACTAACTAAGATTTAGCCTTAAAAACAATATCCTAAGATCTAACACCATTCACTGCATCAGCAAACACACAGAACAAGGTTCAAAGGTCACATGTGGAGAAAAAAAGCCTAAACTAACCTTAAAGAAGACGCTGCCTTGATCCTGCTTAAGCTAAATTATTTAATGTCAATTTTATTCTATTTCTTTGTCTTAGTTTTTATTTTATTGTTTCATGACCTCAATAGTATTGCTAATGTTTATTGTTTACTTTGAAAATTAATTATATAACCTGTTAGGTTAACATTGTATTTAAGAATTTGTTCTTAATAACTCACCTGGTTAAATAATACTGCACAGTGGTGGGAGCGTCATGCTTTGGGGAGTTAAAAATCCTGGGAGGAAACCCGTCAAAAGAAGAGTTCAAAGTTCAGTTTACCTTCCATCCATCCATTCATCCATCCATTTTCTTCCGCTTATCCGGGGTCGGGTCGCGGGAGCAGCAGCTTCAGAAGGGAGGCCCAGACTTCCCTTTCCCCAGCCACTTCTTTCAGCTCCTCCGGGGGAACCCCAAGGCGTTCCCAGGCCAGCCGAGAGACATAGTCCCTCCAGCGTGTCCTGGGTCTTCCCCTCCTCCCGATGGGACGTGCCCGGAACACCTCACCAGGGAGGCGTCCAGGAGGCATCCTGACCAGATGCCCGAGCCTCCTCAACTGGCTCCTCTCGGCGTGGAGGAGCAGCGGCTCTACTCTGAGTCCCTCCCAGATGGCCGAGCTTCTCACCCTATCTCTAATTAGAAAGTGTAGCCAGAATTAATCTGAAATCTCACAAGGTGTGCAAAGCTGCTATTTACCAATCAGATATATTCAGTAATCAATTGGTTTCTTTGGATTTTAGTCAGAGTAAAGGTTGCTGAATATATTTCACAGGTTTTACAGAACAATAAGTAAAATGATCAACCTTTTTTGCTTCCATTTCAGTTTCACTTCTCTGTTGATTCATAAATTTCAATAAAAAAAAACCAATGATGTTAAAACATTAACATCAATGAGACTGTTTCAATGTGTTGCAATGCCAGTAGTTGAAAACAAAACCTGACACTCTGCTGAAGTTCATTTATTTACATTTTTACTTCCCATTCCACATAAACATCACTTCCTGTCTCAAACTACAGAAACCTAAAAGGTTGGCAGAGTTACTCAAAATTAAATTCAGATTACGGTAATAAACAAACTTAAACAGAATCACAAATCTACTTCAAACTAATCAGATTCAAGCTATATTTCACTATAATTTAAGCTTACATATGTGTATACTTTTGCAAGAGACAGAACATGTCCGTAAAAAATGATAACATATCTCCAGCTGCATCTCATCAGAACCCCTCCTTGTTGCGGTTTCATTCTTTATTTTACAGAGAGAGATGAATATTGTGTCTGTTGGGGTTTAGCGGCACCTTAGTCACGGAGCAAACACAAGCAGGAAGGCATCCTGTGGCCTGAAAGCTCCGAATCTTTCCAGTTCTCCAGAGTTTACTGTACACACATTTCGTCTCAGTTTACATTTCATGGATGCGTGTTCAGCGTTTGGCTGCAGCTCTTCCGTAACATAAGCGGGGAGAACATCGTTGCCTCACTAAAAGCCTCTTCAACTTGTCAGCAGATTAATTGGCTGTTTCTGAAAATGAAACAAAAGACCACAGTTTGAGCTTACAATGAAATATGTTTTTAAATTAATTTATTATTTCAGTTATTTACCAGATTTATTTATTATTTAGGGGCACTTAAAGGAGAACTTCAGAAATTTGACTGAACACTGTTTAACTTAATATTATAATTTAAACCAAATGTAATAGAAAACTGTCCCTACCCAGTGGAACAAACACACATTTCTGTACTATTTTTAACCACATTATCGAATTAATGTAATTGCTTTAATTTATGTTTACTGCAGGCTTTGATGCTGATGTGTTATATACCTTAAAATGCTAACGGAGTAAACTGTGCACTTTATAATTTGTCGGTTAACTCAAGCATAATTAGTGATGCAGGTTTAAATATGTGATTTAAGTTTGTGTTGATTTGAATATTATATATTTCAGTAACCACATAAATATCAATATCAACAAGACCAGCTACCAACTTATGTTCTTTGTAACTCTTTATGTTCACAGGATTTCATGGTCGACTCAATGACTGAAAGTTGGAGGACATATAACTCCAAAACAAGCCCAATCAATCAATCAATCAATCAATAAAATTTATTCATACACCACATTTCAGCAACAAGCCAGTTCAAAGTCATCATACATCATAAAAGCTCCATACAATCAACAAAACAAGTAAATATTACATTTTGATGTCATGTTTCATTTATTATGAATAAATTTGTACATTAATCATTATTTCTTCACTCCTGCTTTACTAGGCACTAGGATTTTTCTACTTATGTCCAATAAAGCCTAACATGCAGCTGTTGGGGGCTTTTGTGATTTCTGTATGAATTTAAACATCAGCTTGTAAGAATTGGTAGCTTGAATGTTTTCCACTTGTGAATAATCTTTAAAATAATGGACTTTAATTACTTTCTCTGAGTCATTGCTGATCTCTGTCCAGCTTGGGTTTTTTACTGCCAATCTGCCAAAAAAAATATTTTTTGGTTTGTGGTTACATTGAAAATGATCAATTAATGTACTAAATTTGCTCTGCAGCTGCATTTGTTCTTGTTATGGGAGCGTTTCTGTTTTGGATTCATGCTTGTTTAATAAATAATGACATTGTGGTTTTTTTGAACGTTCAAGGTTAAATTGAATCGTTATAGACCCTGTTGAAGGCTAAATCATTCTTATTGTGTCCTTATATGTAGAACCTTAGAAATAATAGATGGTCCATTTTCTTTTAACCTTGGCTGGAAGTATTTTTTAAGTCAGCCTAGGGCTCTAAAGAGTGAGGGAGAGCAGAGAAGATGAATCGAAGCAAATCTTCGGAGTTAGAGGATATACAGCGCTGGAAACATTTCCAAAAGGTTTGATTAAAAAAACAGATTTTGACTTTCAGAATGGAGGCATGTGTATCCGAGATCCACCCTCGCTCGGCTCATCACGTCTTCCTCATATGGGACAGATTGAGTTGTGACCACAACGCTGCGCTCCAGTCCTGAATCAAGGCTGCAGGAGCGGGTCTCCTTTCACGCTCTCCTGAGGCCACACAGCAAGCAGGGCAGGCGCTGACTCAGCAGCGGATTCCCTCTCCGCAGCGCTCGGGTCGGATGTAAATCTCCCCGAGGTTGGAGGTCAAGTGTTTTCATCATCTGTGCGGCTATTATTTTACGCGTCATTATCAGCTGCTTAATATCTCCGCTCTGACAGGAAGCGGGGCGTAGATGCAAGTGAGGGAGAGAGACGTGTCTGTAGCATGGCTGGGTGCCCTGCAGCTGTAGTTTGACTCTTTTTTTCACCCTCAGAGGACTTCATGCAATCTCGTTCACATCCATCCTGTTAGTCCTAAACCAGAGAAAGCAGCTGCGATTCATCCTCATAACCGCTGCTGGCAAGAACAGCATCGTCAGGCCCAAAAGCTCAGCCTCCATGCTCTATTACAGCAGCTGTTATTGATGCTCTTATTGTCGGTTTAATAGATCCTGGACTTCACTTCCCACCAAAATCACACCACTTTTCTTTTCTTTTTTGCATCCTAAAAGAAAAGACAGAAAATATCCTCTGCATAATTCAGTCCAAGTGTTGCGTATCACAGCTGATAAAAAGCTGCAAAGTCAGGATGCATCAGTTTATTTATTTATTTATTAGTGAACAAGCAAGGTTCAATGTTTATCTAAAAAAATCACTCGTTAATTTGTGTAGATAATATGAAATCCTGATTAACTTTATATTAATCATTATATTATTATTATTGACATTCAAGATAGAAATCTTTTGACAGATGATCAGTCTTGTGTGGGGTGACGTTTGTAAAATCACAGTAAAAAATGAACAGAAATATTTAGTCTGTCACAAGAGAAAAAAACTCAGGGTTCATTTATCAAAAGTCATGTTCACCAAATTATTTTATTTATAAAAGTCACAGTTCAAACTAAATATTTAATTAGCAAGCAAAATAATTAGTTTACAAACTAAATATATATACCAACAAGATACATAGTTAGTTTGGAGCAAAATAAACTCAATATTAGCTATAATAGCAAGCTCAGTATTTATTATGAGCTAAATACTTAGTTTAGAGGTAAATAATTAGCCTTAAGCTAAATATTTACTTATTTAGCTTGCTAATAATATATTTAGTCTAGAGCAAAATAATTAGCTTTGGTATAAATATTTAGATTTCTAACTAAATGTTTGTCTTATTTAGCTTACTTGCTAAATATTTAGCTTGGCGCTAAATATCTAGCTTTTAAGCTAAATATTTAATTTTAAGCTAAATATTTAGCTTGCTGTTTAAATATTTTGTTTGAAACTAAACATTTATAAAGTAAAAAATTTGACTAAAAAATGAGCATCCATTTTTTTACTCTTATCAAATGCCAAATAATTGCTGTTAAGTTTTGACTGTGTAACTTTACAAATGACAGCTCATGGTCCTTATGTGGCAACGAGCACAAAATCTGTTTCTGATCCATGTTTTTTTTTGTTTTTTTTTTTGTTTGTTTTTTTAATAACACAGTAAATTAAAAAGGGCTATTGTTATTATTTCCAGAAAATGCAGGTTCAGTCATTGCATTGATCAAGGAGGACACAGACAAAATGACAAATAAGTGCCTGAATTTATTTGTCATTTTGGGAATCTTTATCCAGTTATCATCATTTAGATGAGCAGAAGAGCAATAATATAATGAAAAAAGAGCAAAGTTTTTGAAATCCATGCTTCACAAAGTACTTTTTTCCCCACCAGAAACAGTGAATCATGTGAGTGAGGAAAAACCTCAACTTTTTTTTCAGTTAAGAAGAAATTTAATGCAATTGCCAAGTTCTGTGGGGTTAAAGAAAGAGCAAACAGGAGGAAGACAGAATCATAGTAAGAGTGATTTAATAAAAAGGCAACACAGACTTACACAAACTGGATGCATCACAGAGGAGAAAGCAAAATACTCTGCATGTGTTTGAATGTTTTTAGTAAAACATCACTTTCCCTGAGGTGCTCCAAAGATGTGTTTCAAATAACGGTCAGGGTCTCCGCTTAAGTCACTGCTGGCACAAAGTTAAAACCTATTAATCTGGTTTATGACTCTGTTTTCATTCACAAGATATTTAATAACACACTTTCAGAAACATTTTCCAAAGTGTATGAATTATGCTCTGTAATGACACCTTTCTTTTGTAAAGTGGAAGCCAATAAAAATTTGGAAATGAGCTTGGGAAAGGGAGGGAACAGAGCAGACTGTTCAGGTACGGTACAAGGTCTTCACAAGTCATCTGCACCTCTACGACTCTTTGGAGAATATTTCCTGCCAAATTGTATTTCAGCATGAGAGGCAGGCGTCTTTAGATTGGCAACCAGGACATCATCGCAAAATCATCACCACTTACAGTGAAACAAAACCTCTAATTGAGAGTGATTGATGGTGAAGTTTCACCTGCCAATGTGATGTTTTCATATTTATATAGCATTAATAATGGCTATAATATCATATTAGTTATCCTTCTACAGAGTAAATGCAACCATTAAGTCTTTATTGAGGTATTATGGTTATTTCTGCCGAATGTACATTGTGGTTGACTGAAGAGACGCAGAGAACTTGTAAAAATCAACAAACCGAAAGGTCAGTTCCCAAACGAGAAACACTGTTAACGATGGAAACGAGGGAACAACAAGACCAAACAAGCTCTTAAAATATGTAGTTTAAAATGTGCTGAGGTGACCTATGAGATTTAGGGCTTGGCCATAAGTTTATTGATTAGTAAAACGTTTGGCTTTTGAAGTTTTAATTTTTGGAAAATCTGGCTTTCCACAGTTCAGAGAAATGTCAGCATGCAAATCTTTTCTGATTTTACAATTTCTGTTTATTTAGACTTCAAGTCAACTTTACGATTCAATATTAGGGCCAGACTTTGTTTGAGAACAAAGTCCTAATATTACAAAAATAAAGGAGTAATTTCATGAGAACTCCAGCAGGATCTTAATAAAATATAAAGATGAGGAAAGTTGAGCATCTTGTGGTATAACTTTTACAGTTCATACTTCATCTTTTAACACATCTGCATCAAATTATATCAACATCAGGACATTAAAACAACAACAGCGTCTATTTCAAAGAAAGAACAACACAAACTGAGCTGGGTACATCAGATCCTGATATCTCTATTGAAACCTTTTTAACAATGTTTTCTGGTGAAATTAAGTTTTTATTCTTTTAATATTATGACTATGTTCTCATGATTAAATAAAACTTATCGTAACCGGGCTCTAATACGCCATGATGCAACTCACAACTGACAAAATAAACATTTTATTGCCTAAAATAAGATATAATTCCTTTAGTTTCCACCTGATCATTTGTAGCAAAGGATTCATCTGCAGAACAATCTCACACACAAAGAAGATTTTTTTGTGTCTTAAATGCAAAATGTATGCATGTCTGTCCACTTTTTTCCTAATTACTGCTCTCAGGTTGGTCTTTAAGCCAGTAGAGTTTTTAGAGTCTGTATACTACAGTTAACCATTAATCAATTACTACATTAATTGATTATTATTTCAAGAATCAATTAATCACAATTAATTGTTTCAGTTTGTTTTATAACAATGATTGAATTTGAATTTATGGAAATAACTTTAAATTTGGCTGCATAATCTTATTAAATGTATTTCTGTATAGAAATTGTTTTTTTGTGTAAATTGTGTTGAGATAACATTTGTGGTGAATGAACCAAACTGAAATATATCTTTTTTTTTTCGTTGCCAATAAGTTTCAGACATATGTGCTGAGATTTAACTAATAAAAAGTTGTTTTTGTTTTTAAGGAGTTGATCATTTTTCTGTCTGCGGTCAAAGAAGAGGACAGGCCGCTGCAGACATGTTGTCTGAAAATATCTTTTTCCTTGAAAACCTCATTTGTTTGCAAAAATTACAACCCAAAATTATGTGTTTTGAAAAGAAGAAAATGATTTTCTGTCAGTGGCGACTTCTTAGAGACAGAAATTTGACTCTGGAGGTCGAAAGGCCACCAGAGATTTGAAAGCAGTGGTTTGGAAAGCTTGACCCTTTTGTCTTGTTTGAGGAAGATGATAATCTGCTGCTGTTGTTTTTCACCTTTGGGGCCAATATACACGGTTTCTTGTTTCCTAGAAATAATCAAAACCACGCTGATCTAATTATCGTGATGTCGGCTTACAGCTGATTCTTAGATAAACTATCACCCAAATACTTCGCTCACTACAGACCTGTTTTTCTTTGCCAATCAATTTCCGAGGCGGCAGTTTGGGATTACCTCCGAGGCTGATCCAAACCTCCTGTGACAGACTGCGAATGCTGTGCGTGTCTTGATTATTTTCCCTTCCTTCTGGATATTTAGATCTGTTTATTGATTTTGAGGCTGATTCCCCTTTAGAGCAGGATCTGGTTTTGTCTGCTTTGTCTGGCCAAATTTTGACACCGGCTAGACTCGGGACTGCGCTGCGGCCTTGAACACACAAACGTCGCTGGTCAGCAAGAGGTGCCACACAGCTGCCAATCCCATCGTTGTGGTCAATCCAGCTTCTTTCTGTTTAACTTTTTCCTCTCCAAATGGATTGAGGACTACAGGAAAACCCTTTGTGCTTCGTAAGTATTGCAAAACTCTGATTTTTTCCAACCACAAGGTCCAGTTTAACCAAACAGATGCAAATGAAGGAGCTGCGTCATAAGAGAGGAAAGAAATGACTCCTGGTGCTTACATAGAAAAAAGGAATCCATTTATTTTGGTCTGCAGAGTAAAAATAGTTTTGTAGATTTGGGATATTTTAGTATAAATGGCTATTTATTGGCAGACATTAGTGAAAAACCTCAGCACATGGGGATTTCTGCCTTTTTAAAACTAATAGTCAGTATTTTTTTACACTTTTATGAATGTTCTGCCTCATTGGAAGTGACTTTTTGGACACAGGGCTGTACTTCAGTGCTTCAAAGCTGATCTGTGTGGAATTAGAGTAATGGCTCATATTTTCCTTCATTAAGTTTTCTTTTCTTTCCGTGATGCATTCACTGTCTTGTTATGGATATGTAACCAGCGGCGGCTGTTTGGAGAGAAACACAAGTGTAAAAGTTGATGGAAACCATGACCAGATCTGAAAGTGGTCTCGGTGGGATCTGCTTCTAAAGGAAGATTTCTAAAGCTGTTTAAAATAAAACAGTCTGATATGGCTTTGTTCTTTGGCGCTGGAAGAACTTAAGTGTCAATAGCCAGTAATTATTGTTTTGGTTGTTGAATTGTTTCCACACTGCCACATCAAATTATTTGCTTGCACATTTATGTAAACTTGTTGCATTTTTTTTTTTACTCTCTTCAATGTATTTCTATTTTTAGGGTTGATTTCCCAAAGCTAAGAATACATTTGATGACATAATCATTTGATTTCATCAATTCCTTTATGGTACTAAGGAAACATAACTTTTTGTACCTTTTTTATTATTATTATTGGTTCAATAATAAACTAAAGCTACAAGACTATTTTTTTAATGAATTTAATATTCTGTGGTCCGTAAATGATTGTAATTACAAACATTGAAAGAGAAGCATACACATTTATCTGGGTTGGTCATTTTTGGTCTAGACAAATATTTTAGCAACAAGAAAAAGAAGTTGCTCTTTCTTCTGGTGTGCTTGTTGTATTAATCAGTGACAGTAATGCCTAATTATGCTTTTGAGCAAATGTTTATGCATCTATTCTCTACAAAAGAAAGATGAATGCATAAAACTGCAATAAAAGATAAATAAATTTACTTGTACCATTAACTTTGTAACAAGGAAGAAAATGTACTCTGGATGGACACGCCTGATTTGAAATGAAAACCAAATGTCCAACAAAATCAAATTTATCTAGATTTAATCAGCATTTCATTCAAAAATTAAGTTATTTTTATGTTAACTTTGTTACAAAGATGCAGATGTTTTTCCTGCATTGCTACCTAACACATTATGGAGTAACATAAAATCTTACAAAGACTTATGCATGTTATCTTTTAACTAGAGAACATACATTCATTGAAGTTATAGTGGATAATGTAGCGATCCATCAGAGGTGCAGTGACAGATGAATTCCTTTATTAAACACCTACATCTCACGGTAATGGAAACATTTAGCTCTGGTTATGAATGTGCTAATAGTGGTCAGAACAAGAGTTGGAATTACATCCACTTACAAGTATTTTCTGTGTTTTTTCATTCAGTCTATTCATTCATAGCCTTAACAAGAACACCAAGCATGTCAGAGCGTAAAAATCCTCTATAGCCAAAATTTAACTTGAGCATCTATTAGAAAAGTTATTTACAAAACGGAAAACAGATTGGTGAGCAATCGGTGCCTGTATCAAACTACGGTTTCTATTTTTTAAATCAAACTTGTTGAAAGCTGGGGCTTTTTTTTAATGTTCTCTTCGTTATGGTCTTTACTGCATGACGACTTTATGGTTTGGAAGCTTTTACGCAGCAATTTAGTCAATAATAGTTGTGGAATTCATCTGCTTTCTTGTTCAGTTCCAGAAGTTATAAAATGTTTGGAAAGTTTTCTGCTGGTTTCACACATTGTCTCTGATGGAAACTGTTAAAGAGGGAAGAAAACGGCCACCCTGGATGAATTCTTCCTCTCTTTCTCCTAAATACATACCATAGCTTGCTTTACCCTGCATATAGCTTTGACACTTTCTGCCAGAAAAACAGCAGAGGTTATGTTCGCCACAGCAATTACACTCACCAGCAGGTTTACAGCACAGCTGAGTGAGTCCCTGGGTTAGATACTGAGCTGCTTTTCTCATTAGGACATTCTGGCTCTGTTCGTTTCATTGTTTCATGGCTTCGGCTTTTTGCCCAGAGAATGTTCTGCAAGAGGTTTCGCATTTGTATCACCTCTGTTTTTAATTGCACACCTTTGCAGAAACATTAAATATGTTAAATAGGTTAAGGTTTTTGCTAAAGCCTTGTCCTTTTTTTAATTCAGTTTGAGCTGAAGTAGATGAAAACACTTAGAAGATAAAAATGCTTTCATAAGGGTTTCATAGAGTAACGTGAAGGATCTAAAACATTATTTTTGAAGAAATAATAATTGTAATGTTTTTATATACGTATTATTTGGTAGACTTTACTTTTAAACTGAATACTTTGTTTACATTTTTTGGACATCTATTTCCAAGTTTTTCACAGTAGTTTGCTGGAATCAGGAATTCATGTGACTGTAGCTACCTGACTTTGGTTTTAAAAATAAAAGATCTGGATGCAACTTGAACTTCGCTGGACATTTTAAAAACCTCTCAGCACCAGTTTCTGTCTGTTTCAATCACCAAAAATGGAGACTTTGCCAAAAAAGACTGGCTTCATCATGCTAAGAACTTCTTTCTTCACTTGATGGACCCATGAAGTTGAACAACCAACAGAAAATAAGCTGTTGTGTGTAAAGTAGACTTCCCAAGCTGCATTTTCTTTCAAATATTTTGGCTGTGCTCTACAAAACTATGTGAATAATTTGGAGTATTGTTTCACAGGAAAATCTGCTGTTCAAATGCAAGCCCATTTTTCAGATTTATATTGTGAAAAATGTAGAAAACTAATGATCATTTCCACTTCTTAGCAGCACATAAAAATGTATTTTTCTACCACATTAAATACCAATAAAATTAACTTAAGGTTGTGACTGAAAACTACTCTGAAAAAAACTGGATAGGAAAACTTTTAACAGGTCTTATTGCAGCTTCACTTATAGTTTGGCTTTTTTATTTTCAAAAAATCTTACTGCCTTTTTCATTGACTTTGCAATGTGAGTACACTGAGATTTTGTCATAAGATTTATTGATAAACTCTTAACAACCTGCCTTTAAAAATATTTATATTTTAACTTTTCCTGCTGATCAGAAGATGGATGATGATCACAAACTTTTGTGTTGATTTTTTTTTCTAAAGGTTTTTTTGGCCTTTATTTGAAAGTGTTAGGACAGAAATGAGAGGGAAGACATGCAGCAAAGGTCACGAGGTCGGGAATCAAACCTGTGACAGCCACAGCAAAGACTAACGCCTCCTTATATGGGCTGTGCTGAACCCTTGCATCATCACAGCACCCCAACGCTTGTGTTGATTTATAACTTGCGCTTTCTTTGCTGTGTGTCAGCCAGTACATTTTCCCCTGAAAATTAAGTCACTAATTTGTGTTAAAGCAATCAAAAAATAGAGGGAAGTATCTGTTTATTTCAAAATGTCACTTTATATATAACATCCAGCTGAAATTCCCTGATTCCTCCCGTAACCCTATATCTGCTTTTGCATGTGTTCCCATATTTAAACGTACACACCCTGGCTCAGACTTTAAAAGTTTGTATTTCAGTTCCTTTGTTGCAAAAACTGTCTTCTGAAATTTGGAAGGCGATCTTTTAAAATATTTCTTCTGGTTCTGTGTTTCTTTACAACTTTGGAACAATGCGCTCTATAGATCGTTGTAAGTTGTTTTGGAGAAAAGAGGCTAAAAAAGTGACTGCATCATAGTAAATCACTTAGGAGTCATACATATTGTCCTTTATCATCTCACATGTTTTTACTTAGAAAGCAAATATTAATCTTTTTCCTCTTTTTTATTTTCATTGAGGTTTGAGTTAATTACTTATTCAAAATTAGCAGATTTCATGCATTTCCTGTTAAAATACATGGGAGAAAAACCAGCGCTGTCATACACACTGATTGATGCAGGTGCCACTATACATGTTTGATTACTCATGCGCTACATATGTAGACATCCTGCTTAATATATTTAATGAATGTGTTTGACATATTTAGCCTTTCTAACCCTTCAAAAATGTGAGGTGAAAATACACAGACAGACTGTTTTTTCATTTTGTTTGTTTGATTTGTTTTTTTGGTTTTTTTGACAATAAGTTAATGTTTATTGGTGTCAGGAAAATTCAAACCTCCGGAATATCTACTACGCCGTTACCTAGCAACCCCAGCCAAGCCCAGGCTGGTTACCTAGCAACCCCAGCCAAGCCCAGGCTGGTTACCTAGCAACCCAGCTGGTTTAACTGCTCTATGGCTTTAGGACAACTGCTGAAAAAGACAAGTCACTTGCTGCATTCATGTTGACTGTGCAGGAGATTTCACTTCTGCTTTTTAAAGTTGTACAGTTGTATAATCTGTTTGCAACTATTTTCAAGTTGATTGACATAATTAAAAGCTTTTAAAACAATAAATGCTTCAGTTTATGTCAGAATTGAAACATGAATGTGCAGAATTTAACAAAAACAAAATAGAATCCAGGACAGAACGCAGAGCTTCACAGACTTTGCTGATATTGCGAACAGGAAAAGCTAAATATTGGTTTCTGTAGAATTTTGGCCACTGCAGCTCCTGTACCTGTTGTTACCCTGTTCGGCAGCTAGGCCTCAGCTGAACCACAGCAGTAAATTTGGACCTCTTTGGCTATTAATCTCTTAAATTGTTTTCATTCACCCCATAATTAAAAGTTTTTTGGTTTAGTGAATGTAGTTAGAATTTTATTTTGTGTTATATATATTTGTACATGAATGAGTTTTGAACTTTAACACATATCACTGCTTTGTACCTGCAACATGTTGACTACAACTTTTTTACCTGATTTATGTGGGTCAAACTTTTGCCCTGTAAAATAAAAATGATCTTATGACTTTCCAGCTACTTATTTACTTTGACTTTGACGTCCAAAAAGCTCTTCAAGCAGCTTCTGGTTGGAATACAGATCTAAGATTCCCTTTTCCTGGTGAAATAATCAGCATGGGGTGCAGTTGAGAACCTCACAGAGCAGATTAAAACCCGGTTCTGGACAAGTTCATTGTAGAGGTCACGTCATAAGTTAGGCAGGCAGCCATGTTTCATCAAAGCAGTGTCCTCTACCCCTCACCAGTGTGCAGCATGAACTGGCATCCGCTCAAGCGCCTCTCCTTTTGCCCCACAGGCTCAGTTGTGACGGTCATTTGGTTCTCGGGTAACGATGTACATGACTATGTTTGGTGTGCCTAAAAAAAGCAACGCATGCCCCCCAGACAGAGGAACAACTGGAGATTAGAGATAGCTAAAGAGATTGGGGAAATTACATTCTGTCCACATGGTTTTGTAATCTGATTTCCGTTCATGTTTTCTCAGAAAAAAATGTTTTTGAAGAGTTTTGGAAAGAGTTCAAATGTGGGGCATTTAGACTTTAGGGCTGAAACTGGATTCCCCTGCATTTAGCTCCATCTATCTGCCCTCGATCTTTGTCTGTACTGAAGAAAAACATTCCCACAGCATGATACTGCTACTGCCATGTTTTATCATTTAGATGATAAATGATATATTTCTCCTATTTGTCACGTTTAAATGTTCCAGATTATCAAAGAAATGTTAACATTAAACAAATATAACCTGATTAAATATGAAATCCTTTAATGGAGTCGACTAGTGTAACGATCTTCAGTTATAAGATTCTTTATTGTGTTGGATTCTCATAAATTCACAAGTTTATTCCGGTAAATTTTTGTGACTTTATTCTTACATTCTTACATTGTAAGAATGTATTTATTCTTGTATCATTATGACATTATTGTCATAATACTACAGTATTCTCATAATATTATGAGTTTATTCTTGTAAGAGTATGACTTTATTCTGGTAATATCGCTTTATCTCTTACAAGTTTATTATCATAATATTATGAGTTTATTTTCATATTATTTTGACTTTATTCTTGTATTGTCATGATTTTATTCTTATGTGACTTACGAAACTAATATTACTATTCTTGTAATATGATTTTATTATTGTAATAATAAAATTACTTTATTCTGGTAATATCACTTTATTCCCATATACATTTATTCTCATTATTACTTTATTCCCATGTTATTTGACCCTATTCTCAAACTATTATGATTTTATTCTCTTACTATTGAGATTTTATTTTCCTGTGATTTGTTCTTGATAAGTTTATTCACACACTGTACAACTTTTTCTCAAAATATTATGACTTTTCTTGTTTAGTTTTGTTTTTCTTAGCTTTGGCCTAGCACTCCATTGTAAAATCCAATTATCAAATAATGATTAAATTTATTAACGCTAAAGGAATCCAAATATGTGTCACATGTTTTGAGTTACCATGGCAACGTTTGACTTCTTTGGTTGATATTCTCCTAATTCGATGCTCCACAACTTTTGCCCAACCTGTTCATGGGTCTTCATAATGTTTGTTTTAAACTCTGCATATGTCAATGTCCATTGTGTTTAAATGCAACCCGCAGCCCCCCAATAGATGAAAAACTGAAGACTAGAGATGGCTGAAGAGATTTGGGAAATTACATTCTCTGCACACGGCTTTGTAATCTGATTTCAGTTCATGTTTTCTCAACAAAAAGTTCCTTGAAGAGTTCTGGACAGAGTCCAACTGTGCTACAGTGAGACTTCATGTCTGAAAGTAGCTTTTTTTTTCTTTTCTTGTACATTTTTCTCAGGAATTTAAGATAAAGAAAAGGTTTTAATGTTTGCATCTTGATGTTTTGTGTAACCCAACAAGCATCAAAGTGGCACCATTTGCGACAATTATGGGTAAACTGGTTTCCACAAATACAGAAAGGAGGGCAGAATCCTTTGATTTATTGTGTAAAACCAACTTCGTGCCTGCTGCAGCTCAACCTCCAGATTTCCAGCTGCCACCTTCACACCCAGAAGCCTCTTCTTCTGTTTTCCAGCCAGGCATTTTCCAGCTTGTCTGGAGAACAGGAGTCAATTGCCACCCTTTGACACCAATCCATGCGGGTTAATCGACAATGGAAACACCTGGAGGAAAAATATCTACTTTTAAAAGTTGAGACCATGTCGGATTAATGAAAAGGGAGGAAAAAAGCAGCGAGCGTGACACCAAAAATGTCTTGGCCTGCAGATGAATAGATATTCCTTCTCTCAGGGCTGTTTTTCTTCGAGGCGCTTGCGGTCCTGAAGTGCTTTGGACCAGAGCTCGAAGGCAATTTAATGGATACACAGCAGCCGTGCTAAAAAATATTAAAATATGTTCCTTATGTTTGGAAATTCATGCTTCAGCCGTCAGCGGCCGATGACTTGCCTGCGGCAGGGACACGTGGATCGACGTTTTTTGGCCACAGCGAAGGCGTGACTGCGTCCAAGCACTTGCAATCGCTTAGGAACATCTTGTAGCCAGGAAACATTTCAGCAGATTTATTATCGTGTAGCCATGCTTGATGCCTGGTTCTGAAAATGTTCTTCATTCCTGCCTTAATGTTTTGTGTCAAGCGTTACCACACTGAAGATTCATCTTATGGAATAAACTTACAGCCTGATTACAAAGCAAAGACAAACAAGGAGGATGTTGTTTACAAGACGGTTGGATGCTCAGATCCTCATCCAGGCCACTTACTGCTTGGGGATGGATAAATAAAATCTAAACATGCGTCCTGGAGCTCATGATATGTAGCATTTAGCATTTTCCCTTCTTTTAGTCACACAGTACTATGACGGAGTATTAGCGCCACAGATAAAGTTGTAATAATATGACTTTATTCTTATATTATTTGGACTTTATTCTCATACCGCTATGACTTTAATTGTCTTATGAGTTTTTTCACATATTATTTCAAATTTATTCTCATACGACTTCTTATAATATAATGACTTTATTCTCGTTATATTGTGACCTTATTCTTGCATTATTACAGCTTTGTTCTTATATTATTTTAACTTAATTCTCAAAATACTATGACTTTTATTGTCTTATTATTACGACTCTATTCTTGTAAGACTTCTTGATATATAATGACTTTGTCATAATACTATGAATTTTATCTTGAAATATTATGACTTTATTCTCATATTATTATTTTTTTCTTGTATTATTTTGACTTGTACTTTTTTATTCTCACAATATTATGACTTTATCCTCGTAATCTAATATTTTTTCTTAGCATGGCCCTTCTCTGTCATACAAACCAGCGCTAAATAACTCATAATTATGATGAAGCATCATGAGAAAGTTTAGATTAAACTGTAATAGATGCTGTCCAGCACCGTGCAGGTCTTTTTTACCATAACAATTCTTCATGTATCTGTTTCTCGGTCGCTGTAATCAGGGGTTTGCTCACAGCTGCTTGCTTTGACAGCCTTGCATCAACTGTTTTCACAGCATCTCCACTTCCCTGAATCCTCTGCTGTCCTGCTTTTCTCTTTCTGTGCTCTGTTCGTCCAGCTGCAGCAGCTTGTGGGTTGTTTCTCATCTTTTTGTGCCAATAATAAAAGATAAGTTCAGCATATTTAGAGGCTTCAGTGTTAAAAAAAAAAAAAAAAACTGAAGACAGTTGCATTCTGAACTGCCTGCAGCCCTTTTGCTCACTTCGTCACTTCGTTGTGTTTTAATGGGATTTTATGTGTTAAGTAGTGCACACTTTTGAAGAGGAAAGAAGAGGATACAGGGTCTGGGGTGAATTTTTATTAAATCCTGCTCAGTCAATAACATCCAGAGCCACTCTCTGCTGGAGTTACAGCTTTCAGGCTCAATTAGCTTTGCACATCTAGCAACTTAAAGTTTTCTTATTCTGCAGAGTTGAATGCAGTAAAACTTAATTTAAATTAATTTAAAATGTCTCCCAGAACAGTCTGATGTGTCTCTGAAGCTTTTTGTTCACTAATGTTCCCTAAAAACCTCTGAGGGATTCACAGAATATCGTTATCTATACTTTATTTTACTAAATGCATGGCTTAAAGAACTAATTGTGCTGGATTTTGTTAAGGGGGCATCAAAGTAATGGGAGTTTAATCCAAATGCACACCACACTTTTCAGCTTTTTATTTATAAACTATTCAGAAAATCATTCTTCACTGCTGCATACTAATTTTTGTTGTAATATTATATTGAATTTGCAATGAAAACCATTTAAATTTATAGTTCAAGGTGGAAAAGGTTTTTCCATTGGCATCTAATGGAGAAATGTGTCAGTAAATATCACAGAAATTTGGATTATTACCTGGAATCAATATGTTTCAGGATATGATGAAGAGTTTCTGCTCTGCTGACAAAGAAAAGAATATTTTTAATCTTCCAAATACTTTTTGTCCCTCTCAGCTCATTCAAATCTCTGCCCCTGAAACAATGACATGATTTTTCTCAATTTTATGGCCTTTATCTCATCTCACTCTCCATTTCTCCCAGTTATTGTGAGCCTGCTGTGTTTCTGACAGTCGTGACACGGAGAACAGGTCGGACCTGTCATTCAGCCTTCGGTGGAGTTATGTTTTCTCTGGTCAGCTCTTGCCAGTTTGTGATTCACTGAAAGGAGGTTAAATGGGCAGCTTGGAGAAAGTCTCGCATCTGCCTCGTCTCATGTCACTCTTGGTTTTTTTCCGGCTCCTTCATTCTTTTGTACTGCGGTTGCCATTCGTTTTGGAACGCCTCGGGATCTTCTTTTCCATTCCCAAGCAGCTGGAGCGAGTTACTGGCTGCTTGGCGATCGGTCCGGCGGGAGAAAAGAAGCAGATGGTTCAATTCCCATGTCACCCCGTCTGCTTGGCAGAGATGTCAGGGAGCAAGTGGAAAAGGATTTACTCACACACAATGTGAATATATTGTATATACATGCACATGCAGATGCACTCACAACTGGGATCCAGTGCACACACAGTCACGCATATAAATGCAGGGAGCTTCAACACAGATTTTTTCCATTTACATTGGAGGCCTTCAGTTGACGCTCCTGTCCAGAAACACTTAATCTGAGTACAGCAGGAAAACAAGCTTCAGCGCAGCAACCCAAAATAAGGAATGAAGAAAACATCAGCCAGCGGGTCCCTGCAAAGGAACATTTAGAGATGCACCAATCCACGTTTTCCACTTCCGATACCTGTACCGATATCTTTAATGATGGACGACGCAGAAAAACAGTGCTGAATAAACGTTTCTGTTTTTAAACACACACTGCAAAAAAACAAAGTCTTACCAAGTAGTTTTGGTCTACTTTAGTGTAAAAGTCTTAATACACTTGAAATGAGACAAAACTAACTTACAAGTAACTTTTAAGTAAGATATATGGACTTGATTTAAGTCAATAATTCCTTACTATTGGTGAAAAAGTATTTTTTTACTTATTGCAATACTTTTTTCTCATGTTACAAGTGAAATAACTTGCCAGTGTATTTTCTCATTAATGTTAAGGATTTATTTACTTAAAGCAAACTCTTATATCTTGCTTAAAAGTTACTTGTAAGTTAGTTTCATCTTATTTCAACTGTAATAAGATATTTGAACTAGAAAGTAGACCAAAAATATTTTGTAAGATTTTGTGTTTTTGCGGTGCAAATGTATACATTAAATTACAAATGTATTTGATAACTCTGCACAAGTACAACACCCATAAATACAAGGGCTTCACAAGCTTGGTCAGACATGCAAAACAACTTTAATTTGTTCAGTCAATGCAATTAGCCAAAGAAATAATAAAGACTACCTTGATCAAACATGTCAAAAATAAACTGCAACAAACCTCCTCTCAAGTGCTTCAGAAAGTCCAATTAGGACTTTTAAATAACAAAGCATGGCACCGCTTTACAGCACAAAGCATAGAATTAGACTGAATAGATCTCTCATTACCCAGAATGCTCGGCGCTATAGACAGCTTCCTGCTTTTGGAGTTGTATATGTGGATTTCTATGGGGAAATTATTCACAGAAAATTTGCATATTTTCAGATTTTCCATAGTGCATATCTAACATAATCAAAAGGAAAATATTGCTTGGTAAGCTGAAATGCGAGACCACACTGAAGGGAAATAAACTTACAATGGATGCAGTTGTAGACTCATGCATGTTTTAATGAGGCAGACCACAAGTAGTTCAAACTTTAAACTGGTATTGTTGTAAGACTCGTAACATGAGAAACTGGCACAAGAAAAGAACTGACTGGCTGCTGTTTGTGATAATTAAAGTTTAAATTGAAATTAGGCCTACCTAATTTAAATGGAACGTCTTTTAATCACCTGTTTATAAAGTTTATTTTTGTAGTTTTTTTTTTGTTTTTGAAGACTAATAAATCTGTGATCTTTTTAAAAGATGTTTTGATAATAGAGAAACAACAAGAATAATTACAGCAACAATAATAACATAAATAATAAAACATCAGTGCAATTAGCCTGCATCTTATTTAACGGGGACTGTAAAGAATCTGGCCCAAAAAAGGTTTAGAAACACTGATTTAGTCCATTAAAATAACTGATAAATGTTACCATTCTGCTGTTATTACACTTGTTGAAAAATTTACTCTAGTTGTTTAATTGATCAATTTTCGGCTTGTATCAACTTTTTCCTCGCCTCGGTGTTTTCAATAGCCTCTATCTTAATAATTTGATTGTTTGAAACTTCAGCCATTGTGGTAAATCCAATTTCAAATTTATTTTTCAAACCACAAAGATGTTCTGTGTCAGGAAAGCGTGTTTAACACACGTTTTCCCAGCCAGCTTGCATTATTATTTGCTGAAAGTCGTAAGGTTTGGCTGCTTTCCTGCGCTGCGTGACTCGGTCATCATGCGCCTGATCATGGAGGCCCCTGCTACCGTTTCTGTGGGTGTGTGTGTGTGTGTGTGTGTGTGTGTGTGTGTGTGTGTGTGCGTGTGTGTGTGTGTGTGTGTGTGTGTGTGTGTGTGTGTGTGTGTGTGTGTGGGTGGGTGTGTGCGCTAACAGAGGACACATGGTAGTGGGAGGTAGCCATAGTAGGAACACCCTGCTGACAGCTGCAGACAGGTGGGAAACTTTACAATAACATTATACTGGAGTTCAGGAAAGAGGTGTGTAAGATGGGAAGAGTGTGTTCCTGTTGCTTGTGCATTTATAAGTTCAGTGTATCACAGCCGGCATACCATGTCAGTACAGATAATTATGTTTTCATAAAACAAACATAGTTGTGTGTTTGTGGGTTTTTTGATGTACTCCCTGTTCTTTATTTTTGGCTGATAATCACTTGTTTTGTTTCCATTGTAGGCTGTGGTCAAATTGTTGCTTAGCTTCTCGTTTTTATTTTCCATTGTTTGTTCTTCATTCAGTTTTAATACGTTTTGTTACCTGGATTCAGTTTTTTGATTAGTGCTTTGACCTTTAAGTGCATTTAGTTTCGTGTTGTTTAGTTTCTGGAGCCCTGCTTTAATATTTACAAATATTAAAGTAAAATATTTAATCGTTCCTGCTCGGCCGGCTCTGGAAATGCTAATACTGCATTCAGTTTGTTTAGGAAAGACGGCGATCAAAGTTACGTCACAGCTGAATTGTGACTGGAAAACAGTAGGATCTGCTAATAGTTGTCCAGGCAGCAACACAAGCTAATGATTACTGTATGTTTGTTCTCTTAATTTTAATTTCACTTTTTAACTCTCCTGGTTGTTATTCTGAAGCGTGACTATCATGTCAGTTGCACATCAAAAACATACCTGGACTGTTGCATTGATTCTTTCATGCATGTTTGAGAAATCCTGTAATCTCCATGGCAACCGTTCAACCAGGGTGGACCTAGCCCCACCTTCGAGGCGAAGCTCCTCCTCTGAGCTGCAGTTTACAAGTTTCCGAGCTTCCACCTCCCTGAATCTCCCCCTCTCAGCTCCTTCAGACTAGCCAGCAGCAATTAGCAAACACCTGGTGGAACTGCTCATCTGCTGAGTCGCTATAGGAGCTACTTCTCAGTACAACGCTGGTAAAAACACTGTTAAAAGAGGAGCGATGTGATGATGACTTCCTGAAGGCAGAGTTTCAGAAAGGACAATTTACATACCAGATGTATGAATTCTATTTAAACTGAGAACTTCAAATTCTTGCAAATATTACACTTTGCATGGTACTTAACATCAGGATGCATTATGTAACTCTTCAATCCCAAACTGGTCAATCAGTGACACATTATTTGCCCCCTGCTACTGTAAAATCTTCACCTGTCCACTTTCCTCCAAGAAGGCTGCCTGTGTATCTACTGCAGCACTTAAACAGGAAACTTCCCCTGCAAAACTGCTCAATCAAACCCCAATGATTCACATCCGAACTGAAGTGAAAACTGAAAAGTATCTCTCAGAAGTGGCTTTTTTTCGCTATCTCTAACTCTGAATCTGCTCAGCAAATGTGAGGGGGACGTATACAACCCTGCACTGTCGCTCACTGGGGTTTTTATGGTGAGATAAAAGAAAAACCAAGGAGGTTATCTTCCATTCAGCTGACATTCCAAGTCAGAAGATGGTGTTGACTGCAGCCCACTAATTGAAGACACATTTGAAAGATGTACCACCAAGTGCCAAATGGGCTTCCACCGACCGCCAATCCTGGTGCAAGAGAGCCCTCCAGTGGCAGGGCGCTCTTCAGAAACACAGGCAGGAAGGAGAAATAAAAGACACACGACTTAGCGGAAATGTTACATTTGGACACTTTTCAGTCTAAACCTGAAAGTTACTAATTTATCATGCTAGCAAATCTGAGAGTTTGACATAATTATGGAGGATTGCAGAGTTATTGCATGTGTATATAAAGTTTTTTAGTAAATATTAGGAAAAAATTTAAGCACAAATTAGCTTCTTGGGTTCAGTGAGGTTTAACCCTGAGACTATTAAACGTGGATTCACATGGTGACGTCCAAACGACATGATCACATACAGGCAGTCGCAGTTTAGCTGCTGCTTTAAAGATTAAACGGAGGGAAAGTGAAGAAAGGTACTAATGATGTCTGACAAAAACCTCAGAGATTCTTCCTGGGATCCTCTGTGGCCTCTCTTCTTTTGCCTTTCAAGTTGCCAAATAAAAAGCTGGATGCCTGACACGGAGGAAGTTAACTTTAAAAAACGGAGCAGAGATGGAAAAAGGAGGAAAAAAGCCTTGGCACAGAAAAGGCATTTCAGGTCTGAGAGAAAATAGATTGCAGCTGCTGCAGACAAAACCTGAAGAGGAAATGTTTACAACCCCGTGCACCCTGCATAGCTCAGCTGGTGCCAGCAGCACAACCTGAAATCTTACTGGTTTTATATTTAGGGAAAATATAATTTTGACCGTGACAAATGCAATCAGAAACAAAGACGGCTGTCATGATACCGGATATGAATCTCCTCCGTCAGTGTGAGAGGAATAGTCAGGAAACATCGAAATGTACTTTTATGTAAAAAATAAAAGTTGTTTTAATGGAAGATACAGACTGATGGGTTTTAAACAATGACTGGAAATGCAGCGATCTGATTCAGAGACTCTCAGTTTCTCCAAGTGAGCAACGTTCAGAAACCGCAAGATGGAAAGGAAACATTTTGGCTGGAAAACAGAACTTTATATCACTCAATTAGTTTTTAATGAAACAAGAAGAAAAAGTACATGAATCATCCATCCATCCATCCATCCATCCATCCATCAATTTTTCCATCCTTCCATCGGTTCATCCATCGTTTTTACTGTCTGTTTTCAGGTCTTCGATTTATAATCTGGCTGCTGTAGAAACAAACATAAGTTTTTTTGTTTGTTTGTTTTACCAATCAGCTAAAAAGGACTGAGACCTGAGAAACCTGGTTCTGGAGAAACTTTTAAAATGTGCTGGAGCCTCAAAATTACAGACATCTGATATATTTTTTTTACCAACATCTTTCAAAATACTTTTCCAGGTTCTTGCAGACAAACCCTGAAATGGCTTTTCTGATGAGAAATGTCATATTTTGGTGAGAGGGAAACACTGAGTTATGTTTTTCTAATTTTATATTTGTCTGCTTTAATTCACCAAATATCTGGAAGAAAATGAATATAAATAGGACAAGCTGAAAGGACCTGGACTCGCTACATTGGCAAGTTATAGATGTATATTGAAAATAAGATGTTTTGAATTGAAACTCAATTAAACTGGATGTTAAATTGTTGCCTTCAACATTGCATGAAGAACAGGTTTTCACAGAAATCTGAAACTGTTGCGGTTCCTCCGGGTTTGCACCTAATGGGAATCCTTCAATCATCACCTGGACTGAAAAGCTGAACTTTTATCCTTGTTTTTATAATTTATGATATGGTTGAAAGAAGAAAAAAACTAATCTCAAAGACTCCTTTTAAAAGCTGAAACCAAATTACAGCTTTCAGGTCAGGTCAGCTATTTCTCAAAATTTAGCATGAAAACTGGCAAAGCTGAGCATGTAAAAAAAGGGAAATGTCCGCCCTGATGTCACTCAACGTAGCCGTCCAGTGTAAACACTGAAAGTGGGAAGAATATTGCTCGGTGTAAAACACATCTGTCTTTCAGGCTGTTGGTATCAGGCTTCACGCAGCAGTAAAAACAGGCTGTTTTCAGACGACCTGGTCTCTGCGCTTCACCTGTACGCTCGACGGTCCGAGAGGCTTCAGCAGCCGTCTGGGACTCATCCCTCCTACCACACACCATGAATCACCCCTCAGTGACCCCCGCGGGTTGTAAAATAAGCTGCCACCACATGCCAGGCAGGGGTCAGCCATGTGTCAGCGTCTTGCCTCCGTCAGGACTCAAATACACACTTGTTTGCATTTCTGAACCACTGTCAGACCAGTTTCCTTCCAGCTCTATGTGCTGAACCGCATCTTTTGCTGTGCCTGTCAAAATTATTCACACTCCTTGAACTTCTCTACATTTTTTCACATTGCAACCACAAAGTTTTATGTATTTCTTTTAGGATTTCAAGTGAAACGGCAATACAAAGTATTGCAAAACAGTAAAGTGGAAAGAAAATGGTTCTCAAATAATTTTAAAGGTGATCTATTATTCTTCCTCGAGCAGGTTAGAATAGGTTTATGGGCTAAACAAAACATGTTCATAACATTTTTTGCAGAAAATCAGTCTTAGATATTTGCCTATTTTCAGTTTCTTTCAGAATTAGCTGCTTTAGGGCCTCTTGTTACTTTAAATCCAAATAAGTGGCTATTAGTCACGACTTAGCTCATTAACAACATTTAAACTGATATGTAAAAATGGCTGCAAACAGATGTGCAATTATACAACCGTATAAAATCTTTGAATAGCAAAAGTGGAGTCTCCTGAACAACCAACAGGAATGCAGCAAGTGGTTTCGGAATGGTAACAACTTGTCTTTTCCAGCAGCCATTGTACAGGACATAAAGCGGTAAAACTAGCTGGCCAGAAGTCCTGGAGCTCAGCTCTTCAACATAAATCTTTATTGTCATAATAGAAAGAGGAGATATTATATCAGCAGCAAAAAATTAGCAACTTTGTGAAAAAGGTGCCTCAAAATAAGAAAACATTACAACATCCTGGAGGGAATGTTAGATGCTTCAGAAGACTTGAGATATGATGGAGAAATTTAGGGAATGCCTTTACAAGCCCCTAAACCACATGAAGCTAAACCCAAGTCCAAAACCATAAAAGGCTCTTCAGGAGTCAAACGGAGGCCGGAGCTGCAGTTGTTATGAGTCTGTGGAGAGCTGCTGCAAATAGGAAGCAGATATATTTACAAACAACTGGTTGATAAAGAAACTCAAAGGTGTGGCAGGAGTCTGACCTGTTTTTGTCATGGTTATTTGTTAACAAAGCTGTTAAGCTTCTGATTAATTATTTAAAACATGTCTTTGTTTAATGAACAAAGTCTTAGTGAGTAAAAAATGAGATTTTTTCCAAAACGACAGGAATATGTTTCCTTTCTAGCAAAATAAAACCAAATGAGAAAATGATATGAGATTTTAAAACAGCACTGTCAGCAACATCATGGAGAAATACATAATACTTCAAAACATTTCTAATAATCTATTCATCAACTTTTCTCTGCTGCTGCCTTTTGCTTTGTTGATTTTTTTTATGCACATTACAGAACTGACTTTCACACTTCATATTAGGAACTTTGACTTTTACCCTCAGTTTGTGTTAAATAAATGTATATTTCAGAAACTCATTCATGGTGTGTGTAGCTGGGTTACATTAGCAACACCCAGTATAAAAACTGACTCCTATAATCCCTTTATGGGTTCAGTGAGGGAATTTCTGCTCCCCATCCCAGTCACAATATTTTCAGTCATACACATGATTTCATTCAACATTAATTGACGGCCACACCTAATGGCATTATTTCCTGGAATTTTATTCTCCTACATTTTTAACTAGGAAGGTCACAATGACATATATATATATATATATATATATATATATATATATATATATTTTTTTTTTTTTTTTTTTTTTTTTTTTTTTTTTTTTCCTTTCCAGTGAGTTTATTGAGTCAAGATGAGGACATGGATGCAGCTGGGAGAAAATGTTGATATTTGTTTTCAGTACAAAAATCTGGTTAAATCTGCAGTACATGATGAAGAAGGAGCATTTTTACTAATGCAAACCCAAAACTCAGTTTCTCAAAAATCAATCAAATCTGGGCTGATAGATGAGTTCTTGGCAAACAATAATAGCTAGCTAAAATTAGTTTTTCTTCAGAATATTCTGGGCTAAACCGTGTGTGTAGATAAAATATAAACTAATCTCCAAGAGATTACATCCAGTTTCGTGTTGTGAGGATATTTGCAGGGGGGGTTTTTGAGTGTCCACAGTTCAGAACCGCTTCCTTCTAAACTTCAACACCTAACTCTTGTGTTTATTCACGACACTGTTAAACATTTGTACACCGATCCAAACAGTCTCAAAGGGAAAGCTGAATCCTGTGCCGCTGCTCTGCAATAGCATTTAACCAAGTAGTTTACCTTTTAGAGTAGCAGAGATTAAAGAAAATAAATCTGAATCAAACAGATGTACACAGAAATGACATGAAATAAGCAGGTTTTAACTGAACTGGATTGGTGTTTCATCTCTGTGAACATTTTGTCTGTTGATTCAACCTCCAAGCAAACAACTTTTGTAAAGAGAGGAGGAGATTTTCTTTCTAAATGTTCACACAAATGTTTCATAAACAGTTTTTATTCGCAGTAAGTGAAACCTTGACAAACTCATTTAGTCCTCTTACAGTCAGTATACAGTAATATCTGGAGTGCCTAAACTGGCACCACATAATCTATGTTTATACAAGCAAGTGTACAGACGTGTCTGCTAGTCTCCACTTTAACAAGTCTCACTTTTTAATGGGTATATCCTGGTGTTAAATGTCGGTAACGTGTTTTCCCTGGCTGTGATGAAGCCGGGACATAAACATGCTATTCTGGCTGTACCTATAATCGTTCTATTAATAACACCTATAACGTCTGAGTCTCGTTCTGCAGCAGAAGGGTGAAAGAGTATTTACTGTGTGCAAACACAAACCTTTTCCAGCCACCACACGTTGTTAATCTCCCACTACACCTCAGACCTTCACAGCCCATTTGGGTCAGACTGTTTTAGCGCTTTGCAGTCAGAGGGCACGCTGCTGCCGGTGCCACCGGTGTCCCCTGTGGTCCGGGGCGCCACCGCATATCCGGGGACACACCTTTCTGACCAGACGAGCTGTAAAGTCTGCCAACCACGAGCACCAATCTGCAGACTCCTGTTTTCTTTTCATCAGTGCTATCAAGCTCCCTAAAGCACGCTGATGTTGACTTTTAGGGATATTTATGCTCCTGATGATGCACAATATGCTGCCAGATGTTGATAGTTACAGTAGCTGTGATTCCATTAACCATAAAATTGTGCAAATTGAAATTATGAAAATAAATTTGATTAATGGAAACACACCAATTTTGAAAAGAAGTCAAGTTTTTTTGATAAAATGTTGTTGCTCTTGATAGAGATTTCAGTCATATCCAAATGGATGCATTTTGCAAAACTGCAATGGAAACACTTTTTTTGCATCACGTGATCAACAACCGGATGTTCCTGCTGGCGAAGACGACAGAATACGACAGGAAGTGGTATGAAGATGATGATTCGTTTTGGGGGTTTTTCAGATAAAGTGCAGGTCACAGGATCCCACAGTTCATAAAAAGTTGTGTGTCATTGGAAAGTGTTGAATCCACAGATCTTCTGTAAAATCATGACTACAATTTCCCCAAAACGTCGCATAGATATCCGCTCCCACGTGATAGGGGTTTGTCGCTCCAGTGCCTGAATAAGACTCGGACGTCTCTTCTGATGGCTGATAGATGAATAAATCTCATGATGTGATTTTCATCTAATTTCTTATTTGACAAGTTTGACAACATTAAAATAAAAACGTTTGCACACATTTGTAATGGAAACTTCCGATGACATTGACAAAAACAATTTTGCCTTTGTGGTGTTTCCATTAAATAAGGAATGAAATTAAAGTCGCATGTGAATAAGTCTGTTCACACAATAAGTCATTAGGAAACATGTTGCACGGTTATCCTCCTACTACTTCCTGTTGTCGTCTTCTTCCTAGTTTGCACCAGTGGAAACATCCAGTTGTGGATCATGTGACCCATGTGATCCAATTTCGATATGGACAACAAAAATTATAAAAATAATTGTGCTAAATGTAGCAGAATTCCAAAAATTTGCAAATACAGAAGATTCATTTCGTTCAATCCATTTTGATTGTGGTAAAAAAATCAGTAAGCCTTTAAACATTTACAAATCTTCATAAAAACAGAAAACTGAACTGTTTCTTCCAGGGAGATTATATTTTCTTTTAAATCCAGGTTTCAAAACATCTTTCATATTTGACCTTGTCCACAGTATATGTTATTAAAAACTGCCTTACAGCCTTTATTATGCTAAAAGTTGTGAAATAAAATATATTTGATGGAGAAATGGGGCATCAAAATAGATAGTAGGCTTTGTTTGTATAAATAGATTTGCTTTATTAATAGTAAATTAGTTTCTATCTGTATCTTCAGATCATTTTTTTCTCTAAGTTCTTGGGTAATGCATGACTAGATGGGGTCCTGAGATTTTTAATGTATAGCAAATTATAGATTAATGGGGGAAGATGTTTAGATTGTTGACTTAACCATTTAAATATAAAGTGGACAATTATGTGTTCACCTTTCTCAAAAACAGTGAAAATTAGATATTTGTTTAATTTGAGCTTCATTGATCTTAATGTTGTCAACCTCAGACGATGTTTTAGTTCATATTTATACAGAAATGTCAAAAATCGACCAACATTGAAGGACTACTACACATGTGAAGGATTTGATGACTTTCTCCATGATGAATCAGAAATATTGTTTTTCTCTTGCGCAGTTTTATTGTTCTTTTTTAGCAACATGTGTGCATCAGATGGTTCACACATGAGCCGCTGCTGATCCAAACCAAATTACTTTACAGATTTTCTGATAATTGCTCACAAGAGAAAGCCGAGTGACAAGGAAACAGAAAACCCAGTGATGGTGCTTTAGTGCGGTAAAAAAAGCGTGTTTGTTTGTGTCCTCTGTGCGCCAGCTGAGGATTTACGAGCCAAACAACAAAAGAGAACATTCTCAGGTGCTCCTATTAGCAGTGTTGATTACGAGGTTTTGAAAAATGGACAATTACTGGAAAAATGTGACCAGACAAATTTAAGCACATGTGATGCACATATGGGACAGCAGTAAGAAAAGAAGGGGGAGGGAACTGGAGCTTAATGAATGGGTTTTAGTGAACAATACTGGAAGGAGAACAATGCAGGTTTGGTTTCTTTAAAACAAAGACTGGAAGGCAATCCACAAACATCCAGTAGTAGTTAAAACCTCTGAGTTGAGGAAAGTGGGAGAAGATGGGATGGCTTTAGTCCACAAGGAGGTTCCTGGTATCTGCTGATAGGATTCCCCGCCTACAGGCAGAAAAATAAACTCTGCGTTAGGATGAGAGCAGAAGAGTTTCCTCCACAGATAAAAGTCCTCCAGGAAAAATGTTTGGGCAAGATAAATCCAATAAAATGATGCATGTATAGTGTCAGTGTTTAAACTGGAAATTAAGACTAATTTAATTTGTTTTAATCTGGTATTTAAAGTGATATCTCAGAAAGACCACATAGGTGTAGATAAATGGAAGTGAAAGTGGTGGGCATGAACGTTTTGGCTCATATGAACTGGTGATGCAACAAAAGTTCCCAATAAATAATAATTATTTAAGAAAACTGATTAATTGTGGGTTATCCATTGAAAGTACCTCATAAAATTCACATTAAACAACTTTCAAAATATTCTATATGTTGTCACATAACTACAAACTACGACGTATTTTATGGGGATTTTATGAAACAGTCATTGTTACGCATAATTATGTAGAAGTAAAATGATGCATTGTTTTCATTTTTCACTAATACAAAACTGGACAGTGTGGCATGAAGTATAGTCTCCTGATTCATTTGGCTGCAAACAGATGCACAATTATGCAATCATACATTTTTGAAAAGCAGAAGTAGAGCCTCCTGCGCAATCAACACGAAGGCAACAAGTGGTTTCTGGATGGTAAATCAACAACAAAAGACTTCTCTTTTCCAGCAGCCATTGTACAGCGCATACTGCAGTAAAACAAGCTGACAAAATGTGCTGGAGCTCAGCATTGGTTCCGAGACGATGGGCTGGGCTTCGCTTGGATTGCTAGGTAACAGGGCTGGGCTCAGGTGAGGTTGCTAGGTAGTGGGGCTGGGGTCAGCTGGGGTTGCTAGGTAACGGGGCAGTGATGTAACAATTCTAGACATCAGAAAACATTAATGTATTGGAAAAAAATGGTTGGATGGGTTTTTAAGTACCTGGGCTGTTTTTAGACGCAGTAAAAACCCAAATGGAAATGTAAAAATGTCCAAAATGTGAATTTTGCATAATAGGTCCCCTTTAAGGCTCTTCTAAAGGAGGAAGGGGTTTGCAAATGAACATGTGCTTTCAAAGACGATGTCCTTACTGACCCCATAAAATATATATTTTAGGCTAAGTCTGAGGCTGTTCTTGGAAATGTGATTCAGTCTAATGACTGAGGTCTCATCCTAATCCTAAAAATGCATCCAAACAGCTCTGTTAATACTTAAAACAAATCTGTTTGCCTGACAATTTTCAGACAAAGTTGAGCTCCATGCATGCCAGACCAGGACTTATTGTGACAGCAGACCTCAAAGATGGCATTGCACAATCTGGCACTGGTAACCAAAACCATCAGGGCTCACATAACTGTCGCAGTCGGAGTCAGCAAAATTCTTCAGCCTGGTTGGAGTTTTTAAAAATATTCACTTTCAGGAGCCAAAGAAGTGTGATTGCATGTGGAGGACATCTTATGGAAAAGCACCAGGGGGTAATTCAAACATGACCCCAACAAGTTCAGTTTAATATAAAGCAGCAAATGTCTGAAAGGGGCTTCTGTCATGTCCAGACAATGTGAATCTGCGGTTTCCATAAATCATGTCGGAGCTGGTAATGTGTTTTATCGAGGCTGTTTCCTCCATGTTTCTGACAGTCGCTGCTCCTCTGGAGACATTTCCGCCCTCGCTCTGCTCTGCAGGAATCGAAAAGGGGGGAAAAACAGTCTGCATCATCTGCTCTCAATCAGAATAATTATCCCAAGAAATGCAATGCAGAGTCTGAGCGAAGTGAGGGGAATGAAGCACAGAGGCTCTTGGCGAGCGCCTCCTCCAGTCATTATTAGTCATTTCTTCGCTGCTTTGGAAGCGGACTGGGAGGAGGCCCAGCGCATCCAGCAGACAGGCAGAGAAAAAGCACAATGAGACTCTGATGCTAAGAGAAGATCAGCCGTCTCTGACGTCTCTGGAAGCCATGAGCATTAGCCTTATGTTCAGAATCGCAGGGTTTCTCTCATCCAGGTAAAACACTGAACAGATCATACGACGAAGAATAAAGTCATAGTATTACGGGAATAAAGTTGTACAAGAATAAAGTAAATTGAGAATTAAATCACAATATTATGAGAATAAACTCATACGACAATAAAGTGATAATATTACCAGAATAAAGTTGATATAGTAAGAAAATAAGGAACAGTTTTACACTTGCATGAGAACAGTTGTATATTGAGAATAAAGTTGTAATATTACAAGAACAAAGCTATAAAAGTACTTGAATTAACTTGTTTGGGAATAAATGTTATGCGTAAAATTGTTACGTTACGACTTTATTTTGGTAATATTACTGCATTCTGGTAATATGTGTTTATTCTCTGAATATTATGACTTTATTCTTGATATATTGACTTTATTCTATTATCATGATTTTATTCTCATATTATTGCAACTTTATTTTCAGATTATTTTTGACTTTTTTTCATAATATTTTCAGGATATGGATTTTATTCTCACATTATTATGACTTTATTCCTCATATTATTTTGCATTTGTTTAATTTCCCTTTTGGATCATTACAGTATTTTTGATTTTTTTTTTTTTTTGTATGACTTTATTCTCGTATGATTTTATTTGTATAATTTTATGACTTTATTTCAGCAATACGCCATCATAAGGAGGATATGAAGGCTTTTCCCAGAGTGGTCAGAAAACTCCTTTGAACATTAAACCCTGCAGGAGGATGAAGTGTTGAGATCCTGTCAGGATTTGATAAAACTTCCTGCAAGAGCTTCTTCGACTTTATTTTTTCCGGCTTGATTGCAAAACAGCTTTTAAACTCAACCCTCAAATATTTTACAGTGAACAACAGACAAATAAAAACCTGGAACAGTTATGTGACTCTGTTGCCCCTTAAGTTTTCATTTTAAGAGCATTTTGGCAGAAATACAAGTCCACAGGGGACTGGAAATCACCCTGAGTGAAAAATTATGTTCTGAATTTCTGGTTCAACCCTGAAATTTGAACCAATCTGAAAGATCTGGCACGATTAGACTGGCCAGTTTTATAAGGACGAAAAGCTGCTGCACATTCTCCATAAAATACATATTGATAGTTGGAAATTATGTGGAAATATATACAGGTCATCTTGCTCAGATTTGGAATAATTAAAACTTCTATCAGAATGAACTCATTATTTTTGATGGTCTTAGCTGAGCGAGTTCAGTTCATTGATTTGATTTAAACCATCTTTTGAGAACTTGGTTAACACCAGATTATTCTAATTAGGTCCAGATATGACAAACCAGAGTCGATCCAAAGTTAAATGAAGTCATAGGCTGATTTTTTTTTTTATTGAATTCAAACATGACTGCAACTGTTAGCCAGAAATTAAGGAGCCAAGTTGAAGCAACCACAGAAAAAAGGCTAATACTCAATTTATTACTTGATTATTACTCAATTTGTTTACAGCTACAATTTGCTTTAACTATTTTATAAGCTCAGAAAATGACTCAAATAAGTAAATTAGCTTCAACTTGTGTCTCTGTTAAGATTGTTTAAGCTATGAAGAAAACATGTTATTGTTTGTGATTAAAATAAACTAGTAAAATAAATATTACATTATGAATACTTCAGCTTTATTGTATTTGTTTCAGTGGTAAATATTCTTATTCCGTTTTATCAGTGAACTTCACTGGCTGTAACAGAGAGATGAAAGGCACAACATTGTCTGTATAAACTGTTGTGTCAACTATTTATTTCTTCCTCAAATTCTACGTTTTTGAAGATGATTTTAGAGTTTGTGTCATTTCTAACTTTAAAAAAAGCCATGAAACTGCAGCTGAGTTATGTTTTGTGTCATTTAAGAAAAATTGTTTAGCTTGAAAAGAATAAAAATCTCTCCCAGAAAAATAACAGCACATTAATCAAACAAGATCAGTCCCTGAAATGATATAAAAATGTGCTGTGTGATCTTCAGGTTACCGGAGTAATGAGCTCCTCATACAACATGTTTGAGGTTTCCACCTGGGAACCCAGATCTGTCACCACGTCTGCATCCAATGATGTTACACTGCATACAAAAACAGGTTTTAGACGTGGCTAAAGGGAAACGAATAACTGTATTTTTATTAACAGCTTAGCAGTGGATTCATATCCACCCACCTGCCAGGCCTCTCTGCTTCCTCTAGAGGGCGCAGGAGACTCTGTGTTGGACTGCCATCATGTGAGCTCTTCTTCTGTTGCCCAACCTTCTTCTCCAAAGTGCTGACCTGATGCAGCAGAGTTTGTCTCTCCTCCATCAGACAGTCTTTGAACCTGTGGAAGACAAAAAAAAATAAAAAATCCACCAATCTTTGGTCACTGACCAGAATAACTATTTTTACAATACTTTCCAGAAAGTTAAAGGTCTCTTTTCTCGAACACATAGATAACTTTTTTTTTTCTTTCCATGTAGATTTGCTTTTGGTGAAACAAGCAGTGAAGTGTGGTCAGGGGAGGCAGATGAGGCACCTGTAATCCTGATAAGTAAAAAACTAGCATCTGTTTCATGCAAAGTGAAACAGATGCTAGCAATGATGAGAGTCCACTTGAATTTTCTATACAATGTTTTTATTATTGGTAATTTCAACATTTTTATGGCCAAAATCACTGAATTTACGCATTGGCTGTTGAAATACAAGAAGGCCAGGTTGAGGCAGTGCAGTGCCGTGCCTCAACCTTTGGGGGCGCTGTATCACACAAGTGAATTAAACGAGGATTTAGCGCATGTCCATTGCTGTCTGTCTTTGTAGCGCCAATGTACTTGTTTAATTACACATTTTCTACATATGTTGACGTTACACAGTCTGTTTGATATGTTTAATAAATGTGAGCAACTTATTTAGTCTTTCTGGTCGGCTATAAATGTGCAGCGATATGCGCGGCTGAGGCAGAAAGTACCATGCCTCCCTGATAGGGGGCAGTGTTGAGCCCCATGGATACAACAAGTGATCTTCTATGCATTGATAAGAATGCAAACAGTCGAGGGGGAATACAGATAGCAAAACCGTTCTGGGCCACTCTCTTTGGCTGCCAGATTTTTGAAAATTAAAGGAAAATGAGAAACAACAGAATGACAGAGATATTTGTAGAGAAGGATGGGTGCATTGACATCATATGAAATAAAGGTAAGATCACACACGATTTTCTATTTTAATCAGAAAAGAGATAAATCTGCCAAAGGAAACATTCAAATAAATAAATAAATAAATGTGACCTTATTAAATATTTTTTCATCTTTTCTTGCAATTATAATTAGTGCCTCACCAGTCGTGCACAGCACTGGAAAAAAGTCACAAATTATACCTGTCACTTTACCAGTAAAGTATGAGATTATAAGTCAATTATAATTCTACAAAATTCTAGAAAAATGTTCTGTAAGTTCTGCAAAGTTCTAAGTACCAGGAAAATAGTCTGTAAGTTCCAGGAAAGTTTTAAAAGGCAACTTTATAAGTTCATGAAGAACTCTTTAAGGTTCTGTTCGGTCCCATGAAAGCTCTAGCATTCTTGTTTTTCTGTCATTTGCAATAAACCAAAGGTTGTACCATGTGGAATCACAGAAATTTATGTAAGCTCTTCAAATTTTATAAAAAATGTTTGACAAATTACATGGAAAGGTTTACCTTTACTTCACATATTCCAATTTTTTTAACTGTGCCTTTAAAAGCCCATGAACTCGACTTTGTTTCCCTCCAGCTCCTTCATTGTTGTGGTTTACTCTCTCCACTGTCATTAAATTTGTTTACAGGCAGCAGGTTTCTGCTTTTATTAGCCAGGAGAGCGCTGCCCAACTCCCAGCTCAGAGGATTGGATTTATTTTCAGAGGTTTGGGGATGTTAAGAAGGAACACAGTGAAATTAATAATAATCTGAAGGAAGTAGAAGGATTTAGTCAGTAATGTTTCTCTAAATCTGCACATTGTTAGCATGTGTTTTTGCAGCATAATGTGTTGTCAAGACCTTTAGTCTTTAAACAAACTAAAGCATGAGTTTGCCCAACAGTTTTTTTTTACTCTGGATGTGAACTGATATTGGAAATAATCATGTTTTTGGCATAAATCTTACATAAAATACTATGAGAATAGAATCTAACTATGTTGCCATGTTTGTTTTATTCATGTAAATAATCCCACCTTTTGACACAACGCATCCAGTACTTCTGTTGCTGACAGAGCCACTCGAACTGCTCTGCCGTCTCCTGCAACTTACTCAGGCTCCCTTTATTCTCCTGCTGCAGTTCCTTCACCTTTAAAATACATTTTAAATAAATAAACGTGATCATTTTTATTTCCCCCTGATACCAGGATGTGATCAAACCAATAAACTCAGGAAGCAGTGATTATTGCAAACTGCAAATATAGATTAGAATAACGACTTGTCATGCAGAAAGATGAGTTAGAGCGGCGGAGTCTGACATAATCTTCAATTCCCAGGGCCTTTGCAATATTTCCCTGGCTTGATCCCCTGCTAATAAATGATCTCATTAAGTTTTCACTGACTCTGCGGTCTGCTCCGCTGTTCTCCTGGCCATCTGCGGATGTCTCAAAGGAAAGTTAATTACATAACCGGATTGTTTGCTGCTTGATGGACTGGTTGAAGGCGAGGCCAACACAGGGGCCGGTCTTTGAAGCTCACAGTGAATAATAAAAACCATAAATCTACACGGTCCACAAATATACAGATGCACTAAAGCAAACCCAACACCAGTAAAGTCTCGGAAGTTGACATTTTAAAAATATATATGTCTGTGGTATAAATTTGAGCCCTGAGCAAACAGGTTTCATTATAATTATTTCCTCCATAAAACAGTCTAAATTAACTGTAAAATTGTAAAAGTTCTGCTAATTGCTGATTGTTTCATGTTGAATAACGTGTCCCTATTCTGACATCTGGTGGACAAGAATGGCATTGCAATTCCAACACTGAAGATTTTTTTCACAAAAAGTGGCTTTGTTTATAAAATTAACTACTGAAACTCAATGCTCTGCAAAAATACAAAATCTTTGTTTAATTTAGTGTTTAGTTTATAGTGAGAATATCAGTGCACACAAAGACAAAACCAGCTTACAAGTAACTTTTAAGATATATCAGGTGGTTTAAATGAATAATTCCTTAGTATTAATTTTAAAAAGTATTTGTTCCATTGACAGATTATTTCACTTATAACATGAGGAAAATCTTGTTATAAGTGAAATGTTTGCCAGTGAGCCTAGTTCAATTTTAAGAAATTATTAACTTTGTGTCACTTGTAAGATAATTTAGTCATATTTCAAGTGCACTAAAATATCTGCACTAGAAACTAGATTAAAAATACTTGGTAGGAGTTTATGTTTTGCAATGTGTAAAGACTCCAAGTCTTCCTCTAAGAATCATTTCTTCAGATTTTGCTTCCAAAGAAAAATACTTTTTTTGTGGGAAACCTCACTGTTGTTTAGAAAGATGTACAGAAAGGATCTCACCTCCTCCAGATGAGTTTTGTGGAGGTCCCTCAGCTCTTCTGTCAGACCGTCGTTGGTTTCCTGCAGCTCCTTCAGCTGCACCAGCTTTCTGCTCATTGCAACCACAAAACACAGATATACATTTGTTTTTCAGGTATGGTACCCAAGCTTCTTGTTTTCAGTTGAATACAATGAAAAAATTAATTAAATTTAACATGCACAATGCTAATGTTCAATTGCTAGGAGCTAGCAGAATTTGATGAAAAATAAAAACAGAATTAAGTGAACTTTAGTTTATTAACAGTTGCAGGTTTTTATTACTATTTTTATTTAAAGTCCAGTAAATCAATAAGGAAGGTGACAAAGGAGAGTGTAAGAAGGTCCAAAATGTTTTTCTTAGGGCTGGACAATATGGCTGCAAAAGGTATTATAATAAAATTGTTTCATATCAGTCGACATTGATAATTATGTATTTGTTTTTTGTTTTAAATATCTGAAATACTATGGATCTGGTGGCGTAACCTCTTCTGATTTATCCAGAGTTTCCACTCCATACCGTTGTTTTTTTTTTTTATTATTTAAGCAGGTATGAGGCACAGTGGTGAAGCCTTAAACTGCTGCCTGTTACTCAACAGGTTGTTGCTAGGTAACCAAGGAGTGAGTGAGTTGCTAGGTAACCAGAGTTAGTGCATTAGTTGATTTCACCAACCTTAGTTAGCTAGCCGTGAAAGGTTGAACAGCTAAAGCCTGTCCTCTGCCTACATCTCCCAGAATGCTGTGCGGTTCTGGATCAGTGTTCATTGAAATCATTGAATATTGTATGAAATGTATTACTTTTTGATATCGATCACATATCTACTGTGATTTATGTAGTTATTGATTTATTTTCCAACCCTAGTTTTTCTGAAGGTTTTTTTTAAACCTCAGATCTGGTTTCCGACTTGAATTAGGATGCCCCAACCAAATGAGATAAAAGAACAAAACCACTGTGATCAGAGAACAGTTCTTCAACTTTAAGTCAGGTACTGTTGAACATTTGCATAAAACATGTGGTCTCTCAATTCATGTTGGATATCGTTACCGATCACATGAAAGGCATTTGATAGCCAGGGATGAGCAGTTTGTTCTCAGAATAAAGAATAAATGCTGAAAAGCTGCTGAATAAACTCTTACAGGAGCAGCATTAGAGTCCAACATGGCGTAGCAAAGAAGGCGTGAGCAAAGCAACCTGAGGTCGAACTAAAGCCTCGACATCTTAACATCAATCAAGGTTTTTAATTGATGTTTCGTTGTGTTTTTAATCAGATTACTTCTGCATGAAATTCTTGACCAGAACTTCCTGGCAGGAGAGATGTTGCACCGCAATGTTTCTGGTTAAATAAAATTTAAAAAAGAATAGTCAGAAACTGCAAAGTGTTACAAACACATTTCTGACGGTGTCTGACTGCCCATGGCAAAAACACACTCCAGCTAGGGATGTAAGAATCACAATACATCATTAAAACCAAAAATAAATCTAAACAGTAAACCTTTTGCAGATGATGTCTCTTTCATCTGTTTTCCCAAAAATATCCTGCTAGAAAAAAATGTGACATAAATCAAACTGCAGGATTTAATTAGACAAAGCAAATGACAGCTATTTTTCTGACAATTTTACATTTTATAGTTTGTTTTAATTCATTTGAAAAATAAAGAGTGTTTTAAAGCCTGTAGTTTTTTAGGGTAGCTGATTTACAGCTTGATTCAGTTTAGTTTTCACTAAATGGATGTGCTCTTCTCCGGCTGTTTGAACTTGTTTAGTTAAAACAGCTGGAGAGACACAAAGGAATGTGCTGGAATCAGCCAAAAATTCAATATTTGGATGAACAGTAATGACATGATGAAGTACTGGAGAATGCATTAAAGAGAGCCAAAATTACTTTTCTAAAAACAAAATAGCAGCTTTACCTTTTCTTAGCTCTCCTGTAATAAACTCTGGTGTAAAGGTGATTATAGATCAGATTAAAGGTGATTAAGGGTGTTTTCATCATCCCTGTTAGTCCAGGTTCAACTGGGGACGTTTGTTACATTTCCAGCTGCTGTGGTTCACTTTCACACTGCACTGTCAAACCAACCAAACCCTTTGAAAAACCCGTTCATCTCCTCGCCTGTGGTGGTACTGCACCAACAACCTCTGAAGGAAACAATACAAAAACTTCAGAAGAAGACATGAGCGCAACTTCTTTCTTTGCGAAATGTAAACAAAAATGGAGTAGTGTCAAATTTGAGAGATTGTAGGATTTATCTTTTGTCTTTGGCAGAAGACCACGAGTCATTACTCTCGGTTTGGTTGTATTTACCCAGGATGCCCTGCGCTGCGGTCCACTTCCTGGTTTTGGACAGGTCTCCGACCTGCCTGGTGTTCACATATGCATTTGAACTGCACCAGATTTTACTTCAGCTGAACATAGACTTTGGTTTCTAGGCGGACCAGAGTTCGCTTTTTGGGTCCACATCAACGTTTGGTTGTGCATTGACACTTCGCCAAACAAACTGGTATTTCTAGACAAACGAACCAGAGTTCGGTTAAAACAGACTAAACAAGGCTAGTGTGAACGCACCCTAAGTTTGTCTGCGCTTACAACCAAATTTCAGAAGCAAAAGGAGCTGAAGTGCGTGTACCTGCGCAACTCTGCATGCAGTCTGTCCGTCAGCGCTGCTCGGCGCTGGGCCTCAGCGTGCAGCTCCTCCACCAGGCCCTCCAGCTGCACCTCAGAGCTTTGCAGACACACCAACTCTGAGTTGACCTGCTGCAGCAGCTCCACATCCCGACGACTCTCCTCTGCCAGCAGGACCATCCGTTGCTGTAGGACATCCACCAGGTTCTGCAGGAGACACTGAAGGACATGAGTAACACTCATTCCTGCAGCGTAGTCAGCAGATTTAATTGTGATTCGGTGGAGACTTTGAGATTTCACTAAAATATCATCACAACTAATTAAATAAGTGGCATAAAAGTGCCTTAAAGTCTAAGTGAATGGGACAAGCCTCAACCTGATGTAGAGTTTGTTTAGAACGTCAGAGTCACTTTTCAAGGTGTAAGATTTAAAAAGCTTTTTTTTTTTTCTGCATGACTTCTTGACAAGAATTTTCTGTGTATTCAGTGCAAACTTTGATGCTTGGTAGAATGTTACGGATATTTGAAATAATGAGACCAGCATTTTAAGATTTTACTGCATTAACATCCTAATCTACTGTGATAAAATGAAGTAGAACTTTAATAAAATTCAAAGAACGTTTTATGCTTAAACAGTGAGCAAATTTCTTTAAAAGGAACTTTTAATTAACTTTGTTAATTTTATTGAAAATAAAAACAGATTTCTTTAGTTTCATCTTTTTTGTCATACTTATAAATATTAGACACAGATAACCTAATTAAACTCAAAATGCAGTTTTCAGGTGATCTGTTCACGTATTCAAGAAAAAGCAGCAACCTGGTTCTGTAATTTTTACCAGGGATGCCAACAAATGTGGAGGGAACTAAATATCTCTAGAGTGAATTAATATTTTCTTCAATGAATAAGTTTTTCTTAAAGTTCATCTAGACTTTTATTGTAATTTCACAAGTTTGAGCTTCAATAAGAGCAAAGATACCCCAAACAAACCTAAAAAAACATGGCAAGATTTAATGTGAGGGTTTAAAATGAAAGCTGCATCATCTGACGGTGATTCTCCATCAGGGAGAACTTCATGAATCCACCTGCTGCTGACGGATCCTGCAGATGAGCTGGTCCTGGTTCATCCTGAGCTCCAGGTTCAGCTGCTCCTGATGCAGGAGACGAGTGGTCACAGCGTCCAGTTCATTCTGCAGCTTCCTCTCCTTCTCTCTGGACACCAGAAATTCTCTTTCCAGCACTGCTGCAGCGAAAGAAAGACAACACCACAGTCAGTTTAACACACCCAAAGATGGTGCAAGTAAGCAGCTTTATTGTTCTTAGAAAGTAACACAAGATAAGGCAAGTTTGTTGCTTTTCAACGCGTTTTACAAAGACACTGATGTTTCATGATGATATGTGAGATGTAGACATAAATGTGAAAAAATAAAATCCTTCATTCAGTGTCGCCTTGCTTATTGAAGAAGAGGGATTCCCTGAAAAGTTAGCAACTTGTCTGGCCTTCTTTAGACTGATAACTTTTTAACAATTTGCATTGAATTGAATTTGCCACCATGATTTTTCACCCTCTTTTGATCAGATCCACTTAAACGCTAAATGGATTCATGTTAACTAACAGTTATGCTGCATTAATGTGTTTCTGATGGTGAGAAACAGTTTCAAAGGCAAATCAATGGGTAAATTAAATCGTGTTGGAATGTAACTTAATTTTAATCTTTCTGTAAGACAGGATTGAATTAATTATATATTTCTGAATTTAAATGCCATTTATTTCTCGTGTGAAATGTGTTGAGAGGATATTTGTTGTGAATTGGCGCTAAATGAATGAACTAAATCAAACTGAATCTGACACACAAGTAACTTATTAATTGCTTTCCCAATGTTAAGAATGAAAAAAAAATGTTTTGGCAAAGATTAAGATTTAAAAGATAATTAAAATATGGAGTGATTGAAAACTATAAAGGAGCTTGAATATTTAAAATCTGATTGATGGCAATTAAACTACTTCTGTGTTTTGCTTGGATTTAATTGTTGATTCTCTGTATTTTGCTAAAGCTATAAAAAGTGGAAATGGTTTATTTTTGTAAACCATTTATAAGATGAATAACTCACACAGCTCACATATGCCTTAAAGTTTAGAAAACAAGGATGTACATTGCAAAAACGTTTTTGTATTTTTATCCAGTTTCTATAGTAAATAATGTAGTACAGTTGAAATAAGAGGAAAAAAAACTTACAGGTGAACATTTCTAGCATTCCTAGAAAATGTTATTCATTAAAAGCTGTTTTATAATTTGTTTTAAATTTGTTAATTTGTGTAATCAGGTTGTTGTGTGTTGCAGATTTCTGAAATGAGATCTGGATCTCAGTGGGGGTTTACCTGGTTAAATAAAGAAAAGAAAGAGTAGCTTTTCATATACTGTATTTTCCGCACTATAAGGCGCACCTAAACACCTTCAATTTCCTCAAAAGCCGACAGTGCGCCTTATAATCCGGTGCGCCTTATATATGGACCAATATTGAGCCACAACAGGTCGAGCAACTATGGTAAGTAGCCCCCGACTTCATTTTCGCCTGTAGAAGAAGAAGCGCGCGGTGCATGCTGGGATAGTTGTCAGAACGCTGGTTTGTTAATAAAGTTTGACTGATCTATCTACCTACCAGCCGTCTAGAATCAGGTCGTCTGCAGGTCATTTAGCACCACGTTCTCCACGAACATGCTGTGCGCGAACAGAGAAGGGTGACCATCGTCCGGCCACGCTCCGGCCCAGTCGGAAGGCTTTCCTCGCCGACTGGAGTCAGACTGTTTTGTTGACATTCGCAGCTCCACCTAGTGGATGCATAACGCAACTCCAGCCTCTACTGTAGCATCTATTCTATGCGCCTTATAATGTGGTGCATTATAAGGCGCATAGAATATTTTTAAAAAAGTTTTAAAATAGGCCATTCATTAAAGGTGCGCCTTATAATCCGGTGTGCCATATAGTGCGGAAAATACGTTATATATGTTTTAAGTAAATAATCTCTTAATGCTAATGGAAAAAGTACACATTGTCTTGCTTAGTGAAAAAAATCTACAAGTGCTTTTCCACCAATATCATGGAATTATTGATTTAAAACAAGCTCTTATAGCTGAAAGTTTACTTGTAAGTTTATTTGTTTTATTTCAAGTGTACTAAAATATTTGCACTAGAAACTCGACCAAAAATACTTGGTAAGATTTTGTATTTTTGCAGTCTACACTTTACATCCAGTAATCATCCAGTTTTCATCTGAAAGTCTCGACCTGCATGACTTACCCTTGTCATGAGCCAGGCGGGTGCATTTGGCGGTCAGGTACTGGATCTGACTGTAGTCCTCGTCCCTCTGGGCTCTGAAAAACCTCTTCATTGCTTGTCTGTCCGTTCCCGACTGCTCCAGATCTAAAACTCTCCCATCCTGGTCCTTTCGGGTTGCGAGGCGTGGGTGTGCCGCGTGGTCAGGAAGGACACGGTGTGCACATTTCCAGCAATGTTCAACTCCTCACAGGTCTTAAAGGAAGCTCATACCTGCAGTGGGCGGGTTGCTGCAAACACTGGGTTTTGTCTTGCTTGAATCATAAGAAAGCCACAACGTCACTTGTTTCAATCCTACAATTATAGATGTGATTTGATGCTACATGCAAATCTACAGAGAAATTGTTGCTACAGGCAGAGAAAGGGCTGAAAGAGTCGGGCAAGTTGAGTCTAGCAGCAGGTTTGAAAGCTGCAGCCTCAGGTCAGAGATTCATGATATGGGATTGAACAAAAAAAACTAAACCTACACTGAAAACAAGATTTAAAATGTATTATTGTTGTGTAACATTGTAGAAAGACTTGAGGTTAGGTTATTTTTCACCATTTTAGCAACAGATGTTTTGCTACAATTCAACCCCTGATGTAAATATTTCATAACTTGCTGCCACTAAACTATGTCTCTGTTATGTGAATCCATGTTATCTGCAGTCGGGGGAACATTTCTAGGAATGGTTTAACCTGCTGGCACTTATTCACTTCAACACCTGGTCGTTAAAGTGAGAAAATGTAAAGATTTTCTGAGAAAACAGAGAAAATTCTGATCAGTCCATTAAAAAATAAGTTCAAAATGTGAGAAATGTTTCATTTTTCTATACTTTTTGTAGTCTGTGGACAAAAAAATAAATTTTTACTTGAGATTAATGGTCGTCATTTGAGGCTATTGTGGATCGCAGGCAGACTGAATACTGAATCGCATAGCAAAGTATTTTTATCAGTAATTAAGAGAAACTCATAAATCACAAAGAATAATTGCACCCTATTTTCATTTTTGATGATTTATGGCTTAAAGATAAGAAAAACATAACATTTAAATTCCCTGAAAAAATGAATGTAATATAAAAACAATAAATAAAGCCTGTAGTAAAGTAATAACTCCATGCATAATTATTTAAATGTGTATTATTTTTTTTATAAAACACACAATTTCATGGGGAAAAGTCTTGATCCACTGAAAATATGAATAAATACTGAAATAATGCATGATTTTAACTTATGAAGATCACATACATGTGTTTAACAGGTTATGGATATTTTTCATTTATTTTTTTATTTATTACAACATTTTAATGTAAAATCTATGAATATTTATTAGATAACTTATTGATTTCCTGGAATGTGATGCTTTTGGTCCTTACATTTCTTAATCTTCTTTTATGAAGTTCACAAACTCCAATATATTTATCTATATTTATTGATAAAGCTACATAACTGTGAATCTCTTCGTTTAGGCTGTAGCAGAAAACATTGTGAAACTACATTTACCAGCACAAAAAGTTTATTATTTCAATTTACATGTATAGTCGGGTTTTAGATTTGCAGTCATAATTTAGTTTTGGTTTGATGAAGTTTAACAAATTTATGAAATCACAATTAAAATGTAAAGTGTCTAGAAAGGATGAAATATGCCTGGTGTAATTCCTACTTCTTGCCGGCAGAGGAAGACAAAACTCATTCAATGAGAAACTTAACTTCATTATTACTTACATTTCACTGTCATGTATCTTTCTGGGTGAAATTAATACGCTTTTTAATATAATTCCCACTCTATTCTTGAAACGTGCAACTTGATATCATTGATCGAATGTTTTCTGGCTCCAACACACCTGTCTCAAATGCAAATGGCTGTTTCAGCTCCAAAATGTTTGTAGCGATTTAGAAATTATTCCTGATGACTTAAGAAGCTTTGAAACAATAAGAAATCTCAAATCTATCATTCTAAATGAAATAATGAACTCTGGTAAAATATGCAAGCAGTCTGTGGTTAGCAGAGCATGAAAACTAGGCAGCTAGTCAGTTTCTGTGTCTATATCAGTAAACTAATCACTTTTTCCTTTAAGATTGCATTAAAGGCTGATCAAATCAGAACTTTTCCTGATATGCTTATTCTCTGTGATGTCACAAAATGTGTTTGAATGTAGCGTATCAGAAATTTTATGTGATGGAGGGTATATTTAGTCGGATTTTCAAATTTCTTGGTAATAAATGCTTCAAAGTTGGACACATTATTAGTCATTCAACAGAGCGGATGTTCAAAAATGGCATTTATTAAAAATAAAGAAAGGAAAAAAAAAAAGGAAATCACCATGCTGACGTCGTTCCTTCAACACAAGCGTTGTAGATTAAAAAATAAAGGAACCGAGCGTTGACTCGACAAAATAAATAAATACAACATCCTCTCATCATCATGAACAGAAACAGAAAAACACAGAAACCCATCCCAGAGCTTCACACCAGCCTCTGTCACATCGAAGGGCTTTCACAGCAGACTGTCAAACAAAATAAACTTCAGAACATTTAACTTATTGAGCTTAAAACTGGAAACACACAGATGTTCACACCTCTGGAGGTCACCCTGCAGATGGACTTGCATACACCCAAACATTGTTATAGTCACATAAATGTCAGTAGCAGCTTTTTTTATTCAACAGAAACTAATATGATCAATGCGTTTGATCGGGTCGTGTGAAAAAAAGAGAAAAAAGTCATACACTTTAATTAGCAGTTCTGAAAATGGAGGCTAAATATTTTGATCAATCATATTTTGATTTCTGTAAAAACTAAATACCTCGTGGCGTCTAGCTGTGATTGAAACTGGTTGATTAGTCCTGGCCTTGTTCACTTAATGAATCAAAAATCCCAATTTTATGGATCTGTAAATGCATCAGTGAACATCTGGGCTGTTGATGCACTTTGTTTTTAATTTAGTAAAAAGTTTATCAATGAAAGTTTTTCATTATTAGATTCAAATTTACACATTTAAGTTTTTACTGTCCTTACAACAAAAATCTGAATTGGCAGTTCGGAACAAAAGAAAACAAAAAAACTGGTATCAGTCAAGAAAATCCTGATCAGTGCATCTCTAGTAAAACAAAACAAAACAAAAAACAACGTAAAACAAACTCATCTTCTCCTTAATTTCATCTTGGAAAAGTGGATTGGTTGCTGAAATTTACTTTAACTGAATGATTAAAGATTTAAACTCAAGGAAAAATTTAACCCTGTCTTTTTTAGAAAGCAAATAAACCCCCGAAGAGAGAGACAGTGAAACGATGCAGCTGCAGTTTTTATATCTACTGACAAAATGAGCGATCTAAAAACCAAGAAAAGAGGAATTAGTTTTTACTTGAGGCTGAACGAACAGGAATAAAGATACTTTATACTTCTGCAGCACATCCATCTCATATGTTTCAGACAGCATGCATAAAAAACATTCTGCCCAGAATAAGAAACGAACGCTATAATTTTATAGCCTACAGAGGAAGGTACTGGCCTTAAGAATTAAATGACAGAAGTGTGAATGTTTTGTGAATTTGTGATTATTGGAGATTGACTTTTAGGGAGTCATCTTTAAAAATTTCAGTCAACATTTTAATATTTTTTAATGGCAGTTGATTAGAAATCAGACAGTTTTTATGTTACAGATTTTATATGTAAAACTTTGAAAAAAAAATCAGATTTCCTCCTTCATTCAGGAAATGCATGAGCACTAAGAACTTTCACCATTTTTTGTTAAATAAACTCATCAATCACCATCATGTACTTTGATGCAGTTATCTTACTTTAAGAAATAAAAAACATCAGATGAATGCTAGGAACATGCAGTTCGATCCATGAACAGAAATGACTTTGAAAACATCAAATAACCGTATGATGTTTTCAAAATGATTATCTCAATCCAACAAACTGCAGCACATCTTTTCTCTTTGATGTATTTTAGAAAACAAAATCTGAATTGTCAGATTAGAGCTCAAAGAAAAATGAACACTGATATTTATCTTTATAGTTTTTAGATTTTGTGCTGTTTAAACTAGTTCTATAGCGTAGACACATTACAATGTCAGTGCAATTTATTTAAATTTGAATATAAATCTCAAAGTCTGATAACTAATTCAGAATTTCTGATCAGTTTAGAAATTTTAGAAAGAATAATGAAAATCCGCTGACAGATCTATTATGTTGACAACCATTAAAAACATTCAGCACTTTTTATATCTTGTTTAATCTGAACACACTTTATGAATTAAAAATGTTATTTAACAGAAACTCCTCCATACATTGTGTGTCTTTTGAGGTAATTTGGTGATTTTGAGTTGCTACGGAGAATATTGTGTATGTTTCTAGAATAAATAGTATTAAATCTGAGGAACAATCTGTTATTGTGAGATATGTCTGGGAATCTGCCAGAGGAAGAGGCACCATCAGGGCTCGAAGAAAACGGAAATACACGATACAACCTGAAGATCTAAACCTTCCCCTCGGAGGAGAGCTGCATTCAGGCTGCAGCTTAACTCCACGTTTAGATCCTAAAGCAGTTTAACGGCCTCAAGCTGCATGCTGGAGCAAAATCTCAGACCTCAGAGACGACCTCCAGAGTCAAAGCAGTGAATGTGCTGGAGTTTCTATCATGGAAACGGAGCAAATGTGCAGAAAATCCAAAGCAAATGTGCTTAATTAACACGTAGGCAGGTTCATTGATACGATCAAGGAGTCAGATTGCAATGTTTAAAGGCTGTTAGTGATAATTAGGTGCCGTTTATGTGGTTTTTATAACAGCGCTACTGTCCTGAAGCTAAGCTAGCTGCTGAAAAAAAGCAAGGCTTTTCTTGCTTTCTGGGCGTTACAGTGCAGACTCTCACACAGGGTGTAATCAGAGCAAATAGATGCTAAGTAAGATGGTGACAGAATCTGATATCTGGGTGCGTGCTAGCCTGCTGTTCTTTCCCCTGGTGTCATTTGCTAATCAAAAACAGGTTTAAATGTTACATGTCGTCATATTTTAGAGGCAGAATAAATTAATATCTTCATAGTATGAAACGTTAAGTTTCTGCTAACTTTCAAACCATGTGGCAAATTTCAAATTCCATGAGTGCATTTGTGAGCATAATGTTTATTATGAAGGAAAATGCATTGGTAGTAGTTATTTTATCTTTTAATGCCAGTACTGAATATCTGCTCATGCCTGCATATTGCATTAAACAATCCTCTGAAATGTTTTTCCATGACAATTACATAAAAGAGTTTTTTTTTTTCCTTAGTGTCTGAGCCAAATGAAGGAGAGAACATCTGTTTGCAGAGATACAAGCCTGAACCCAAGTGAAAAGGAAAAGCCACATATGACTTCTTCAAAAGACGCTCATTATTGATTCCTGCCCTAACAGTCAGGTTCTCACCAAGTGTCAAAGCATAAAGTGAGTCACTTTACATTTACAGAAGATGTCAAAATCTGTGCTATTTTAGCAAAATGTCACCCTTTAATACCAACGGCAACTTGCTATGTTGTTCTTTATGAGTCAAGCATTAGGTCAAATAACCACAAGGAGAAATCTCACAGTACAAAAGTCAGAGAACAAAACCTAAAACAAAATTTAAAAAATAAAATCAGTACAAGTCAGCATTTTCCATCTTTCTTGTGTTAGTTCAACATAAAGGAGGCGATTTAAAAAAACAACAAAGTATTGCACTGGTCTGGTGTAAGTCTATGGATGGGTGGTCATCATATGAATAACAACAACCAAACAGTAATACTATAATAATAATAATAATAATAATAATAATAATAATAATAATAATTGTAATGCTAATAAAAACAGTTCAGACTAAGGCCCCCCCACCCCCTGCCGCTCTCCTTCATTTAGCCGTTTTACCACTGCTGCCAACTGAAGTCGTCGTTGGAGCCGAAGACCAGGAAGAAGCCCAGGATGGTCCCGAAGATGACTACATTACCTGTTAACACGAGCGCGCACGCCCCCCAGGCGATCTGCAAAAAAACAGAGCATTCACAACTCAGGTCAGACCAGCAGAGGGTCTAAACAGGAGTATCAACAGAACATTTAAAGGGACTGTTAGGTAATATTATGCAAAATTCACCTTTTGCACATTTTTATACTTCCATTTGGGTTAACAAAACACCCAGGTATTTTTTGTCAATACTTTAATGAGAGAAGTGCCTACGTGAACTAAATGCAAAATTCACATTTTGGAGGTTTTTGTGCTTCTATTTAGGTTTCCACTGCTTCTATAAACATTCCAAGTACTTTAAAAAACACCCAGATGGTTTTTGTTTTTTTTGGCAATAAGTTGATGTTTTTTGGTGTCTGAAAAATGAGCCATTTCAAACACCTTCCGAATGTAACGTCACAAATCAGCAGGCACTGCAGTTACCTAACAACCCCAGTGAAGCCCAGCCGGTTACCTAGAAACCCAAGCTGAGCTCCAGCACATTTGGTCAGCTGGTTTTACCGCTGTATGCTCTGTATAAACAAGTGATTTGTTGTTGACTTACCATGCAGAAACTACTTGTTGCATTCTTATTGGTTGTGCAGGAGGCTCTACTTCTGCTTTTCAAAGATGCATGGTTGTATAATTGTGTATCTGTTTGGCTCCATTTTTTTAGGTGCAAGTGTAAATGTTGAGTTGGGGGTGTGGCCAGCAGCAGTTTATTTGATTCTAAAGTGACAAGATGCCATTTAAAGCTCATTCTGAAAGGAACAATAAATATGTAGAACTGAGAAGACTAAAATTATATTATCTAAGAATAATTTTGTACAAAAAAGTAATGAACATGTTTTGTACAACCCATTTTCAAAGAAGCGTAGTAGGTCACGTGTAAGGTTTATTTCTGGAAGAAAACCAACATAAAAACATTTAGAAACAACCAAGTCTCCATGACTTACCACTTCAGCTCTAGCAAAGATGATGGGCAGGCCAAAGGCTGAGATGACGATGCCCGTCGTGAGGAAGATGGCCAGCTCTTTGCAGGCGTTGCTGGCAGAGTCTGTGTCATCAACCACCCGCCGCGAGATGCAGTAAGGGATGGGCGAGAGGATGTAGAAGAAGAGGAGGAACAAAGGCCAGTATTTGCTGCATATAAAAAGGAAGGGGACAAATGAAGGAGACACAATTCCACACATGCTGTGGTGATGCAGGTCAGGGATTGAATTACCAATCTTTCGCCCTTATTAGACTATTTTTAACTTCCTCAGTTAAGAAGTGTTGTTAAAAGTTTCATCAGTACATGATTTGTGCAACTATTTCTCAGAATCAGATGTCAAGTTTGGTTTGCTATCCAGTTCATGTCAGGACAGCATGTTGAAAATCATCAAGTCCAACCTTCTACTACTGCTAGATGAAGAGAGAAGGGCTTTTTAATATTATTAAATTAAAAACCTAGCAAACAGCAGACAGATTGAATTACAGGGATGTGCGTCTATTGATAATATTGCACAGATCTGCAGTAAATGCTTTATTGCAGGAACATCTTTAAAAAATGTGTACTGTGATCTGGCCTTGGAACTGCAACCTCCAGGGTTTCTGCCCATTTTCCCTGTAAACTCAATTTTTGAGACTTTTTAGTCCTTTATGATCACTTTAAAATATAAAATATCAACATCCACGATAAGTTTATGGTGCAGACTTTACATACAGCACAGCAAAAACCAGAATGAAAGAAGAGATGATTAGTAAAAAGGGACAAGAGGAAAGGAAGGACCGATGGACAGAAGGGAGGAAATAAAAAAGGACAGAAAAAGGGAAGCAGAACAAGAACGGAAAAAAGGTAGAAACAATGGAAAAACAAATCAAGGAAGAAAGAGAATCGGAAAGGAGAAAGAAATGAAGGAGGACAAGGGATGAATAAAAGGACAAAATGAAGGAAAGAATGAAGGACGCAAGTAAGATATGGAAAAGACAAAAAAGAAGCAACAACGGCAGACGGGACAGAAGAAAGATTGAAAGAATGCACAAAGGAAAGAAAGAAGAAAGACTGAAAACTAAAGGAAAAACAAAAGGAGGGACGGAAGCAAGGCCCTGAGGAAGAGAGAAAGGAAAGAGGAAAGGTAATGAGGAAGTGAAGAACAGAGACATGAGAAAGGAAGTTAGGAGGACACAAAGGAGGAAGAAATGTAGGACTATAGGAAGGAAACAAGGAATTATTTAATGGAGGAAGAAACATATAAAGGAAGGACAAAACTTTTAGACAAAGGAATAGTGAATTGTCTGGACATAAATATATTTGTCCATTCAGACGTGGAAAATGTGAAATCAAAATTTCGAGAGTCTAAATGTCCTCTTTTTACATTCTGTCCGGGGCATCCAGAGGGCATTTACACACAAACTATAAAACAACTGAGTGAGAGTTCAATTAATTGATTGACTTTGTGATATCATATTATTACAGATGAATAATTTTTTGTGTGTAATTTTTCTAGAGTATAACTGAAAAAGTGACCTATTGTTATGTATTACGTTTCTAATACAATATTTCTATTATTATTTATATCAAGATATCTTAAAGTGATTTTTGCACTTGGTGACTTATGAAATGTATTCTTTCTAACCACATAGAGAAGGAACATTTTAAAAATGCAACAATCAAAAGTATAATTAAGTAAACAGAGTATGACTGAAGTGTTTTCAGGACTGTTACTACTTTATTTGGAAATCAAAATCTGGTCACCCTAACAAAATCAATGTTTTTCCAGACAGGCTGCGTATGAACCCTGACCCTCATTAAAGGCTGCACTGGGCTCACACATTGATTCCCACACACCCTAACACAGTGTGTGATGGTTGTACTCACTCATATACTGGTAGGGCACATCCAAGCATGAGGAACATGAGGCCGATGGCCCCTCCGAAGGAGAGGCTGATGAGAGCTGTAAAAGAGGCAGAGGATTTCAGACTCAGTTAGCATCACAGTAACGCCACAGAACCGGCTGAGGACCGAGGCTTTTATCATGTGATGGTCCGGCTGATTTCACGTGGAACCGCTTGTCGTGCTATTAGGAGCTGCTGGCTAACAACAGCCGTTAATCCGAGCAACGAAATTAGCTACAAGAGCAGCTCAGGGAAAACGCGGGCTAACAAGAACGACATTAACTGCGATTTTACACGTTATTTACTACATATTAATAAATGTGGAAGCTGGGAAACAGAGGCTAACAAACACTGCGGGTGATTCAGCTAGATTCAGTGAACGGCGGAACCGTTGCTAATATGCACCCTCCGTTAGCTGGATGGGTGTTTTAAACGCATCACTCTTCTCCTGCGCATTTTAAAGCCGCTTCCATTTAAATAAAAAGGAATCGTCAAGGAAAGCTGCGGCGTTTTTTATACCCTTGATCCCGGCCATTTCTCCTGGACAAAAGCTCGACACACTGCCCTGACGGATGACAACAGTACCCCCTCTTCTTCTCCTCCCCTTCTCCCCTCCTCTACGGATGAGGAGTTCCGAATATGGGGCTTTCGCGTGTTACTGCTACAATCGGAATTTTACATTTTCACATAAAAACTAGAGGATCAACCTCTTTATTCTTTAACGTTACTACACTTTTTAGCAATGTTCCATCAAGCAAGGATCATTAGCACGCTTAAGTCCATGGTTACACGTTTATAAAAATGTATCTTAATTTACCCTATCTACAATAAATACAAATATATTATTACACATAGCTAGTGGTAATTAGTAACTAGTTACATTTGCATGCGAAACTTTGAGGAGAAAAAACTTTTACAATTAGTTTAACTGCACTGTACTTTTTAATTTTACTGGAGTAGCTTCACTGAATGACTGTAATTTCTTTTTAAGAAAGTACTTTAAAAGCGAAAAACCTGCATCTGGCTGGAATTCACTGACTGTACAATGTGTTGCAGAAGTACTTACCTTTAGTACTTATTCATATTTTTTTTTACATTGGGACAACGAACTTCAATGTGATATGATATGCCAGCTCTAGATTTTGTTGTTGTTGTAAACAAGCCTTGGTGTTCTGCCTCTTGAGTAAATACTTGAGCTGAAATTAAAATTTCACATAATTTGCATATCAGCTGTGTCTAGATCTGAATTTTGTATGTGTCCCCATGCCTATTTCTTCTCATATTATTAAAATTTTGTTAGCCTATTATTTCGACTGTTTTCTCCAACATTAGTATCACAACATTGTGACATTATTCAATTATGACGAATTGGAGCTCCCTGTTTGAAAGACAGCTCGGCCTACTGTCTGTTTCCACATTCTGACAGCAGGGCCGAATTCCGATTTTAATCGGTGGCTATGAAGGCGTCATGCGACTGCGACAATTTCAAATGAAAAAATTTAAAGGAAAATGCTAATTGCTTCACCAAAATAAACCTGCATCAAATATCAAGGTTTTATTATGTTCGTCCTTTAATGTGTAAATGTTGATTTTTTTGTTTTTTAAAACTTGGTTTCCAGCCCGGAAGTAACACATTCTACTTCCGCCTACCTTGTCGGTCCATTCAGCAAAGATGGCGAGTGGAGGGGTGGCCGTGGCTTCGCTATGGACCGAAGTGAACCGCTGCGGACAGAGTGGTGACTACACCCGAGCTCTGAAGGCGCTTTCTAAGAGTAAGAGTCGATTCCTGACAGGGCCGTCTTTAAAACCCGAGCCGCGGTCGCTGTTAGCGACATACTCTGCTGGGGATCATTGCTACTTAATAGCATGTTGCTAAGCTAAAAATGTCAACTCTGTTAAGAGAGACATTCCGTGTTTTGTTGTTTGATAACCTCAGTGTTTCAGTTTATGAAACAGACGAGGAAGGTGTGTTGTGTTTTTATGTTACGTCATTATTGAGTTAAATTTTCTCACTAGATTTTGCACCGGTGTATTCTGACCAATGACGTGTCCCTACCCTGACCTACTGTTGAGCTAAGAGGAGTTGATTACCACTTCAACTTTCATATTTTGATTTCAAGTCAAAGTCAGATCTGTTAAAACTAAAATAATAAACACACATACACATATTTAACATTGACATTTCGTTGTTTTGCATAAGTAGCAAAAGGACATGATACTGCATTGCATCAAAATGATAGATATTTTTTATTTCACGTAGTAGTGAATAAAATGAAAAAATAAAAGATTAGTGCACTTATAATTATTAATTAGGTCTTCAGAATATTAGGATATTATGTTGTTGTGATGTAGTGTTCCTAACTGTGCATCCCTAGTTGTTTACAAACTAAAACTGGGTTGTTAAAACTGCTTTTATTATTTTATTTAATAACTTGTTTTTCTTTTCTCTGCCTCTGCTATAGTTCTGCATGAGAACAGGGACGATGTGACGGCCCTTCACTGTAAGATTGTTTGCCTTGTTCAGAATGGGAGCTTCAAGGAGGCGCTGAACGTCATGAACATTCACACCAAAGTGCTTGGGAGGTAAACAACTACCAAAATATTAAATTGTTTATGTTTCACATAGGGCTGCAACTAACAATTGTTTTAGTATTCTATTGATTTAACAATTAATTGGCAATTCCTGCAGATTTTCATTTAAACACTTAAGCCTTTTTTATACAACATTAGAAATGCAATAAAAGATGCAAATAAACATTTTATTAACTAAGATGCAATAAAAATTTGTTTTTTCCACACTTGATCTTTTGTAGCTCCAGTTAAAAAATGCTTCAACATGTGAGAAACTCATCCCACTGTGCTTGACTTAACATCAATACAGTGTAGGACTAATCTGTGGAATATATTTTCAATTAACTAATAATTTCATAGCAAAAGGTACTTAATCTGAGATCTTTCTTATGCATAATTTGAACCAGGTGATGTTAAAACTATGTCACTTGAGGAGCACAACATATTTACAGACAGGGTTTTTTTATATATCTTAAGAGCAAAATGTATATAATTTGTGCTGTTTTGACTTAATTACTGCTCTGATTTTGTAATTTCAGCAAATTAATGTTTTTGAGTCTGGGTGCTCCATTTAACGATGAATTAATTACTACATTAGTTGGCGATTATTTCAATAATCGGTTCAAAGCGATTAATAAAATTAATAGTTTTGTGATACTTTAAAAAATAAACATAATCACAAAAACCTTCAGTTTTTAGAACAAAAGAAGAATCAGTTTGATTAGAGTGCATATTTAAACTGTCTGAATCTGGGAAGTGTAATTTTGTCTCTTTTTTTCTTTCTTATATTTTTATATATTAGTGAGGTCGTATTTGAGAAGGCATACTGTGAGTATCGGCTGAACAGAGTGGAAAGTGCACTGAAGACCATTGAAAGTGCTCCTGACCAGACAGACAAGCTGAAGGAACTTTATGGTCAAGTGGTGAGACTGTTTAATGTTTTTACTGTTGTCTTTTCTTGGAGAAAATTGTACTTATTATTGGTGTTCATGTAGCTTGTATTTCTGATATGTATCACTATAAATACACATAATTACACCCGCTAATGTCCTGGTTTAATTTTCTACTAAATCCCAGTAATGGCGTCATGGAGACAGAGATTAAGCTTTTATTGTTCAGTGTAATGACTTTTCCTGGTGCACTGTGGCTTCATGCTTCCTGTTCAGATCCTATTAGTGTGTCAGATGATCTGAACTCTTCTCTTTGTGTAGCTGTACAGACTGGAGCGCTACGATGAGTGCAAGACTGTCTACACAGACCTGATCAGGAACTCTCAGGATGAGTACGAGGAGGAGAGGAAGACCAACCTGGCTGCCGTAGTGGCTGCGATGAGTCAGTGGGAGAAGGTGCCGATGGTAATACTCAAACATAGATCACATTTCATCTTTTTTCACTACAAAACATGTAAAATTAACAATTATCTACAATTTTGACGAGTTCAGTATTTTTAAATACTTTTTTTTCATATTGTGGCGATTCAGCTTTCTTTTCTCAGTTTATGTTTTTATTTATGTTTTATTTTTATTTTGTTTATGACACAAGATAAACTACGAGAATGATATATAAAGTGAATAATAGAGAACATACTTATTGTTTATTCACTCAAATATCTTGAAACCAAGAGATTTGGTTAAAGAGATTTTTGCCAATTCATTTACAGAAGTTCTTTGTCTTAAACTCAAGTGACAGAAATAACAGAAGGAAGTATGATTTCAAAAATAAAACTGTGTGTACTACTTTAAAACAGTTGTGTATGGAGTGAAATTATGGAATAGTTTGAATGAGAAGTTGAAAAAATGCTCCACTATGAGCCAATTCAAAACACTTTATAACAAAAAATAATTAAGTTTTATCCACTTTAGAGTCAACAATGGAGGGAATGATATACGGTTTGCAACTTATATTGCTAACTTAATGTGAAATTTTATTTTGTAAATATTGAGAAAGAGAAAGGGTTTATGCAAGATTTTTCTTCTTCCTGCTCACTCGAGCATAGTTAGTGTTGTAAGATAGTGAACTTGTAAATTATTTCTGAAACTTGTAAACTTGAGTGAATAAACTCATTATTTATTTTATATTCATTTGTTTTTGAGAAAAGCTGAACACTAAACATTCATCAATGGTCAGAACCAAATTAAACACCCAAAAATTCACAATAAACTGAATAAAGTTGCTTGAATGTGATTTTATTGTTGTTGTTTTTTTAAAAACTGATGTAGAGTCGATCTTTACCTTTGCAGGAGGATCTGGGTCTTTCCGAGTCGACGTATGAGCTCTGTTACAACACTGCCTGCGCTCTGATTGGTCAAGGGCAGCTGGCGGAGGCCTTCAACACACTACGGCAAGCGGAAGGTCAGCATGTTTATCGTTACTCACCTCGTCGAACTGCTACATTTCCATTCATGTTTAAATCAAGTGTTTGATATTAACTGGTTAATATTTTTCTGTTTTTGGCAGAACTTTGTAGAGTTTCATTGGCAGAGGATTCGGTAAGTCATTGCTTTTATTTTGTCTATAAAAAAATAATTCCAGATGCTATAAATGCCTGTTATTATCCTACAAGTTTGTAAAATTGTGAATTATTGAGAAAATAACAGGTTTGAGAAGATTATGAAAGCTGCTGCTCATAATTCTTCAAGAGTTTATTATTATAATAAAAGTACATAAAAGGGCATATCATGCATTGTAAATTTATTTGTTTTTGCAAATATATAAAATATTTTCCAGATAATTGCACACATAATCTATTTGCTAAAATAAAAGATTTCCAGACTTTAATTACTTATTAGAGAATTTTACCCAATTAATTCCTCTCAGTACAGATCATGTGACTAAACATTTGCTTTTGATATAAAAATTGATCAAAAATAAAAGCAAATGTCAATCATTGCAAACAATATTTCCATTTATTAGTAATCATTTGTCAGTGTGGACAATTTTTAAATGCGACTTTATTCCTCAATTTATTTTATTAATCTATTGTTTAGTGTAATTTTAAATCACATTCCTCCAAGGAAACTCATTCATTTATATTTTTATATATTTTATTGCATTGCAGTTTTGTATTTATTCCACAATCACAAAATAAATTGCACACAGATTTGCTCTATCAAACTATGAATTAATTATATGCAAAATGTTCCACGTCCAACAGGACAGAAATAAATGAATAAAATTAAGCTTTTCTTCTTTTTTTTTTTACAGGTGTTTAGAATGTGAAATACAAGTTTAAACTGGAAGTTGATAAAATAGACCTCTCTCTAGTCATTTTACACCTTCAAAATGTTATAACTGAAACTTTTTGAGCTAACTTTGAAGCCTTTGTTCTGTTTAAAAACTGTACAATCAAAACTATTACAATATTTAGATTATTTATTAAATTGTGAATTAATTTGATCATTCGTTTTAGAGGCATTCGACTTAAAATCAGCTATTGTGTTTGTCGCTTGAAGATTGTTTAATTTTGCCACCAGACAGCGATCATTTGTCTGCCTGTTTCAGGACGTGACTGAAGAAGACATCGAGTCAGAGCTGGCGGTCATCCATTCTCAGATGGCGTACATCATGCAGCTGCAGGGCCGAACAGACGAGGCTTTGCAGCTCTACAACCAGGTCATCAAGCTCAAGTGAGTCCAGACTCTGCACAAGACGTGTTACTGAAATGATAATAGTGTTAAAAATATTTTTACTTGGGAGGCAAACGATTAATAAACTTACGATTGTGGATTAATGGTTTACTTGGTTAAAATTAGTTTTAATCGATTAGACCTTATTTCATTGTTGTAATTTGGCTGCCATCCAGTAGAGGGCGCCGCTGGTCATCCTTTAGCGGCCCAGAAGCAAAGATGGTGGCCGGTGTGGGTTTATAAACTCACTTTGTGCGGTTCTGTTTAGAAATATAAAAGCTCAACAAGCTAATTAAGTTTTATCCTAATGGTGCTCATTCAGCTGAGCTGAAAAAGCAACTTGTCAATAAAATTGACTAATATTAGGTACCGGCAGCGACGCTCTTTCCACTCAGGAATGGGAGAGAACGCGCGCTGATCATAGAAAATGCCCTAACTTCCGACCATCAAAAGTCCTTTTTAGAATATTTTTTTTCCAAAAGCAACACTACTGTGTTAAAGTTCATTGATTTTCCTTTCCAATGATACCAGTTTTATGTATGTTGAAGCAAATTAAACACTTTAAATTTCCCAGTAATTTTCATAATTTTTTCGAAAAGCCGCATTATTTATGCTAATTCGAACGCCCCTCCTGACACATAGTTCAAGAAAATCAGTTGGCGCGTCACGAACATATGACCAAATGAGTCAACAGTGATATCATATTAAACCTTAAACTATAGGCTTTCTCTACATACCCGGTTTGTCAAGGATTATTTTTTTAGTTTTTTTGTAAATCATAAAAGTATCAAAACTTCGTCAAATAGCGAACGAATTATAAAAAATAAACCAGACAAACTGGGTATCAAAATAAAGATTAATTTGTTAGCTTTAATATAATACAGGAATCACACTTGTAGAATCAATGTGCGTGACGCGCCGAGCATATCATCAACGAAAGGCACGTCGCCCCTCTAGCATAAAAAAATGGAGCCGCCTTCTGTGGACGCTGCTGACTGTTCGGATCACTGCTCTATTCCGGACGTACTAATTCCATACTTGGGTAAGTTAGACACACCTTCTTACATCAGATATCTTTAAAGTAATGTAAAGATAATAGTTAGCGTTATTTTGATATGTGATTGTAGCTATTTAATCCGGTGTGGGAAGGCGGTTTCTGCCGATCTGGTCGGGCTTTCTCTAACTTCGCCGTCCTGTTAGCAAGCTGCTTGTTTTTAGCTGGATTTCTATATAGCTTACGCTTAAAATACAAAACGGAGTGGTAGAAGATGGAGCGTATATGTGTGAATTTAGATACCTGGTCAATGAAATAAATAATATTGATTGTATATTCTCAGAGAAATGGGTTTTTTTTTTTTTTTTTTTTTTTTTTTTTCATTAGTGTGCCGCTTACGCTACAACCAGCGGTTAAGAAACAAAAATATCAATGCTCATTATACATCCTAGTTATTAAAGATGCGTTGTTACTTCATTTCTCATATCGGACTCTTTTTATAGACTCTATTTAATTTTACTTGTCTGGTGACATCGCAGCACAAACGTGCGAGGTTTCACAGACGAGTCTGTGAAATCGATCGATTTTCCAATGTGTGTACAGAAAAACATCCGACATGACAGTTCATGGATGAAAAAATAAACAAATGAACATGGTGTTTTTTCATGTTTATTAGTTTTATTTTGTGTTTTTTTTAACAATAAGATGTGTTCATTTTTATAGTCAAAATCAACGTGAGCAATAAAGAAAATCAGGGTATCTAATTTCAGTAGAAGCTCAAATACATGTAAAGCTTAAAAAAATTTGATATTGAGAATATTCATTGCTGCTTTCTTGTTTTTCAGTGAATGATGACTACTACTCGTTAAAATACATCCTACTGTTCACTGGAAAAGGGCGTCGACCAAGACCACCGTCCTTGGCCTGCACATTCCAAACAATTCTGCAGTTTGTTCTCCTCAAAAATCAAACTGAGGCATCTTGGGAAGCTGTGTCTAACCTCTTCATGAGTGCTTTGTCTGGTGAAGTGACTGGATGTGTCCAAAAAGAATAAACTCTAGACAATTTTTATGAAAAATGGCACCTTCTTTGGTACTTTTTCAGATGGTCGCTAATAGTGAATTTTCCATTAAAAAAAGGAAAAATCTATATTTTCTGTGCCAGCTTTATTAAGAAAACTACTGAAGATAGCCCTAAGTAAATGTCTTTATCTGATGCAGCAGCCTAATTGACATCTAGGAAGGAAGTTTCTATGAAACGCATAAAACAACAAACATTTTGGAGCAAGTCAAAAATTGTCTAAAATACGAATTTTTTAAAAAACGCCTCAAAATCCATCTTTCCTACCTGCAATATTAAGGAAACTATTGAAGGTATCCAAAAATGGATGTCTTTATAATGTTCAGCAACCTAATTTACTTGTACTAAAGAAGTTTCATTGAAATCCAATGAAAGATACAAATTTGAGGAGTGGTCAAAAAATACTCAATTTTGTCTATTTTTGAAATTTTGTTCCGTCGGTCAAATTAGCTTAGGAAGCATTTTTGCAGCCAAATAATTTTTTGTTTGACTGTCCCAGACCCCTACAAAAAATTGGGCTTGTTAAAATCACATAGCAGCCTGGGAAAAATGGCTTTTGGGCCTTAGTTTCAATATATATTTTTTAATATCATATCCCAAACATACCATCTCTGCTGTCAGGGTAAATATTGAAATTTCTGTTATTTTAAAAATTCAATTTTTTAAAGAACCTTCATTTTTAAAGTAAGCTAATTATACTGCACATTTTCATGTTTTACAATATAATTTATATCTATTTAAAGAATGTAATTACAAATAAGTGTTAAATTGATTTATTTTTTGAGTAATCGACTTTCAAAAACCACATCTTTTTCTACTCCAAGGTGCGTTTGTGGGAAGGTACACCTAACCCCCAAAATCTCAAAAACCGTTAGAGATAATGGGCTGAAATTTTTTCTGCTCTTTTCTGGTAATACACTTAGTAGAAAAATGCATTTAGAGTACCAAAAATCTAAAGAAAAAAAATTGGCTGCCGGTACCTACTAATATGAGGATGTGATAAAACAAAAGCTGAGGGTTTAGCGGAGAACATTTGTAGCATGATGGAAAAAACTTGATTTTTATGGCTTTGGTGAGTTAATGCACTTCATGGAGTGAAGTTTTAAAATTTCTTCAAGCGCTACAGACAGTACTGTATGAATATCTGTACTTTATTCTTTTAATCTTTTATTTTTCTATTCAGCAACCTGAGAGGTTCCTGACAAACTCTACATATTATAAAACAATTAGCCCTTTATGTAATGGAAACGCAGATTTTTAAGAACATGACCACTTCAGGTCAGCTCATTTTAAACAGTGTTTCTCGTTTTAACATCTTGAATGGCTGATCCACGGTAATCTGATCTGGTTCCAGGCCCTCTGATGTCGGGCTTCTGGCTGTGACCGCCAACAACATCATCACAATCAATAAGGTAGGGACAGAGCTAGCCATCCTAAAGCGAAGCCTCCTCAACTAAAAACGCCTGATAATAACAGCCTTTCTGTTCTTTTAGGACCAAAACGTGTTCGACTCAAAGAAAAAAGTGAAGCTGACAAACGCAGAAGGTGTGGAATACAAACTGGCAAAGAAGCAGCTGCAGGCCATCGAGTTCAACAAAGCGCTGCTGGCCATGTACACTAATCAGGTGAGGAAAATGCTCTGATTTCATCCACTTCTTCTGCATTTTATCGCTTTATTGTAATCCAATTTGGCTTTGTGGTCTGGATGCAAACAGGCTGACCAGTGCAGGAAACTGTCGTCCAGTCTTCAGTCTCAGAACCCGGGTCACCCTCGACCCGTCCTCATCCAGGCGGCTCAGCTGTGCAGGGAGAAGCAGCACAGCAAGGCGGTGGAGCTCCTGCAGGTGAGCATCCTGATCCACACCCTGATTCACATCCGTCATGTCTGGATGAAATGCTGCCTACTGTTCAGATCAACAGTAGGCCTGAAATGATTAATAGTGATGAGTCAATTATTGAAATAATTGTCAACTAATTTGCAATTAATTACTATAAAGATCATAATAATTAATTCATTTTTCAGATCTCACTAAAACCAACCAACTACAAAACAAATGATTCCTAAAACTATTTTTTTCTTGCCTTCATTGATAATGAGTATAAATTTTATTTATTTTTGCCAAATGTGGGAACATTTTACAACTAGAACATGTCATAATCTCACAGGGAAACATTAAGATGACTGTTATTCTTTTTCTACTGTTCTTGGAAATATCTGCTTGTGTTTGAGGATCAGTGATTTAAACCTTTTTTGTTTTTGTTTTGCAGCAATTCTCTGAGCAAAACCCAGAAAGCGCATCTGGCATTAAACTAACAATGGCACAACTGTATTTAGTACAAGGTACTGACCCGCTCCAGACAAAATTTCCTTTTATTTTATGCTTATGTTTTAAAGATAGGTGTGGGAGTCATTCAGCTTTAATGTGTTTAACTCATAGCAAGATGACAAATACCAAAAATAAAACCCGTCTTTGATGCTTCTGCTGTTCAGGTCACGTTACAAAAGCCTGTGACGTCCTCAGATCCATTGAAGAGTTCAAGCACAAAGCAGGAATGGTGAGAATATTTACTCTTTTAGGGACTGCTAGATTATTAAGGGTTTCTATAAAATCAAAGTGATCTGGTAGTTTAGTATTTTATTTGAAATGTGTTTATTGTTGTAGGTTTCAGCTCTAGTAACCATGTACTCCCATGAAGAGGATATCGACGGTGCTATTGACGTTTTCAAGCAAGCTATAGAGTATTACCAAGCGGAACAGGTTAGTCGGTTTTTCAGCTTTGTTTCCTTAATGTTGCCTTGGAAACAACAGCAAAAACACAACCTTACTAAGTATTTTTGTCTAGTTTCTAATACAACTATTTTACTACACTTGAAATAGGACAAAACTAACATGTCAACAACATATAGGAGCTTGTTCTAAGTAATTAATAATTCCTTAATATTGATGACAAAGTAAGATAAGAAGACATATCCCTCATGTTATAAGTGGAAAAATGTCCCAGTGGAACTAATACTTGATCAAAACACTCTTAAGTATGAACAGTAGAAGTACCACTAATAGTGGCGCCTTTGGTATTTATAAAACATTTATTCCATAAAATTGGAATTTATTCAATGTAAAAAATATTAAAGGTTGGATATATTTCCAGTTTTCAGTGTAATTTAATGTTTCTGCTTTATAAAATGAAATTGTTTAAGGCTTTTCCACATCTTTACCACTATTTCTTTATTTTTTTAGCCCTTAGTGTCCCAATTGTTTCTGTGTGTTTCCAATATACTTTTCATATTTATTGAGATATATTATTTATAATTATTTTATTAAATTATTTGACTTGCCTTTGAGAGTTGCTGTTTTTTTTTAATTATTATTATTTAATGGTGCTTTTCTTCATGCCCAATGTAATAAAATAAATTCTGATTTAGAGCCAATAACGGTGAAGGAGGCTGTAGATATTCGATCTCAGAATCATGTTTGAGTTGGTTTATGGTAAAGTGGTTTTATAAAAGTCTCAGCATACTTTCTTCTTCTTCTTCTTCGTCTTTGTCTTCTTCGTCTTCGTCTTCACCACAGCCCGGATCTGCTGCACATCTGGCTCTGGTGCGAGAAGCTGCAAACTTCAAACTGAAGCACGGACGTAAAAAAGAAGCCATCAGTGACCTGGAGCAACTGTGGAAGTGAGTCCTGCAGAAACACTTCCAGATTTTGTTCCAGATGTACGTTTTTCTTTGTTTGTTTGTTTTTATTTACATTTTCTTCTTTTCAACACAGACAAAACACAAACGACGTTCACACACTGGCACAACTTATCTCTGCTTATTCTCTGGTGGACACGGATAAAGCCAAATCGTATCCTTTCAAAGTTATTTCACTTGATGTTGTAAATTCAAGCATTCTTTGGTTTTTGTTGCTTAGAATAATAATTTACAGTTTTTTTCTGACAGGAATTAATTTTTTTTTAGCTGTAGAGTAGAATGATGAAAAAAGTTATTAAAATATTGGAATGATGAACAAGATTTGTACTGGTGCTTGAAATCCTTGAAATTCAACTCGACGTTTTCAAGTTTTGGAAAGTGCTTGATTTCTGGATGAAGTCCTTGAAAGTGCTTGATATTTAAACTGCAAAGTTTTGTAATTAAAAGCCCAAATTTGGAAATTCTAACGGTTAAAACCAGATACTTTTTAACACTTAAAAAGTATCAGTTATTTCTTTATTTACTGTTATTAAAAATAAAATAACTGAATGAATCACAATGTTAACTGTGATTTAACAGTTAAATACCACATCTGAAGCGAACAGTTGAAAATGTACCTGGAAAACGCTTGAAAAGTGCTTGAATTTTCCTGGTTGCATGTCAAACAAGGTGAAGGTTTTGGCACAGATTTGTTGAGCGTCCTTAAAGTTTGTCTCCAGGCTGAGCAAGCACCTGCCGTCTGCAGACACCATGTCCTTCAATGTGGACGTGGACGAACTGGAGAACTCTCACGGTGCCACTTATGTCAGGAAAAAAGCCGGCAAAGTGGTCGGAGAAAACCTTCCCAAGGAAATTGGGTAAAATTTTTACACCAAAGAGTAATGCTTGATTTGTAATAATCAGTAAATACTGATCATTTATTTTTCTTTCAGCCAAGGCGAGGTCAAAAAGAAGAAGAAAAAGAAGAAAGGTATGCCGATGTTCATGTTTCCTACGTCTGTTGAAGACAGAACCGGTCCCACGTCATTTTTTCTTTGTTTTGTTTTTTTTTTTAAGGCAAACTTCCTAAGAATTGTGATCCCAAAGCGACACCGGACCCGGAGAGGTGGCTTCCAATGAGGGAGCGCTCCTACTACAGAGGCAAGAAGAAGGGGAAGAAGAAGGAGGCGATAGGAAAAGGCACCCAGGGAGCGACGGCAGCAGCTTCAGCCGAACTGTGAGTGAACGAACCCGCATACCGTTTTATAAAACATCATCAAAACAGAAAATTATATAAACAAAACAATGGGAAAATATTTTACTTTCACTCCTCCTGTCTTCATGTTCAGTGCCTTTTTGATTTGCTTTGTTTTGGAACATTTGAAGGTCCTTTTTATTAAAAAGGTTACCTAAAACAGAACTAATCTGAGTTGCTGAACCTTAGACTACAGTGCAAAGCCACTAATCCTGTTGTCAGAATGTCGTCTGGAGGTCAAATCTTTCAGTCTCTGTCTGTGTCCTCTGTCTAACCACAGTGCGGTTCTTCTTTTTTTCCAGTGACGCCAGTAAAACCGCCACCAGCCCCCCGACGTCTCCCAGACCTGGGCTGGTGACCGGCTCGTCCACAGCGCCCAGCGGCAGCGGCGTGGTCCCTCCACGACAGCAGAAACCTTCATCTGGAGCCACACGCAAAAAGGCACCACAGAAGAAGAAGAAGGGCGGCAAAGGAGGCTGGTAGTGATGTTTATGAACAACAGAGAGACGTCTGGAGGTTTTCATTTCAAGTTTAGTTTTTTCCCCCCTCTCTTCTGGTAATTTATCCAGATGTGCAACCAAAACGTGCTCTTTGCTCTCCTGCAGCTGTATCTTATTTTGATGATAGATGATGAAATTACAGTAAGTAATTAAAGGACACTCAATAAAAATGCTTTTTATTGTTTGGAAATAGTGTTTATGCTTTTGTTTAGCTCAGAACAAGAAAACTACAAACAGCTGAACTGTATATTTGCATCGACTGTGCAATGAATGGTATTTTTCTAACCCTGTAAGAAAAATGAACTGTATTTTACAGCTTCAGAAAAAGTCAGAATGGACCTTAACTGTCACTTTGATAACCTTGACATTGTTTGCTGTTTATTTTTTCTTTTTAAACTATTACTAAGAGCCATTTTATGACCTGCGCTGTCTGGAAGCTCAAAGAAACAGATTTATTTCCACACAATAAGCTGTGGTTTTTATTTCACTGCTATCCTTAGGGATTTCACACACACACACACCCTTACACCTTTATTTCTTCATATATCTCTTCAATTTCAGTCTGCTGCAGGGAAGCATGTTTTTTTTAAGTGTTGCAGTGGATAATAACTTATGATTCACTTGCATGCTAAAATACGACTATTTTGGCCCAACAGGCGTCCATTTTGTTAAGTCTTAATAAATCTCTGAACGACGAGTCTGTTTGCTTTTGTTTTAAACATTTTTGTTTTTCTCTAGAAATACATTTATATACAACTACATATTTAAAAAAAACATGAAAAAAAAACTTTTTTCACTTTATAGAGTGAAACTAAATTTATTTTACATATAGAAATGCTTTTATGACTATTTTTATAGTTACATAGTGGCTTTGTTCCAAATCCAAATGTCTGGTCCTGGGTTCCAGTTATTAATTTAAATGCAAGAATAAAAACTGTACAATATCTTCTGGCCCAATTTCTTTTTGACAATCAGTGATTTAAAGTAATTTTTGATGTTATATTTTTCTGCTAGGAATTTGTCATTCCAAAAAACATTCTCTACCTTAAGGAACTCGATCAGATAAAATATTTTTATAGTTGTGTTTTATAATTCTCTCCCAAAGAGTCAACAATTATCCTGGATTTTGGTCTCCGGTGCAGACCAAAATTAAATATTCAATTAATTTAAAAAGTAAGATTCGAGCACTTTAATGGCTTTTTAAAAAAAATTAATACAAATATTTGTAAACGAGAGTGATCTGATGCTTTATTTTCCATCATAACTGCAACTGGGAGCTGAACTTGCCGTCATATCGAGGTGACGTGTTAAGATGACCGAATTTCAAAATTTCAACATGGCGATGCCTGCAAGCATTTTGTGCAGTACATAATTTTAAGTTTTACTTTCCATAAGCAAACACCACTTTTAACTTGTTCAGTCAGTTTAAATTATCAGACGTCTTGTGAAATAAACTTAATCTTAGAACCGTTTATGCGAGGAGCGGCCATATTGAAACGGGAAGTCCACCTTATAAGACGTGGGTTACATGAATTGCTCCCAGTTTCCCAGTTAGAACGGGGTTGATTTTTCCAACTTTGAAGTCTAAATTTTCCAGTTCCGACTTCAACTGGAACGCATCATTAGTGGGTATGAAACGAAAGTAAAAGGTAACAAAATAGTTCTTAAGCCACTAGAGGGCGGTGTTGTTAGTCACTAATAAGAAACACCTGTCTTGTTAGTTGGACAGCAGGTAACTGGTTTGACTTTTTCCGTGGAGTTTCTCTGGACACTATGCCATCTTTCTACACGGATTTCTTCTACGAACCGCTGACCGAGGACGTGGAGGAGCTGCTGTCCCGCTTCCAGAGCACGGATTCGGTTAGGTATGGCGTCTTCTCGGCCATCTGGAGGGAAATGAAGTTTTCTGACGTCTTCCTCGGTACCACCAACAACTCCGAAATGAAGAGGTTCTGCCGGGTAGCTCTGGCCACAGCTGTGAAGTACTTCTTACCTCCGCACAGCTACCAGATCCGGGTGGGAGGTTTGTATCTGATGTTCGCCTTCTACCACACGCAGCCGGCCTCCACACCCGTCCTGATCAGGCTAGCTCTGCAGGATTGGAGCCATGTTCAGAGGTTCCTCGGGGAGTCTAAGGAGGCAGAGCACCATGATGTTCTCTACATCTATCACAAACTTGCTGCAACCAAAACTTTCCACTACACAGCCATGCCGCATTTTCTGACCTTCCAGAAGCAGAAAACAAAACCGGAAGTTCAATGCAAAGAGTTCCTAAGCAAGGCGTTGGTACTGGAGGAGCTCCAATCGGCAGAGATCTTGGAAGAAATGGCCGATATCCAGAGCCACTATGAGAAGCTGAAGGAGGCCGCGCAAGTCCGTGTTGATGTCAATATTACTCATCCGGACTTCACTTCCCGCCTAAAACAGTGTATAAATGAGTTCTTCTCATGGCAGCAGCAGAGGGCTTTACCCAAAGAGAAAAATGTTGGAGGTGAAGTGGGTAAAGATCCGGAAGAAGACTGCAGCAGCAGAGCCAGGCTTCTCTCCTCTATCAAGCAGAAGAGCTACAGCAATGTCCACACCACATCCAAATCCCGGAGACACAGAGAGGTGGAGAAGGCAGACTCTTTCAGCTCAGATGGGGAGCAGGTACAGAAACCTCCAAGACGGAAGACGCATACCTCTCTGCGGGCCCGGACCTGGAAGAACCTGGGAAGGACGGATGAGAAAAGCAACACCAAGATCTGGCTGCTGAGCACCCCTGAGCAGCGGCATGGGGTTCCTCTGAGGAAAATGAGCCAGGCTGCAGCATACACGGAGTACAAAGTGATGAAGGAGGCGGGATAACCCTGAACTCTAGAAAGTTAGCTGGTTCTATTAGTTTTCAAGGAAATACTTTAAGAAGTTCGTAGCACTTTAAATTTTTTCTTTGTTTTTTTTTTTTTGGCTAAAGGCCATTAAAAATTGTTGATGAAACGTTGAGTGACAAGTTAAGGGCTTTTTGTTTATTGTTATAAGCAAATAAAACGAGGTCAATAAAGTTGCAAAAAATCTGATAAAAGCTGCTTACTCTTCAGTTGAGTGTTTAAACTGCAAGAAAAATTGACCAATGGGGAAAGTAATTGTAAGTCAACTTTAAACATTTAAGAACTTAAATGTTTAAGTTGACTTTTGTTAAGCTCAAAAATTCTGAGTTAAAGCATTATGAAGCTTATCTGGAATTTCAAAACATTTGCACACAACATAATGCAAATTCTTCAATATGTCACAATATTGAATTTATGCTAATATTTATGCTTTTTTAACACCAGAAGTGTATTAAAGAATTTATAAGAAGCTCATGCACAGTTTCAACATAATTGTATCTCAAATCAGGAACAGCAGCGACCTCTGCTGGTCAGATCTCACTTTATCATCTCTAAACAGATTTGCTCCACCTGGTGGTCACTTCTTGAAACTGCATCAACAGAAGTTGTTTCACCCGGATATTTGGCATGGAGAAGTTCATCCGGAGCTTCCTGTGACTTAATCCACTTGTTGAAGAGCAGTGTCGCATGGAGTAGCATAGACAAACTCCGTTTTTTTTTTTTTTGTTATTTAGATGATGTCTTCACACGCTAACCGGCGCCCACTACGCAGCAGTTAAGCCGACAGTTGAGCACCATGCTCGGTCTGAGGAATGCCGGAGTCCTCGGCGCCTCCGCCGTTCTCGCAGGCGGAGTCGCTTATTTTGTCTGGAGCTACGGTTCGTCCCGCAAACGGAATAAGCTCGACTCTCGACCGGGAGAGGATGGCAGGGAAAAGGTGAAAGTGGAGGTGGAAAGGGAGAAGAAAGCTCCGGTAGAAGAAACTGTTGTTCCCGCTAAGGCTGCGACAACAGCAGCAGTAAAAGTGAGTTTTTCTAACTGTGAATGTTAAGGCGTTAGAAATATTCACTCTAGGTAACTTCAGGAATATTTCTACTTGTTGAAACGACCTTCAGTTTTAGTTTTTAATTTTAAACCTCCATATTGTAACATGTTAGAGCACGTTCTCTGGAAGTTATTGAGTTGTATTCTGGGAAATGTATTTCATTATTTATCCATGGTTTACTAAACATTTAACATTTAGTTACTAAATGCATATCTATTAAAATGTAATATTTCGCGGGTTACGGTGACAGCCTGTTGGAGTAATTAGTTTTTGTAGCTTTTGTTCATTTTTTTTATTACTTGGAGCATGCTTGCTATTTTGATTTACTTTATTATACATGTTTTTGAAACGGTTTAAAAGTTTTTTCAAATAAGAGTTCATTTAAAAATGTCAAAAGGACGGCAGTAAAAATAATTAAGCATGAAAAAAAAGATGACACATTTTGTTGGTGTTTACTAGACAATATCAACCAAAATGTAACAAATAAGAATAAAAATAATTATTCTGATTCCTGACTCCAATTACAAGATCCATAACTCTATAATTAACAATTGTTGAAAGTCTTAAACATCTGTTTTAAATTTTTCAGCTCATTTTCTCTCCCCACTGGTGCAGATTTAATTTCATCAACAATGCAGGACTCAGTCATGCTTAAGCTCGTCTTTTGCATTCTTTTAAGTGTTGCTACAGCTGTGTTTTGTATTCCAGGCCCATCCTGTGAAGTCAGAGGGAACCCAGGTTCTGGTTCTGGGTCTGGACGGAGCCGGGAAAACGAGCCTGATGCACTGTTTTTCCAGCGGCAGTCTGGAGCAGGACGTGGAGCCGACGCAGGGCCTTAATGCCATCTCCATCAGCAAAGACGACATGGACGTCGAGTTTCTAGAAAGTGAGTCTGAACTTATCGGCTTTTCCTCGACGCAGAGATTTAAAATGGCCCCAAGTCGTTTTCACTGATTTATTCTTCTTCTCGTGGTTCTGTAGAGAGTTTATGGCTGAAGTTATTAAAAGTGAAACAACAATAACAGGACAGCAGAATTTTACTCTACATCTTCAAAACATGGTTTTTAAATCTTTTAGGGTTATTACGAATTATTATTCTAGTTATTGATTAATCAGAGAAGAAAAATGGCACATCTGGCAGAAATTTAATTTAAACCTTTTTTATACAGTATTAGAAATACATTAAAATGGTAAGTGAACAAATAGTTCAACATTTTATTGCCTAAAACAACTTAGCATTATTTTAGTGTTTGCTTGATCATTTATAGCAAAGGTACAAATATTTTTGGTCTAGCTTCTAGTGCAAATATCTTGTTGAAATCAACTTAAAAAGTAACTTTTCAGCAAGAAATATGAGCTCAATAATTTAGTATTGATGAAAAGTCCTACCTCCATTACCAGATTAATTCATTTATCATGTGGGGAAAAACAGTGAAATAATCCGTCACTGTAACAAGCATTGCTTCTTGTATTTCTTTCTGTAATGTTACTTGTAAGTTAGTTTTGTCTTTTTTTCAAATGTACTAAGATGTTTGAACTAGAAACTCGAACAAAATTACTTGGCAAGATTTTGTGTTTTTGCAGTGTAACATCTGTTGTCTTGATTATTTTTTGGATTGAAATGTTTATCTATTTTGTACAGAATTTGCTTAATTACTGCTAAGAGTGTATTATCTTTCAGCACATAGCTTTTTTTGCACATGAATGAAAAATTTGCATTTTGGGTTTAAAACGAAGAAACCAGTAAGAGGGAAAATATGTTTTTGCAGCACTTTATCTCACACATGATCAGTGAAACACTGTAATCCAAAGCTCATTAGCTAAAAATGTAGGTTTGATGTAGGTTTGTTTTACAGGTGACTCTGTACTTTTATATTTTGTAGCTTATAGCTCAGTTTGTGTCTGTTTCAGTCGGCGGTGGGGAGAATCTGCGGCCGTACTGGCAGAAGTACACACCCAAAGCTCTGCTGCTGGTGTTTGTGGTCGACTCCGCCAACCCAGAGCTTTTTCCAGTCACCAAGAAACATTTACACGAGCTGCTGGCCCTTCACCCCAACCTGCCCTTAATGGTGCTGGCCAACAAACAGGTGAGAAGAAAAACCAATCCCGGATGTCACACATTTTAAAGGTGACCTACTGGATTAGCATAGATCTGTGGGCGACACAAAACATGTTCATTACATTTTTTGCACAAAATGGTTAGATGATCAGATTTTAGTTACTTCAGTTCTGCCTATTTTGAACTCCTGTTTTAGTACGTCTGCACATCAGGGCCATTGTAGATGGATAAAGGGAGTACATTTCTGCCAAAAAACATAGAAAATTTGAGATTAATCCCAGAATTTTTCTTGGGAAAAAAAACTTGGAAATTTCTGAGTTCTAATAGTCGAACATTTGCAAGAAAAAAACAAAAATTTTACATTTTCAACTTCTTCAGTTTTTGACTTTAACGAGTTCAGAAAATTTCCAAGTATTTTGAGAAGATTTCTCATATTAATCTCAACTTCTACAATTTTTGGCGGAAATTTACAATGGGCCTAATACGATGTTGTAGTTTTAGGGCATTTTGTCACTTTAAATCCAAACAAGCTGCTTCTGGGCACGCCCCCTAACACTTGCGTGTGAAAATGGCTGCAAACAGGTAAATAATTATACAACAGTACATCTTTGAAAAGCAAAAGTAGAGCCTCATGTACAACCAATAAGAATGCTACAAGTGGTTTCTGGATTGTAAGTCAGCAACAAAACTGTTGGCTTTTCCAGCAGCCATTGCACAACTCGTACGCCTACAGCCAGATGAACAAACGTGCTGGAGCTCAGCTTGAGTTGCTAGGTAACGGGCTAGACTTAGCTGGGGTTGCTAGGTAACGGCAGTGCCTGATGATTTGCTACATTCCGATTTTTTTTGAAGCAAGTTGTTTTCAACTTATTGTCAAAAACAGGTAGGTGTTTTTGTTTTTTCAGTGCTTGGGCTGTTTTTAGAAGCTGTAGAAACCCAAATGGAAGTACAAACATGTGGAACTTTGCACTAATAGGTCCTTTTTTAATAAAAATAAAAAAATAAAATAAGCAGTTTTACTGCTAATGAAGTCAAAAGAGTTGCTTTATTCATTTTGAGCCAGGTGTGTCGTCATGGTTATCTTCTAATTCCAGGATCTTCCCACATCCTGTAGCATCACTGACCTCCATGACGCTCTGTCGCTGTCTGAAGCCGGGGACCGCCAGCTGTTCCTCATCGGTACATATGTGAGGAAGGGCGACTCGGAGCTCAGCTCAGGGGTCCACGATGCTCGGGACCTGATCTTCCAGATGGTTTCTGGAGACAGATAAATCATGGAGGTTTAGAAATTATGCAGTGTTGCTGATCCAATGTAACAAATCCTTTTACTTTTTTCATTTGCATTCTTATTTAAAGAAATGGGAGGGCATCAAAGGTTTTAAGTTCAGGGCGACTTTGTTACATGCTTTAGGTGTTTCAAAGCTTTAAAACATTTATTTTTCTTAATTAATGTGCTTTAAGAAAATAATAAATAGCAGACAGAAAAATAAACCCATTAAAGTCTCTTGGAGGGAAACAGTAAGTCTGCACTTTTTGTTTTATTCATGTGAGCAACAAAATATATTTAGTTATTGGTCAAATTTAGAGCAGTTACATCTTCAGCCACTTAGAGGCGCCAAAGAGCCGATTCATTTATATTTAAACTTTTCTGTTAGTTTCAAATTAGAAACCTGCAGCAGAAACACTATGCATCACCATTATTTACTGTGTGAAAGCTGTTTTCTGTTTTAAATGTTTATTTTGACCGTAAGTTGACGGAATTTCTTTTTTTTAAGCTGTTAAGAAGGTGGATGTTTTTATTTTACCCATTTCATTTTCTGTTTCTTTTCCTTTTTTATTAAATCTGTTTAGTTCACTCAATTTACAAATGTTTCATAAAGCTGAGCTACACTAAAAGTTTCAATAAAAAAGACAAATATTTGTTCAATATTCTTTTTCGCTTAAAATAAATTTTTTTACAAAACTTTCTGATTGATTTTTATTCCAAAATTTCCCCACAATATAATGGAAAATAAAGCTGAATAATTCCTGAGTTCTTCTACCTTCAGTGTGAAAAAACCTTTAAGAAAATAACTAACTTTAACCTTTCAGGGAGAAAACTAAGTGTGCACATCCTTTATTACCTTTAGATATTACTATGGCATCCTGACGTTTCATCATGGTAATATCGCAACTTCATTTTGTGATGATTTGGGAACACATTTTTATTTTCAGCTTACAAAAAGTTCGAAGTTATCAGAAAAGGTGCTGAAAGTATTTATTTTTTATTTGGCATCTGAGTATGGATGCACAGACTTTAGGTCCAGATGTTCAGTCATGTTAAAATGAAGTCTTGAATCGGTAACAGAAGATCATCCTTCTTTGCTCGCTGACCCATTTGTATCACTTTCAACATCCTGAGACTGTAACAAAGCAGACTCCAGTTTCAAGGACTCATCAGCTGGTTGCTAGGGACTCATGGATCTGTAGCAACAGCAGCAGATTATTGTGGCACGTCCAGCGGAGTCGGTGAAGATGGTGTCTGGAAAACAAGGTAAGTTCACGGATTCCTCGTTGCATCTTCAAATCAGTTCGGTTTGATAATTCTGATGCATTTAAACCTGCAGGTGTCCTGCCGAGATTTGGTCCCTCAAAGAGGTGCTGCTGTTTTATCGTTCATGTATTTATCAGTTTGTTATGAGTTATAATATCGGCTGTAGTTATGGTGGTGATTGCATGTTGAACCTGATCCCAGATTCCCTTAAATTCCCCTCATATTTAACGAGGATGCATGTCTTGTGGATTGTGTGTGATTTGGCAGAATCTTGGAGCTGGCGCAGCATAAAACCTCAAAAACAGTCTGGGAGACGACTCCTTGGTGAGAAGCTCGAGCTTTTCTTTCCTGAAACCGCAGAAGGCCCCACAGTGACCTCTGCAGATCTGGTTAAGAGCTTAAAAATGTTCAGCTTGGAGACATTCGGTCACTGATCCAACCTGAAACTGCATCCGAATAGAAGCTAAACTCAGTCTGGTTATTGATACAAGCTGTTAAACTATTCTTTTAGATTTAAAATGTGAAATTTCTTTTGTGTGTTTATTTGAACTTCATAGCTGTGTTTCATTGCAAAATCTTAAGTATTTTTGGTCTACATTCGAGAGTACACTTAAAATAAGACAAAACTAACTTTTCAACTTTTCATCAACATTTATGTTTAAGTCAATAACTCAAGTACTGAAACTAATACTTTTTCATTCATTTTAAAGGTGACCTATTATGCCTCTTTCCTTGACCAGGCTAAGATAGGTTTATGGCCTATACAAAATCTGTTTATTGCAGTTTTTTGCACAAAATTATTCTTAGTGAGATTTTAGTATTCTCAGTTCTGTTTAATTTGAGCTCCTTTCTTAATGAGCTGTTTTAGGGCCTCTGTTGCTTTAAATCCAAGTAATCAGCTGATGATCACAAACCTCTGACTCAACATTTACATTCACATGTGAAAAATGGCTGCAAACACGTACGCATCTTACAACTATGCATCTTTGAAAAGCAGAAATGTAGCCTCCTGCACAACCTAAGATATGTGCATTAGAAACTAGACCAAAATTACCGGTACTTTGTAAGATTTTGTGTTTTTGCAGTGTAAACGTAATTTTCGATTTCAAATGTCAAATTTCTTCCCCCTTTAGTGCATTTTTTAAACTTAGCTGTTCTGGAAACTGTTTGTCCCTTTATTGATCAGTGAGAATGTGAGCTGGGGCAACCAGGAGCCGATATGGCCCATCTCCACCGCCGCACTCAAAGCTACTCCGACTGCAAGAATCCAATACCTGGCCCAACACAAAAGAGACTTCTCAGCAAGGGAGGACCCCTGGAGGCAAGCAAGGCACCTGCAGCATTATTGATGACCGTCTGGAAAACGATAGAAAGGAAGGACTGCTTGTGTTTTGCTGACAGGCTTTCAGTGTCGCGGTAAATCAGCGTGTTTGTGTGGGGAGTTTTTCACAAAGTGGATGTAAGAGGCTGCAAAGTGATGTTCAGGACCGATGCCAGGTCGGAGGCGATCTCCCCGGAGAGCTGTCAGGCTCCACCGGTCGGTGATAAGGGAGGATTGTAGGGAGAGTTTGTTGTTTCTCTGCCTCAATGATATTCAGGGTAATTTAATCAGAGGCCCACACAGGAAGGACCCCTAATAATGATAATTACACTGGAGCAGAAGATAATAGGAGTCATCAGCTGGTTTGGCTTCAAGGGTGGAGATGAAAACATTAGAGGGATTTTTTCTGTTGAGACTTTTATAAAGCTCTGCTTGCTAAATGTCGGAGATGCATCCACATTTTCCCCATAAGAGAAATAATTACTCTTTCATTAATATTAACAAAATATTGACTCAAAACAAGGTTGTTTCTCGCTGAAAGTTTACTTGTAAGTTATTTTTCTTATTTTAAGTGTACTAAAATATTTACACTACAAACTAGAACAAAATTATTTGGTATAATTTATGTTTTTGCAGAGTTGTACCTATTCTATGCAGATATTGCATAAAAACATACATAACAATTGCTTAAACCACACTTTTATAAAGTCTTTATGATTAAAATCAGTTCTTATTTGAGTTAATGAGAATTTTCACATCATGTGTCAGGATATAGTCCTTGCTATATATGAAAATGTAAATATTTCCTGCCTTCAGGTGGTTTTCCACTCACACATCCAACATTAAACCAGGAGTTACATTCCACCATTGTTCTGTCTGCCTCCACCTTCTTCCTTCTCGCTCTTTTGTCTGAGATGTACAACACGTAATGACTTCCATTTTTCTGCAGGAAACAAGAGGAGGATGACGAGGAGGAAGAGGCGAGCGTCTTCAGGAAGACCAGGCATCCTTCCTCCAAGACGTCTCAGTATGAAAATACTCTGCGATTGTCAGCGCCCAGAACGAGGAGCCGCGGCCCTCAGGAGCCAGGGTAAAAACGACAAACATGGAGGAATGTTTTTACAGTTCAAGGTCATGTGAATGTCACTGATCTGATTTACATGATGGGATTTGAGGAGCTTTAAAGTCATAGAGAGAGTAAATTAAATAATTGTATCTTTATATCTTCATTAAAATATAACATATAGACTTTAAACCATCACACTTTGAGATTTTTTAACAGAATTAATAACATTAATTATGTATATATTAATTATATATTATTAGTAGAAATGCTGTCGATGTTTTGAGAGACTCCAGGTAAGGAAATAAGGAAGTATGGATCGCCCTTACAAAAAGAGAATATATTTACCAATGAGTTACTGGAAATATAATGGAATATATTCTAATATATTATTTTCTCTATACATTTTTTAACATACAAAATATGTATTAAAAATATATGTAATATATTCTAGTAATATATTTAAATACAGAGAAAAATATATTGCTGCTTTCCATATATTGCAGTATACATTATAAATCCCAAAATATATGTACTTTTATTTTTTATAAATATCCATTATCATGTATAGCGAATTATAGGGAAAATGTATTGGTAATGATTAATAATTTTATCAAATAAACTTTGTAAATTTGATTAGTATATGCAAAGATATATGGTTATTCAATGTATGGTAAATGTATTTACTTAAAAATTATACAGAAATGTATTTGTTTATGTTTTCCAAAATCTATCTTACAACAAAAGAAATTTCAAGGCACTTTACAAATAAATAATTTCAGTTCAGTTACACAGTAAAAACACAAAATAACAAGTATAACAAGTCTAAATGTCTTAAAACACCTGAAATAAGACAAAACTTTTTTTTCAAGAAACTTTTCTGCAAAATATAGGAGCCTGTTATTCCTTAATTATTATTATTCCTTAATATTATTAGTCCTTAATTATAATAATTCCTTAATATTGATAAAATTGTTGCTGTTCCATGCTGCTTCATTCATTTTAGGCCTGTATTTAGGTTGTTTGCTCTTTGTTATATTTCTTCCTTTATTATCAATGATGTATTTTTATTGGGTTTTGCTATCAGTAGTTTTGATTTGTAGTTGTTGGTGTGTTGCTGCCAGTCTTACCCAGGTCCAATTAAAACAGTTAAAGATTTACAATGAAACTGCAGAAGAATATGGACTCTGATTGCTTACAAAAAGAGCTGGAGAAAATAAACTGCAATCTGTAGGTGAAAGGTAAAATTTGCGTTTTCTGATGACTAATGACAGCAGGACAAATTTATGACATTCCCTGTTTTATCCTCATATCATGTTCCCAACAGAGCTCATGTCGTGGCGGCCACAATCCAAAGTCTTGATTTTAATCGCAGTCAAACGCAGCATATCATATTGTTCAAACGTGAAAAGGCTCGGGTCCGACACCAGCGTTCGGGCATCTGTTATTTCAATGTCAGGCTGTGGGAGACGAGACAATGGAGCGTATTGTACACAGTTCAGACCCCCGGGATGTTCGTGGAACAACCACGGAAATCTTTTTATAAATCATGAACTCGCTGTTGCTGGATTTGGAGACTGTGTTCATATTTTCAGTTACAAAAACTCCAGAGGCTCAACTTTAAATGCTCTGTGATGGGAATAAAAACCCTTAGTTATAGTTATCCCCAGTGGAGAGATAAATAAAGCGGAAAAATAACTCTGTGGAGAATGGAAATATATACAGCCTTAAAGGGAAATATGACTGGAAAAAAGCATGTAAAGCTTAAATTGGAATAAACAAACTGGATATCGTAAACCACCAGGAGAAAATTCACTGACACTGTAGAGGAGTGTGAAGGTGACACATATTTATGAGAATGGAAGAAAAATCCATTAGAGAAATTATTCAAGTAAAAGTAAAATGTATTTGGTAAAAAAAAAAAAATTCTAAGTACCGAATCATTTAAAGTTTTCAAATTATGTAATCCGACAGACATCAGATATTTAAAAGTCCATAATGAAAGTAATTATGCAAACAAATAACATCATTATAAAATAAAAGTGAAGAAGAAGAAACCCTTCTTAAATGCAGCTTTTGTCGCTTCATGTAAACAGGCCCTGTACTTTCAAATTAAAAGTTCCCAGAGACAGACCGTCGCTCAAAAGTAGTATTTCAAATTAAAAGAAAAATCATTGCAGTAAAAGCAAATTAAGTCCTTCCTGTTTTAACTTAATTTCAAATTATGGTATTTTAATTTGGAATTGCTCAAATTATCCATTGAGAGGAAGATTACAAAGACCTTACACTGCAAAAACATAAAATCGTACCAAGTAATGTTGGTTGAGTTTCTAGTGAAAATATCTCAGTACACTTCAAACAACACAAGTAACTTTTCAGCAAGACACAGGAAGTAAATAATTCCTTAATATTGATGAAAAAGTACTAGTTCCATTGGCAGATTATTTCACATAAAACAAGATACTTTCCCCATAAGTGTAAAAAAAAATCTGCCAGCAGAATTAATACTTTTTAATTAATATTGATGAAAGTTTTGACTTGAAACAATCTCCCACACCTTTCTGAAAAGTTACTTATAAATTAGTCTTGTTTTATTTCAAGTGTACTGCAATATTTGCACTAAAAATTAATCAAAATTACTTGGTAAGGTTTTGTGTTTTTGCAGTGTAGATGATCCCAGGTGAGATGTTAAAAGTGCCACTCCGTTGTCCCACAGGTCCCTTCACACACCTCTGTGTGAGAACAACTGTCCCATTTGGCACGTTGACCCCCGAGTGAGAAACGTCATCATCACCGCTCGATTGCTGCAGCTCTCACAACCCAAACAGACCCATCCTGACTACCGCAGCAACAGGGAGGTACGACGCTGGAAAACCTCACATTCAGTCTGGACAAACTTTACTGGAACAGTTGCTGAGCTAAAGCTGCTTAAACTTTTGTATCATTTAGCTCTGTTACATAAACAAAAACTGAACTTTCTCCATTTTTGTCCCACAGAGCGCAGCTTCCATCGTCTCCTTAGCGTCCAGAACAGCTCGGATATCTCAGCGACTCGCCCAGTTGTCGCTGCCCAAACTGAAGCAGAGCAACATCTGCTACCAGCTGGGGCGCTTCGAGGAACCAATCTGGATTGTAAGAAAGCAAAATCTGTCTGTAAAGTGTCATCTTATTCAGATTTTTAAATATTAAGTGGCTGCTAAGGATCCCCAAGAGGACCAACAAATGGTATGGGGGACCCAAAATGAAAATCTGCTTAGGGCCCCAAAAAGGTTTGGGCTGGCCCTGCTCCAAAGCCTCCTTGGTTCGAACAAACTCAAAGCTATTTGCTAACTATAACAGAAGTTTTATCTCAGCTTAATCTAATCTAATTTCATGTAAATTGTTTTTACTAATCATCAGCTAGAACTATATCTTTTTAATGTTCTTTTTCTTGTTTTGTCTCATGCTAAATGTTAAACAGGTCTCAAGAGCAGCAAAAAAGGCTTCAGCAAATGTTCGAGTTGAGACGCTGGCAGCACCAAAACAGCTTCACAAAGACTACATTCCTCCACAAGAGCCAGAGTGGAACCTGAGAGATGCAAAGACCAATAAGCCTCTGTGGAAATACTAAGAAAATTCTCTATTTCTTAAAATTGTTCCCAAATTGTTTGTTTCCTCAGCTTTTTGCCTTTATTTCTGAATATATGGCACTGTGAAAGTGTTTACCTGATAACAAACATCTTCTGTTCTTGCTTTATTGCCACACTTAAATGTTTTACATCATCAAACAAATGTTAGTATTGGATAAAGTTAAATACAAGTCAATACAAAAACATGAAAAAGCAATTCCCTTTTTTAAAATCCTAAATTAACTGTGATTAAAAGGGGACTTATTATGCAAAATTCACATTTTTCATGTTTTTATACTTACATTTGGATCTCTGCAGCTTCTAAAAACAACCCAAGCACTTTTAAAAATAAAAAAAAAACAACCAGTTTTATGGCAGTAAGTTAATATTTTTTGGTGACTCAAAACTGAGCCGTTTCAAAAACCTCCCAACTGTTCAGTCACATTCAACCAGCACTGCGCCGTTACCTAGCAACCCCAGAAAATTACAGCGCGTTACCTAGCAACCCAAGCTGAGTTCTAGTAGATTTGTTCAACTGGTTTTCAAATTCAAATTCAAAACTACTTTATTAATCTCAGAGGGAAATTAAAGACCAGTGTATGAGGTGTACAATGGCTGCTGGAAAAGAGAAGTATTTTATTGTTAATGTACCATTCAGAAACCACCGTTTGTACAGTTAAAAGGTCACCTATAAACTGTATCGCTGTCTTAGAGTTTCACAAAGATCCCCACACAATAAATCTCATGCATCTGTTTCTGGGAATGAAACTTTGAATTGCTGTAATTTCATGATTGAAAAATATTGCTGCTTTAAATTTCTGAGTTTCGTGCAGAGAAATCAAATCCCTCAGAAATAAAACATGTCTCTCTCCGCAGGCTGGAAGCAGGGATCCACGTGGTTTTCCCTCCGCTGCTGAGTTTTTATTAAAACCATGTGTTTCAGACTTTGCACAATGCTGCTGTGGTTCTCTCAGAATATGTGAATTACTAGATCGAATGCACAACAGTTTGTATTGCTTTACGTTATGTTTTTCCCTTTCAGTTCTTTTTTTTAGCTGTAAAAGTGAGGCTGCACAATTCGAAAAAAAAAAAGTCTGATTTCATCTATAATGGCTACATCGAATTATCCCCAGAAGAAACTAGATCTATATTTGTTTATCTATTATTCTCATACAACTGAAATTAGTTTCAATTTTCACCACATCTAATTTCTAAGAGTTGTTTATGAATGAACTCTGTTTTTATCCCTCCTTATAATTCAACAAACCTTGTATGTTACTATTACAACAACAAACCCAGAACATTTTCACTGTCCAGGCCAAACGAAATGAAATCAACCCCACCAGGTCGCTGTTGTAGCTGCAGTCACCACAAAGCTGGAAACTTGAGGCTCTTAACTTCTTGAGTTATTTAGATTTTTTTCCCCTTAACGCTGTGTGTGTGGGCTGCTAGAGATGTTTTCTGGTCATTTCTTCATTACATTTTTAAACATATAAAGTGAATTTTATTGAAAATGTTTTAGCAATCTTTCTTTCATTGCCATCTAGAGTAAGCCAGGCAGTATCTAAGATTAGATTTAATAATGAGTTACATAAAAATTGATGATGTGCAAACACATTTGCAACTTGTTGAAAGAAAAAAGAAAACACTGTTTTGCTGTGCACAAGTGACACAATTATTAGAAGATTGAGCAACCAGTTTTTATTATTCCAACTGTGAGAAATGAGAAAAACTGTGATACAGAATGACATAGATGTGCACCAGAAAGCAGAGCTTTAGAGAAAATAAGTCCTTACATTGGAGGGCATAACAGCTCGGTTTGGGTGGAGAAACAGGAACTTTCTCCCAACAAAAGGCCCTTCAGTAAATTTTCCCAGAGCGCTGAGAAACTGGCAGCAGCAGCTCCACATGATGCTGCTGCTGCTGTGAGTTTGGACTAATAAATCTGCCGGGTTTCACCTTCTAAACTCGAGTGAGTTTTTTCAATCAGCCACTGTTTGTGCTGTAAAATAAGAAAGAGTAATTGTAGGATGGATGGATGTTATGGGGAGATTTCTGAACACAGTAGGTGTGGCATTAAAATAACTCAGGAAAAGTGGCAACTGAGTTGTTAGCAACTAATTCATCCAAGTTTGGCCAAAATTTAATAATTTCAGGGAGTGGATTTTTTTATATATATCTACAGTTAAAACATTTTACATACACCGAATAAAATGACACAAACTTATTTCTTTCTCATCGTCTGAAGTTAAATCAGACAAAACTTTTCTGAGCTAAAATTACCAAAATTATTTCTATTTGCTAAAAGTGAGAAATCTTTTTCACTTGACCTGAGTGTAAAAGTCAAACCAAACGTCCTTTGGATTTTCTTACACAAACGTCTCACAGTAGTTTGCTGAAATTCTGGCCCACTCCTCCTGACAGAACTGCTGGAATCAAGTCCATTTTGTCAGCAGATTTCAGATCTTCCCACAATTTCTCCACAGGACTGAGATTTGTGATGTCGAAACAAAAACAAAGTTATTATAATTAACAAGAGCTATCAAGACAATGAGAACTGAAAATGGGAAAACATTTTTATTAACTGAAATAAGTAAAAATAGTAAATAGTGGGGAAAAACTATAGCTAACTGGAACAATAACATGCATTTATAAGACTAACTAAAGCATACTGAAATTATTAATATAAGATCCTTAGTTTTCATGCTTATTACCCAATCAGTAATCAAATACAATATTTTTTGAATGTGCACCAAAAATTTACCAAAATAATAATCATAAAAAACTAAAACTACTACTATACCTAATGAAAACTAGACTAAAACTAAATTATATTTAATAAAAACTATTAAAGACTCTAAAAGATTCTTCGGCTGCACAATCCTCTTCCTGATTTGTTGGACGGTTTCTTTAGACCTTCCCATTGTGTCAAACAAGAAAGCAGTGAGTGTTTCAGGTATGGCCTTAAAACACACCCACAGGTGTGACTCAAATTAACTCAAATGTTTTATTTAACCTATCAGCCATTTGTAAGAGGAAACCCAAAAGGTTTGATGTGAGCCTTTCAGTTTAAAACTCCGTTATCTCTTTTCTAAAGAAAATTCTCACTAAGTTTCTGGCATTTTGCAAATAGAAATAACAAGAAGAGTTTGGTCAGTTTTCTGTCTTTTTTTCAGTGTATGTAAATATCTGGTTTAGCCATTAGCACATACAAACCAATCATGCCATTGTTTTACAGTCTGTGTTTGTTGAGTTATTTTATCATAGTCAAACTCTGCTCAGCTAAAACAGAACGGTAGCTTTGTAGACATCTGAAACCCAACCAGCTGCAGAAAATAACTTGATGACAAATCAGGAAATTCACAGATTAAATTTAGTCTGTGTGGGTAAAGCAGCCTGATCTGTGAAGTCAGGCGGAAAGAGGCTGATGCAGGCTGAATTCAGCAGATTCCTTGCTGCTCTGCAGAAATCTCTTAGCAGCACACAAAAACAATCCACTCCTACTCTGTTCACACTCGTCTCATCACATCTTAATCAAGTTACATCATTGGACCAAATCTGTCTCAGCTTTGACCTCTGGTGTTTAAACATTTAAAAAGAGGTTGTCAAAACACAAGTACTTTTCATTCATGATACAATTTTAAGTGACTGCTCTAAAAATTCCCACGTTAAGGAACTCACCAGATCTAATTCTTTCACTTTTGGTTAAGTTTGTCTTTGAGAGTAAATCTGGAGATTAGTTTCATGTTGTGTCCTGTTTGCTAACTGCATTATAATCTTCATAGGATTATAATGAATATTCTATTTACAGCAACTTTCTTGAACATTACAACTGCAAATTGTGCTTATTACCATTTAAATAACTCATGTTCAGTGAGCATTGATATTCAAGTTCTGCCACACATTTTCTATTGAATTTAGGTCTGAATGGATCTTTCTAATACATGAATACACTTTATTCTGCCAGATGTTAATGTGTCAGAAGAAAATGTGAAAGGAGGGGAAGGGAAAGTTTAGAGAAGTGTGATGATGAATGTTTTGGAAACAGTGGCGCTACAAAAACAGAGCCTGCTCAGAATTAGACATGAGAACACCCGAGGGACGGCTAGTGTTGAATCATTTAAAAATACTTAAGAGAGGCTGAAACAGATTGTGCAGAGGATGGAAATATGTTGTAAAGGAGAAAATAGAAAAGGAGGAGACTCCTTTAAAGATAAGGTTAAATTACTGCATTCAATTCCACAACAGCAAAATATGTGACTCCTGTTGAAAAATGCAGCTGCAGTTTTTATCTGCAGGACATAATGTCAGTTCACTGCTTTGATTACATGCAGTACACCAAACCTGCAGCATGGTACTGATGTACTGAATTAGGCTCTTCTTTATTTCTCCTTGAACATAAGTGTCAAGGTGAAGACTAACTGGTTTTCCTTCACAAGTGGAGCATTACGGCTTTCTCTGTAATGCTCCAATATAACTCTACAATAAATTTATTTGGGTTTATTTCAAATGAAACTGGAAAAAGAGAAAAAAGCAACTAAAAAAGAAAGAAAGGGAAGTAAAGCAAAAAACTTTAGGGTGCATTCACATCCATGTTTATTCCCCTTTAGTCAAACTCTTGCTAATTTGCCTAGAAAGTCCAGTTTGTTTGGAGAGTTTTTACAACTCAAATGCATGTGAACACCAAGCGGACCAGAGAGGGCTCCAAAAGAAGGAAGAGAACTACAATGCAGGGCATTCTGGGTAATTACAACCAAAACAAACATTAGAGTCTGGCGCTAGCGGGAGAAATGGGTTGTGGTCTTTTACCAAAGACAAGAGAAATTGAACAATCGCTAAAATCTCAATTTTTGTTTACATTTTGCAAACTAGGAAGTGCTTTGGTCATGTCTTCTTTGGAGGTTTTCATCTCATTTCCGTCAGGAGGTTTTGGTGCAGCGCCCCCACAGGACAGGGGGAGAAACAGGTTTTTCAGATAATTATAGAAAAGAGGGGAAAAGGTTTTATTGAATAAAGCAACAGCTTCTTAAACTGCAGAAAGAGAGAGAGAAAAAATAGAGAACCAAGAAACCACAATGACACATAACATATGGCACCAACTGAGTCACTGAAAAGCACAAGGTATTAATAAATACAAGATGTATTTAGCGGCAACCACAGAAGAAAAATATTCCATTTAACCCTGAAAGCATTTAGTGATGTTAAGCAATCCAAACTGTGAGATTAAATCTATGATTTATGAGAGAGCAGAGGGGGCGGGGGGTCTTGAGATATGTAATGTGTTTTCATCAGGGAATATAAAAATGTGCTTGTTCTTCAGTGGGTGTGACATTTTTTTACACTTGGTTGAAGAGGAAAAATCCCCTGGGCTCACTAAACATCACACTGTGTGTTCAGTCAAAATGAGGAGTAAAAGCCTATATGATATGAGAGCGGATGAGTGCTAATAAGCTCATAGCACCTTTGGAAAAGCTGCTCTGTGAACAGATCTGTTGCATGTTGGTCGTTTGTTTTATTCAAGCTCAGTAGTTTCCCACGATCGGCGAGTGTGTGTTTGTTTTTGTGTTTTACTCCAGGCTTGTTCAGTGGAAAGATCATTCTCTCTTACATCACCTTCTGGCTCTTTTTAGAACAGTTGAGGCTTTAAACTGGGTTGTCTGCATTTGAAACCTCTAATTTTCTCTTTAAAGGGGACCTGTTACGCAAAATTTTACATTTTGCACATTTTTGTACTTACATTTGGGTTTCTACTGCTTCTAAAAACAGCCAAAGAGCTTTAAAAACACCCAGCTGTTTTTGCCAATAAGTTCATGTTTTTCTTTTTGGTATCTGGAAAATTAATTGTTTCAAAAACCTCTGGAATGTAACGTCACCAATCAGCAGGCACTGCCCATCACCTAGCAACTCCAGCAAAGCCCAGCCCGTTACCTAGCAACCCAAACTGAGCTCCAGAACGTTTGGTCAGCTCGTTTTACCTTTGTATTCGCTGTACAATGGCTGCTGGAAAACAATGTTTTGGTTGCATTCTTGTTGATTGTGCAGGAGACTCTACTTCTGCTTTTCAAAGCTGTGTTATTGTATAATTGATCATCTGTTTGCAGTTATTTTCACGTGTGGTTGTAAACCTTGACTTGGGGTGACGTGACCAGCAGCTTAGTTGGATTTAAAGTGATAAAAGTGATAAAAAGTGATATATATATATATTATTGTATTTTGATTGATATGTATTGATTGTACTGATATGCATTTTCATGTATAGAAATGTTCAACCAAGGACTGGGGTTGCAAATTAGCTGCAGATACATGCTCTGGGTGCAATGCATCAGTTACAGACTTGTTCTGTCCTGTTTGTTTAACCATTGTCACGGTTAAATAAATGAGTAAATAAAATTAAATGAAAGCAGCTCAAATAGGCAGAACTGACATAAGAATGATAAAAATGTAATAAACATTTCCACATCCTTTTTTACAGCATTCAGACTTTTCCACACCATATCACTTTATTTCTAAAGCACTTAAAATACAACATAGCAGCTGACCGAAGTACTGTACAAAAATAAAAACATAAAACAGCAATAAAAAAGGAATCAAAACATAACAAATATGAGGAAGGAGTGCAACATTAAGACACAGAGGCTAGCTTTAGGGAATAAAGGGAACAAATTACATCACCTGAACTGGTTTAACCCGTTGTTTCCCTCACCGTCTCCATGGTAACGTTCCAGATTAAACCACATATGTTTCATATGTATTGTAAAGCAGTGATTCTCTTACATCTTTTTACTGCAGAGACCAACTAAAAAACAAAAGCAAGCACTTCATCCTCCCTCCATTGTATAATCCTGCTGCATCCTGTCAAATGTAAAAGCAAATTCCTTCCACTTACAATAACATGTTTATTTATGTAAACAAGGCAGTTACAATGGCACACCAACAACTTCATATTCTGCAAAGACAAAGGAGCTTCATAGATACAAAAAGGAGGGATGGACATATGGTGAGGCGAAGAGAAAAGGTAGGTCACCCCGTTCAGGAGGAAGAAGGTCAGCTAAGAAGAGTTTGTGCATCAGAAGGAGGTCAGAAAATCTCAGTCCAACACTGATCCAATTGTTGGCGGTAGACCCTGCTCCTTCCTCCACTTTTCTATGCGCAGCTTGAACCATCTCTGTGGGAGAAAAACAGAATGAGGAAGTTGTTAAAGCAGGTTGCAGGTTTTTTCCAGGGGCGCTGAGGCTGCAGAGCCTGAACAACCAGAACTATGACGCACACTGAAATCTATAGCAATGACATGATAGTTAGACAGTTGGACTTGATGTGCTGCCAACTAATGTATTTAGGTTTTATTTAAACTGATATTTATCCGGAGGCCTCATGCTGCTTTTGAATGCAAACAATATCGAACCTGAGAACAAGGTGAATGCGATTCCCAAACTGGGAACCTAATCAGTTTGTTTCTGATTCAGCCCTTCAAGAAAGTCACATGAACTAAACAAATACTATACAGGAAACTTAAAGCTGCAAAATAAATGACGGAAAAACATGCCTTTAATTTGAACACGGATCTCCCTGATTGAAAATGAAACAAAAGGTTTTGATAGCCAGTTTGAGTTTAGTCTTTATTATATCATAATTACAACAAACTGAGTACATTAGCATGGTGAGAAATAGCCTACCAACATCTTAGTCAATGCATTTTACATTCAGTTTAAAATTTGTTTTTTGAAAATTGCCATTAGGCTAATGCTAAAAATAGCATCTTTTTAGTATGCTAATGCTAGCATGGTTTATTTGATAGTTAGCAGTTCGATTTTTTGATGCTAGTTATACCAAATTGATCTTTTGACAAGATTCATTATTTATAGTCTGGCTTCCTTGTGTTGAGTAAAATTAATAAATGAATATGTTAACATTAGCACAGTAACATATTTGATGTAGAAAGTGGACATTTACCATGTACAGATTAACATGCTAATGTTAGCAAAGTAAAATTCATGTTTTGGAAAGGTTTTAATTAGCACTTAGGTTTTAGCATGCTAGCACTGTAGAAATGGGCAGCAGGTTCAGCCTGTGCATGTTATCATGGTAACATTTAGATTTATGTTATGGAAATGCGACAGTCAGTGGTGAAAGTTTAGTATGTTAACATTTGCATTGAATCTGTGGTCATTTTGTTCAAAGATGACATTAAACATTTACATTTTTTGCATAACTTAGTATCAATTATCACACTTATGTTACTACAATGTAACTTTTTTTGCATTTTATTTTTCATTTGCTTTAGCTAACAGCACATTTTGTGTTTTTTATTGTTATGTGTTAGCTTGCTAAACTCAAACTGACATCTGCAAAAGTTACAGTATTCCTACATTTATGTTTTGTTTTTTTACTGAATATGTTCATCAGCATAGCATTTATATTCACAATATCACTTGCGCTGAACTCAGGAAACTGGTGTTCCATTTGTTGAATTTAAAATGAGTTGTAAACTGCAAATTGTGAGCTTTAGTCCAACAGTTGTTGCACTCTGACCACTCAGCCAGTAAGTGCCCCATTAAACTCTGACCAGAGGATGACTGTGCAGGGCCTCAACATGCACCCTTGACCTACTGCATTGCTGCTCTGCACTTCATGTTGTCAAGGGATTCACAGCACTGCTGACGTAATCTTGATAACGCCAAGGGGAAAGGAGGGATACAGTTCTCTGACAGAAGACTGGTTGTTTGAGCTGTGCGTCTCACAGGCGGGACATTTTCCACGTTTTGTACTGAAAACACACGAGGTTCTCTTCTGAAAGTCACTTGGGAATAACACTAACGCAAGCCCCTGAAGCAATTCATGAATAGTCTCCAACTGTGCAATCCGGTTCTTTCAAGTGCAAATTGCTGCCTTTGCACTTTACTTTACATTTTATAAACTCCAGCAGCAAACTTTAGCAATACTGCCTAGCCTTAAAGTAGATTGTTTTTTTGTTTTTTTTGCTACATGGTTTGCATTGAATTACATAAGTCAACTCTAATGCTGCAGCAAACAAGACGATTTGTGCCAGAGTTTAAACATGCACCAAAGAGGCCAGAACATGTAAATATAATTAATGTGAAATGGGAGTGGTGGTTGGGTTGGGTTCCTTTAACTAAACCCTCCCCAAATGCTTGCTTTGTTAACAAACACAAAACCCTGTACAGGAGGGGTGGCAGGAGGAAAAGAGGAGTTAAGTCGGGTCTTTTGATGAGGGGCCAGACCTTTACCTCATCCTGCCTGGACCGGGCTTCCCCGTCAGCTCAGCCTCCCACCTTTGTGTACAGTGAATGGAAACACAGAAAGGGTTGGATTACAAGCCTCCCCGGCCACATAATTAAATGTTTCTGATGTAATAGGCTGAAGATTAGGCCTGGTAGTATTAGTGGTTTTAAGCTTTCTGTGTTTTGTTTTGTTTTGTTGTTTTTTTAAATTTTCTAAGCTTTTCCTTTCCTACATTTATCTTTTTTATCACAGCTAATCAATGCCAGACTTTTCATTTATGCAACACTGATACTGTATTGTAATTGGATAACGGAAAGATCCTTCCACACCTAAATTTATTGATTCATTAGAGAAAAGAGAAAAGAGCAACAAAACAAATCTTTATATTTGCATGTTTGTGCCAATCCTGCAACAGCTCTCTTATTAGTGTTTTCCCTAGCAGCTCAAAAATAAAACTAAATGTGTCACAGAACTGTATTTTTATATACATGTATATTTTTATGACTTTAGAAAAATATTCTAGAACACTTCATAGGGCATGCTCATGTAAACAGGAAGTTTTTACATGCAACTGCTGCAGCAAAATGTCACAACGATGCCCAAACCAGCTCTTCATTGCAAAACCACAAAATCTTGCAAAGTAGTTTTGGTCTAGTTTCTAGTGCAAATGTCCCACTAGAAATAAGACAAAACTAACTTACAAGTATTCAGTGAGACATAGCAGCTTCTTCATCATATAAATACTTCACAGATGCAAAACAGTAAAAGACTAAATTAAGACTATTTAGAGCTGAGAAAACATATATTTTATTCTGCCAACCAAACTTAGTAGGTTTCCTGCCTCAGGAACACATAATTGTTTAAATCTGTGGGGGGGGGGGGGGGGGGGGGTTTCAACTCATTTATGCAAATTGAGTCACTGCAGCTGACTTCCCTCAAGTCATCAGGAAGTGCATTATTTATGCAGGTATCCAGGATCTCCCTCTGTGGGTATTAATAAAATAAGAAAAATACAAGTCATGTCAAGAATAACGTCTGAATAAGCAATAAATCAATTAACTACATAATAGATTAAAATGAGCTTGATAATCCCAAAAGTCCTCACTGGAATTATCATTCATATCTTTTTAACTGGAATTTTGTTTGCAAATGCTTCATAATCCATTATATTTATGGATTGTGTTTGGTTTTGATTTTTATTTTATTTATTGCTTTTGGTTGTTTTGTTTAATTATTTTGGATTTTGCCACCTTCCTAAAATGACAACTTACGTCATTTTTTTGGCAAATGAGATTTTTTTTTTTTTTGCAAAAAAGAGATGGTGATTTTATTTCTGATGGGGCTCTGTTTGGTTGCTAGGTGACGGGCTGGGCTTGACTGGGGTTGCTAGGTAACAGTGGCGTTTCCGTTGATTGTAAATAAAACATGTGAATTTTGAGTTTAAGCTGTGAGCTGAACTTTGATCTTGGGGGCGCAGTGTGGCCAAACCAAACCTACACCAAACCAGATGTGGGAAAACAAGCTGTAGCTCCTCCTTTGTAAAGTCCTTCCATAACTTTGAATGCACAGAAAAATAACAACTTGCTGAAATATTCTTGTTTGTCTTTCTGCTTATGCAAACCGCACCGTAACTAAAGCTGGTGTAACTGGTTGGACGGACAAAGACCTCATGCCTGAAGTATGCAAGTGATTGTTTGGTGAAACTCGTTTAGTTGCCATGTCAGAGTTGTGTCTCTTCAACCGCAGGCAGAAATTTGCCTGAAACACACCTGAACCTGGGTCAGCTCAATCAGACGGATTCCCAATAGTTATTCTATGATTCATCTGAGGTTTTCTTCACTTTGTGGTCTAACTGAGGCTCTGAAACTTCACATCTGGCAGCTGATAAGACAGATGCAAAAGCTGAAGGAATTTCTCAGATATGTGGGAAGCGGGAGGGTTCATGTTGGAGAAGGAGATAATCAAGTGACATGTTATTTCTGATATTCAGTTGTGCCTAAAAAATGTTTCATTCTGTGAATAAATTGCTCTGTTTTTAAAAGTACATCTAGAGATGAATTTGACACTGTTGATTTTTCATTATGCTTCTCTGTTGAACAGAAAAATCTCTGTCTGGTTATGTATTCTGCGTCAGAGTACATCAGGCTTTAAACTGTTCAAAACCCTGAAAACGTTACTATTCTTATCATGGGCGGACTTTGATCTGGCTGTAGGGAGCATTAAGTAACAACACAGTTACGTTACTGTGTGTGTGTGTGATTAATGTACGTCAGCAGAGCAGCGACCTGTGACTGAAAGTCATAACGGAGTCATCCAAAACAACGTAGACACACCCTCAGTGACAGTCAGTTCTGTTTGACGAGTCCCTTAAATACGCATCCGCCCTGCAAATTAATATGCTTCAGCAGGACATTCAACCCTGCTGTGACCTAATGACAAACAAATCAACTTGACAGGAGTAGTAGTCTCATTTTGTACAAGAAAAACAAGTCAAATCTTCTCACGTGAAGCTTTTATATCACGTTATGCTTATGCTTGTCTCTGAATGCTCACAGACTTCATTTCAAAGGTTCAACAACATGACACAGTGGCATTAACTCTTTTAAACATTTAAGTTCATATTTAATTTGAAGATCAAATACCTGGAAACTGTAATATTAACAGTTAATGTAAGCAAAATCTACATTAACTGACTGTATTTTTATTGTTAGTGGCACACCGCCCAGGGAACCATTCCATCAGAGGGCGGCACAGCATTTAAGAAACAACATTTCCAAATCTAACGATTTTTCTATTCACATTTGGGGTCAGTAGGGAATGTTGTGCACATTTTCAGCAGCGGAAGAATATGCTGCGAACTGTGAAGCTCACTCATTTCTTGTTGGCACTAATTTACAAAACAGTTAAAATATTTTAGGAGTCTGGAAAGCATTTCACCATCTTTTGTTCAAATTCTCAAAAATTGGTCTGGTCAAACCTACACTGGATTATTTTAATTAATTATTGGCATAAATATATCGAGTTACAGACATTTATATATATATAAAAAAAAAACAAGTAGATGTCTATCTCACCTACATCCTAAACAGTGATGAATCCAGAAATTCTGTCTTTAAATACTCATTCTTACAGATTTTTTTTTAATGTACTGTATATGTGTGCTAAACTGGCTCAGATTCTATTTGATAATTCTACTTTTTGTCATTATGTTGTAATTTTAACTTGGGAGAAAGAAATCAGTTGTGGGGTTCCTCATGGGTCACTTTGTATTTAGCATCTAGCTCAGATTCTAGAGTAAAAAAACATGTTGACTATATACAGTATATATGCAGATGACACAACTTTATGTTACTACAGTCATAATATCTGTGAAGGATCAGCATTTCCTCCAGCTGAATCCCAAAACATGCAGCAGGAGGAAATTCTCCAGCTGAATTGGAAATCGTGCTATTTTGATCTAAATGTATGGATCTTGGTTTAAAGTATATTTCAGAAGTGCTAGTGTAAGCCTCAGGATTTCGCATCTAGATCATCAGAAACCTGCTCACTCTCTGTTCTCAGAACCAGAAACACATTTAGTTTCTGTTTCTCAGCTCTGGAAGCCTGAGATGTGCAGACACTTTCAGATTATTTAATTCAGCGCTAAACGAGCTGTTTGCGTCACATAAATGTTTCATATATTTATCTGCATGTTTAAGGAAAGCTTAAAACTTCCTTAAAATGAAATGGTTATCTATCAGTCTGAAAACTCCTAGTTCCAACAAAAAAGTACTTAAAAGGTACGTTATGAATCAGTAGCACTTTTTTATTCTGGAGATTTATTATAAAATGGAGATAAACACGGTTTAAACAAATAGATTATAATATATTTGCATTGAAGCTGAAACGTAAGTCTCACCTGTACGTCCTCCTCCGACACTCCGGCCTCAGCAGCGATCAGCATGAGGCTCGTCCCCTCTGGATATCTGTTGATCCTGAAATTGTCTTCCAGTATTTGAAGTTGGTCATTGGACAGTCCAGAGAGCTCTTTATCTTCAGAAGCCATGTTTCTCTGTTTTATTCCCGGTTCGTGGTCTCCGGTCAGTTCTGTACCGGCTTTTAAAGGCTCCGGTCCCGGATCAGATGTGAGCGCAGCGTGGAGCGGCGTTTCCAGTGACAGTTCAGCGGGAAGCAGCGTGTGGATGTGTGAGTGGATGGTGAGTGTGTGGAGAATTTATTTACAACAGAGGAGGCGAGTCATAAAGCCAATCCCACCAACCAGCCCGCCCACAGAGGAGGAGGAGGAGGATGAAGAGTACACAACATTGGAGGGGCAAAAAAAGCACCACAACATAATAAACATGTAAATAATTTTTTTTACATATTATAAAAATATAAAATAACAAAGTTATGTAAATATTTTTAAATAATTTATTAAATATTTATGTAGAAAAGTCATAAAAAGGATAAAAATAAGAAATGGTTTCAACATAAGCGAAATTTAGTAATTATTTTACAACCCTGTGTTGCAGCACAGCAATAAGTTATCTTATTTATTCATCCCATTTAGATGACATTAGTAGCCTCACATCTTATTCCTAGCAAACATGGTTGAATTGTTTGCTGTTTATTTGCATGTTTATTATATTTCTGAACAGCTAGCTATATGGAAGTTGAAGGATATTTATAAACAGTGAAATATATACATTATGTTTTGTTATGTAAGAGGGATGGGGGTTAAAAAGTGTAAACTTCTCACTTCTTTCTGAACAAGTATCTAAAATGACTGATTCTTATGTTACTAAATATTTCGCTAAATTAATTTTAATTTGTGTATACATAAACAAAAAAAACGAGAATACATACGTATATGTATGTATGTATTCTCGTTTTTGTTTTTCTTTGTTTTCTAAATAAAGAGAGCATATAACGTTTAATTAACTCTAACATTTATCATATTTGCAGGTTAACCTTCATTCTGTGATTTAAGCTTTTTAATGGAACCTTGTTCATATGGTTGACCCAAAAGATTTCTTAATAAAGTCACAATTATCGGCTTTGCTCTGCCAATAAGATGCATCCAGAACAATATTAACATCTCATCATAGTCTTTCAAAAGAGCAAGAAAAGACAAAGCTCTAAGCCAAATTTTAAGCCATCAAATCTGTGAATAGTCCATGTATTCATTTATATTTACATCTGACAAGAACAGTAATCTTTAAGATATCTTTAGTTCTGCTGTAAAGAAGTTAATCAGGGAAATGATGAAATGATTCAGTTTATGATAAGAACAATGCTGATATTGTTCTTCTTTGTCTTGCAGGTAAAGATTTATTAAACTAGCATGTGATAAACCTCTCTGGTTGAGAAGTGTGAACTGTGAACTTCTATTAAACATTTGGTCACATTTTATTTAAAATATCAGTTTTTCAGCGTTAAAACGTGATGAGAAGGGATAAAAAAAATAATAACAAAAGGCACCAGAAACATGAAACATCCAATTAACTCACTAAAAAGTCTGTTTATGAAAGAATCTGATTTGATTAAACTTTATTTTTCAAGAGGAAAATCATTTGTAAGTTTCCATAATTTCACCAATACCTTTCTAAATTATTTTTTTAAAATGGAGTTAGTTTTGTTTTACATCCAGATCCCAAACAAAAAGCTGTTCTCTTGTGTTTCAATAATGCAGCACTAACGTCTTAGACACAGACCAATGTCTCATATGCAGAACAACCTCACCAAGTTTGTTGGATTTTGCATGTTAGGCTCGGTAAATGCAGCCATGAGCACACATGCAGCTTCATGTGATGCTATCTTTGGACTTTGATTAGACCTGTAATTATGGGTACTCTCACTGGAAATGCTTGACTTAAAGCCATGCTGTCTGATTTTCCTCTTTAGGGAACTAAAGAGGAAAATCTTTAGTGCTTGGTTCTGATTCGCGCTGTAAACCGAGACACACCTGAACTAATTCTGCTGCAAAACTCTTTGAAATCTTTCTCAATAGCCACATTTTAATTTTGAGGGTTTAAGGTGGAGGTACACCTAAACTTTAACTTTACTCAGTCCTTTGAAGGGAGGGATTTCGATAGAATTAGGTAAGGGTGGATGTAATGAGTTTTCTTTTTTTGCAAGATTATGCAAATATTCATCAGACATGATGCCATAAACATAATAAGGCTTGAAGCCAGAAAACAGTAGAAATATTATATTAAATTCCATAAATACAATCCTAAAACACTGCAGTAGAAATAAAATGTGTTAGATGTGTGACTTTATTTTAAAAACCACTATGAAAGATAACATCCTGCTGCTGCTGCATCTGTTGGGAGAGCAGATAAGCTGCCGGTTTATAGTCTGTAAATACAGCATAACGTTCTCTGGAAACTCCAGCTTGCATGATTGTTTTACAGCCGATTGGCTGCTGCTGAGCAGTCGGAGTGATAAAAGAGTAAAATTGACTGTGATCCAAAGTTCACTCTGTGGATGGCAATATGTGCTGTTAACACAAAGAAAGAGCATTTTTGTCTCCACAATATGCACAAGTTAGTAAATTCTGCATTAAACAGCAAAAGGCAGGGTTGTCCAAAGTGTGGCCCGGGGGCCATTTGTAGCCTTTGAAAAGATTTTGTTCAGTTAACAAGTCAGGAATAGTAAAAACAGTGCCAACAAAACAGAAAACGATTGGAAATTGTTTGTTTTTCTAACATGACATACATATTTCATAAATAATAAGTTTATTGTTGAGCAGAAAATCACAGTAAACTAATTTTAGCGTTTTTTATTTAATGGATTTTGTGGCCTGCCAGTAGCTTAAAGTTTGGATACCACTGACATCATGCAAATCTTTGATTATTCTTTAATATTTTAAGTTTTTCTGAGAGCATAGAAACTTTTAATTAGTTATCTGTAACTTAATGTTTCCCAGGCGTATAAATGTGGCACAATTCTTCTTTTCTTTGATTTTATTTTAAAAGTTTATTTTCTTTGTATATAACTTTTCTTTTGTCATACCACAGTCAATAAAGTCAGACTAAATTTTATTTGTCTAAAATTAATCTAGACATTATTTAAGCTTCTTCTTTCACCCATCAGACTGGGATTAAACGTCTTTTGCTCCTTTATGAGCTAACTTTACTTGTGACTCTGTCTGAATCATGAAGCTCCTCTGCATCATTCCTGCTGCAGGACATGGGATCACCGCTGCTGCGTACAAGAGAGACAGATAATTTTAACACAGCAGCTCGTAAAACAGTTGTTTTTCCACCTAATGACAGACAGAAGTGCCAAAGTCTTGACATGAGCTCCGGTTGCTTCTCACCATCTGAGTGACTCTTTAACTGGTTCCCAGTTACACACACAGCTGTTTACTGCTGAGTCATGATAAAACCTTCATAAATGCACAATTACAGCATGACGTCACAGAGAATATGTGTCTGTAAGAGCAGGAAACATTTTGCAAAGACATGTGAAACTTGTATTTTACATTTAAGCTTAACTTTCAGATTTGCAGCAGTTTTCAGTGCCACAGTGTAAAAATCTTATGAAAAAGCTTTTTGTTTTAGAAACAATATTAATTTTTTCAAATTTATTTAATCAAATTGAATAATCTCCACTATGTATTTGCTAAAACTGACTTTTAGCAAATACATTTTGTTTCCCTCTTTTATCAAATCTTTGCTAGATAGGAATGATTTAAATATTTGGTAACATTTTATTTGAAGTTGTGTGCATAAGGCTGACATGACACCGTCATAAACTTGACATAACGTCTATCATGAACATAAAGAAGTCTTTATGGATGTTTATGACAGTTGTCATGAAATGTCATTCGGTAAATAATTACAATTTTAATGCAATGTTGCATTAAAAGTCCATTAAAAGTGCCAACTTTGCATGATTTTGTAAATTATGATAATTTAATGCAAAGTTGGCACTTTTAATGGACCTTTAATGCAACTTTTAGAGCAACTTTGCTTTAAAAGTGTCATTATTTATGTCAAGTTTATGACAGTGTCATGTCAGTCTTATGCACACCCCTTCAAATAAGTGTTACCAAATATTTAAAAGGCAACTTATTAAAACTGTTCAGCAGTGTCTGTTGAGATCTCACATTTGTTCCTGTACTAATAAACTCAACTTTCTGAAAGTCTTAAAATGTTTAGGGAGCTTTTAGGCTGCTGTTTCACTGTTTCTGTACGCTCCATATCAGGATATTGTGTGTTTAAAAAAACAAGGAGAGTAGAGGTGAAAAGAAGAAGTATTAGGCCTAAAATAAACTTTATCTGACACATAGTCAGTATTGGAAAGTCATGTCTTTACGAAACATGAAAAAAATCCAGTAAAGACCCGAAACAGAAACTTAGCTGAGAAAAACAGCAAAGGAAAACTTGGAAAGACAATTGGAAAGGATGAAAACTTTTAATCAAGACCAGCCTAAAAGACACAGGAAAGTTTGGCTGTGACGAAAGTAAATGTACAGAAATGAGGGTGTGACTCAAGACATTTGCACAATGGTGATTCATGGAGGAATTAAATCAGGGTATAGAGTATCAGACTATTTGCAGTCTTCCTGTTAACATCAAGCAGCCATTCAAAAGGAGGATGTTTAGGCAACAACCTACTAAAAAGGAAGGAGAAATCCTGGAATCGTGCCAAAGCAATCACTGAGTTCAACATCCAGAAAGGAGCCTCATCCTCCTTCTGAGGCTACAAATCTGAGAAAAATCAGATACATGTAGCAGCTTTCTATTAATAACTCTCTGCTGGAAGCAAGAAAAACAGATCCGTGGTCTCCTGTAAATCAAAGCGGCTTGTTTTCATCACAGACAGGCTGCAGGTCGTTACTGACGCCTGGAGGAGGCAGTTCGCTGCTGGCCAAGGTTAGCGCTCAACACGTGGCCCTTACATAAGGGAGCCACTCCTTCATCAAACAAAAACATCTGGGGATGATGAATCTAATTCGAAGTGATCTGGGAGAGGCAGAGACGTGTCTGCCGACTTCCTGGCCACTTATGATCAATCACTGCATGGAGATTAGGTTGTTAGTTGTGAACAATGCATAGATTAGACCATTTCAAACAGCGGGTTAGTGAAATATTAAAGCTACAGCATCCAGTCCGAAGCAGTAAGGATTTATTGGATTCAGTTCTCTGGAAGTCCGTCTGAAGAATGTGTGGAGGATTAGATTCAGACTTACACAAACCGAGTTTATAGTAGACAAAACAGAATTAGCAGGCCAACTAAAATATAAAAATCTGAAACACATGGACAGTATAATGGGAGATTCTCTGATGGAAATGCATTTGTTCAAGAACATCTCTGGTGTTGGAGCTAAAAGGTTTGACACGGTTCTGAATCACTTTTTAAACTTAAGATAAAAACTCTGCGATAGATGAACGAGAGAAACATTTCTAAAAAGGCCAGGATTTAAATATGCAACCTGAAAAAGGACTGGACGAACGGTTAATAAATCCAGAATATTTTAAAATCCCTGCAGCTCACTGATTCTGGTTTATGTATAATCTGGGTGTATTCACACCAGCCATGTTTAATCCACTTTATTCGAACTGTAGTTCATTTGCCTATAAAGTTCATCTGGGGAGGTGTGAATGCACAATCAAACTCTGACAGGGACCAAAAAAGTAAAATCTGGGACGCCTTCAAACCTCAGTCTCTTGGTGCTGTTCAGACGTGAACGCCAATCAGACTGGAGACCGCTCCAAAAGCAGGAAGCGGACTGCAGCGCAGGGCATTCTGGGTAAATGTAACCAAAACAAATTCTGGCTCTAAAGGGAGAAATGGCTTGTGGTCTTTTGCCAGAGACAAAAGAGAAATCCTACAAAAACTAAAATCTGACGGCGCTCCATTTCTGTTTACATTTTGTGAAGAAGGAAGTTGCGCTCATGTCGTCTTCTCAAGTGTTCGTGTTGTTTCCTTCTTGACGTTCTTGGTGCAGCGCCGCCACAGGTGAGGAGGTGAACCATTAGTTTGGTTTGTTTCCCACAGGGCAGCATAAAAGCGAACTGCATCAGCTGAAAATGTAACAAATGTTGCCATTTTGGTTCTCAGTCGACCCGAGTCAACCAGGCTACCTGGTGTGAAAACTCCCTAACACTCCAACAGGAGCATGGACAAAGACAAGAAGCCTCAGTATGCTTTTGTTTGATTCTTTTGTTTGGTTCTTTTGTTTGGTTCTTTCTGAAAGTCATGCAAGACTCTTTTGAGGGGTTTCTTAAGACGGTTAGGAAGGGGAAACCACAGCTTGTCCGCAGGAAACTGAGTCAGTCTGGACATCCAACCAACCCGGAGGCTCCAGAAAGCTTGGAGGAACTGTACGCCAGGTTCTCTTACGCAACGCTGTGGTTCTGCATGTTTAACTTCAAATATTGGGGCCCCTCAAAGGTAACTACTGTTGGGAAGCAGTAAAACTCCACTGAAGCTGCGGGCCAAGTACAACAAACACAAACGATTTTTACTAAACAGTTTATCCAAAGGCTGATGTGAAAATACACAAATCCAGAGAGTTTTCTGAACCCTGACCTGAAAAAGCAGAATAAAAAAACAATTTGTTGCTACCAAATAGCTTTACAGTGTTGCAGTTTTATCCACTTGATTTCTTGTAACAATTCACAACTTTTAGATTACTCTGCAGATATATATACAGTACATTGCAAGACTGAGAAATGTTTTTAATAGTAATATCTCCCTTACACAAAATTATAAGCAAAAGTAACTTGTTACATTTACTCAGTTATATATATTTGAGTAACTATTTGATAAAATGTACTTTTAAGAGTTTTTTTTTTTCTTTTATAGATTGTTTTTCGCTACTTTTGCTTGAGTAAAATTTTTGGGTACTCTACTCACTGAGAGTAACTTCACTGAATGAAGAACCAAAAACAAGCTTGGTGTTTCTTTTTAATAAAAACAAACTGTTATAAAACACAGCAGATGACATTGAAGGCAACATTTTTAGTATTTGCATCCTTTCTGCAGCAGTGTGAGCTTTTCTACATGAAATGAATTGGTCTGCAGAGGCTCTGGGACAATGTTTGGGGGGTTGTAATCTTGGCTTGACTAGAAAGCAGCTTCTATGTTCGTCCAGTAAGCAAACAATGAGGTATTGTTGTACCGGATATACCTCAGATACTTGAGGCCAGAAGTCAAAATAGGGAGAAAAGTTCTTTTTGTTGTTGCAGAGGGAAAATACTTGAGTCTATGGACAGATAAGAACCTCATGTACCTTGTTTTTAACCCTGCACTGCTCCTGCTGAGCACCAAGATTTACTGTAGGGTCTATGTTTTGTCTTTATTCTGAAGATTCAATTAGCAGAGTTCATTTTTCGCGGCTGAAGCACAAAATGTGACATTTCCGTTAGTGCAGACAAAAGCCTGGCTTCCTGACACCTGTCTGCGAAAGCGTAATGAATGTCCCCAGCTGTCAGCGTCTCTCTTTGTGACGAACAAACAGTCTCGTTTGTTCAGCTTTACAGAGAAACACGGCGGCCTCCTCCGACCGTCAGGCTTTTCAACTTTCAGGAAAAAAGGAGTCCAGCTGAGTTTATTTTGAGAAAAATTCCTCAGCTGAAGGATCTTCAACTTGACCCGTGTGAAAAACAACTTCAGAGAGACTGAATTTAGTCCTTCAGTTGCTTTGATTTCTTCTTTAACTGTTTATAGTGAAAGTCTTAATTTTAAAATATCCAGACATTTAAAAAAAAAAAAAAAAAGATCTCACACTCACAGAGTCAAGACAGACAAGAATGTCCTGTTTATTTTTCAGAATCAGAACCACAATAGGAGCCTGTCATCTTCCGAAACTTTTATACAATCAAATCACGTTGTATTTAAATTTCATTAGGAGTCAGATTTGTGCTGTGTGTGCATAAAAAATGAGGAAGTGGGAGGCCAAAAGAAAAAGAATGGGGGCTAAAAAGTTATCTGCAGCAGATGACAAGTACATGGGAGGTAATTTTTTTAAGAAACATGCTTTGGAAATCCAATCCTGTTGATGAAATATTAATGATGTCTCAGTTTCCCAGTGGGAAATCCGACTTCGGAGTACATTCCAGTTGATTTTCCACTGGTTAGAATAGTTGAGTGTTGCATTTACAGAGTTGGTTTTTGTGCGTTTTAACTTTAAACTGTTTCATATGTTTGTTTTTATGTATTTTGTATTCTTATTGGGTTTTTTTAGATAGATATTCTTTTTTATTCCCACATTATAAATCCCCCCAAAAATGGCTCCTTTTGTTGCTTGCTTGTTATACAACAAATCTCTCCTGGTCAAAAATAAAGACTAGACTAAGAATGAATGAAAATACATCAAGGTCTGAAGACAAAATTTGAAAAGGCTTCCAGAAAGCCTAAAGAGTTTGTATAAACCATCTACAGACAATTGATTTTTACTAATTATCTGTGGCTGAACTGCAGTTAGGAAAGTATTATGTTTTTGCATTAAAAATGGCACTTATTACAATCATCTACGACCAAGATTTTTGGTGCTACATTTCTGTTTTATTTTAAAACAATGTGGCTCATGGCTAAACTTCAGTAAAATGAGGCAAGTTCCAAAAATAAATGTGTGTTTCAATGGTAAATAAGTACTTCAAAGGTAGAACTGAATGAAGTGCATCCTGTTTATGCTTGTTTTTGCAGTGACTGAATGTACAGCTGTGACTTCCCAGATCAGATCAGAGGAGGGATCAGTTGGGGTGAAGGGTGTGTTTAGGGCTGGACCAATAAAAACCAGTTTAAATTTAGCTGGAAGAACAGTTCTCAATTATTTGCTGTTTAAAATGAGATTCAAACCAAGTTGTTGATGCATTTGAACTCTGAGTTTGGCTTCTGGAATGTCACAACAAGCATCTGGCAGAAAGTAAATTATGAGCCGACAGAAATGGATCTGATCTGATTTTCCCCTTCAACATGTTTACCCATATGTTTATCTGAACTTCATTTCATAAAACATGAACACACACATACAAAATGTCTACTTCTACCACTTCTGCAGGGGCTGGCAGCGAAAGCGTGACTGGAGGAAATATTTGAGATTCCCAAGCAGCAGTTTTCCATGTGAACAGCAGCAGACAGACCATATGGGAGCCAGATCTGTTTGTGTGTTTACTGCAGACTTTTATATTTACAGTGCTGAGCAGCTCCTTCTGAAGCAAACACACAGTTACAGAAAACAAGAGTCGATTCTCACAGAGGTTCTGCAAAAACAATCAGCAGCAGAAATGTATCTTTCCCTCATATTTTGACTGGATTTCTTACTTTTTAATTAAAAATAAAACAGACATTTGGCATGATTATGGTTATTTCCAGCAGTCTAGAAAATCCTCTATTTTAAAAGGATTTCAGCATTTAAGCAAAAAGGTGACACTCTAAAAGTCATAAACTGATATTTTCTTATGTCATTTTTATTGTTATAAAATTAGTATTTTTATCAGTAATCACCTATTCTTTATATTTGTAGCAATTTATTTAAAACTCTTCATATTTTATTTGCATTTCATGCTCCAGTTTCTTCCAAAAGCAAAGAATGTCAATATAAGAGCAACATCTGAGTCACTGCGGTTCTCAAACATGAATTTTTGGAATTCATTAAACTCCTGAGTCCCAAAAGACGTTAAGGGTTTCCAACTGTTTCATATTAAACCACAAGATGGAAAATGATGAAAACGGAAGCAGAGCAACGGAAGCCCTTCCACAAGATGCTGCTGCTGCTGGATCGTAAAATTGCTTTATTGCTACCTGGGAGCACCTCGTCCTAGTTAGTTAAAAACACTTTGTTGTCGGGGCGTCACTAAAACTTCAAAGAGTAAAAATAATACAACTTAAGTCTGGGGAGTTCAGATGCTCCTGCGGATTAAGAAAAGTCTTCGATTTCTTTTTAAAGGTGGCGTGTTATGAAAAGTTCACTTTTTTCCCCCGAAGATTAGCCGTTTTAAAATCCAACGGGCGCTACGCCGTTACCTAGCAACTGCAGACGATACCTAGCAACCGAAGCGAAGCTCCGGTGTTCCGCTTAGCTCAGACATGTATACGCTGTTATCATATGATTTTATTTAACCAGCAACATAGAATCATGACGTAGATCATCATACACTTTGTTATAAACAGCTGTATGGCATCCTGATTTAGCGGTTAAGTAGGTTAATGAGTTTTACATGGGCGTGTGTTGTAGTTGACTGCAGCTGCAGCCAGACCTGCTTTAAATACACTTTGAAACCACGACAACGCATGTATATTTATCTAGTTATCATATTATATCATATTATAAACAATTTAATGACTTATTTTCGTCATAACTTGTTACGTATCCTGAACTGATAACTCCACTGACGGTCGGACTTCTTAATGCGCATGCGCGGGCATGCGTACTAACTGCATGTAGGCCGGGTGTTCTATCTATCTGATAGAACACCCGGCAGGTTTGGGCAGTTAATCAATACTTCAACATACTGTTACTCAAGTAAATGTAAAAAGTATCTCTCCAAGAAATTAAGAGGAAAAAGTATTTGGTAAAAAGTATGCTCAATTACCAAGTAACTGATCAAATTATCAATCATTTAATATTTAAAAATTACATCATCAGATGGATCAAAATATAAAGTTAAGAGGACATTTTTGGTATTTTAAGGAAAAAAATGTAAATAATTCAAATAAGTAACAGAAATAACAAAATCAAGCATAAGGACATTTAATTTCTTAACAAAAACTGCAGGTGTGTTTCTGTGTCTGGTGAATTTTTGGTTGAAACATGTTTGTTCTTCATTCAGTGAGTAGAGAACCCAGAAATTTTACACAAGAGTAGTGATTCATCATAATAAAATGATTCAAGTAAAATTAAAAAGTGTAGTAAAAATACTCCTAAAAGTACATTTTCTTAAAAAAGTGATTCAATGTAACTGAGTAAATGCAACTTGTTACTACCCAACATTGTGTACGCCTGCACAATGGCTGCTGGATGAGAAATGTTTTGTTGTTGGCTTACCATTCAGAAACCATAGTCTGCAGCAGCTTATTAATTAAACTAAAAGTTGGAATTGTCTTTAAACAACTTAAACTTTACTGCATCAAAGTTGATCTACAAAGCTAAATTAGAACAGGACAAACTGGCTCTAGAATTAAATATTTTGGTTTTACAGATTTTGTCAAGCAATTTTTGACTCCAAAATACAAACACTGCTTAAAAATGTAGAGCTGGTTGTACACAAAAGATTAACAATATGCAAGGTGTAGCTATTAGATACAATACTCAATAATGTCACAATTAGCAGCTATAATTATTTAACTTCTCAATTGGATTAAGTTAAGATGATTTCCAAAATTAAAAAATTAAAGATCAGAAAGGTTGAAAAAATTAAGGAAACTCATGAGATGAGAGAGAAGCCAACGAAAAATTGCTTTCTTTAGTCTGGAATCAACTTTAATAAGTAATTTTAAAAACTACACATCAAGTCAATGTCTTTTTTTCTTTTTATTTAATAAGCTGGTTCATAAATTATCACACATAAAAGATTCTTTTCAGTAGTTACAAAGTGGATATCGACCTTAGCGCTTTAAAAAATAAAATCAATGAGAAGGAAATTGCAGACGGTTGGAAGATTGTGTAGTTTGATGAATCCAACATCCTCTCAGCAGACCAGAGAGGACCGAAAGTTTACGGAAAAACAAAAACATCCAACCCAACCATGTTCCCAAGATGGCCGTCGCCTAGCAGCAGACAAAACCGAGACATGCTGTTTGCATTTCTAAGCACATGCCAGATTCTTGTTCTATGTTCTCCAGTGTGTTCAAAACAGGGGAAAGGTAGAACAGAGAGGGCGAGTTTCAGGATACAACCAGAGGAAAAAAAAAAACAAAAACGAAAAAATAGCACGAGCTACATGTGAGGCTCACAAAACAAACTGAACTAAGGAAGTGGCATCTTCATGGCTCGACTTTGATTCCTCTTCTCTGGATCGAACCGGCTCAAACTTCACCCGGTTGCTCATTAAAATCCATATAACATCTTAAAACTTCTCTTTCTGACAGCTAAAACGTTTGATTCACAAACTTCCATGATGGATTTATTCACCGAGTCCGTCTGGAAGATGGAGAGGAAACTCATCTGGCTAAAACTGGCCTAGCACTAAGCTCACACTCAGCAAGGCCGGACTCTCTTCCCGTGGGCTTGAGGAACGTCTGAACGTCTTTGTGGGCGATACGGTAGCCTACTTGGACATTTGCTGCTGAATGTGCTGCAGAAACTCGTGGTAGGACGACGCCGACTCAGACCGGTCCTCCACCAGGTGCTGGAACAAGGTCGCCTTTGCCGACACATCGTCTCTGCCAGAAGAAAAAAAAGAAAGATTGATTCATGCATATTCATACAAAAATACCAGCATTATTGGCACAGTGTTGCAATATTGTACAAAAAGGCTGAAATGAAAAATTTGCAAAATGTGGCCTTTTGTTTATCTGATTAATCATCAGAATAATTGCTAGATTATATTGATTATTAAGAATAATTATTCAGTTAATCGATAATGAAAGTAATTGTTGGTTGCAGCACTACATTTAGTACAAAAAACAAAGTAACATATACCAGAATTACTGGCATTTTGAATATTTACAATAAAATATGAATGAATTATTTATCATTTACCCGTTTGATCGATCAGAGTGCTTTGATAGGTAATCATGACTTCCTACTTTGCTCTAGAAAAGGTATGACATGAAACAGAGGCCCAATCCCTAAATAATGATGCAAAACATTTAATCAAATCCACAGAGAAATGATTCCCCAGACAGAAAACCGACGTTCATCCATGTGTGATGAAGCCAAATCCTGCAGAAAACCTCAAGTTAAAATACATAGGCCTATTTTGTTGTATCGTTCAACCGTTTCAAGTGTTAAAGAAGAGTGCAAATATTTCTGATACACATGATTTCATGCAAATAATCCATATAATGGGACATTTTTTCTGTCTGTATGGACTGGGAAATATTTCCCCCCTAAATTTATGCTGCAGCAATAAAGATCCTTCCTGATTCGATCACACAGCTCGTTATTTTTCTCTACTTTATTTGCTGTTATCTAAAGTGAAAACATACTTTCGCTTCAAAAAGAAGATCTGAGGTGCTTTGAGGTGGGTTTTAATGGGCCTCCATCTGTTTTTGGACATTAATTTTAAGGAAATGAATGTCAGCTCTGCTGTCATTTCACATTACCACACAAGCGGCCACTGAAATGCCACTCAGCCCATTCGTCCTGACATCAGTGGCGTAAACATGTGGTTGAGTAACAATGCCGCACCGCAAGCAGCTTAGGAAATTGAAACAATGCATTCCCAGTAGATGCCATTACCACGACTCCCAACCAGTGACCTCACCGTGTTTTTACTCTGGAAATAGTCTCCAGTTGATCTCAGACCCGTCTCTTCTACAAGAAACTGTCTCCACCCGGTTTCTGTTTGCCATCCTGTTGTTTCATCATAACAATAAAACAAACTGAGGCTGAACATTTCTAACCAAATCCAATTAAAACAACTTTTACAACAAAGCTTCGTTATTTACTGTTCATTTTTACTGTTGAGACAAAACCAGCAAAACCAGGTCCTGAAAACATGCATGACAGGTCCAGTTAATCTCTCAAGCAATGGGCAAACAGACACACAGATGAACAAAGTTGTGCAATGTAATGTTTCACAAGAGCTAGGTCTAATTTCAGTTCACACAGATCAGGACTTATTTGTAGAGAGACAAATTCACACGTCTAATGAATCATTTCATGACATCTACTAAAGTGCTTAATGAAACATGAAGCTAAACTAACTTTAACTAGCATTAGTTAAAACATCCTCCGGTAATACTTCTGTTTCTGACATGTTAGTTTTATTTTAAGTCTTTTGGGCTTTGCAAATATAGAAACTTTTCTATATTTTCTGCTTTCAAATCCCAAAGTTCATTATTTTACAGCAATTGTGTGTGACACACTAAACAAGATGGCATATAACTGGGGAGTGGATAAAGAGAGACGCAAGATTTTAATCCTTTTTCCAAATATAAAATCTGAAAAGTGTGGCATGCATAATTTTTCATGATTCCTTTGATTCTGAAAGGTCCAACTGATTCAGAAGTGAATAAGTAAAGAAACTCTCGACTAAATCTGACGGGTTAGTCGAGTCATTGGTTTAGTCATTGGTTCTGCAGCAAAATACGGCTGCAACCAATGATTACTTTAGTAATCGATTAATTGACCATTCTGATGATTAATCACTTAATAAGATATAAGAAAGGCATGTCGTACAGATTTTTTATTCAACACATAAGCCTTTTTTTATACAATATTAGAAATACTTTAAAAACTTCAAATAAAGAAATAATTCAATTTCTTAAAAAAAACAGCATTTGTTTTGTAAATCTGAAGTTTAAACTATTCCACTTGAGGAGTTTTGGGTAAAATACATTTAAGTGTTTTTATCTTAAATGTAAAATGGATATATTGTTTGTATAAGTTTTGGTTTATTTATTGCTCTGAATATGTTTTTCATCAAATTACTTTTGTTTTTGAGTCTGCATAGTCCAGTTAACAACTGAATCACCATATTGATTGATGATTATTCCAATAATCGATTAATTATGATTAATCGTTTCAGTCCCACAATGGAAGGTGGTTCTATACAGTTTGGGGGTCACACTTTTTAGAAACAAGATATTTTCCTTCTACTTTCCAAACAGGCATTAATTTTTGTGCATAGTGGGATGAGGCTTGAGATTGTAACAAAAACTTTAAGACATTTGAGAGGTATGAATACTTTTGCACCTTGGTCAGCAAGTGGTATAAAAATACATTTTGAAATAAGAAAAAGCAAAATAAAAGCACATTTAATGAGGAAAGTTTTTAATAAACACCCTCATTTATGTGGGTCAGAAAGTAGCATCAGTGGCATGTGACTCCGGTTCTGCTTACTTGACGATGTGGATCGGAGAGCTGAACGCTCTGTTGTCCTGCAGCCAGTCGAGAAACGCACGGACTCTTTCCGACAGAGGAGTCTGCAGGTCAGGAATGTGACTCTGAGCGTGACAGGGACAGAGAGAGGACAACCAAAACATCAGCCAACACTGTTCTTACTATGTTTCAGACAATGTGGATTCCCCCCGTTATCCAAGTTACACAATGGAGTCAACAGACGCATTCCTGTGGATGGAAGAGCGGGTGTGTAGGTAGCGCTGGGAGTAATCGCCCCATTGTTGCAGAAATAAAAAACGCAGAGGCTGACATTTGTTGTTTATTCTGGGTGTTTCCATCACACCCACCATGCAGTGATGGTTGAACTTTCTAGGTAGTTAAAAAAAAATCTGAAAAGCTTCACCAGCAAATCTGTTTTGCTGTATGAGTTGTTTTATTTCACAAGGCAAACAGAAAAAAAGCAAATCAGTCATTTTAGAGAAATGATGAATTGCACCAGTGAGCTGCAGAAAGAGTTCATGTGATGCTAATATCCTGCAGTTTTTGTGTGTATTTTGCTTGTCCAGCTCATACTGACCATGTTGGGGGGAATTGAAGCGTAGCTGGAGCAGCCCAGAACATCACGGATAAACGTTTCGTTGCAGCATTTGCTGATCCACAGATAAAACACCTGGAGAGACAGAAGGTCATCGACAAAAATCAGAAATAATAATGATAGTTATTTAAGTTATCGATTAATCGGTTATTCTGACGATTAATCGGATACAAAAACCGGCATGTTCTGCAGATTTTTCATTTAAGCCTATTTTATACAATATTAGAAATACATTAGAAATATGAATAAAGAAATAATTAAATTCCCTTTTTAAATGTGAAACTATTTTATTACCTAAAATGCAACAAAATAACATTCCTTCAGTGAACGACTGATCATTTGCAGTAAAAAATACCTCTGATTAGGGCTGATCTGTTGACTATTCTTTGGATTAAACAGTTAATAACTGGATCGCAAAAGATGAGGAATAGATTTTCTTTTTTAGAAAATTTGAACAGGTTCATTTGAAAAAGTTCTGAAGCAATTCTGCAGAAAACTGAAGCAGAACATGAAGAGAAGATTTGCATAATTGAGGAAAAAAAAATTAAATAAAAGCTTATTTTCCTAAGGCTTCATAAAATACTTATGCACAAGCAAGAAATGTGAAAATAAGAAAAACTAGAAAAGAAACGACAAAACTAGAGAACCTAATTAAATGTGAGGTGGTTGAAGGTACAACTCAGGAAGATGGATTCCCAGAGAAACAACCTTTACTTACGTTGCCACAGTCCATGAGGAACGCTCCATCTCTGCTGAGCCTCTCAGCAGAAAGATGCAGCAGGTGAGGCTGAGGGACTACAGTATCATTCAGATGGAGCGCCCCCTGCAGGACACACATAAACGTTTCACTTAATGTAACAGTAAAGAGACTACAAGTCTACAATCATAATGATAAATGTGTAAAATAGAGACTGACTTCTCTGAATGAAAACATGTATTTAACAGTTTGTCAACTTTCCATTTCTTGTGTATCAATCAACCTGAATCGTGGGAATACAAATTTTTAAACACGGCGATATGTGAATATGTTTTAGTTAAACATCCCACCTGGTCAGACATGTTATCCAGCCGGTACAGGTCAGGATGAAGCATCCGCATCAGCTGCGGCAGCGGCTGCGTCTTGAACTCGCACATGGCGAAGATGCGCTCATCGAGCCGCGTGCTCGTTCCTGTCCGCAGCGCTTTCTGGAACAAACCGGAAAATGTCTTCAGCAATTCATTTCGCCGATGTTGGTTATGTTAATGTTTAGGAGTGATGGAAGGATGAGTGGAATGGAAAGTCGTCTGGATGAACAGATGTGTGCATTGAACAAATGGATGGATGGAAGGACAGACAGCTGGATTAATGAATGTATTGAAGGATATTAGAGGGGCGTATTGAAAGATGGAGATATTCAATGGATAAATTGGAAAATTTGATAGATTGATCAGGGACTGGACTGACTGATGAAGGGGTTTCTCTGGTTTAAGTGGTGGATTAAATATCTGTCGTAAATTAGTAGATTGATTGACTTTAATCAGCACCATGTTGAACATTTTAATTTTAGAAACATAATGTGCTATCCATAGCACAGGTGATCTTTTTTATGACAATGCCGTATGTTTCCAGGCTTGTGTAGAAACAAAATCTGTTTCGTTATTTGCAAAATCCCACAAATACTGTTTTAGTTTTTCTGAATTTCACTTTTTCTATGTTAATCGTATTTATTAAAGCAAAAAGCGTGTAATTATGAATCAGGAGCCACAAATCCACATTTACTGTTGAGGTTTTACAGAGTTAACAGAGCTGAATGATTTTACAAAAAGTGTTTAAAAGCATTTCCCCACAATTGTTTCAAAGAATTCAAAAATTATCTCCCAAACAAGTTTTTCACATTTTATAAAATAAAATCTACCTTTGAATAATTCTCCAGAGTTTAACTTCTTTTAATAATTGATTAATCTATCAATTATTTTGACGATTAATCGAATAAAAATAATGGCCCATTTTGCAGATTTGTCATTTAACCATTTAAATCAGTTTTTATAAAATATTAGAAATACATTAAAAGACGGAAATAAGTAAGTCAATTCATTTCTAAATAAGAAAAACATTTTCCTTTAGTCAATTTGAATCAGTGGAAGCTAAAACTACTTTAGTTTACAAAGTTGTTTTTCTCCATCTTAAATGCAAAATGTATATTTTTTGCTTAATTACTGCTCCAGATATGTTATTTTTCAGCAAATTGCCTTTTCTGAATCTGTATTTTCCAGTTAATAATTAATTGATTTGTAAATTTGGTGACAGTTGCTTCCATAATCAATTAATCACAATTAATCACGATTAATCGTTTCTGCTCTAACTCCCACCTGTTTGAGCAGAGCCAGGATGTAGAGGGGGAAAAGTCTCATGGCTGCAGGGACGACGACCCCAGATTGCTGCAGGTTCGACACGCTGCTTTTGTAGGCGCTCACAAAGTCCACGACGGCGTTCACCAGAGCATCACGAGCATCTGACAGGCTGGAAGATATCGATCGATCGATGGCTGGAACACACAGCAAAGATCAATTATAAAACAGGAGGGGAACCAACACCTGCAATAATGACTGAAAACTCCCACTGCAAAATTCAAGCATTTTCAAGGCAAGTTTTCACAGTGGAGATAAAACATGCAATACAGATAATTTATTACTGTTATTAATAATGTCGTGTGATAGAATTCGAAATTCTACAGTGGGACAATGTGAACTAACATATAGCAATTTTTGTGTTTTTAACAAATTTAACAAAAAATATCCCACAATTTCAATGACTTTGTCTAAAAAAAAATGAGGGAATCTTTACTTCAGTTACACAGATGAAAAAGTCACTGAGCCATTAGGAATAATAAATATTCAAAAATAAAGTAAAAAATGTTTCTGCTAAGTTTTTGGCATTTAGCAAATAGGAATAATTTTGGTAATTCTAATTCTAAGAGAAGTTTAGCCTGATTTAACTTCAGGTAGTGAGAAAAAAAATTACAGGTTTCTTTTTGTAAGGTGTATAAAAATACCTGGTTTCAACTGTAAATAACGCTTCCCAAATTTAGGTTTTAATCAAGTATTGAACTACAAAACTGTGCAGTTTGAATATCAAAATACTTTTCAAGCCTTGAAAACACCTGATTGAAATTGAAGCATTTTCAAGGATTTTAAGCACCGACCCAGAAATTAATGCAGAAATTAGAAATTAGATAATTTTCAGTAAAACAATGCAAGTTAAAGTGGTAAAAGTTGTGAACTCACCCATGTTGGCTAGCAGACATGTGATAGCCTGAACGTCAGCGCCGGCGTAAACATCGCTCAGCTGACTGACCACCGGCAGACACAGAGTGTGGACTCTGATCCGCCGTTTCCCTTCACACCGACAAATTATAACAAGATTACTTTTATTTCTATTATTTATTGTATGAGAGAAAAGTCAGTTTTTTTAGGTGCTGAATTTGGGTTTACCTTTACTGGACGTGTAGAGCAGAGCAGCCTGAAAACAGGCCAGAGACGAATCAGCAAGAGAGTCTTCGATGGACATCTGGACAGCGAAGGCAGAGTCTGGGTTCACATTAGCCAGGGACAGCAGGTCGGTGGAGCGCACAAAGAAGTTACCGTGGAACGTGTGGATGGATAAACCTGAAACCACATTATCTAGGTTTAAGGACAACTTCAGAGGAACATCTGAGAACACAAAACGAGTGTCACATTTTGTTGGGGATACCTTTAGTGCATCGTATCCTCATGACGGCCTCGAAGCCGACCTTCCTGGTGAGGTAGCGATCGAGGTCCCTCTGAAACTTCTCCAGCTGCGCCGGGTTGTGGATGTGATGAAAGGAGGGGTAGTAAAAGACGCTGCCCGCCGAGTACTTGGAGACACACGCTGAAAACAATTATGTATTTTTAGACTTCGAATGTGAGAAGGATTGATTTAAAAAAATAATAAAACTCAAAACATTCTTCATGTTTCAGGAAATTTAAAGGGGACTTATTATGCAAAAATCACATTTTCTACTTTCATTTGAGTTTCTACTTCTTCAAAAAAAAGAAAAGAAAAATTTGGCAGTAAGTTAATGTTTTTTGGTGTCTGGAAGATGAGCTGTTTCAAAAACCTCAGGAATGTAATGTCACATACTAGCGGGTACAGCACGTTACCTAGCAACCCCAACAGAGTTCAGCCCATCACCTAGCAACCCAAGTGGAGTTCGAGCATGTTTGGTCAGCTGTATGCACCGAACAATGGCTTTGGGATCAATAAAGCATTCCTGAATTTAAATTGAGTTTGAAGTTTTTAAAAAATGATCAAGATTAAAAAGAAACTGGTTGCTCAAGTTGAATAGATCTGGAGGAACATTTGAATGTCTTTATATTTGGAAATCCAAAAGCTTTTATCCTACAGAAGAATGAGAACCCAGAAGTTTCAAACCTGTTCTTACCCAGTGTTGAAAGGTCGGCGTACTGTGAGCTGAGCAGGAACAGATCCACCCCAATCTGCTGCCCTGAGCAGTCCAGAGCAAGCTTCTTATAGAAATCTGTGGCAGGACCCAGGTGCTGTGCTCCCTGAAGAGTTATCAGTCAAACGTAAAACAAAAAGAGAGAACAATCTGAGAAAATTTCCAAAAAGTAGATTACTAATAATTCATTTAGTTTTTCAATTTGAGATTTTCAGAAACCCAAATCCAGGACCAAAGACAGCAATGTGACGTCAAACATAACTGAAGTACCCATGATGGACCCAAAAAAAGCTAATTAGCTAGCAAGGGTACAACTAGCAGCTAGTTAGCGGTAGCCTCAACTGCCTCGAGTTACAGAACTAAATGAAGACGTCTGCGTGCAACTCAAATATTTGATAGACAGAAAGTCCCACGAGATTAAAAAAACATACGAGATTAAAAAGTCCTGCCATGACAAAATTTAAGACATGCAGTTAACTTATTTCAGACCAATTTATGTTGTTTTTAATGAATTTAAGATATTTTAAGGCTTTTACAGGAATTTAAGACTGTATGTAGTTAAGACTAGGCTAAATTAATCACAATAAATAACTGCATTCCTAAATTCACTTAACTGAAACACGCCAATTTTTGAAAAAACAACAAAACTTGTTTTTTGATAAAAAGTTTTGTCACTGGGATGAGGTTTCACATGTTTTGCATCACAATCTGGATGTTGCCACTGCGAAAACGACGAAGAAGACGACAACGACAGGAAGCAGCTGTTGTATCATGACGCAGCTTGTTTTTTAGTGATTTACTCACATGCTGTTAATAGCGATTTTTATTTAATGGAAACTGCCAAATTGTGTGTGGCTTTTCTTTTTTTTTACATTAGCGGAATACTGATGTAGTTTTGCACACATTTGTAATGGAAGGACAAAGCCATTTTGGACATGAAAAATGTTTTCAGCCAAAACTGACAGGATCCAAAGTCTTTGGTGAAGTCTCCAGCCACACCTGAAGAGCTAACTGGTAAACAGCTTCATAAGTAGATTAATGCAGCCCTCATTAAGGTCATTTAGTTGTTCCTTCAAATGTTGCCAGAGTCTCCACTGCATCAGATCCTTTGGTTCCAGAAATGTTTCCAAACTCTCCCATAATCAAAATCCATGAACCTTGGTGCTGGAACGCTGGTTCGGATCTTCTCTTGACTGCAGTTTCCCTGCTCCCAGAGTCGGAAGCTGAGTCTGGAACAGCGTGACGCGACCGCCGGTGGGCGACATGAGCTTGAAGGCGGCCTGTAAGGCGGGACCGAGAGCGCTGTGCGTCTCTCTGCTCTGGCTGAACATGGCCGGCAGCGACGTCAACAGCTCCTTCACAAGCTGAGGAAGGAAAATCTATTTTAACATCCTCACACGTGGCGTGAACGTTAGTCAACATGTTCATAAGTTTTACAGCACTGCTAAAAGGAAAAATGAAGACAAGTACCTCTTTACTCTCCTTTAGGTTCACCATCAGACTGTCATGTGACGGTATAAAAACATCTGCAAAAACAGTTATAGTGACATTGAAAGAAAAGAGTTTTACACAAAATAGCATCTGGAAATGTTATAACTTCGCCTTAAATCAAATCTTGGATCTCACTTTCCTCTTTCCAGGAGAAATTGACTGGCAGTAATTTAGCTTTTACCTCAAACTGCATGATACAATTTAAATTCCAGAAAAGGAATCATTTTTCTTCTGTCCATGAAAATAAAAATGTCCGGATATCTACAATAAATTTAAATACTTTAAACAGATGGAATAACAGAAAAACATTAAAGATTAATCATGAAAATGGGTAAAAATGGCTTCAAATCGATAAATAAGTCAGAAAAATGCAGACCAATCACCTTGTTAGAAGCTATTAGTCCCGCCCAGTTAATTTTATAAAAGGTAAAAAAAAATACATTTCTGATCTGCTGGAACATAGGATTACATAAAAATACTTAATTTTTTTTTATCTGATTATTTTAACGTGATGAATACACTTTGATACAATTACTTATTAGTTCAGAATTTTATAAAAGTCTTGGACTGCGCATACATTTATATGTAACATAATATATAATTATTTATTTTAATATACATCTAAAATATTTAATATATGTATTTACATCTTCAATGAAATTGTTACATAAACAATAAAGCATTTAATAGTTTATTTAAATGTTAAAGTATGGTCTTTATTAACTTAATTCACTAAATTCAACACACATTTTCCTGATCAAGTCAAATAACATCATTACCAATCTTTTAGAAATAAACAGTTATTTGCAGTAATTACACAAAACCAACCAGTGGTTAAAACAGGGTTTCTCCACCTTTCTTTTCTAATAGGAGTGAAGAGACGTACCATCGATGTCCGACACCACCAGCATCTGTGGCTGAGACAGTCCCTCCTGGAGGTTGTAAAAATGGACGGTGGTGTCAAAGGTGAGGAAGCCCACCTTGGTGCGCGCGTCTCCTGGCAACCTGAAACGCAAAATAGCCTCCATCTGTGATCGTTTAGGCGGGAAAACATCAACAAAACAAACGTTCAGGTAAAAGCCTCCAATAAGAGCTTTCTAAGGTAAGGGTGCGTTCACACCAGCCATGTTTAATCCGCTTTTGCTAAACTCTGGTTTGTTTGCCCAGAAAGTCCAGTTTGTTTGGGGAGGAGTGAATAGATAATTAAACTCTGATGTGGACCAAAAACCAAACTAAAGTTTGGTTTTTGGTTTGGTCTTGGTTCGGTTGAAGTGAACTCGAATGCATATGTGAAAGCCTGGCAGAATGGAAACCGCTTCAAAAGCAGAAAGTAGACTAAAGTGCAGGGAATTCTGGGTAACTAAACCAAAATAAAAGTGCAAGATAGCGCTAGCTGGAGAAATAGCTCGTTATCTTCAACTGAAGACAAAAGAGAACGAGTGGCATTCGCTAAACTGGAATGCCACTCTGTTTCCGTTTATGTTTTGTGAAAAAGGAAGTTGTGCACAGTGTGTTCTTCAGAGTTGTTTTGTCATTTCCTTCAGTGGTTCTTGGTGCAGTGCCACCACTGACGAGGAGGGGAACAGGTTTTGGTTCATTTGACTCAGTGCAGTGTAAAAGCAAACTGCACCAGCTGAAAACGTAACAAATGTTGCTATTTTTATCTCCAATTGAACAAGATTGGAGATAAATCATAGTCATTCCCTGACTATGAAATGGGAAAACACCCCAATGTAATGTTTTTAACAGAACACAAAAATAATGTGAGTCAAAGCAAAATGCAGTTTTCAAACTATGATCTCATTTAGGTGTCCAAACTCACTTGTCCAGGTTCTCCAGAAGTGATTCACAGAAGTACTTCAGGTATCCTGCCTCCACGGCGTTGTGAGACACGTCGAGCACAAACAGGTAGACCGCCGGCTGTGGGGGTCGTAGCTGACACCAGGGACAAAGACAGAAAGTAAGCTGTGGCCTCAAAAGCTTAGATCCTTCTGTGTTGTATTTAAAGAAAAATACAACACCTCCCTCTAGTGGACAAACAATCACATTGCAACAACAGAAAGTTGTGGAGAATTTTACCATGTAGTCTGAGGAAGCGATGAACTCCACCGTTGAGTTTTGGACCTCTGGCCTCTTGTGAGGCTCTCCATATGACCTCGTTACCGGGTTGTACATAAACTCATCTGGAACTAAACAAGACATTAAAAAAAAGAAGATAAGTCTTAGATTTTAGTTAAATCATATAAAAGGATGAAGAAATCAGTGCCTAACAGTTTCCTACCATCGTTGACTCGATAGCAGAGGTTACACTTCCACCTGCGCTGGTCCAGGAAGGTGACGAACGGGTTGATGTACGTCCGACACGAGCGACACCGCACTATCGTGTTGGATGTGATCACTGGTAGCTGCTGCAGAGAGGAACAGGGAAAGGGTTAAACTCACCCTTCTGCTCAAGTTCTGGCCTCTCAACTTGTTTTCTCCATTTTGTATCTTTTAGAAAAACATTCCTTTATTTCTGCATGAACAGACGACCAAAACAGGCTTTTATTTCCACGTCCAACGAAACGTGGTTGAATGCATACTTGATTCATTTATTTGTTTCAGGCAAAAGAAAAAATTCTGCAAATCAGTTTCTTTCACTATAAAACTTTAACAAACATTGCAGGTGTGTGTCTGTGTCTGGTGAATTTTTGATTAAAATGTGTTTATTTTTCATTCAGTGGGTAGAAAATCCAGTAAGAGTAGCAACACTTCATAATAAAATAAAAAGTAAAAAGTACATTTTCTGAAAAAAAGTTACTCTGGTAAATGTAACTAATTACTTCCCAGCTCTGAGCAAGAGCAGCTACCTGTAAATCTCTGAAGGGGTGAAGGAGGAGGCCCAGAGGGAGGCGGGCCTTGTTGAGTAGCGCCTGGGTCTGAGGGATGCTCGTCAAGGTGCACCTGAATGTCCTGGAGAGCAGAAGAACAGTCCGTCAAGATAATCAGAAGAAAAAGTGTTGAACGATGAAGGCGTGTGACCAACTTACTGTGGGCTGCAGTTGACCTTCTTCAGATCGGGGCTGAGGTTCGGCTCAGGAGCCTCCAAGGGCCTGGAAGGGAGCAGGTTCCTCTCCTGCAGCAGGTTGACCGGCCTGAGGGCCTCCATCTCCAGCTCTGGGACGCCGCTCAACCCGCCCAGAGCTGCAGAGAGCTGGGACAGGTTGGGGAAAGGCTGCAGAAGAAGAAACGGTTAAAAAACAAAAAATAAAAAGTTTCTTTCTGCACAGCAGCTCTGTTCTGTCACCTGGGAGTACTGCTGGTAACCCGGCTGACTGTACACGCTGTGGGACGGGGAAGCATCGGGGCGGGTTGCTTGTTCGTGCTGATAGGCTGACTGCATGCCGTGGTAACCATAGCTACCAAAGGGCGGAGCCTGATTGGTCATGTTGTTGGAGGGCGGCATGGAATCTGTGCAAAAGACATTTCAGAATCGATATCATCATTAAAACAGGAATATTTCAGTGTTTTGATATTTTACTTTAACTATGCCACTTTAGGAAGGTGGGATGTTTAATTTAATTTAAAAAGTGCAACTCATTCAATCTCCTCTTTACGACTACTCAACATTAGGGTTGTTGTAAACAATTAGTTTAGTAATCAAGTAATCTGTCAATTATTCGATCAGATAAAATGAAATAAAATATTGATGAATACTGTCATAACAGCAGAATTAACTCAAGTCAAGTTCATTTTTATAGTGTATTTCAGTAAAAAGGAAATTCAAAGTGCATCTTAAAATAACACAGTCATCAATTATGAAACAAACATTACATTCTGTCAAATGTTTCACTCACTGTTAATCACAGGCAGCTCTAAACAGGTGAGTTTTAAGCTTTTATTTAAAGGAACTCAGTGTTTCGGCTGCTTTGCAGTTTTCTGTAAGTTTATTCCAAAATCATTTTGTTTAATATCACTAGTAAATATTGACCCAAATTTTCATACCTGTGCATCCCTAACAAGCTTAGAAAGTTAAAATATAGTCAACATGGACAAAAATCATACAAAAATCTGAAATTTTAATAATAATAAGTTGTGTATTCTCCAGTTTTTAGTTTTCGTATTCATCTCGTCTGTAAAAGTGCATAAAACTGTGTCGATTTCGTTAATGTTGGGGAAAAACAATCTCTTATTTGTGATGTTTCCATTAAACGAGAAATTAAGTTTGTTCTCACAGTAAATCACTAAAAACACACGATGGTGCGGTCCTGCCATCTTCTTGCTGGTTGTTGATCATGTGACTCATTTGATGCAAAAAAAAAAAAAAATTCCATTGCAGTTTTGTGAAATAATAAAATAATTTCAATGCAGCTGAAAAACCACTTCACTCCAGCAGAAAAAAAAAATCATGTTTTTTTCCTACGTTGGCGTGTTTTCATTAAGCAAACTTATTTTCACAATTCCAATTTGTGTAATTTTAAAGTCATTGGAAATGCAGTTTGTGGTGACGATGTACCTGGATAGCTGCCGCCTTCGAGGGAATCATAGTTGTTGGGAACTGGAGAGGCGCTGCCGGTACTGGAGGAGGAAGTGTCGCCGCCTGAGAGAGACAAAAAAACAGGTAGGAAGGATTTAAAACATTTATATAAATATCATCCAGGAGGGACGAAGAGTACTGGGGTGAAAGAGAACAAAGAAACAACAAACACGGTTAAAACAAGACATTAAATCCATGTTGAGAGAACATTAAAGAAGACCTTCAAGTGTCAGTAGCAGGTAGAGATAAATAAAAATAAGTCAATGGGAAGCAAAAGTGGAAAATCAAAGAAATCAAAGTGTGGATTTTTGTTTGTTGAATGTAATACTTTAACTCCCTCAGGCCTCTGAGAAACAGAGTGAGAAGAGCCAGAGGAGCAGCTTGAAGCAAACATGAAAGCCTGCCTTTAAATCCTGAAGGAGTCGTTGTGCTGATGTTGTTTCGTGGGAAGCAGAGGCTTCAGAGGATTGGAAAAACGTATAGAGAGACAGAAACAGGTTTCTCCCAGCACTAGACGGGTACCACACTCAGAAAACCACATTAATCCCTTTAAAGTGCTAAAAAAGGCTAATGAATACAGAACTGAAAAACAATAACGTTCAGTTTTTTTTAAGCGACAAGACTTTTTATGGTTTAATCTCTTTAAAAATCAGAAAAATAATAATCTGCAGCAAGTTTGAGTCATCATAGACAAACTCTGCCTAGTGACCGCAGACGAGAGTTTCTGATTGGCTTATATAAAAAAAATAAAAATCACAATTAGACGCCGATTTTAGACGGAATCAAAATCAAACTTGATTTGCGTTGTTATTTTACAGAAAAGTTTTACACTGATCATTTAAATGTATATGGAGTAAGTGATGTCATTTAATTTTTTCATCGTTTTACTTTTTGTGTGTTTCTGAACTTTTCTGAATCCTGTTATTCATTTTCTGGATGTGAACTGAACCTGTTTCCGTGTTGTAGAATGTCTTCAGATTATGTTTGTTGTGAGCTGGTACTAAATTAATTTAACTGAATTAAAGTAATTGGATGAAACATGGACATGGATTAGACATACAGGGCTTTTTTGTGCAGCTTGTAGTGATGATGAAGTCATTTTTCTGGATGAACAAACAGAAAAGTCAGACAATAAAGTTCTTAATCCAATCAAATTTTAGTTATGAGCCTTATTATAATTTTTAATTAAGTTAACTGAAGCATTTGTAAGTAATTAGTCACATTTTAATTGAAAAGCCTAAAGTAAACATTTTTTTAATCAAACACTTTTGTTGAACAAATAGACATATGAGCTCAACAACAAATATATTTATTGTTTTTAATCTGTTATTCAGGCTATTCAATCATCAGAGTGGTGCAAAGTGCTGTTATGTCCATTCAGCTGTTTGAGGATGTCGCTTGTGCATCAGATTCACAGGCGTACTGGAAACAAATGAATAGAAAGGTTCCTGCTGGAACTTTTGTGTGTAATAAATTAAATAGAGGTGATTATTTACATTAAAATTCTATTAATTTGATTAATGACATGTGGAATTATATGGGTGATTAATTAATCAAAATTAACGTGTTAAACTCTCAGTCCTTCAAAATTTATGATCCAAACTTATAAACCTGATCATATTGCTGATGTTTTTCAAAAATTTGTCCCTACAAAACCTAAATCTAAACAGCTTATGCAAATTTCGTTTACCAGTAATTTTAACTGTAAATTCCTTTTCTTTTTGTCCTCCACTTTAATATTTATAGAGAACAAAATGCTCAAATATAATTTTATTGAGTGCAAACAGAGTACACACGTTTCCTCAACGCATGTCCAACTCTGGGCAGGATTTCCATAAGGATTAGGTGGACAGAATATTTGAATGAAGCCATTAATCCATGTGGGTCAAAAGGAGAGATCAGCAGCAAACCAACAAACAGCAGGCCTGATGCTGGGAGCTCATTGGACAGAACCGGATCCAATTATCTAGCAGTAAATCTGAGCAGCAGACGCCGGGATTATGAGCTCTGAGAGAGGCAGACAGCTAAGCATTCTCAAAGACACTTGTTACGCCTCTTCCTACAATGTTCAGCTCAGTGGCAAATCTCTTCTCATGCAGCATCACAGATTATTCATGATAAAAACTCTTTTCAAAATGTTTCAATGTGCTTCTAAAAGTCACGTTAATCTAATTATCTTCAGTCAGTGCTGAGAAGAAAGATTCACAGAATCTGCACTGCAGGAAGCAACATGTGCTAAAGCAGTACAGACTAATAAAAGAAAAATTAGATTTATTTTTTAAATCATACAAATTTTGCAAACAAAGAAACGGTGGATTTGGCTTTTAACGTCACAAAAATCCACATTATTTTCTTTCCATTGCAAACTCAACCTACAATGTATTTTGTTAGGATTGTATGTAGTAGATCAACAGGAAATAATGCAATATTGTAAAGAGGGAGGTTAGTAATAGCGGGGTATTTTTCTGAAAAGTATTGGCACATCTGGATCCAGTCCCCTGACCGACAGGTTTACGTTTTTGGGGGTTGTTTTCAGCAGCTCTACAAAAAAAGCTGTTGTAGAAAAAAAAATGGACTTGAATCATTATTTTAGGAAGGCAATTCATTTTTTTTTCATTAATTGTCAAACATTGACAAACAAGAGTCAATGTTTGAAAAATTTTAGAGAAGTTAACTTTCCAACCAAAAGTTCAGAGAAACATTAATGAATGGATTTTATTTTACAAACTTAAACTATTTTAGCAAACAAAACAAAAAGAATACTAGATCATGTTTATATATTTTGTGCCAACTTTGTCCAAAACAAGTTATCTAAACTCTCTCAAAATAAAGACTAAAAATATTTCCCCTATAATTTAACACAAAACAACAATTTCAATATTTTCTGCTGAGAGCTGTTTTAAAATAAAAAAATATTATAATTGTGTAAACAACAGATTGATATGGTAGAATATTTTCCTATCTGATTAGCTTAATTTAGAGAGACAAACCGATGTTTTGCATAAAGACACAAAGTGTGTTGAACCGAGAGGATCGGAGTAAATCATTGGGGACAAACGGGAAGCTAAAACAAGCTCAGCTTTTTATTAAGGGACATGCTAACGCCTGCTAACCAGACTCTCCAGTGAGGAACAAGACAGTAAACAAGCTGAGAGAGAGGCTATATTTAAACACATGTTAACCTCTGGCTGATAAAGCAGAACACCAGAAAGACAGACTAACCGCACCATTTAATCCCTAACATGCACAAATTCAGGAATACAACAGTATTTCTTAAACATTATAGGTTGGTACTGATTTTAGGATTTGCAGTCCAGAGGATTTCAGATTAAATATTATGTAAACAGGAAAAAAAAAATCAAAAAACAAACAAACAAAAAATGTATATATATAAAAGTAAGAGATTTCCAAATAAAATATTGAGAAAATCATTAATAATCTAGGTCAACTCTAGCACAAGAATAAAAATCTAATACTTTCTAATTCCTTTTAAAAAAAGCAACATGTTTCTGTATGACTCAGTACTGGACAACAATGCAAATACACGACATTATGGAAATTACAGAAAAACTATTGACTTACTTCTAACACAAGTTAATTGTTTGCATTTCAAATCCAAATACATAAATGACATTTGAGCATAAATGGAAAACATGAAAATGAAAGATAGCTGTAGCAGCAGCAGCATTTAAACCGCGGTTTCCAGTCGACCATGAATGATGTAAAACAATGTTAGTTCAGAGGTCAACTGTTGCCTATACGCTGTAAACATTCTGCATACTTAATGCAACACGATGCAGCTCATGACCAAAGCTCACTGAAAACACCAATAGACTAAATAATTAGTTTTTCACGATGGAGTGTTAGGGATGCACTAAGGAAAAAAAAATTAAACAAAGACAAAGTTGCACCTATTTTGTCTTTGTTTTTCACCTAATGACTTAAGCCTTTTTATACAATATTAGAAATAGATTAAAAGATGCAAATAAATAATTTACTTCCTTTTTAAAATAAGAAAACAGCTATTTTATAGCCTAATTGTATTAGGCTAATTGTGTGCTTGATCATTTGTTTGATATTTTGATACATCTGTAATTTTTTACAGAATTTAAATTAGGTTAAGCTAAAGCTAAAACTATCACTTCAGGAGATCTGGGCTAAACATATTTGCAGAATTTTTTCTTTATCTTAAATGCAAAATGTAGATTTTTTCCCCCACAATTTTGGCTTAATTCCTGTTCTGAGTGTGTTTTTCTTTCAGCAAAAAGCTTTTTTTTTTTAACTCCACTTAATTGATTACTAAATTAGTTGACGATTATTACAATAAATTATTATCAACCCAACCTAAATCTTTACATCCCAACAGCATCAAAATTGCAGATTTTGCATTTTTTGTGACCTTTCTAAAAGGAAAAATAATACAAGCAACATTAAGATTATATTTCAAAGAATAAGTCTGCATAAAGTATGAGAACTGTTGATTTAGATGAAGAAGGAGGAATCTGATTAGTCAGTAAACTGATTAAAGAGGATTTGCTTGTAAAAGACAATTTACTCAGAGGAACAGAACCGTGTACATGACAAGACATTTCAGGGAATGGTGATGCTTAAAGAAGCTGCATGAGTCTATGGGGATGAAGAAATCAGAAACAGATGGGACAGGGGTGAAGTTGGGAGGTAAAAGCTAAAGCAGACCTGCTTCCTCATCCTCCTCCTCCTCCTCATCATCATCATCAGTGCTGGATGACGAGGGGGCTGCAGCTGCGCCTGAGGTGGTGGCAGAGGCTGAGCTAGCTCCACTATTAGCAACATATCCGTACCGCAGGCCTGTTGGAAGGGGGATCGGGAGAGGATCATCAGAAAACTATTAGGACTGACTGAGCGACTAACAGCAGAGGGGCTCGGAGTGTGTGTGTGTGTGTGTGTGTGTGTAATGTTTAGGAAAACAATCTGCTTTTCCCCTCAGTCTGTTTTCCTTCAGTATGAAACAAAACTGCTCTTACCTTTAGAAGAATTAAAATCCCAAACCATTCACTGTTGTTTTTTTCTAAATAATATGATCTAAGAATTTCTAAAACAAACTGTAGTCGACTTTTTTGCTTATATCTAGGGCTGGACAATACGGCTGAAAAAATTAACACAAAAAATTAAAAGAATTTCACATCAGTCGATATTCATAATTATTGATAAGTTTATTTGTTTTAAATATCTGAAACAATTTTTAACTTCTAGTGTGAGTTTTTCTGTTTTAGCCACAGTTTTCACTCCATGGCATTGTTTTTTTTTATTTTTAAGCAGTTATAAGGACAGTGAAACATTCAACTGCTGCTGTGGCAGTTATTCTGCAAGTTGTTGCTAGGTAACCAAAGAAAGAGTGAGTTGCTAGGTAACCAAAGAATGTGTAAGTCTGTTGATTCCACTGATCTTTTTTATTTTTTGCCCCACATCCCCCAGAATGCTGTACTGTTAAGGTTCAGAGTTCAGTGAATAGTCTATTTATTGAATATTCTATCTGATGTATTATCTATAGATAATGATCACATCTCTATTGGAATATGTATTATTATTGATTTAATGTCCAGCCCAACAAAACCAGAGTTAACAGAATGGCAAAATGACAATTAAAAGAAAGAGGTCCTCCCCAATTATGAGGTAAAATACACTTAAAAAATCACAGATGAAAAACATTTTATTAGTTTTCTTTATATAACACAAGCAAGAGGAAAATGTCAACAGGTGGCTCCCCTGTTATTTCTTACCCTTTTATCCAATTTTCTTTTTAAGGCTGATAGTTTGAATCAGAAGAAAACAATGATCTAAAACAGACAAATAATGTGGAACCAAGCTAACATTAAATATAAAGAACGGCCCAGACATCAGTGTTGAGTGAAAAAAATGAAGCTGAGAGGAAACCTGCCAAATTAAATGAAGAATGGTCAAATATGCAGTAAAAAGTATATCAAATATTAAAAACCAGAACTCAATTTGATATCCAAGTACATGATTGTACACAAACTGTATTACTGAAACAACCTGAAATAATTGTGCAAATAAACAGCCCTCTTTCTAAAGTCTGAGGTTGTGCAGGTGGGGTTTCAGAAACTAAAAAAGAAAACACAAGTGCAACTGGTGCAGGTTTTCTGCTGTACTACTGATAGTATCAGCAGAGAAAATTATGGATCAGACATAAATAAACTAGCAGCACATTTCAGACACTAAAGATTTGCATCGAGGCTCAGACACCTGCACGTCTGAAAGCTTTTGGTGTGTACAGCAGATTACATGTGTGCTGCACTGAAAGTGCAGCTGTGATCATCTAAACCTTTCACACACCTTTCCACGTTGGCTTAACGCAGGTTTCACTGTCAGAGCTGAGCTAAAAGAAATGAGACAGAAACGCCAGAAGATAGGGCTGGGCGATAAAATAAAGTCTCAGATATTTTTATACCAGATCAGAAAATCTTGATTTTGATTTTGAATCTTGATTTTTAACAAATTAAATCTTCAAAATATATTTATTTAAAAGAATATACCAAAAAATACCAAAAATTTCAAAAATCTGATTAATCAATTTATTGCCCAGCCCTACCATAAGATATAAAGACATGATATGTAATCCCGTCTGTGAGCAAAAGATCTTCAAACACAAACATGCATCTTGTTTGTGAAGCTCCATCTTTGCACTTTTGTAAATAAACAGGCAGACGTCTACCATTTTTCAATATGAAACAGAAAAAGAAGCCATTATTTACCTTGGTGGTGGCTTGGGGAGGAATGGACTGAAGCGGAGGGGGTTCCTGAGGGCGGCCGGTCTCCATCCGCACCTCCACTGCTTTGTGTCACCCCGCTGTAGGAGTTGTAGTTGTGAGGGGCCTGATGGCTTTGGTCATAGTGTTGGTGGATGTTGTTTTGAACTGCAGCTTCTAACAGAAAAACAAAGAATATGGTTATAGGACGACTAATCTAAGGCAGAACCATTAGGATTTGGAAACTAGAATTAGATAGGAGTCGGAAATTGGCAAGACACCATCTGTCAATTAATTGAGTGGGTTAGGCAACAACTGACCAATCAGCTGTCACAATTTGGTCCAAAGTGAAACGCCCTGAACCTGCAACAAATTTGTTGCGGTCAAAGAGATTTGGTGGAAAATAAATCTGAAAAATGGTAAATGTTCACATGCAATTAGAGAGCATATGCAAAACCAAAAACTTTAGCATTGTAAACAAAAAATAAATATTAAATCTCAGAATGTAACCTTCATAAAAAATATGTTTTTTCCATATTGCCATGGCGTCATGTTAATTGGCGGAGAGAAACAGCAACAACCCACATGATGAAGCTTTCTGCCTGGCATACCTGTGCTTCCTTTGCCATTCACTGTCGCTGCCGTTTGATGCCCCGTGCCATACCCCGGCTGCACCGCCGTCGAGGCTGGAGGCAGAGCGCTGAACTGATGCAAGGGCGCGCCCATCTGGGTGGACATGACTCCAGGAGTGGAGGTGTTGGAGGAAGTGTGGGGGGCATACTGGCTGCTCGCTGAGGCAGATGGGTATGAAACATCTGGGTAGACGGGAGCGGCAGCTGGCGGTGAAACCAAACTAGGATGATGCTGCTGCTGCTGATGATGATGATGATGATGATGGCGGGGGTGTGCTGGAGACGCTCTGTATGATTGCTGACCATAGTAGGGCCCTGGAGTGGTGTAGAGTGTCTGCTGCTGCTGGAATGCCTGTTGGTTGAACTGGGCATTTGAAGGTGGAGGTGCTAAAGATGGGAGGGTGGCGTACGGCTGAGAGGGCGGCGGAGCAGAGTATGGAGACGGTGCTACTTGATGCTGAGGGAGTTGTGTTTGCTGCTGCTGCTGCTGTTGTTGGTGGTTGTTTTGGTAGTAGTTCTGACTGTGGGCACTGCTTGTGATTGATGCTTTGCTGGGAGCGGAAGTGGCGTGGCTGGGGATGGAGGGATAGCTCTGCTGTGGAGGCGGGACGCCATAGTAACCTGCAGGAGGGTACATGGATGGGTGGGTTGGTAGTGGACCTGGAGAGAAAGAGAACAGACGTCAAAAAAGTTGTTCACCTTTCAGGCCTGACATCTCAATGAGCCTTCAGAGTCACATAAAGACAGTTACAAAGTCAGCCTTTTATCGCCTGAAGAACATTTCTAGGATTAAATGACTAATGACTCAGCAAGATCTAGAGAAACTCCTCCATGCGTTTAGTTGCACTGACTGCTGTCCGCATTCTCACTAAAACCAGGAGGATATAGCAGTTTTAAAGTCCGCATACTGGCTCCTTGTAGCTCAGAGAACAGACTTTAAAATACTGTTCTTAGTTTATAAGTCACTGAACGATTTAGCACCACAGTACATTAAAAGCTGTTGTTGTATCAACCTGTCAGACCACTGAGGTCTACTTTGCATCCCCAGAACCAGAACTAAACATGGAGAAGCAGCATTCAGCTTCCATGCATTTCTATACTTTCATAAAACTGCTGAAACAGTTTCTTTAAATCAATATTAAAAATCCACGTGTTTGGAGTCACTTTTAATCTATAGTAAGTAGAACATTGAGTATTTATTTTATATGTATTTTGATTATGGCATTTGACAAAATGTAATGTTTAGTGCTTGTTTTATAATCGGTGACTGTATGATGTCTTTATGATGTAAAGCACCCTGTTACTGAAATGTGTTAAACAACTAGCTTCAGATGTTCTTGTGTACGTAAACAGATTAAAAACTCACATAATTACATAGAAAACCCTTCAAGTAAACATTTAAATTGTCAATCAAATTGATGTTTCAAGTGCAGCAGTAGCCATGTTCAGCTTCTTCCTGTTGCCATAAGTTTCCAAATTTGATTTATTTCTGAATAACCCTGAGGAAAGCCCCAAATCCCACAAGAGATGTTGGTAGCCTTTCACAGGTTCTCGTTTTGATATTATTTTTTAATATTGTCCTAATGAGAATATACTGTACTGGAACATATATTCTAAGTTTATTCTTTCTGCTCCTTTTCATTCATTATTTTTGTTGTTGTTACATTAACTATTCATATTTATAATTGAGTGAATAAAATACAAAAATAAAATGAAGACAAATGAGAAAATCTGTTTTATTTTATTATTTTTAGGGGTGTTAATATTTTAAAGCATTGAGCACCAGGCCAGTTTTAATCATGTTTATGTTTTTGTGTTATGGCAAGTTTTGAGTTTGGCAGGAAAGCTGACTCATCTCACTGTAACCAAAGCTACCTAATGGCATCAATAAATTTGACTGATTGATTAATTTGAAATAAATAAAGTGATTTAAAAATCAACTTCTGGGATAAAACCTACTTTTTTAAAATGACACTAATTTCAGTCTTTAAACAGGAATATGTTTTCACTGCTGGCATCATCACAGTCTACGGACTGAGTTTCTGGACTTGTTCTAAAAGTTAAATGGTTTAACTTATTAATATAAGAAATAAATCTATTAATCACATGATAAATTATGGCAAGTTCAATAAAATCAATTTGCATGATTTAGCATTTTCTCTTTTCTCTCTTTCTAACAAAAACTGGATGACAAAAGTCTTCAGTCAGGTGCATTGGTCACAACTAGCCCTTTTTTCTGAAGAACAACTTTTTTTTTTAAACAAAGACTTCATAATTCATTTTTATTTCTTATCTGTTGTGTCATTTATTTATTTAGGATATTTAAAATGTCTTCCAGTTCCTGTGTTAAATGTTAATTAGAATTTAAAGTTTATTGATCTTTGAGAATGTGATCTTACATAAATGAAAATGGTTTCAAAAAAACAATATTATTGTTAATCACAGTAACTTCTGGGGCAATTTATTGTTCAGCAATTTTTTTTTTTTTACGGTTACGGGCTAATTACATGTGTACAAGTCTGTGCTAGGCATAATATTTCACTGATTATCTAAATAAGTCAGTTGTTTTTAGTCCAACTGTTGCTGAAATTCTTAACTTCTGCCTATGTTTCAAAATGAAACACTTAATATGTTAAGTGTTAACTTAAATAATTACAGTTGAAAACTAGATAAATCTGTGGTCTGTTTATTGATGCCGAGTCTTTGCTTGAAAACATCTGAAATTTCCAAAATCAGAAACAAACTATTGTCAGATTGGTTAGAGAAAGCAGGATAAAGACAGAACAGATTACACAGAATCAGGTTACCAGCAGTGCAACTAACACAAACACAGAGGAAGAAAGCCCAAATTGATGATTTATTTCTGAATAACCCTGAGGAAAGCCCTGCATCCCACAAAAGATGTTGGTAGCCTTTCGCAGGTTCTCGAGTGAGAGTACGCTCACATCCCTCGACGTCTAATCATCATGGTATCTCAGGTAGACTACAGCAGACAGGAAAACACTCCAACTGTCATCCCAAGTGAACAAACATAAAATAAAATCACCTGGACTCAGGCTGCAGCACTTGAAAGCGCCTCAAGAAACAACCAGACTGCACACATCAGGACCACCATGTACATCTTACAAAGTCTGCTGCACACTAACAAGTCTGATCTAAACACTAAATTAAACTATACTTAAAACTGCAACTATAATTTACAATAATTACAGCACTCTGCATATATATATATATATATATATATATATATATATATATATATATATATATATATATATATATATAGACGTGATTTATACTCTCATTTCAAATCCCATCTATATTACAGTGTTAACAAGCTAATGTAAACCTATAAAACTCAAGCATATACAGAAATGTACGCTGTTACACAGCCGTTTATAAACAGACATATTTATGAACAGTATCGCTGTTTCTCTGGCACAGATCTTTCACCATCTGTCACTGTTTTATCTTACATAAGGCCCTCTAAGATTTAATACTTTACTTTTTTGGTTCTTCATACTTTGTTACCTTTGTTATTTGTAGAACTGCAAACCTAATGGCACCGTACAGTCTTGTGGGTAGCACTGTTTATTCTTTTATCAGAAAAAGGAATAGAAAAATTATTTGGGCTCAAAAGTATCAAACTTTCTTTATCTTTCAGATTAGCAATAAAAGATGAATCCATAAAGTTAAAGTTCATACATGTGTAAACACAGCACAGCGATTTATCTCTAAAATTAGCTAAAGTTTTACCTCATTTTCTTATATCTGCTAAACATTTAATAAATCACATCAGCAGTCAGGGCTTGTCGCATTTTAAATACGCACTCATCAGACAACATAAAAATAAATGTAAAACCTAGTCGTGCAATTTTAAATTAATAGTTGTTTTGGGGACTTTTGCTATTAAGACTGAAATGATTGCGCACAATCTGTCTCACTTGCTAACACTTGGCTAACTTCAACCCCGTTATCTCCATTGGACTGCATTAGCTTCGAGCTAGCAGGTCTTAGCACTTAGCTTTACCGCGAGATGAAATCATCACTTCTCACCAATAAAAAAAATGGTTTCCTCTTTTAAATCAACTTAAATCAATTGAAAGTAACAGTGGCGAAATGAAACGCAAAAAGAAGAAACAGAAGGCAGAGTACAAAAAACAAGCCTCAACGGCGTTAACATGCTAACACCAGCAGGCTGGCTAATCGCATCCTCCCGGCCTGTTACCGTTCTGACAGGGGGGCGCAGCTCCACCGTTCGGCGTTGGGTTCTGGTTGTATCCCGCAGAAGAACTGTCGAGGTTTGTGAACCCCGGCGCAGACATCGCGCGGTCCTCCCGTTCTCACGTCCGGAAACACAAGGGTGAGTGAACACACATGAGCATCCGTGTCCCAAAACCTGGTTACCTCCTACCCGCGACAGAAGCGGCAACCGCTGATGGTCGTTGAAGACCCGGACAGCGAAGCCAGGGAGGTCCGCTCAACTAGTGAGGATGCTTAGGAGCTTAGCTGACACCTGCGAGCGTTCATGTCACTCCCTCTGCTGGAGTTGCTATGCAAGTGTTTATTTTTTCACATAACAGGTTGGGGATTCATTCATTGATCATGTTTAATAAAACATTTAAACATGGTAGCTTTAAAATATCCACGCACGAAATTAGACCAGATTAGCAACTTTTTTTTTTTCCTGTACACTGTCCCATGAATTTTTAATTTCCATTTGCTTAACAAATACTTTCATAAGTCTTGATATGCAAATTAATTTCCAGGAAAAAAGGAGTTTAAAATAAACAGCTGGCGCACCTCTCACTATAAGATCCAAACAAATGCTTAGTGTTATTTTTTTGTTTAAATCTGAACAAAAAGAGGAAGCACATGTAAGATGTTACTATGAAATGCTTTTGAATCATTTTGGGGGTTTTGCTTTTTGGCTGGGCCAGTTTTTCTGTCATCATTTTTGCTAAACAGTTGTAACATTTAAAAATATAAAACAAAATACATTTTCATCTCAAAGGTTGTAGATTTAATGGATGTAATTCTTGTGGCTGCTGAAGCTTTTCTGATAGTTACAGAAATCTGAGAAAATAATTAAAATTAAAGGTTTAAAACAAATCTGTTTTGTAAATTAATGGACCTTTCCTCCAATCTTTGACTTTTGGTTAAATAATGAAACAGAAATATTTTTAGCTTTTACATTTTATATGAATAAAGTCGTAACTTTCCTTTCATTCACTTTTTCTATTTCAGCAATCTCTCTTTTATATGTATTATACAATCTCTATGGCAGAGAAAATAAACACTTCATTCACAGTCTAGTTTTCTCTGTCTACATGCTCTCATCTCCTAAAAGGAAAACATGAACAGTAACCAGCTGTTATTGTTTTACGTTTTAAAAAGTTCAACCACCTTTAGTTTACTGACAGTTTATCTTAGCACTAGTTGCTCAGAAAGGTAATCTCATTCCTCTACATTAAACTGACAATACACAATATGCAAAATTAAGTTCAACACTTCAATAAAAAAATGTTATCCCTTACTTGATTTGGCTTAAAAAAAAAGTGAATTTCTAAGCTGCATGTCGCAATCATGCATTCCTGGTTGTGGTTTGTTTATGAAACACCTGCAGCTTCCCTAACTGACACAATAAGCGTCTGCAAGGCTTGCATTGCACACAGTGCATGTGAAATATTCTGCATATTTTTTTGTTAAAGAGCCTCATCAATTATTACTGGTTTGTACTTAAATATTGTTTATCCAGAGCTGCAATATGAAAACAAAATGGAGGGGAAAAAAGCAAAACACATCTGAAAATTTTTAATTACTGAATCTATATTCCTAATATTTACATCATGAAATAAGGATACAATTCATAGATCCAGGAGGTACGCTTAAGATTTCCCATTAGATGTTGATAAAAAGGTTTCAGTAATTGATATATTTAGTTGTTTCTTCTTTCATTTTCAACATTCTTATAAAAATTTGTATAAGTTTGCTCAGGATTTTCCATAGTTATCATTTCATTCATTAATTAAGACACTTTAAATGTTTAACAATCTTATGTTGTTAAACATCCTGAGGGATTCTGGCCCGTGTGTCGGTGCACTCGCACTCTTCTTTGGGATGCTGAACATCAGAGGCCTCCTTGTCTTGGGTCTCTCCTTTCCTTTGGCAGGACGGGCAGCAGGCTGTGCGTCCTTTCTTTCTACAGCTGGGACAGGACAACACCAGCTGGCAGCAGAACTGGGTGCTGCAAAGCTCATACTGGTCCCATGGAAGGCTGCAATACCTGCAATCTAATTACAGACACCAAGGCTTAAAAACTGCAATGGACAATTACTAACTTCCTGACAGTACATGGTTTTCTTTAAGTTTGCACTTAAGGTACAAGCAGTGTAGTTTAATTAACACACCAACCTGCGATGACATCATTGTTGGAGGAGATGGTGTAGCGTTCATCGAACACAAAAAGTTTCCCTCGATAGAAACCTTCAGGGAAACGCTCCAGGTACTTATGGATTCCCCCTTTCAGCTGGTAAATCTCTTTACACACATCCTGCAACACAGTAGATTTACAGGTCAGATAAGAACAAAAACTTATAATGAAACATGGAAAACGTTTAAAACATTAATTTCTATTAAACAGAAACATCTTCTGTAAAGGAGAAAAACGAGCTTCAGGAGAGTTAGCACCAAGTCTGCATGACAGTGGACAATAAATTGTCCCAGTAATTATTGTGATAAATGAAAATATTGTTTTCAGATAATTTTCAAGTAATACATTGATAATGGCATAATAATGAAAGTTCATCCTCTCAAAGAAACACTTAACACTGGGAAACGTATCCAAACCCAAAATTAAACACAACAACCAAAAACAATCACTAAAACTCCTCAGGAAAGTTTTAAGCAAAACTTGGCTTACTTTAGAGCGGAGGTAGGCAGATCCACGTTCACAGCGGATCCCTCCTGTGCAGTACATCAGAACCTTTTTGTTCCGGAACAGCTCCAGGTTCTGGTCGATGTAGTCTGGGAAATAACTGAACTTACGGATGTTTGGGGCCAGACACCGAGTGAACTGGCCCTGAGGGAAATAACCAGAACAACCACACACACGTAATTGTTTTCAACTAATTTTCTGCTCAGTATGCCTTGTAATTAGAACTATCAATACTTACAATTTTGCTCTCGTAAAAGTTGCGGCAGTCGAGGAGGATGGTGTCATCGCTAGAATCTCTGTTAGCCAAAAGAGCTTCCACTTCCTTATGAAACTCTTCAGGGTCCAGATGAGTTCCTGGGAGGCCAAACAGACATTTAGCAGTTTCCACTCATCTTCCATCCAGTAACTAACTATTTTCAGAGATTTTTTTGTTTGATATTATAATTAATCTGCAAGTTTGAATTAATTGGGCATAAAAATAGACATAAATTTCAGGGATGAGCCAGTGTTCTTTCCACACATAAGAGAAAACGTAGAGAAGAACCAGTTGTTATGTTCCAACTGATTGAATGCATATAAGTGAAACTGGCAAAGAAAAGACAATTAAAGAACATCATGTTGATGAGAATTTACAAGAATTTTACGTGCTAGAATAACAAAGCAGGCCGGTTCCATTTTTACTCTTTTTCATCCTCTCATTCTTACAATAAAGGTTTTTTTTCCCAACTGAAAAAATTTAAAAATTCGTCAGCATATCAACATTTTTTTATGACCCTGAGGTCATAAAATCAAACAAACAAACATATGTAGCTAATGTCCAAAGGTAAACTTTGACACATATTCAGAAAGCTGGGATAAATATTGATTAAATCACTTAAATTACTAAAAAAGAGTCTGGCTACTTTCTTTAAGAAATAATGCATGTGTTATTTATCATACCAGCTATATTTATAAAGTATCTGAAAGTAAGTACTGGAAATAATTACATAATAAAAATATATAACAGTAAAAGTAACTCTTGATAAGGGTTTGAAGATGAGTTGTAAAAGCTGACAGTGAAAAAGCTTCTCTAATGAACAGTAGAGTTTCCTATAATTATAGTTTATATATAGCAGCAGCAGAATTATAGAAGTAAAATTAGTAGAACGTATCAGTACCTGCCAGCTTGTAGGACACAGCATCAGGATCCACTCCCATTGGGACAATCTCCTTAAAGACTCCAACCTTTAAGTCTGTAAAACACTCAGCACCTCCATCGCTGGTCTAGACAAACACCAAGGAGAGAAATATTACAAATATTTCTACTAATCTGCAAGGCTAAAGGTTTAATTAGCAAAACAAAGTCCTAAAGGACAACTGTTTTTCCATCTGCTTCTGACCTTAAAACCTTCTTTTTCCATCTTGAAGACAGGATGTGAGAGCATTGCACTGATATAAATATCAGTGGCCACATGGGTCCCTCCAACTGTCCCATTGATGCCTTCTGCTGCCACCCTTATCTGAAAAAAATGACCAATACATTTAAAAAAAAGTTTAATTTCATGAAGTATTTCTCTTTTTTCAGTATTTTAACATTTAGCAGTACAGTGATAGAGTTCATTCACCTTTCCTGTTAAGTGCAGCTTTTCACATAAAGCTTTCTGCCAAGCACAGATAACATGCGGATCATCCAGTAGACAGTAATGATAATAAAGGAGAACTTTTCCAGGGCCGCTACATGTAAACAAGAGATAAACATGGATAAAATCTAAAATGACAGATAGCGTTAAAACTGCAGCAAACAGGAGAATATCTAATATCCGTTTACTTTCTCAGGTTCTCCTCAGAGACTTGGCTGATATCTGGTATCCACGCAGAAATGTCTGCTACTTCGGCTTTGCGTTCCTTTGGCGGCTCAGCCTCTTGTTCCAGCTGTTTTAGTAGATGCTCATACGCAGCCTCAGTGAGCTGCTGTACTTCAGAATTATGACTTTTAGCCACATGTTTGTGGATGGCAGAGTGTTCGCTGAAGGTCTGGCCACAGCAGCACCAGGACTCGGTTCCTTTGTCTTGACAACCATTCTGCACGGATGCTACGAAGACAGCAAATGACTGCGAAGGAGAGAAAAATGTGACATAGGAAATGTTTTTTAAAAATGAAATCCTTGAAGATCAGTGTGGTTAAGCAGCTGGTAACTGGATCTAGAGTCAGGGGTAAAAGTTTTATAGTGAGCCAAATGTGTTTTTTTTGTGCCCTTTTCTTTAAAAAGTTAATCATAATAATAACAAAAAAAAACAATTTTATACATTTTAAAAGATCTGAATAAGTACATCAATTAAATGCATGAGGATAATAAGCCTTAATATCTGGATATAAGATTCTAATATTTATCACTTTTACGTCTAAAAACACATCGAGATCTGATGGGGAATTTCAAAATTAAAGCTCCTCAAAATCAAACATTTTAATGTGTATATAAATTCCGCTTTAGGTTTTAAAGAAATGTGCCAAGTGTTATCTGGAGGTATTCCTTTCTTAAATGGGAGGAATAACTAGAAACAGAGTTTTGTAGCAATAAGCACAACAAATAACACAAAGAAGCTGCAGACAGTATATTCTCACCTTTCTCCTACAGAAGCTGTAACATCTTCTTTGCGAGGCAGACAGCTGTTTCTCTTGTTTTAATTCGTTACAAACTGAACTTTCAACATCCCAGTTCAGAAACTCTGAGCAAGATGTTTCCACTGTCGCCGCCATTGTTGTTTCTTGGCCCTTAAAAACAGCTTCGAGACAAGACTATATAACATCTAGCGCCTTCTTAATTCAACATTTTTAAATAATCGTGGTTTAAATATGTTATTTTATTATTATGGCATCCCAAAAGATGACACAGGACACATTTATTATAAACGTGCCGCTTTGTAGGTCGGACGGGAAAAGACGGTGGACGTTCCGTTTGAACCCAGAAAATCCCGGATGTGCTTCACTCGAATCAGACCGCTGTTATTTCCCTGCTGAGTTAGCATCGATGCTCAGAGCTGAACGAGCAGAAAAGCAGCTTGTTTAACCGACTTTCTGCTTGTTTATCAGCGCCGTTTTCCGCCGAGTATTTTTGCTTTTATAATACGTATCACAAATAATGTCCAGGAGGCGACATAGCGATGAGAACGACGGTAAGTCTGGACGTTCAATGCAGCCGTTAGGCTAATAACGTTAGCGCGTTTTCGCTTCATTCACGCATGTTGCAGGGTTACATGTTATGTGTTTCTATCTGTGAGTTTTGATTGATATATCGAACGAATAAAACGCATTTTAACAAATATTAGTTTGTCTACTCAGTGGTATTGAATTATAAGTTGCTAGCTCATACTAACAGCCGCGGCGGTATTAACTGGTTCTCTTACCGTTAGCTATCTGATAGCTAACTGCTGAAATAGCTGTAATTAATATGGGGGCGGTAACTCTAATCAGGTTTATAGTAATCTGTGTTTTTGTGTGATTTGATGTGTAGTAACAGATTCAGATGGTTCAAAAACAAAAGGCTTCTCAGTAAAATATCATAAACATTAATATTAGTTACATTGTTAATACTATGAAATGCTTGTTTGTGTTAAATATATCCTTTCCTCTTAATTTTATTGAATGAAACAATATTCGGAAGCTACTCAAATACTCATTGTCTGTTGTTCAGGCACATAATATAAAACAATTTTTAAAAAAATACTCCGTTATAACCCTAGGCATCGTTTGTGAAATTATTTGCAAAAGTTCTAAATTATTTTTAGAAATTGCGTTTAAATTGCATGTGTACATCTTCACAACTTTGATTTAGGTTCAATACATAAATCAGTAAGTTTTTAACAGCTTACATGCACAAGTTGAACACAAAGTGTTTTAAATAAGATAAAATCTAGAAAACAAATAGACAAAACATTGAAACATAGACGCTATTAAGAGTCTCAACTAAAATACTATTTCTAACATTTATTATAAAAACAATCATTACAACAAAATAAGACAGTTTACAGATTTTATTTTTTTCTCTATCTAATAGATAAAAAACTGAATTTTATGAAATATTTAATGTTTTTTTTTACATAGATTTATATTTTGATGTGTGGCAGTGCAGAGTCATTGACAGTCTGCTAACTATTCCAGGAACTTAAGACCCAAGAGTCTTACGTTCCTGAAATAGTTATTATTAGTTTGAAAGATTCTTCAGGTATGCCTAAGGTTATGCCCTGAAGCAGCCAATGTAGCCACATGGCAATAAAGGAAATAGGCACAGCATAATCATACAAAGACCCAGACAATATTTAAATTTACATATGAACAATACAGTATAAATACGTGGGGATTGAATATAGTAATAATTCTATTACTGATGTTTATCCAACAAAACATGATCTTTTTGATTATTATTTGATTTGTGAGGAAAATAGTTTTTCCTTTGGGTTACTTTGACTTACCAGGAGGTCAAGCTCATAAGAGGAGGAGAACATCTGAGCCCATTGAAATTGAAGATCGCCTGGAGTCGTTGATATGTCGCGTAGGAGAAAAAGTAAGAGGGCTGCTCAAAGTATTTTTAACCTTTATCACACGAACATATAAAAGTATGATTCAGGTTCTGTCTCGTTGTTTTTCTGCTATATTATTAAATATGAAAACATGTTGGGGTTGTTTATGCCGTTAGAGCACTTCATCCCTCGAGAGCAACCTCGAGGGCCTCGCAGGCGTCCTGGAGGCCGACCTTCCCAACTACAAAAACAAAATCCTGCGTATATTATGTGCTGTGTAAGTTTGTGAGCGTCATTTGTCTTTGCTGAATATAGTTAGTTTTAGACAGTTGTTTCATTGAGGTGCCATTTGTCAACAGTGCTCGCCTGCTGCCAGAGAAGCTCACCGTCTACACAACGTTAGTCGGTCTCCTCAATGCCAGAAACTACAACTTTGGTGGCGAGTTTGTGGAGGCGATGATCAGGCAGCTGAAGGAAACCTTAAAAAACAACCTGTATAATGAAGCAGTTTACCTGGTACTTTGACTTTTACCATTAAAATAAAATTTGAAAAACACATCAGCTTTTTTAAGATAATTTATTTACTTCCCTTTTTCAGGTGCGCTTTCTGTCTGATTTGGTTAACTGCCATGTCATCGCCGCTCCATCTATGGTGGTAATGTTTGAAAATTTTGTCAGTGTTACTCAAGAGGAAGACGTGCCACAGGTAAAGTGTAAATATGTGGATAACTTTGCATTTCATATTAATGCATTTTAAAAATTTGTCATGAAAAATGTGTCATTTTTCATGACAAATGTGAAAAATTGTATTTTGTTTAATAATGTTCTGAGGTTCAGATTGTGGAACAGATTATAAGTTGCTGCTGCTGTGACCCTGCTGTGTTGTGCTCCTTTTTTCTTCCCAGGATTTTTAAACTGGTCTCATTTTCTTCCACAGGTTCGATCGGACTGGTTTGTGTATGTCGTTCTGTCCTGCCTTCCCTGGGTCGGAAAGGAGCTTTATGAGAAGAAGGATGTTGAAATGGACCGACTCCTCAGTCAGATTGAAGGCTACCTCAAGTGTGTTTTCCATCTTTAGATCTTTTTCGTGCTGTTCCTGATGTGGTTTTCTAGTTTTTTTGTAGTCTCACGCTGCCCCACACTGTGCCCTCCATATATTTAGGAGGAGAGTCAAGACTCATGTTCCCATGCTGCAGGTGTGGACAGCAGAGAAACCCCATCCACAGGAAGAGGTGAGAGTGCTGCAATCCAGAGTGATGTGCGCTCATGTCTGGTCACTTGTGATGGCAAACATGCTAGACATTAAAGAGTCTCCATTTATAATGATTACTGATTAAAATTTTTTTAAAACTGTTTGCTTCAGTATCCTGCAAACCTTCACAATAAGAGCCTTAAGCATACACAAGGCACATAAAATAGCATATTTTGTACACAGTGTCAGTCTGAATGCTGTATTCCCCCAATGAGCTGCAGACTGTAATGATTGCTTGTAAAAACTTAATGGTGAGTACAGCAAGTGATGATCTGGAGAGAAAAATTAAAATCTACCATTGGAAAAAAAAATCTGAAAATGAAACTAAATGGATCTTTATGTAAATAGATTAATTCCACACACAGATATTCTAAAGAATTTATCTTTCTTTATGTTTGTGACAACTAATGAGAATCCAACATTCAGTTATTCAGAAAATTCAGTACTTTGTATTTAAATGGAAATCTGTTGGCTACATTGTGGGCTACATGCTAATGTGGAAGACTGCTGACTTGACCATTTTTGGTGTTGATTCCATATTAATGTTTAAAAATATTACCTTACAGTGAATGTTGTTAAATAGTAATTATTTTGTTCCTGTTCTCTGGAGCCTTGCATTGTGTTAGAATAACCTCTCCTCCTGTTCTTGTCAGTACCTGGACTGTCTGTGGGCCCAGATCCAGAAGCTGAAGAAAGACCGCTGGCAGGAGCGCCACATCCTTCGTCCGTACATCGCCTTCGACAGCGTTCTCTGTGAGGCGCTCCAGCACAACCTGCCCCCGTTCACTCCGCCGGGACACATGCCTGATGCCCAGTACCCCATCCCCCGGGTCATCTTCCGCATGTTCGACTACACCGATGCCCCAGAGGTCCGTCCATCTTTTCTGAAGAACGGATAAGTTTAGCTTCAGAGGCTTTAATTTCATTTTTTCTATTTAGGGTCCCGTTATGCCGGGCAGCCATTCTGCAGAGCGGTTTGTGATTGAAGAAAACCTGCACTGTATCATCAAAACCCACTGGAGAGAGAGGAAAACATGGTGGGTGAAGTGCACCATGTTTTACTTAGCAGCCATCCTGTCACAATAAGCGATAAATTGATTAACCTCATGAGATTCTTGCCTTTAATATCGTTGAAAAGCTGCAAACATTTGAACCCACTATAAAGCAGTCAGTCTGCTCTACCTGCCCCTTTTGCCTGTTTTCCCTGTCAAAGCTGAGTGTCTTATTTTGTGAAAGAAAATTTTGGATACAGAGACTTCATAATCCGTTTTAATTATTGTTTCATTTGCTTTTTATTTAAAATGTTTTCCAGTGTTAAATACTCTTTATATTTTTTTTTATCTATGAATGGTTGTAAGCATGTTATTGTGCCATTATTATTATTATTATTATTATTATTATTATATTAGTTGAAAACTGTCTGAAAATTACATTAGTGTTTATTGCAATAATTTCTGGGACAGTTTATCGTCTAGAAAAATTTATTGTGACATGTCTACATAGCATCGCCCTGAACAATCACTAAAGTTGTGCTGCTGTTTTCTCCTTCTAGTGCTGCCCAGCTGCTCAGTTACCCTGGAAAAAACAAGATCCCACTGAACTACCACATCGTGGAGGTATTTCTCTCTTTCTGGGTTCTTCCACACAAACTGAAACAATCAAATCCTTGTGATTTACCAGCTGAGTTTTCTTTGTTTCAGGTGATCTTTGGAGAACTTTTCCAGCTGCCGTTACCGCCCCACATCGACGTCATGTACACTACGCTCCTCATCGAGCTCTGCAAGCTGCAGCCAGGGTCACTCCCTCAAGTTGTATCCTTTACTGTTTCCGTGGCAAGAAAAAATGGAGAGACATTAACAATAATCATGGTCATCCAGCATGAGTCTCGAGTCTCTTATAACAGCACAAAGGGTTTTTTTTTCATGGTTTGAGTGGCATTCTGAGTTCATTTAGTGGATAGAAACTTGTATAATTTGTCATTTTGTTTCAGATTTTTGCATAATCAGAACTTTTTTGCACATTCATAGAGAAACCAGACTGCTGCTGTTGAGTCGTTTACCTTAACATCTGCCTGACAGCTGGCCCAGGCCACAGAGATGCTTTACATGAGGCTGGACACAATGAACACCACCTGCATAGACAGGTAACAATACTTCGTGCTAGTGGTGGTACTTTATTAAACATTTTAATCAAGTTAATTACGGGGTCTGTAATTTAATTAATTGCAGTTAATGAAATATGGTGGCCAAAAAAGCAACATTTTCAATTCAAAACCCGTTTTTGCCATCAAGTTATTGAATAGACATGAGCTCAACAACAAAGATATTTATTGTTTTTAATCTGTTATTTAGGTTATTCAACCATCAGATCGGTTGAAAATGCTATTAAACTCATTTAACTTTTAAATGCTTCAAGAACCCCTGATCATTCATGGAATGCCTTTGGACCACTAGAGCTGTAAATGTCTGTGCTGCTGTTTAGCATAGAGATGCTATTTAGGCTTCTGTGATTGGCCAACTCCTCCGTTAGTCCCATCAAGTCATTTTTAAAGCAAATATCCTCCCAAGATCTCATTTATAAGAGAGATCTGTTTTGATAAATCTAACAAAATAACCTAATTTCTCTGTCTCCTCTTGTAGATTCATCAACTGGTTTTCCCATCATTTGAGCAACTTCCAGTTTCGATGGAGCTGGGATGACTGGTGAGCAATGTGTGGTAGAGACATGCAATCTTTTTTTAAAAGCAAAGTAACTCAGAGTTTAGTTTAATCTTGTCCATGTTTCGTGTGTAAAGGGCGGACTGTTTGACATTGGATTTAGAGAAACCAAAGCCCAAGTTTGTCAAAGAGGTTCTGGAGAAATCGATGAGGTATAAAACATTTCCACATGTCAGTTGGAGATAATTAATATGAATTAACGCGAGACTGAAGGAAAGCATTCATTCTAATGTACTGTTTGTTGTGTAAATCTGTTGTTTACAGTGTAATATCCAGTTTTTGCTGCTTTAATTACAGACTTTCATACCATCAGAGGATCGTGGACATTGTCCCTCCAACTTTCTCCGCCCTCATCCCTGCTGAGCCCATCTTTTCTTTCAAATACGGAGATGAGAGTGGCAGTAAGACTCCACTGTTTTATGTCCTTACCTCCATCAGAATAATACAAACTGGACTGAAAGAGCAAAATATAATATTTACTTCTCTGTTCCCTCACAGCCTCGTTACCAGGTTACCCAGTTTCCATTACAGTTTCCAATGCCATAAAGAACCGAGCGTCCAACGAGGAAATCCTCGCCATCCTCAAAGAAGTCCCCAACCCAAACCAGGAGGATGATGATGGTTTGTCTGAGGTTTTATTCGTCGTTTGAAACTCGTTTTTTCTCTGAAACAGTTTGGTAGTAAAGCTTTTCTCCTCTCTGTTACCAACTCCTTCTCTCAGTTTATAGTGTTGTATCTGCACAGCGTGTTTCATTACTTGTAAACTTTAGTTTGCTTGCTTTCCATCCTGGCTGCTAATTATTTCTCTGTATTTTTGGTCGCATGTCTTCGTTTTCCTGTTGCGCTGATGCAGATGAGGGTGAAAGCTTCAACCCACTGAAGATCGATGTGTTTCTTCAGACTCTCCTCCATCTGGCAGCGAAGTCCTTCAGCCATTCCTTCAGCGCGCTTGGCAAGTAGGTCTCCAACTGCGACACGCCACTTTTTACAAACAAGGGAGAGAAAAAAATCCAATGTTTGGTTTTTGAAGGTTTGGCTGATGGACAATCTGATTTTATTTTATTTTTTCTCCACCGATGCTTGGGCTTCCACAGTTCAGGGTCGGCATCTTGTTTGATATGTATGTTTTACAACTCCTATTTATTTGTGCGAAAATAAATACGACGTAACATTAAGGCCAGGCTAAGATTTTCTCTATTTATTTTTAAGTTTATGAATAAAGTCATAAAAATAGAACAAAACTTAAAATGAGGAATGTTGAGCATCATGTGAAGTTAAACTTTGGTTACATTTTTTCACATAATACATAATAGTAATACTTAATATTTTAACACAAGAAAGAACTACATGAACTGAACAGCTCATGTTGTGATGCATGACAACTTTATCGAAGATGATTGGAATAAAAGCCGCTTTTTCAAAATGTCTGTCGTTTGCAGTTTCTTTTTTTTTTTTTAAAGAGAGAAAAAAAATTTATTTAAAATCAGAAGCGGTATGAAGAAACCTAACTTTATTTTTAAACTATATCTCCCAGCTCTAGAATATGCAACATAAGGAGTCTAACAAGTGCCGATGATTGTTTTTAGATATCTAAACTCTAGTAATGACCAGTCAATTTAAACTCTTGTTTGACTCAATGAATCCTGTGGATGTCGCTGTGTTGAATCCTTCCAGATTCCATGAGATCCTTAAAAACCTGACGGAAAGCGACGACGGGAAGCTGCACATCCTGAAAGTAGTTTATGAGGTGTGGAGGAACCACCCTCAGGTAAAAACGACTCTAATGGAGACGAGGGATGTTTGTGCTGGAACCAGAACAGTAACAGGAAGAGACATTTGTGTTTCAGATGATCGCCGTGTTGGTGGATAAAATGATTCGGACGCAGATCGTGGATTGTGCCGCTGTGGCTAACTGGCTCTTCTCTCAGGACATGGCTCACGAGTTCACCAGGTGACACGCACAACATTGTTTTTAATAAAGATATCCTTCTCCTTTCATCTATAATCTAAAATACTTTGACTCATTTAGACTTTTCATCTGGGAGATTCTGCACTCAACCATCCGAAAGATGAATAAACACGTGCAGAAGATCCAGAATGAGCTGGAGGAAGCTAAAGATAAGCTGGAGAAACAGCAGCACAAGAGGGTAGCCCCACTTTTTTTTAAATTAAACTTTGTTGATGTGAACTATTTAAACATCCAACAAATGTGACTAAATTTAGGCAGATTTATCAGGATGTTAAAGATGAAAAAGTAGAAATGCACAACTGCAGTTCAGACATGATGGGGTGGACCTGACCTTAAACTCTGTCTGTCTGTGTCCTGACAGAGGGACAGCGGGGACGACGAGGACATGGAGAAGAACAGCGAGGAGGACGAGGAGGGTCAGCTGGAGGAGCAGATTGAGAGGCTGCAGGAGAAGGTGGAGTCGGCTCAGAGCGAGCAGAAAAACCTCTTCCTCGTCATCTTCCAGGTACGGCTGCTCAAAAACATCTCCAAAGCCCCGTCCACAAGTAAACGTCTGGGAAAACAAACACATCCTTATGTGTTTTGGCCTTTCATCCACACCAAAACTGTTTTATTCCACTAAAAATTATTTATGAAAACTCCAACCAAAGCGGACGTTTGAGAAAGCTCTCTAATTATGTTTACGTGTGAACATGGGAAAACGGAGATTTAGCGTCTTGCGTGTTTCTGTCTGTGACAAATAATGGTGCTTTGATACAGCGTTACAACTCCCAGTGGACGTCGTCTTTTGTTAACTTCATATCTGATGCTATTTAAAAACACTTCAACCTCTCCACACAAATAAACGGCCTCGCACCATGTTGACTTCCTAACAGGAAGTCGTGCTTGTTTTGAAGCAATCTGATTGGCTGCAGTAGGTTTCAGCTACACTGGCCCCTGTGGGTTTAGCATGATTAAAACAATTCTCAGTGGTGTATTTGTTTGGGTTCGTGTGGATGAAAACTTTTCTGAAATCAATCTCCTGTACAATATATATTTTTAAAGATATTTTTAGTTATACAGACTTAGTTTTGTATGTACAAGCCCTTAGTTTTACAGTTTATTAAATAACATTTTAGAACTTACTAATATTAGGTTGTTAATTAGCAGATCAACCACCTGCAAATTTAAAACAGTGTAATTGTAACTTTTTTAGTTTCCATGTCACAATTTGAAATTGGAAAAATAAATTATTTACCTTAATAGACCGACACTGCCTTCTAGTTTAGTTGGAGTTAGTGGGACTTTCCATAGGAATAGTGACTACATGTCACATCAAGATGTTTTTATGACTTCAATTTGATAAAATGCCAAATATAATTTGTTTTTTTTAAATGGTAAAGTTGATATGAAAATGTTAAGGATTGTCTTTCTCTCCCTCAGCGCTTCATCATGCTGCTGACGGAGCATCTGGTTCGCTGCGAGACGGGCAGCGTCGACATCAGCACACCCTGGTATAAAAACTGCATCGAGCGGCTGCAGCAGATCTTCCTCATGGTAAACATCACTCGCCAGTCTGGGAAATTACTGGATAGTTAGAAGAATAAATCTTCCAGATGTTTGGTATCATTTTAACTTTCACTTTTTCTGATCCAGTAGTTCCAGTAGATCCATCCTTTGCTATAACATGAACATTTAAAATGCCTTACTGGGATTTGGATCTGACTGTATGTTTTGTCCCGCAGCACCATGGAACCATCCAGCAGTATATGGGAACTCTGGAGAACCTGCTGTTCACCGCTGAGCTCGACCATCACATCCTGGCCGTCTACCAGCAGTTCTGCGCGCTGCAGCTCTGAGAGAAAACAACGATCTGAGGAAATTCTTTGTTCACACCTAATGTGACACAGTGAGGCGTTAGGAACTACCAGCTCTTGCATCAAGAATCTCTTCAGATATTTTATTTTATTTTTTTTTTATTTATCCGTTTTGTGTTCGGTGCCAATGTGGTCAGTCACATGCAGCCATAGCTGAATACATGTTTCAGAATATGAATCCGACTGGACTCATTCATTAGTTTACAGTAATGGTCCTTTTTATTTTCTTGATTTTCATGCTTTTTGGGTTTAGTTGGCTTTTATCTCCTGCTCGTGTTCTTATTGAATGGATATTTTTTAAAACTACATAAACTGTCTGGGTCCAGACAGAGTGGGAGAAACGTACGCAGGAGAGACGACCGAATCCAGAGAATGCTCTACTTTTTTATATTTGTCTTATGTGGAATTAGGAAATAAATACAATTCTCCAAAGGCTTTATTCACCTGTTGCTTTGTCTTAATTCTTAAATAGAAACTAGGTGCTGCAAGGCCTGTAATTCAAAAACACATTCATTCTACAAACGATATCTGAAATAAAGAAGGTAGCAAAATAAAACTCCATCGCTTGTGCTTGACCTCAAAGTAGAATGTCCAGGGAAGTTAAGAAGTCTGGCACAGACTAGAAAGAACCCAACTATGAAAAGTCTGATAAAAGTCTGAAGTCTGCAGAAGTAGACAAACATCCAACGAGTGGTGGTTTTGAATATATTTAACGTGAAATACGTTAAATATTTCAGAAAAACCTTTTTAATATTTCCATTGTTCAAATCTTTAGCAGTTGATGCATTTCTGTTGATTGCAAAAATGTACATGTTTCACAAACAGAGACAAAGAGACAGGTTTCTTCAGTAGAAAGCAAAATGAACTTGTTTAGATGCGTGTATTAGACGGCGTAGGATGCGCATTTTGGAGATAAAATGTTATATCTTTACTATTTATGATTAATCTTGTTTAATGTAACAGTTCAGATGTAAAAACACTCTGAGTATAGATTTAGGCTCCATCACTAGAACCAGTTTGATGCCCTGTACAAACGGCTCTAGTCCGGGGTTCGCTGCTTCATTGTTGCTAGGAAACGGGTGATGCATGCTGGGATAGCTCAGGCCAGAAGCTAGAGGAGGGTAATAACATCTAATGTGGTGATAAATGGGCCAAAACGTTTTTAATCAAAGTAAATTCATCATCATCATTAGTTTGTAAGATGATCAAAGTTCATCTCTGATTTCTAATAACATGAGAAAGAAAGGTGATCATTCCTCAATTAAATATTATGAACAAAAACGAATGAAATAATTGATTCGCTTTTTTGATTACAAAGTTCGGGATTTACGCCGTACTTGATGAAATCATGCTGGCGAGGACATGGAAAGGTTTTATTGAAGTTTCAGTTAGAAAAGCTCATTTTATGTTGCAAATGTACAGGAAGGAAAACTTGGCGAACAAACTGTCACTGTACCGTACAAAGATCTTCTATAAAAACGATGAGCTACTCTACTACAGTTTTCAGGTAACATGGAGACATTGAAAATACCTGATTCAACTGACCTGTTTAAAACATACAATAAAACATGACATCTACGTGAAAGAAATAGTTATGTACAGATGTCAGATTTAAAATTATAAAATAACTCAGAGAAAAATTACTAAATTGCATAAAAATTATCCTTGTTTTATCCATTACAAAATGTTTTCAAGCTGAGAAAAAAGTTAAACTCTCCACAAACAAATAGCCATTTAAATTACAGTTTTAAATCATGACAGCAATCCAAAAGAAACATTTTTATTAAGTCGTTACAAGTTGTACAATTATAAAACAGTTTAATTTTACATTTTAATTTATACATTTATGCTCAGTTGGATTTTAACATTGAACATTGGCACACAGGATCCAAGTTTCAGTTTCAATAAATGCTGTTTACCATGATGCTAAGTTAACCAAAGCTAGTCAAATGTATTTTTCATATTTTTTTAAGCTCTAAGATGGCAACACATTTTTTACGACATGTTTAAATAATATTACTAACAATTGAGGTTAAGAAAGTTGTTCAAGGTTGCTTTTCTGGGCAGGTTTAGTTAGTGCAACAACCTTGCAAGTGTTTCTAATCCTTTTTTGTTTTTCTACTTCAGCACATAATCAATGAGGTATTTTATTTATGTTAAAAAGTACCCTGATTTCTTCTGTCAGTAAACCTGGTGAGAGTTTTCTCTCCATCATAAGTTTAAAGTATGAAACACGTTGTCTAAGATTTATTAGCAAAGGCCTCCTTCACACCAGACCCTGGATGGTCTTAGTTCAGTGTGAGGGAAGCCAAAACAAACACAGGATGAAAACAGAGACAGCAGTGATTAAATTATTGTACAAAATTAGCAGTTTAAGTATTTAAATTATGTACATTAATTATAAAATGAGTACAAGACAACTAAAATGCCCCAGTGGTGCAAAAACACTAAATATTACCAAATATTTTTGGTCTAGTTTCTAGTGCAAATGTCGCAGACAAGCAAAACTTTTCAGCAAGATATAGAAACTTGTTTTAAACAAATAAATCCTTAATACTGATGAAAAATGAATAATTCTATTTGCATATTAACTCCTTTGTTATGAAAATTACAAAGTGAAATAATCTGCCAGTACTTTTTCATCCATATTAAGCAATTATTTACTGAAAAGTTACTTGTAAGTTAAGGGTTTATCTTATTTCAAGTGGTAAGATTTTTTTGTTTTTGCATTATAGTGCAGGAAATTCAAATGACTTCATTTCTCCTTTGAAGCAACAGAATGCATGAATAAATTGTTCCGGGTTCTGTTTAAAGAATCATGAATCATTATCAGAGAATCTTATTGCACTTATCGACAGGCATAACACTTCATAGAGGCTGGATCCAACCCGTAACTGTCTCTTGTTTCCATTTCCTTCAGTTCTCGACTATTTGGTAGGAAGTGGTCGTGTCGTTATTCTCTCTGGTCCCGTGAGCAGCTTGTTCTTCCGCCTCCAGCCGTCTGTAGCGGGTTTGGAAGAAGACGAGGAAGCAGCAGGTGAAAAAACTGGACAGTCCTGCCATCACCATCATGGACACTGAGGGGAGGAGGAGCAAATTAAAAAATAAAACTAAAAAAGGATTAAATACACTTCCCTACTGTTATTTTTTTTATTCTTTTGATGGTTTGTTATTCTTATTGAAACACTTGATTCCTGAAAAACATTGCTCCCCCTTCATCTCCATTACAGTCAAGTTTATTTGTATTGCAAATTTTAGCAACAATGCAGCACAAAGTGCAGCAAAAACATCATACAGTCACCAACTGCGAAACACGCAATAAACATTGCAATTTGTCAAATTACTCATTAAAATGATCAATTTCAATTTGGCTTTTTTTAGAAGAGTAGATTCACTTAATTCAAAGATTAGACCAGAAGTTCATCATTTATTCAACTTCTGATCATGATAAGAATTTAGATTTAATGTTGTCGATAAATTTCAATCAATGATGTCAAATAAAAACCAAAATTGATAGTATTATTGAAAACGTTATTTTTAATATTTTATTCACGTTTTGTTGCATAAGAGCATCAATAAATATCACTAAATTTAAAAACATGATTAAATATAAATCACTATTTTTTTAAACAAGTAGTCGTGATTAAGCCTGTTTCAAATGACAATATTTGTCAAACAGCTACCTAAAAATGAAATAACAGATTGTTTTTAATCATTGTTTTTATCGTTATCACAATAGTAACACAAACACTTTGATAAAATTCTAACTCCATATTGTCCACCCCTAGATTAGACTTTATTTTGTAAGTTTTAGTGCAACATTATGTTGCTGCTGCAAAAAAGATTTATATATTTTAAGGATTTTTACACATTTTTGCGAGAGTTTCCAATAAATCTGTATTTTCTGGTAACCTCATATGAATATTTAATACTTTTATATTGAATAACTATTGTTTATATGTTTGTTTTACTATATTTTTTGGGAAGTTTTATGCATTTATATGTATTTTCCAACAGAATATACAATTTCATTACGTTTAAATTCCAGCATTTAGCTGTCACAGGAAGTGTTTTAATCCTACTTCCTGTGAAGCTTTACTCTGAACAAATTGAAACAGGTGTGGTGTCCATGTGACCAACCTTTCCAGCTCAGAACTGCGTCTCCGCAGGTGGAGAGCGGAGATTCGGTGATCGGTTTGGTCAAAGCCTGCAGCAGGATGATGTAAACAACCGACTGCACCTGCCTGCAACAAGGAAACAGGAATCACTTTCACTTCAATACGAAACTTACAATCTCTAATCAGGGTTAATTTCACTAAAGCAAAATAAAGTTGTATAATTTATCATTTTGTAAACCAGCTGTAAAACACCTGCTGCTGTATAGTTTCAACCAACTGGATCAGAAGCTGAAGTTAATTCAGGTTTATGCAGGATGACAGCTTTTCTTGAAAGAAACATTTGAATATAAATAATTGAATAAATAAAGAAAACTACATTTTCTGGTTAACATGGTATAAATCAGATTATAACTACATAATGTTTAACTTGGTATAAGTTACATTAGTGACTCAGGACATTAATGACGGCAGGAGCACAAAATGTGATCAATGAGCTGCATTTTAACTGCAATTAAATAATTTTAATGTGCAATATCAGTGACTTATACTTGTTGTTTTTATCCTTTCATAAAGATTAATTATCCTTAAGAAAATCCAATATAATGTTTATGTGCAAATGGCAATAAATGATTTTCTATTCTATTCAATTGTCTACAGAAAAGAATCAAAGTATTTTCTGTTCGAGTTTCTAGAGCAAATATCTTTGTACACATGAAATAGGATAAAATAAACCTACAACTCACTTTTTAACAAGATATAGGCGCTTGTTCTAAGTTAATAATTAGCTAATATTGATGAAAAAGAAGCAGATTATTTCATTTATAATGTGGGTAAAATATCGTGCTTATAGAAATAATCTGCCAATGACCAGAACTTTTCATCAATACTTAGGAATTATTGACCTACAACAAGCTCCTACATCTTGATAAAAAGTTATTTGTAAGTTACTTTTATCTTAAAAACTAAAACATATAAATATAAAACTGAAACCAAAAATACTTGTTAAGATTTGGTGTTTGTAGACCTTCAATGTTTAAAGGCTTCAGCCATGTCCCATCATGCAAAGCGTTTGATACCCTGAAACAAAGATGAGTCCAGCCGAGGTGGCCTCTCCGACCGGGTACGAACTCTCCACGGACAGCTCCATGGCAACAGGGTAGATGGAGAAACCGAAGAAGCCGAAGAGAGAGCAGACGGCTGCGACGGCGACCTTCTGATGAGGCATCAGACTCACCTGAGATGCAGACAAATATCATCTCAGCTGAATTCACTCTAACAGAAGTTTCCTTCTTTCAGTTCCTCACCACTGAGAAGGCGATGCACGACAGAGTGGAGAGGCCCAGGCCGATCTTTGTGACCTCGGTGAACTTCTTCGTCTTGTCCACGTAGACGCCGACGGCACCGGCGCCAACGATGCCGAAGACGATGAAGAGAGCGCCGCAAAGGCCAGCAAAGTACTGCAGAGGTCACATTTCACAACCTGAATATTACTGCTGATCGCACTTCCATGCAGAGGTTTGGAAGCTGTTTGACCTTTTGACATTTTGTCTGATTTATGCACAGGTCAGAGTTAATTTGGCAAAGAATAATTACCAAAATGGGTGCTTAATGGCTTTGCATGCAGCCCTTTTTAGATTTTTGGTTTGAAAATAAAGCAAAAAATATGAATTCCTTTTTCTCACTGTTGTGCATTACAGGTAAATTCATTATATAGTTTATCATTTATTGTGATAAATTTCTAATGCACATAAGAGTTCTAGATTTACCGTTTTCACAATAAATTCCAATTAATGATGCTTAAACCCCCAAAAAACTGTCCGTATTGCTATTTTTTACTTTTCCACCATTTGTTCAGTGAAATCAATAAATTAAATTTAGTTCCTGTGTGCAGCTTAATCACACTTCTTTGACTGGTTTCCTGAAGAAAAATATTACAAATAAATATGTTTTTCAAGAGCAGTATTTGTGTTTTTGTCACTGCGGCTCCTGAAACCCTAAATAAGAAGTAATAAATGGTTCTTTTCATCACTTTTATCATTATTAAAATAGCACCAAAACATATTATGATAAAACTTTAAGTCCATATCACCCACCCCTGCTTCGTATCACATATAAATGCCCAAAAAGACAAAGTTTTACAGTTTTCCAAAACAGATCTTCATATAACAACTACTATGCGTAGAATGATAAAACACAAGCAGCTTGAATCTGTTCTTACGTTGCTGTATCCCTTCACACACAGGATCTGGTCCAGCAGCGTGGAGAAGCAGGTGAAGACAGCGATGCCGGAGCCGAAGCACAGCAGCAGGATGAGGTAAGCTTTGTTCCTCAGTAACTACAGGAGAAGAATGGCACAGTTACTAATCATGTTTATTAATTAACATCTTTTAGAAAATATAATTTGTACATCTTTAAAACAACAATAATAACAACCTTTTAGTAGGTATTAAACATACTTTCCATTAACTCCACATTTCTGTATTTTTTTTAATTTTAATCTTAAATGTCATGTTTTAATTTGTTGGAAGTGAAAAATAATAATTAACAGAAATAAATACTTGAAAACATCTGTCTTGATTAATCTATATAAACTGTTTCACTCAGTAAGTTACTGAAATAAAATAACTTTTAAATATTAGCTTAATTTATTCAGATTCACTTGCATTATGATCTACAAAGATAAAATGTTTTAGTCCAGCATTTTCTAAGTTTAATCTAAAAATCAGCCTGATGCGGGCTGCACAGTTGGTAGAACTGTTGCCTTGCAGCAAGAAGGTTCTGGGTTCAATTCCCAGCCCCAGTCTTTCTGCATGGAGTTTGCATGTGTACCCTGCCTCTTGCCTGGAACATTAGCTGGAGATAGACACCAGCACCTCCCCTGACCCCACTAAGGTGCAAAGAAAATGGATGGATCAGCCTGATGCTGCTTTACATTCCTGCCTTTTCTCTCTGCGGTAAATTTTTCTGCATTTTTACCAGTTTCAGTCCCTGAATGAACGGCTCAGATCCGGAGCTCTCGGCGCCGGCTGACGGTGGCGTTGGGGGTTTGCCGCTCCGTATACCCACTGTTGCTAGGAGACAGGTGATGCATGCTGGGACAGCATAGGCCAGCAGCTAGAGGAGGGCAATAATCACACATAATGTGGTGATGAATGGGCCAAAATAGGCCAAATAAAAGACAATTCATCATCATTAGCGCATGGGATGATCATATTTCTAGTAACGTGAGAAGAATACTGTTGAACATGATTAATAAAACTGTTTGTCTGAACGGATTGAGGAATTCGGTTACTTGATGACTTAAACTCACCAGTGTTGGGATTTGAGCCGATGTTTTGGCGATGACAGGAGAAATAATGTTGGCGAGCAGAATGCCCAGGGGATTCGCTGAGGAGTGAGAGCAGAGCGAGCAGCCAGTTTACCAGTTTCTGTTCCCAGTTGCAAAGTGACTGAATCAAAACATCCGCATGACAGAGGCAGAAATCTTTCCCTAAACAATTATCCTCTTAAAATCTGATTATTTTACCAAACAGATTGTGGCTTATTTTTTTAAACTTTAAAGGATCTTTCTTTGTGTTTGCATTTCTGTGAGAAATGGAGGACAAAGGTGACTTCCTTTAAGTTTTAATCACATGTTGAAACTGACCCACTTCCCTTTTTCACCCAGGAGAAATGAGACGCACGGTTTTAGACTATTTTCTTATTTTCCAAACATAAACTGCTCTGATGGTTACTAAAATACCTTCAAACTGATCGCAACAAATGCAAGTTGAGCATTTTCTCAGGTTTCTGATGTAATAATTGTAGTAAATTTACACAAATAATGACTCTCAAAGAACCATGAATATTGTTTATTTTAAGTTGGAAACTTTGGATGTTTTCAGAATGAGTAATCAGCTTTATAGAGCAAAATTGTGCGTGCAAACAAAATATTTTACTCCAATTTCAAGAGCTCACAGTGTACAGACATTATTTCCTTTAAATAAACTTTAGAGGAAATAAAATATTTTTTTTTATTTTTCGCAGGAGCTAAAGAAAATGTATCTGTCCATTTTATTGAATAAAATGTTGACTTTCTTTATTTAAAAAAATAAAAACTGCAATAAAATTATGGTTCTTTAAACAGAATTAAAATGATCTTTTGAAGATACTCATCAAAAATTATAAGCAGTTTTTTTTTTTCAAAAGATTATGTAACCTTTTCATCTCTAAATATTTATTTAGCTGGAATAAACTGAGGGCAAAATGGCTTTTTCTGTTTTAAAGATTGCCAACCCCTGAACTAATACTTCCATTAGTTCAGGGAAAATTAAACCCCAGTGAAAGCTGATGGTTTGGTATAACCTGTACTTTGCTCTAATTGGTTTTTATCGATTTCTCATTATGTTGGGGTTTTAACATTGTTGCTCCAGATCAAGTATTGTTATGATCCTGTTGTGTTTCAACCCTCAATTTGGGCTGGTTTTTATTACTGGTTCCAGTATTTTAAAATGCTAATCCTCTCATTTCCAGGCTAACTGGCCAGACTGATGGATGCATAAATGGACCCAAGTCTAATAAAAGCATCAACATTTACATAATTTACCTAATGTCCAGTCTCCAGTACCAACAGATCGCTGCTCTTTAACTTTTAGTGAGTCAGATCTACAGCTGAAGACAGCAGTTGCTCAAATAATCAAGCTTTGTCTTGTCAATTATTCTGAAATATTTTACAGCTAGAGAAAACAACAAGCTCAATATTTATTCTTTATTTTTTACAATAGCTTGCAAAATTATTCAAGTATTAAACAGAGAAGTTCAAAGCCTAATCCTGCTTTAAAGTTCTCCATAACTGTATCCCTGAGCTGTCTGGTGTGTTTGTTGGACTTCATGATGCCGCCTCAGGCACCGTCTACCCGTCTACCCGGGTCTTATGTTTGCTCTGCTCTCTTGGACAGGCTGTGCACAGTAAGTTCCTATGTAAATGATAAACTGCTGAAGCTTTAGGAGTCCCTTACACATGGAGGCGATCATGTTGGCTGTAGCTCGCTGGCTGTCGGGGAACCAGAGGGCGGCCAGTTTGGTGGGGGCGAAGATGATGAGGGGCTGGGCGAGGGCGCCGAGCGTCTGACCCAGCATCACTGCTGGAAACTGGAGCTTAAATCGAGCCGGCGGCAGCGTGCCGAGGAAACGCAGCAGAGCTCCAAGCATGTTCAGCCAGGAACCCAGGATGAGCTGGAGAGATGTCAAAGGTCAAAGGGCCGCAGCAGATTAAAAACCTCATCTTAGCTTCTTAATTTTTCAGAAATGTTATCTGCTCTCATACCGTGATCCGTAAACCGAGGGTGTCCAACATCCAGGTGGTCCCGAAGCTGAGCGGAATGGCAACCACCATGAAAACCAGTGACAACCAGTTAATGTTCTGCAGGCTGACCGTTAGGTACTGGCCGGACTGGTCTGCAACTGGTGCAAAGGTAAGCCATATCTAAGAGGAAATAAAGCATTTTACTTAGATATTTTGATGAGAATACATGACTGATAAAAGACATGTGACAGAATTATTTGGAGTATTTTAAATACATTTAGCAGTGCAACCTAATTATTATTTTAGTAATCAATCATTCTATCAATTCTGATGATTAAGCAGATACTTTAACACTTAAGGTTATTTTGTGAAATATTAAAAATATGTAAAGTTCAAATAAACAAATAATTCATTTTTTAAATAAAAAAAATGATTGCCTAACTAGTAATAACACAGCATTTCTTTAGTGAATTAATATCGATCATTTGTAGCAAAGAAACTAAAAATACATCAAGATGTGGAAAGTTCAGCTGTTTCTGCTTTAATTGGCATCAGTACAGCGTGGGGCTGATCTGAGTTTTTTTTATAACTTTTGTCTTTATACATAAGGAATCGGGTGAAACTAAAACTGTCATTTGAGGAGTTTTGGTTTAAACCTTTTTAGAGAAAAATTAGGAGTTTTTCCATCTTAAATGCAAAATGTAGATATTTTTGTACAGTTTTAGCTTAATAACTCCTTTGTGTATGTTGTTTCAGAAAATGTTGTTTTTTGCCATTCTGTATAATCTTAATGACTATTTGATTACTAAATTTGTTGATTTTCAGCCCTAATGCATTTTATCAGGGCTTTATTTGAGAAGCATTTCCATTGTTTTTCTTCCACTGGTGTTGGTCTGGTGCATAAAATTTCAATAAAACACACAAAACTTTATATTTATGTGAAAACTTTTGCAAGGTACTGTGGACTTCACCTGTTCAACACTGAGGTAACAAAAGAAGAACCTGCACTAGTCCATTCTGGGTACAATGAACTAGTTTGTAAGCAGATTTGGACGAACAATGTCACTATTGTTCACTGCAGGGTGAAAGGTTTCTGAGGTGTTTTTACTTTTTGACACTTTGCTTTGTTTCCTTAGTGTTTTAGGAATCATCTTTCAGCTCATTTTACACGTTTTGTTACAATCCTATTGAAATCTTACAAATACAAACCTAAAACACAGTAATATCCAGACTGATCCTTAATCAAGCTAATTCCTTTCGACAGCGTTCATCATGAGCAATAATACACTTCCTACGAGTGACCCTACCTGTGGGGCTGCAGGTTTTCATAAATCCTGACCCCTATGGGACTCTTAATGTCACACTGATTAATGTCTAACTGGCTCTTCAGCTGTTATTTGCCACATCATGAATGCCTCTCCTCCAGCTGAGCTTCTTTTGTGAGCGAAAACACCAGCTCCCTGGAAACAATAGCTCCCAACGCGAGCATGAATCCCGCAGGGGCTGCAGATATGTGAGGGAGGGGCTCAGATTGTGTGACTGAGGGTGGCACACTTGCCTCCAGGCACACTCAGCTTCACAAAGACAACGTCCCCTGGGAGTGATATCAAGTTATGCAAACACTAGAAGGAACCACATGTCACAGTAAGTCAATGAATTAGCCTCTACAATGTCTGTACGGGAGAAAATAATGGCAAAGTTTAAAGATAAAAAAAAAAATCTTAAATATTTATTCCAGCCCTGAAACTACAACTTAAAGTTAGCAAGAAAGCAGACGTTTACGAGAGATGGACCAATCAGTTGGCCATATTTTAAAAATTGGCATCAAAACAAACAATTCTCACCATTTCTGATCTAGAAATGAACCACCAACATGATGTCTTTCAAATCCAAAAATGCTTTATTGATCCCAAAGGGATCATGCAGTTGTAAATCATATTAATTCAGATTTTCCAGAGTTATTTTAGATTGAGACCGCTGTGGGCAGGAAGGGTCTCCTGTAGCAGTCTGTATTACAGCGAATTTGAAGAAGCCTCTAACTGAAGACATTGTTTCAATGCACACTATAGCGCTAAGCTACCTTTTTGCACCCAAATTTTCGACCGCATGGTATACATCACAGCTTTATAGGTTCATTTTGGTTTTTAAATCACTGTCCATAGAGGCAATACTGAATTGTAAACGATAGATTGTAGTCAAAAGGTGTTTAAAGAACTTTAACAAGCTGAAATGTAGTGTTTTCCATTTGTAATCAGAGCTGAGAAATTCCCACTTCCCAGTCATAAAAATCAACAGAAATGCCCCCAGAAGTCAGATTTTCCACTGAGAAAGTGGGAGAAACGACTAGCCCCAGTTACAACTTATAAGATTGACTTCGCCTGTCAAACTGGCTACCCCTCAACAATAATACGCTGTGTTGGAAACATGTATTTTACAAGACATTGTTGTAAAAGTGCGCTTAAAGTTTACATTAAGTGTAGCTCTAAAGTAAAGAAATTAAAAGTAGTGAAAAGTAAAGCTTAAAACAATGTTAAGAAGAACGTTCCATTTAATTTTACCGACTGGAACTCGTAATTTCCGAGTACGACTACAAATGGACTATTGACTACTATTGACTCTCTTACGCTCTTTGATGGATAATTGTGGAGTTCAATGACAAAGAAAATTTGATAATTTTAATGTATGTCTGTAAAACTTGATCAAAGTCTTAATTAAGCAGCATTGTGATGGGATCTGGCTTTAAAATGTGGCATAAAAATATTATTACACAATAACTTTTTTTTTTGTTCAAGATATAAGCCACTCAACCTTAAGTAATTCTCAGTAATATTCAGCATTATCACGACTACTGCAATAACTATTATTGGCACTACTATGCTGCCATACCACCCTGAATTTGGCAAAGTTTTCCTCCGTAAACACAGAAAGTCATAAAAACAGTGGATAAAGTGACTCACCGTGGCGTTGGAGCAGTTCAACAGACACAGCACCAGCAGAACAAACCACCTCCTCTTGTAAACTTTAAAACACAGCAGCCTCGTCGGGTCTAGGTTCGGTTTCCCAGAAACAGCGCCGTAAACGTTCGGTTTCCCAGAAACAGCGCCGTAAACGGTCCGAATGTCGCTGGTCGTCTCTCCTCCGGCGTCCATGACAACTTCCACAGTTATTAACTTATTATTGATTAGTCATTTATGCTAGCTAGCTACGAGCGCGTATGTTTGGGACATATCCCAAAGTTTAACCTGTTGATGTTTGTCAACATGTCCGTAAATGTTCGAACAACAACAACAACAACAAACGACGGCAAATCAGTTCTGTGGTCTTCGGATAGACTTTAAAGTCATTTTAACTCACAACGAGGAAGCCGGTTTGACAGTTGGAAAAGACAGGGAAAAACATCGCTCCAGCAATCAGAGAACGTCATTGTACTGTACAAAGATCGTCTAAAAGAACGAAGAGTCACTCTGTAGTTCAACGACAATCTGAAATTTCTCACAATTTAATTAATTTCAGGTTGAGACATGCAATTGAAGTAAGAGAAACATCACGCGACACATTTTTTAAATGTTTTTTTTTCTTTTTATTAAATATACTGTTTGATAGAATAGTTTGAACTTTGATAGTCAAACTCAATTTAGTTTACATATTCTATATATTAGAATGTGGTTTCCAGTTGACATAAAAAAGGTGAAGAAGATGTGTTCTTTATGGGTTGATGGCTAAAGTGTGAATTGAGTTTAGGTTAGGTTTAGGGTAAAGTATGAAGTGGTAATGGTTGCTAGTGTAAATGAATGAAAAAATGGATGTAAGTCAATGAAAAGTCCTTGTGAAAAGATACATAAAATTTGGATAAATTTGTACAGCAATGCATTTGTGTAAATGGAGCCCCCCCACCCCCCAAATAAAATTTAGCAAAACTGAAAATATGTTAAATAAATAATGAAGCTGTCAACTGGTCAAATGAAGATGAGCAGTATATATTCCCCCATCAGCCCACAATTTAATAAGTTAGTAACGCGACTGCATTCAATTATGCAAAACAAATGTTCTGTTCGAAATAAATAAATAAATAAATATGTTGTCTTTTTTTGTATGCGGGTCAATAATAACATTTAAATCCACAGAAATAATTTTGTCAAAAAATTCAAAATTGACTAACCAGAAAATATAAAGTCTAGTTAAGTTGTTTATATCGGAAAATTATGGTAATTTAATAATTAATAGCTCATTTAGCCGATCAATAAAAAAATCCCCAAACACTTGAACCCACTCACCCTCTCATCGCACAGTCTGCGCATGCTCAACGTTTCTCCCCAGAGTTTCGGCCTGTTCCGCCACCACTCGGTGATTTTCGTCTCTTTGTTACACTGATAGTGGATTTAACTCGGATTCAACCCAAACATCCAGCGGACTGTGCGGCTCTCAAACAGGTTAGTTCGCCCACTTCTCTCCCTCCCCCTGATCTACGTGTCCCCGTCCTCTGTGACTCGCTCTTCGGTTTCACGGTACCGGTTCGCCCCCCGTCTCCGTCCGCTCCGGAGCATGCTGTACGTGTTGTTTTATGCGCCTGTGTGGTGGTGTATGGCGGCGCCGGGCCCTGCAGTTGCACACCGGGGATGAGGTGGTAGTGGGGGGGTTTATAAGAGGAAAAGTGTGCCGTTCAGACGGCTGTAACGCTAACCGTGCTGGCCACCGTTAGCCCGGTCTGTGTGGAGCCTCCTGTGTGTCTGGTTGTGTTTAAATGCCGATGTTCCTCCTAACCAAGCACCAGTTCTTGGTTCCTATTAAGATGGAATGTTCTTGAAAGCTCATGCTCCTCCATTAAGCTAGCCTCTTCCTCCCCCCCATGTCCAAAGTTCAGGCTAACATGTGGAGGAAGAGCTGCTTTGGGGTTGGATTTAATAAAAAGTTGGTGCATATTTTTGTACCTTGTCTTGTGGGTGGTTGTCGCCCCTCTCCAGGCTGCTGCAGCAGCGAGAGCAGCCTGACATTGTGAGGAGGAAGACGTGCAGAGAGCAACCAACAAGTCTGTGCAGTTTTCTGAGAAGAGATGTAGATAAATTGTCACTTTCATGCAAACACAGCTTTCTCTGTGTGCGATGGTGTCATTTGGACCTAACGAGGAATTAGATTGAAGGATAACTTTTCCGTTTCTTAGACTTTTGCAACCAGTGCCTCAAGCTTCAAATCATTCACATGTCCATAGATGTCTAGAAGAATCTCAAAGCTCTGTTGTATTTTGCACCTGATATGAAGGTGCAAATCTGAGAAGTGTGTGGTACTTACTGGTTCCCTATGACATCAAAGCATTTTATATTATTTGAACTTGAATTTCCCGATTTTATTCCTTTTTCTTTACCTCTAAATGATGTTTCCATCCATTTTCTCACAAACTTGTTTTTTGCATTTGGCATATTTTCTATAATCTGCAATAAGTTCATAACAAAACCCAATGTTTGAATCTTGAAAAAGCATACAAGTTTTTGACATGAACATTGACATTTTCTCCTCGCTTTGAGGGGGGAAAAAAACAGCTTTCGATTAGATCAGTCAGTCCTCCAGGGCTGGTATGCTACATGTTTCAGTTCTTTCTCTGGTTCAACACATCTGGATCAAATGATAGTTTGTCTTTAGTGGGTCTCTGCAGAACTTTTTGACATGCTGAGGATATTGTTGGACTATTTAAATCAGCTGTTCTGGAGCAGAGACGCATCAAAAACTAGGAGATCCGGACCCTTGAGGACTGGTGCTGGGCTCCTATGGGTATTTCTCCAGGAAATAAACCCATTGAGATTGTTAATCTCTTTAACAAGGACATGCTGGCTAAGATAAAAGGAGTACAAGAGCCAAGAAAAGTAATACTAACACAACAATATTGATAAATTACACGTTTACAGTCACAACAAGATGTCAAGCAATAAAAACCTCTGACAGTTTTTGTTTAAAACTGAAGAGACAGCTGCACATCATTCAAACTCTATGGGATAAACTGATCTTTCCTGACTCTGTGCACACCAATGTTGCCTTAAAGTGTAGCCAGATGCTAGCTCTGAGGTTCACTGTAGTTAACTTGAAGAAGATGTATGATGGCAATTTTCCAAAAATCACTTTGTGCATAAAAATATATATTTCACCCTATGAGTAGAGATTGAGGTAACTTCACTAAGGTCCAAACCTTGAAGTGAAATTCTGGTCTGTTTGAGTCTTAAGGCTTGTGTTTTTTATTTTTGTCAACCATAAGTGATCGGCAAATTGGACCTTCAATTTATATTCAAGTTTAATTTGTCAATCTCAAAAGACTAACTTTGCCAAAAGGCTTTATTTTAGGGTGCCTTCACCCCAGCTCTGTTTAGTCTGCTTTAATTGAACTCTACTTTGTTTGTCTAGAAAGAAACGAAGTTCATTTGTCGAGGTGAATATGAATCAAACTCTGTAAAGGGAACTCTGGACCGCCTAAAAACATTGGTCTCAGTTAAAGACAGGACCGTACTATAGCGCAGGGCATACTGGGCAAATGCAGCCAAAACAAACATGCTAATTTAGCACTAGCAGGAGAAATGGTTGCTGCTAAAGTCTAAGCTACTCCATTTATGTTTTGCAAAGAAGGAAGTTGCGCTAATGTCTTCTTCAGAGGTTTTCATGACGTTTCCTTCAGTGGTTCTTGGTGCAGCACCACCACAGGCGATTTGGGGGACAGGTTTATCAAAGAGTTTGGTTCATTTGACAGTGCTGTGTGAAAGCAAACCACAGTTTACTGGACTGTGAGGTGTGAAAACATCAAACAATCAGGTCTTCAAAAGGCTGGGATGTTGATTGATTGATCAATTTAAAGCACAATCTTACAGCTGATCAGCCTCTGAACAAAACCTGGACAGTAGCTTAACCACAGGCTCAAAACTTAAATGATCATTCATTATGAGCTAAATAAGTCATCATCTTCTATTTAAGAATCAGCGTTAGTCAGATTTGATGCCTACTTTGTGTTAAAACATCCACATTATCTGCCGCTGTTTTTAGCAGCCACTCTGCCCTGAGATATCATGTCCCAATCATCATTTTTTGATGTTCTAGCATTATGTCTGCATGTTAATCAGTGTGTAATGATTACAAATGACCTAAGAATCATCTATCCTACCAGAAAACATGCCTCTCTGTCTGGTAAAACAATGTTAATGGTCCCTCTGGGCAGCCTGATAAAACTGCATGACAGGCGAGCAGGATATGGCCTCTTAAGACTCAGCACTGCTTGATAATGAGAAAACTCAATAGAAACTGAAGCGCCGGAAGATGGATTTGTCTTTTTCTTGGACAGGAAATGCGATCAGACAGCTCCCTAAATGAGCACTAAGCAACTGTAGAGGATCCCCCATTTGCAAGTAAAGCTGCAGTTGGAGGAGGCGTTCACATAATCTGTCCCTTTTTTTGTTTCTCAACTAAGTTTTTCTGAGAATGAAGGAATAAATCACATTTTGACTTTTATATAGAAGTGCTAATTCTATATTGCACTAATGTGGGTGGAATATGAAAGCAGAAACTGTTAAATATAAAATACAATTTTCCTTATGTTGCAGAGGAACTTAGCAGGAATGTACGGTTGCATGAACCTGATTAGTGCATCAGTCTCACACACTAGTTTGTTACAGAGAAAAGCCCTGCAGCCTTCTGTTACATCACTACGCCAAACATGGATGCATTTAGGGCTGCTTTGTCTGGAAATGACCTGCAGGTCTGCTCACACCACCAGCCACACCAACAAAGTTCTTTCTTTTCTAATTGAGGGAAACATTAGGAAACCTGCCTGCATGTCCATGTGACTTTTGGTCTCACGCGTCTTGATTCTGCTGACTTACAAGGGAACTGAGTCTTTATGTTGGGAAATATCATAAAATGCTGAGAAGAGAAATACTGAACAGGGTAATTAATGACAGAGAGGACAGTGAATTTTTTACATGTCTTTTTGTTATCTTTGAGACTACGTGACATATTTTTTTATTCTTGATCACTGAAGTATATGTTTCACACATTTATTTCCGTCAACTTCACAAATATGTGCTACTACTTATTCATCTGTCACATAAATTTACAGCAACATACGTCGACGTTTTTGCTTAAAAGGCAAAATGGGGGAGACTTGATGGGATGGAAATATTTTCACATATCAAAAGTTTAATTGGGGGACCTTTATATTATGTTGTGTTGTATGTAATTTATGTTTTTTGGACAAATTATGTTGACAGTTGCTTACAAAAATGTAGCTAAATTAAGCCTGGTTTACAAAGCAAGAATATTTTGACCCAATCTTCCCCTTAAAGCAATCTTAAGGACAGTCTGATTATCATGATGGCTCTTAAGATGATCTTAGGAGGTGTCCAAGTGATCTAGTGTGCTTGGAAGGACGTCGGGAACACTCCGACCTCAACTGGGATATTCAACATGCTGGAATGTCTTGGCCTGATATCCCACTGTATGGGGTTTTCCAGAAACGGACAGAAACATGGAGGGGAATCCAAAATACAGAAGACACAGCAACCACTATGGTGCACCAGAAAGTCCAGTGCATTGTTAAAAATAGTCCACAAACTATTTTTATTGCTTCTTCCTTGTCAGCCATGTTTTATACTCGGAGGTCCCATTTGAGCGCCAGAGGTTTTGCCAGATTTCCCTGACATCTGAATGTTCATGAGTGAAATATGTTTGTGTGTAGAACCAAACTTGATATACCTACTCAGGGTTTCCCCCATAAAACTTTCCAAGTCTGTAGAAAGGGGCACTAGGACAGTCAACCAGCAGCCTATTGTGTTTTTGAGTTTAAAAAATGTTTAAAATTGACCGGAAATTTTAAAATATAACTAGGTAATTAAAATAAATATAATTTTTGTATTTCAGGTGTTCATCCTAATTAAAGTGATTTATTTATTTATTTATTTTTTATCAGTGACTTTATTTGCTGAAGTTGTTGGCATGTTGAGAGGCAGTTGATGCCTATAGAGGTCTAGAAGATATTTTAGATATTCAAAAGAAACAAAACAACAAATTAAGTGAATTATGGAGTTACTGTAAAAAAAGTACTTTAACAAAAAAAAGGGTTATTTGAGGTCAAAGCAGCAAACTGAAGACTGTAATCATTCAGTTTTTGGTAGAAATGGAGAGAGAAGACAAAAAACCATGATAAATTATGCATGTAAAAATGATTGAACTCATTTTTTAGTTTACTGATTTATTGCTTATTGCGACAGGCCCGGTTGTTGGTGTATATAAATAAACAAAGCTTAGACTGGTGGGAGTGCAAGTAAAGCCTGGTGGTCTGCCAGGCTTATAATACACTTTGGGAAACCTTTCTATGATTTTTTTAAAATTGTGTGAGGTCTCTTATGTTTTGAAAGTCAACAGATAATTGCCATGTGAACCAGACATTATCAGTCATTGGGTCTGTACCATTATGAAACTGGTAAAGGGAGCTGGCAGGGCTCTTAGTTTAGGTAAATGAATCTACCTGCAGGTGCTTAAAGGTAACTAAACATGACCATCCTTGTCCTGGTTGCGTGAATGTTATCCTCTTATGAAACTCAAGTCCCTGCTTGTGCTCCATCTGATTCCATCTGTTGGTGTGTCAACATCTGAAATAGCTGCTTGCCAACAGGTTGGGTGAATTCCAATACTCTGACTGTCTTTATTTGCGTTGACATTATAAACACTCTGACAGAAACCATAGACTCTAAACTCTTTCACATCCAACCGCTTACTTTGTCTGTTGGAAATTATTTGCATTGCTCACCTGGTACAGTTCTCTGCAAAGCAGCAACAGGAAACAAGATTTTCTCTCCCTTTTCTCTCAGCTGATAAAACGGTGGAGGGTCAGCGATGGTCTGTATCGCATCAAAGAACAAGAAACTCCACAGCTTTTAGCATCTTTGTCAGCTTATTAAAAGCTTTGGGAAATGAATGTCAGCGTGCCAAATGAGGAATTAATCGCTTGCCCGCCTTGTACAGCAGACCATCTGTACGGTAAATGGCTAATAACTGTCATCTCAGACCTTGCGGGTGACTCTTGTCAGACGCTTGTGGTTAAAACTGAGAAAATGAGAACAATAGAAATCCATGTGATGTTTCACTGAACCCTCCTTACCTCAATATTTTACTTTCAATTTAATCTGCATAATGGAAACAGGAACTTTACTGATTGTTTGGTCTGAAATTAAGTTTGTTTGATGCTCTGATCTTCAGTTTCTTCCATGACAGCTGCAGTAATCCTGCAAAACAGACATGATTTCTAACACACAGGACTAAGAGTGTGTTTCTCCTCACTGATGCTTCAGAACGACCTGTACTCGTGTCCAAACAGAGTCTAGCTGGATTAAACTCATCTGGTTCTTTGATGTCATTATTGTTGATGTCAAAGATGAGTCAGTTTGACCTGGTGAATCTTTTATTGAAGAATGTGTTGGTTTTTCTGAACAGAGTCAGTTCTATCTGTTCTCTTCAATCTCCCCAGAATCAACACTTATTTATTTAAAAAGGACAAATGTAAAAATAAAACAAAATATAAAACACCCCATGAAAGATTAGACCATTTTTTATACCAGGTTCTGCAGGACGGATGTCTTCACAGTTAACTCCAGAATAATGTTGCGTTAATGATTGTAACATACCCAGGTTCTGGATCATCACATCTCCACCACCGAGCTTTACAACCGGCTTTAAAGTTTTCTCCAAAAATGTTTATCACTAATCACCAAACTCCTAGACTGACTGATCTGACCAAAGGACATTGTTCCCGGAGTCTTGATCATTCAGATTCAACTTAAAATGATTTTTTTTCTGGCACCTTTTGATAAAAATGAGCCCTTCTTGTGTATTCTTTATCTCTTGTGTCAGTTTATTATGGTTAGTTTATATTTTGACTCTTGTTGGTCGTAATATTCTGCACTACACAACGTAAATCTTACAAGACAAGATGCAATTGTTAGTTTCAAGAGAATTTATGTTGCAAAAATAACTTTATTCTGTATTTTAATAGACTTCTTTTTCTCAAACTCAACCTTTTTGTTCACTTGAAACCAACTATTAATGGTCTTCAGTACATTTACCATTTCCATCTACTAAAGCTGGGCTTATGATAGCTCAGCGTAACCCTTGACAACCACTAATCGGTTGCTATGGCGATGCTTCCTGACTGCTTCAGGATTGGAACGACTTGCAGTATTTACATATTGTTCGTGCCTCGTCTGTCACTGTTGCCATTTTTCGTTCCTTCTGGAAACCCAAGCTGCAGCTAACTAGCACTCGCCAGACAGCAGTCGAATCCCCGAGATTTATTGTGACGCTTTAATGTCTGGGGATCTGGTGCGATGATGTCTTGGTACATCCCTAAGAAAATGTGGAAATGTATTAATCTGGTTGGAGATGAGCTGTAAACCCCATCCTGGATAATGGGATGGTTAATTAGCTACTTATTGGTGATATTTGTATTAGAGCTGCCTCTAATGACTGTGAATCAATTGACTAATGTTTGATCAACAGAGTTTTATAATGTTGAATATTGTACTGCCAGCTCAGCTAATTTGTTGTTTTCAATACGGATTAAGATCTAAATCAGCAGGTGAGACTTTTTAAAGATTGGTAATCGGACAGAAAACTGTCAGATCAGTGCACCTTTACTTTTACCATTTAAAACCACTAACTCAGGCCTGTAAAGTCTGACATGGAGCTTTTTAAATTTTGCAGCAATGCATGTTCTGGACCTGGGGTGAATTTGCTGGGTCATCCACTCCTGGGACGCTTAGCACCTGCCTTAAATGGTTTTCATGTGTGAATAATCTATTATCGCTGCAGAATTATGCATTTTAAAAACTTTACCGCTCTCAGACTGATGGGCAGAATTGGTTGCTTTTCTCAAATCTTAATGATATCTTTTTGCTTTGACGGCATGTTGAGAAACTCCTTTATGCTTTAGAGTAACAAAATGTCAAAGCTTTAGTTTTTATGGATAATTGTGCAATCAATTAAATTTGGCATCAGCTGTTTGTGTTTAAGATTAAAAATAAATAATTTTAGAATCTCATAAGGATCAGGGCATTTTTATTATGTCACGACATATAAAACTCTTGGAACTGGAAGGGGACTGTACTTTATTTTTCACCTCCGATTGTAAAATGTAGCTGATCATTAGTCGCCTAATTTAATTTTGTTTTCATTACTTTCTCTAGCAGTCCTTCAGCGGCCTTTACATTCAATTCTTACTACTGTCAAGCTTTCTTTTTACCTCTGGAAGTAGATATCTTTATGAAAGTTGTAATTTAATGACTGCTGCTCAGAGGATAAAACTTTCCAGTTTATCGATTGAAACATTCAGTATAAGATTTATTAACTCGTGTTTGGCAGTCGGTTGACCCGTTTGTGAAAACAGCGGCTGATTATTTCAGAGGAAACAGGGAATATGTGAAAATGACAGGGAAGTAGAAGCTCCTTTTAGTGAAAAAATGTTTGAAGAGTATAAAAGTGAGGCTGTGGGAGAATAAGTGGGAGGCAGAGGACTCCTGGAGCCTGTCAGCTCTGAGGTTGGCTAAGTGCTGACATTTCTCACTGTGACCTGCCGACAGACGCGTTAAGTGAAGTTTGACATTTGAGTCCTGACAGATGTGAAATGTAATTCTGCTGTGCAAAACTAAAGACAGATTAATACCTATGCTGATAACTGATAGTCATAGCCTAAACTCTTTGCACTTTTTTACGGCCGTCTGTTTAAACTGGTTATTGCTTCTCGTTTGTTGCAGCAGTAATTTAACTCCTTTGTGATGATGCACAATTCTCCCTTTTGTAAATGACGGTACGTCATCTACCAGCCAGAGACGCACCGTCGTATCAGACCTAATCTTACTTTGGGAGCCAAGTCAAACGTAACAGCCTGTTACTGAAGTGTGTGTTTGTGTTAGGGGTCAGAGTTGGAGTTTTTGACCTTTGAACCACAATCATTTCATTCATGTGACAACTACTGTAAATACTGTTGTTTTAACTCCCCACATCTGCCTTTCTGGTGTAAATGACACTTCTCTGTGTTGGTGTAGCAGCCAGCTGGGGATTAATTTAGATTTTTACTGTGGTTGGTACATATTTTTCTTATATGCTGTGTTAAATCTGCCATAGGTTCTTGGTAGAAATATTTAAGTTTCTGTTTAAAAACGAGTGAAACATGTTTGGTTGTTTTTACACCTGATAGTCAGGTAGACTCAGTTTAATTTGGGCACAAACGTCAAACTCAATCTGAACATGCAGTGAGACTGATTTGAGCGCATATATAAACAAACAATAATCTGTGATGTGTGTGTTTAAATCTCACAAATATTCATTAAATATGTGCTCAGTTCTGATGAAGTCATTCCCTGTTTGTTGCCCGACTCTCTCTCATGCTCCTCATGTGTATGGAAAGCCATCAATGCCAGAAAACACACAACATTTTATCTGTCCTTCACATGCAAAGTATGTTTTAACATGCAAACAACTGAGCTCACAACTTAGTCAATCACAGTTGGTTTTAATCTAATTGGAGCAAATCAAAATTCTGCCCCAAGTGCCAGAAATTACAAAGCAAAACATCAAGATTGAAGAACAGTGTAATAAAATCCAAGTCTGAATATGTAGTTAAGCAAACAAATGTGTTTAATATTTGCCATTCAGTAGTTCAACATTTCTTGAGCTACTATGACTCTGCACTGAGTCTGCACTGATGTTTACTCCATCGCTTGTGTTGGCGCTGCACCAAAAACCACTGAAGAAAATTGCCTTAAGAAGACACTGAGCACAACTTCCTTTTTCACCAAATGTAAACAAAACTTTGCCAAACCAAAAAGAGGCTATTTGTTGTAGATCTCAGTTTTTGGTGCATTTAATTTACAGAATTGTATTTGAACTGAAAGTTGTGGAAAGAATGGCCGTATTTTTTTCATCATTGGCTTAATAATTGTTTTATCTCTAGTCATAACATCCGTGCGGATGACTGGTGTGTTGCTGCTTTCCTTAAAAGCCCTTAATATCCTGCGTCAAACTTGTCTCTAAATTGTCCCAGATACAGATGCTTCCTGTTTGTCTGCTTTGTTCTTCAGTTTGGCAGATTTAGTATCCATTAGAGCGCCAAAGCAATAGAAGGAGTATCTATTGGCTCCCTGATGTGATCTGCAGTTGTGAATTAATAATCACCATCATAGGATGGTTTCTGGATTCCTTCTTTGAGAAGTTGTTTTGGACTTGTCACAATGGACAGACCCAAGACTTGAGTTATGGAAGATCAAAACATTTTCTGATGGGTTTATTGAATTTTCTGAGAATCTTTCATTTGATCCACTCAACATAAATTGCTCTGTGCAGTTTAGTAAAGTAGCCGACTTCGGTTCATTTATCCTGTCAAGCTGCTCTTTAGTTAATTCAGTCAGTCATGTGCTAGAACAGATTTTTGAGCTGTTTTAAGTCAGTTGGTGTCACTTGAAATATGACTCTTAATTATGATTAATTTGATTAATCAGTTATTGAAATTATCGTGAACTAATTTACTGAGTAATCGCTAACTGGGCTATACAGATTTAAAAAAGGCTGTTTACTGAAAAAAAAAAAACACATTTAGAACTGCAATTAAACCGAAGCTGATTTAATTGCAGCAAAACGTATAAATTTACATACATTTTGCATTTCAGATAAATATCTGTAAATATGTTTTAGCTAAAACACCTCAAGCGGCACAGTTTTTTCTTCAGATTCACTATATTTATGCCCTTTAAGTAAGAAAAGAAGTCTTATTTTAAAAAAAATCAATTATTTGTTTCTATTCACCTTTTAATGTATTTCTTATATTGCAGTTTAATTTTTTAAAAATCTGTAAAATGTCAATTTCTTAGCATTCAATCATCAGAATAAATCAATAAAGTAACTGAAGTTGCAGTCCTGAAACACTCAGTAAGAAATCTTGATTTATTAGATGTTGTTTCTTTTAATCTTTTGTAATTTTTGGATCATTTTGTTCTCTTTGGTTACAACAAGGCAGTTCAGCAGGAGAAATCAGTTAGAAAACTGCTGCTGTCAGTGGGTGTGGTTGACCCAGAAAACTGCCGTTATCATCAAACCAACATGGCGGTAAAGGTTGAATCTCCAACAGTTTGGCACAACTGTGAAAAATTAGGACACCCAACAACCAACCTGTGTGATTTAAAAAATATATTTTTAAAATACTGGAAAGTTCCAGTAAACAAATGTAAAATGAAGACATAAACATTGCAAAATGTTTTTTAAAAAAATGCAATTTATGATGAGGAATGGATTTGGACACGTTGAAATCCACAAATACTTTGGAAACCCTCTAAAAAAAACTTATAACTGTTTATTTTAAAAGTTCAAACAGCAAATATATCTTAATATGTTTAATATACACAGTAGAAAGAGTCTTAGCTCTACTAGCTGACATCATCGCTGCTCTTTGGGGTTACAGCCAATCAGAGCCAAGGAAAAGGAATGCCGCTCTGGGATTGGTTGGTCTGTACATGCCATCCAATTGTGTCAAATAGTTTTGCATCAAAGTGTTTCAGCTTCCCAAGCTGCATTTTCTTTGGGATATTATAGACGTATAGACATGATTTGGGTCACATTTGCCTGTTGTGTGAACTTAGATTTACAGAAACACAAAAACCAGATTGAAGTTTTTCCACAGAAAATGTAAACTTCAGCTTGTAGCAAATGAATTCTAGGTCATTACAGTTTTGAAATATCCTGTTATTGAGTTGTAATATTGCTGATTTACAATTATTTTTATTTGTAAGGTTGAGAATTAACAACCTAACATTCAGCCCAGAATGTGCCTTTATGGTAACATACAGATAATGTCTTATTGCTGAAGAGTAATCTCCTCTTTCTAATATTTCGGTTCAGGAATCCCATGTTAAACGTATTTGTTACTGGAAACTCCCTGGTTGTCGGTTTATTGTTTGATGTTTCTCCTCGTTTGCCTCGCCGTGTGTCTGCACAGCAGGAACTTTGCTTCTGTGTTTGATTTCTCAAAGAGTCCGCATAACAAGCTCATTTGCTGCCTCTAATGACACATGCCACTTAGGAGGAAATATTTGTGCAAAGCCTCTTAGTGTTGGAACTGTTTCATTTTTGTGTAAGCTGTTTTTAAAGGGAATCATTTACTCCTTTTTACATGAAGGCAGAGATGGTCTTACTGCAGTAATCTACCCAATTCCCCCTCCGGGACCAATTTAACTGCAGGCACACATGACTGTAGCAGATATATTTAGTCAGGCCACACAAGTTAGTTGTGTTGTTGTAACTCCACAGTTGGAAATGTTGCAGAAAGATGTTTTAGAATGTTTTTATGAAACATTATAAAAATGTTTTTGGACTGTTGCAATAAGCAATAAATTAAAAAACTGCAATAATTAGATTTAATAATGATTTATCGTTTTCTCTCTCTTTCTACCAAGAACTGGATGATGAAACTCTTAAGTCTGGTGCTCTGTAAACTAAATGGTCCTTCAAAAAAGGCAGGTTGAGACCAAAACACCAGACTAAAGATCTTAATCATTCAGTGTTTGGTAGAAATGGATTTAAAAAAAGAGGAAAATGCTAAATCTTACAAATGCAAATTATTGAGTTTGTTTTAATTCATCATCCAATTAATTGGTTTATTGTGACTTATTGTGTTTCCATTAAGATAATTTATTTTCAAAATGTGCATTCATACTGTCAATGGAAACACATCTATTTGTTTGCAGATGTTTGTCTGCTGATTTTCTGTGTGACCCAACACTGTTGGCAATATAACCTCTGATATTGTAGCAATTCTGCGTTGTTTTACCAGTGGAGTTAAATATTTAGGCTGGAGTCCTTCAGAAGCAGTTTCTGTTTTAAGTTATCTTCCTTTTCTCTCCGGGATAAATGACACTTTAGTTTGAAAAACTCCTCCGCCTCGACTCAAAGCTCGATTATTCCAGCGCCGCTGCCTCTTGGCAGCTCGTCCAGCCTCCTGGCTGGCTGCAGTCTGGTTCTGTTTGGATCGCCTCTATTGTCTGAATGATTTCCCCAGGCACAGAGTCGTGCTGGGGGATTGAGGGCCATCAGAAAGAATTAAGCAGGAACAATAACTGTGTGTGTGACGGGGAAAGTGTGAGGGAATCTGTGGGCTTTTCTCGTGTTTTTCTGTGGACTCTAAGTTTTGGTTTGAGTGTTTGTGTGTGTGGTCCTGGGCTGTGTGTTTTGAACTGAAGCCAAAGTTTCCACAACAAGCAGGGGCCTCTCCTCCTGGCTCCGAGCGCTGATGCAGGCCTTCGCTGTCCGTCGCTCCAGCTGGCGGCCAATTTATGCTGGATCCAAACACTCCAGCGGCCCGACAGGGGCTCTTTGTGGAGCCGGAGTGTTTATCTGTCTATTCTGTGTGTGCTTAACATCTTCTGGGACTTGTAGTCCAGTGAATGATTGACTGCAAATGCTGTCAGTTTTAAAGAGGTTTCTGTACCATTTTAGACATAAATCATTCAAACTGCAGTAGTTTTTCTGAGGCGTTCAGGGTAGAAACTGTTTCAGTCTTTGTTGCTAAATGTTCTGCTGAATGCTTAGAGAAACACTTGGAGGACGCTCACTGACGGGAAGAAATGACAAAACTTTTGCCTTTCTTTTTCCATAAAACACTACATGACGAGACAGAAACCACAGCAGACTTTTAAACTGCAGCGTCTTTATTGTTTTGATACATTTATGATTGTTTTTGGGAGGATTTAGGAGAATCTGTTTCTTCTGTTGTTAATTGTTATGAAGTAACGTTGCCTTTTCAAATATTATAAAGATGCTAACAGATGAGGTCTCTCCAAGATATTTGCTCACTTTATAAATATTTGAATAATTTTTAATTTTATAATCTAATTTGTGATTCTTTTATTTGATTCAAGACTTTTTAATTTAATTTTTAAAAAAAATCAGTTAATAATTTAGATAATTTAAAACAATTTTACTTGAATTTTGTATTTTATAAAGTAAGTTTTTAAAATAATTGAATAATATTTTCTATAAATGATAATTGTATCTGCTGTATTTGAGGAGCTGGACAAATTCTTTGTGGAACGTAAAGCTGTGAAATATAATTTGACGAGCTTCATTTTCTCCTCTCAGTCAGTAAAACGTCTTATTTTAGGAAACTTTTACTTAAATTTCTCCCTGCACCGCTTTTCTCCTCTAACAGGCCACTTGGCTCCACTTTGAAACCGCTTAACGAGAGCACAATTAAATCAGCCAAAATTAAATCAAGACATTTATCATCTCCTCTTAATCTAATTGTTTTCATTTACTAGCAACACAAGCGATCCAAATTGTTGTGATGCAAATCCTAAACATCATAAGCTGATACTTTAGTCAATTTTTGGCATTATTTAATGTTTCTTATTGGCCTAATTTTGCAGTATGTTTGTATTTTCACCAGTTTTTTTGGAGTATGAAAAGCAGATTGATATGGTGATTTATTTAAAAGATAATACTGTGCTCTAAACTCAGATTTATCACAAATAAACCTGCAGTTTAAATGCTTTGTTAGCAACATGCAGTGTAACATACTGATTGAGTTTGGTTGTTTATAAAAGCAACTTTATATTTTGGATTTCACAGAAGCTAAAATTGGGGAAATATGATGGAGGTGGAAAATTTTGGCTCAGCTGATTTTTTTTAAAACACTATTATATTTTGCATCAGACCTTTTAATACACAAAGTAGATTTTCTTCACCATTTTTTGAAGAAAAAAAAAAAAAGTCAAATGAAACTCTGATATGGGATTTAAGGTATATTTTTAGTCACATAATACACTCCGGGTGTTTCACATTACTACTAGTGGAGCACTATCAACATTAGAAATGTATTTCATGCTATTTAATATTTCTATATTTTATCGTAATGAAATTAGAATTTACTGAGATACATCATCCATTTAAACAAACTGGGGTCCATTAAAAATGATCTAAACCAATTGTTCCTGGGATCCATGCAACATGTCCTGGATTGAGTAAAAATAATCTCATGATTAAGACAAGGCATCTCTGAGATCCAACAGCACCAGTACCGACTCCAGTCCACCATCTGAAGCCACAAGAATATCACCAGTGGCGTCCGGCTGCGCCGTTTCTGCGCCACAAAGAGCTCTGAAACCAGACCGAGTCTCTTCAGATTATTCAGATGTCTACAATCTCTACTGTAAAGTTTCATTTTTAATGACCTGAACTGTAAATGTTTGGGTGGAATCTGACTAACGAAGAAATGCAGCGGCTGTGACGAGGCTCTGTGGTCGTTTCTGAAACCAGAGGGACTGGTTTCAGAGGGACTGGTTTCAGAGGGACTGGTTTCAGAGGGACTGGTTTCAGAGGGACTGGTTTCAGAGGGACTGGTTTCAGGGATGTAAATTAGTTTCTTTTGAGGCAAACAGTTGGACAGGTTTCAGTGGGAGGATGAAGGGTGGTGATTAACTCCATTATGAATCATTACAGCGTGTCAAGAGCAGTTTACTTTAATCTTTTACTCATTTTCACCTTTTCTAACCAGATTCATGTCTAAGGTTTAACACCAACCTCACATCTCAGATCCTTTTCCATTTGATACTAAACTCTTTTATAGAATCTCCAAAATATTCACATATACATATATATACATATTTTGTATGTATATACAAAATATATGTATATATTTTGTATATACATGCAATATATATATATATATATATATATATATATATGCAAAAAATTTTGTATATACAAAATATATACATATTTTGTATATACATGCAAAATATGTACATGTACATGTATATATGTACATACATGCAAAATATGTACATATTTTGCATGTATATACAAAATATGTATATATTTTGCATTTAAATAAAAAAGCTCTGTCTGTAAATATGTTCTATGCTGAACTCCTCGAGTTGCATTGCTTTAGCTTCATCTGGTTAAAATTCTGTACAAAATAAATGTACGTATTAAGTATGTTTTGCAGTCCAATTCTTAATTTAATCCAGAAATAATCAACAGATTAACTCTAGTATTTTAGCTGCAGATTCATTCTCTGCTACACAAAAGGAATAAAATGATTAAATGATTTTAATTGCTTATGCATATTTTAATGTATTTCTAACGCGGTATAAAATAAGCTTAAATGGTTGAATGAAAAATCTGCAGGATATGCCTTATACTAAAGCTTAAGTATTGGTAGTGAAAAAAGTGGATTCTGTTTGTGTTGTTATAAACCTCTAGTTGTTAACTTTAAATTTGTTATTTAAATCTATCAGGGTTTATGTTCTGTTTTCTGTTTACTTCCTAAATCCTGCTGATATTTTTCATCTGATTTGACTTTTTAATGAGCGAAGTAATCAGAGGTGTCAGAGGTGCTCTGTTTGACCGCAGCTTGACCGCATTACATCACCGAGACACTGCAGGTGTAAAATTACAGTAACATCCACGTTAAGGCGCTGTGACCGCCAGCAGTACGGTGTGTGTGCGTCCTCAGAAGCCCTCTCCGTGTTTCATCTCGGCCGACTAACCGGGATAATTTCACGGTCTGATGAGCTGGCAGAGACCGGCCGGCGCGCCGGACACTTTAAAGACTTTCTGTTTCTAATGCGTGTGGAGGAGGATGAAGGATCGGTGGGTGCCTCAGATTTCCCCTCTCATCGTGACTAGAGAGGTCGACTCCTACGATTAAGCGATGAATCACGGCTTGTGATGGCACAACTAGTCACTGCTGTGCTGGACGTCTTCTGTCCTTCAGCAGAGGGCGGATTCAGCAGGACGGTTGGACTTGGTTCAGAGTCATTGTCTTTCTCTGCTGAACTCACAAACTTTAGTGAATTTGACAGTTTCTTTAAGGATCCCCGTTAGTTTCTACCGTAATGTCCACACCAAATGTTACAGTAAAAATCCTCTAAAACTAAGAATCTCGTCATAATCTAAGAAAATGATCATGAGTTTTATGTGTCACACCTGCGCAGTTTGAAATTACAACTTTTAAAACTTGAAATTTGTAATTCTGACTTTAAAACTCAAAATTGTAAGTTTTATTCTTGTAGTTTTGACTTGTTCTCATAATCATGATTTTATAACTCATAATTACAACTTCCTCTTGGGCTTTTCTCGTTCCTTTCATGGCATTAATTGGCTTCCAATTGTATAAAAGGCTGTGTAGCGGCTAAAATCCTATATTTTAGGCTACTGGTGGTTGTTGTTGAAAGGCGTTGGTTTTACGTGCGCTCAATTAAGATTCAGCATGCCGATCTTCCGTTTGATATAAAGTTAACTCATTTATTTACAGTACAATGTCCATTGTCTTACTGTTTTCCTTAAGATCCACATAAATTCGACATACATCCAAAAACCAAGCACAATAGAAAACTGTTTGCCTCTACCTATCAACAACACCTGAACAGAATCATGATTGACCTTAAATAACCCATCCCCCATCAGACACTCAGAACTCAAAATAAAATACGCCCCCTGGTGGCGATAAACACCAGAAAGGATAAATGGCTCCTACAGGCTGGATTTTTCAAAAATGTTTAAGCTTCAGGTAAATTTGCTGCAATAAAAGATAACCATAGTTTACTTTTAGGCTTCTTAGTCGTTCTTAGTTCCTGAGGGGACTAAGAATGCTAGATGCTTAAGTGTTTAAAAATGTTTTTTATTTGACATTTTTACTGATTGTTTTTTTTTCCTGGTGTGTACAAAATAAAATCTTGTTCATCACTTTTCAGGTGTGAATCTGTAAATATAAAAGCAGAAAACCACCAAACTCTGTGACTCTGCCTTGTTTTCCTCCTCATTTATTCCTCTACCATCACCTCCTTATTATTTAACAGCTCCTCTGCATATTCTTGTTAAAACTTAGTTATTTTATTTGCTCGTTTCCAGGCTTTGATGAGAGGCACTCCATGATGAGCAGCTAACGCCGTCGGCCGCACAACCGCAGGAAGAGACGTGGCTGCTGCTCCACCCACAGTCGACGCATGGCGGTATTAGGGGTAAGACCTGCTCTCCTCTCCAATGTTTTTACCTCCTGCTTTGGGAAAAATCTCCTAAATGGACTTGAAACATTGTCTAACTCAAAAGCAAAAAGTTTCTCTGTTGCGCTTTGAGCTGAAAGCTTCTGAAGACGGATCTTTTTCCTTGTGTTGCCTCCTGGACGTCTGCACAGTTCTTGTAGTTGAGGATGATTCCTGGAGATGTTTCAGCCTCTAAATAATGGATGCTGGGTGTCTCAGAGTCTGATTCACTCAGCATGACCCGCCATTAGCTGAGCGATCCACGCTGCTCAGCTCACACCAGGTCGCCTTGTTATTGGTCAGCTTGATTTCGGTAAACAAATCACTCCACAGAAACAAGATCCAGAAACATTTTCTTCACAATTAAAAGATTTACTCAGTAGGAGCGAGAGCAGCTTTGACTGCTCCAACATACCTGAAACAAACCTGAACATTTAATTCATTTTTAATGGTACAGGGATGCATCCAGTTCATGCAAAATCAACAGATTCCTGCATTTTTTTACACCAACGAACAACTGCAATGTTTTTGGGGCTTATTTTTGCTAATTTTCCATAAAATCTGTCAAAAACTTTGGGTTTCATCGACTTCTAACTCCCACCTGCAGGTGGCAGTATTTCTTTCTTCAACCTTCATGTCAAGTTTCAGTAAGAACAGGATTTGGGTCACTTTGTTTCAAAATTTAGCCAAGTTTAAAAGAAAATAAAAGCTGACTTGGATGCGGAAAATTTGGCTTTTCAGGAAAGTTTATCTTTTTTTTTTTTTAATCTTGGTTATAAAAAGACAAAAAAAAAAAAAGGCAAATGTTTTGTGTTGTAGTTTCTTGTGTAATAAAATTGCACTGGTAATGACTTTTCCCTGATTGCAAAATAAACATCTCTTTGCATCTTCAGGTCAAATTTGTATCATTTTTAAATTGCAGCTGAGGGCCGCACAAGATAAGTCCAGGGTCCACAAATGGCCCACGGGCCACAGTTTGGACACCCCTGATCTAACAGATGCTGTGAGCGTTCACACGTGCGCCGAGTTTCTACGAGTAAACTCCCAGGGGTTTGTTAACAATGAAACCACAGTGTGTCACGCTGTTGCTCAACTCAACCGGAGCTTCCTCTCTGTCGGAGCGTGATTCGCCCTCGGAGCGGCGAGTCGCGGCGCGTTCGTCTGCGTTGCTGCACAGCAGCTGTGCTCACTTGTGGATAAAAATCGGTAATGAGTCGTTTCCGCCGGCGATAAATGACTCTCCTGGCTCCTTTCTGGTGTTGTCAGGTTGGAGGTGGATTCAAGGGAGCAGCAGGTTATTAGCAGGGAATAAACGAAGATGCAAGTTGGCGTAGAAAACAATGATGGTCTGTGATCTAATATAAAAAGCTGCAGTAATATCCAACTCATGTGAGAGTTTAGTCAGAGAGGCTTACAAAGTATTAACCAATTACCCTCAGAGCAGATCCAGCAGCAGCAACACTTCACTTCCAGGAAGCTGTCAGGTCATTTATCTTTATGAAAAGTTGATGAAACAAACTCAGATTGAGGAAAAAGAAAAACTAAAGTGATTATTTGAAATTATGTTGCAGATTCAGTTTATTTTCCCTTTTCAGAGACAGTTCTTCTGTTTCCTAACTGGATTCTTAATGGGTGGAAAAAGAAGCTTGAAGGTTAATAACATAGTGTTGTGAAAAAGTATTTGCCCCCTTTAAATCATAATAAATTTAAAATGCAATTTTTAAGTTATGATTTAATTTCTTAATAGGAAAAAATGATCTCAACCAATTTCACCCAATGTGAAAAAAGTATCAAGCATTTTGAATCCCGGCAACGACTTTTGCTTAATTTAAAGCAAAAATTACTACCTAAATTCAATTTAACGACAGACTTTGACTAGGCCCCACTGAAACCTTCATTTTTGTGTGTTTTTATGAGAAATTCAGCAGTAAACCTCCTGGTGTACTTTGGATAAATTTAAACGTAAGTGCACTGAAACCATTCCTTCAATCAAAAATGACAGATTTAAGGTCATGCCACAGCATCTCAATTAGATGTATGGCCAGACTTTGACTAGGCCACACTGAAAGTAGTTGGACATTGTAGTTCAGGATTTGCTCATCGTAGTTATCCATGTCCTAAAGCAGCTGAAACCATCACTCTGCCTCCACCATGTCTAATTAAAACCTTTTTCTGAAATGCTGAGTTAATTTTACGCTAATGGGACAAACACCTTCAAATAAGTTCAGGTTTTGTCTCGCGTGTCGACAGAATGATTCATCAAAAGTTTCTGGGACCATCAAGATGTGTTTTGATATATCAGGGATGCAACTAGCGATTATTTTAGTAATCAATTATTTTGCCGATTAGTCAGTTAATTAAATGAAATATCTTGGCACATCCTGGTGATTTTTCATTAAATGATTTTTTTTATACAATATTGGAAATGCATTCAAATGTGCAAATAGATAATTCAATTCATTTTGTAAATAAGAAAAAACACATTTTGTTGCCGGAAATGCAACAACTTAGTGAATTTGAACAAAATGAACATATTTACAGATTTTTTTCTACTTAATTGTCAAATGTATACATTTTATTAACAGGGTGCTGCTCCGGATATGCTCCAGTTAATGATTAATCAATTACTAAATTAGTTAACGATTATTTGAATAATCGATTAATACGATTAATCGTTTGAAATAACTCATGGTTCCATGCACTCTAACAGGATTTTCATGACTCTTTCAAGAGAAACAGACCCACAGCACCACAGATCCTCCTCTATACCCTGTAACAGACGTGATTATTATAATCTAATCTTCTTCATTGCCATCAGTGTGAGCGGTGTTGTTTTGTGTCATTGTGGCAGAGCTCACCGACGTCATGTGATGCTTGTTTTGATCTTCAGCCCGTTTCTTTGTGTCCCTGTTCCTCCCCAGAACCCCGACATGCTGACGAGGAAGATAAAGCTGTGTCACATCAACGCCCACATCACATGTCGCCTGTGTGAGGGCTACCTGATCGACGCCACCACCGTCACCGAGTGCTTACACACCTGTAGGTCCTTCCTCCCACGCTTTCCTCATCCGCTCAGTCTTCATCCGTCTCGACCCATTTCCTGTTTTCTACCTTCTTCTTTTTGTTCTCTTTTATTCTAAAACGCACAATCACAGAAATAAACATCTTGTTGTTTTTAGCAGAAAACTGAAGCAGTTTATAGATATTTCTCTGTTGAAAGTTGATCTAAGTCAACATCTTGAGGTAATTGTGTGCACACACACGATCACAGAGCGTGTAATCTGCACATTATATCTCACAAGAAGGGGGGAAATAACGTCGCCTCTCGTTCACACTGAGGTGCATCATTAGCTGGGTTCAGCAAAGTCAAATTACACCATCTGCTGCTTTCTGCAGTTTCTTACTATTTTGTTGGATCAGGGTTTTGAATTTGACACAAAATTACCCTCCTTGAGTCAGAAGAGATCTTCATTAGTCAAGATTCATGTTTAGGCTGCATCATTAAAGCACAATAGAAAATGTTGAATTGAAGTCTGAGCGGTATGAAGACGAAGGGAACACATGGGGTTATGTGCAAGATAAAATTATTTAAGCGAAAGTAGAATATTGTTCTTGATTTCAGATTTTAAATAAATTTTTAAAATTGCAGATGACGGAAAATATCTGAAAAACTGTGTTTTATTTCTTTTATTGTTTTATTTTTATTGATTTTACAAAAAACAGTCACTATCATAATGCACAATACAAAAAACATGAATAGGTTTGTGCATCATGATAAATAAAACAATCATTAGAACTCTTATTTCCCAGGGAAAGATTACAACGTTTGAAATACAGAATGGAGAAATGCAAAAGAAAATAAAAATAAAAATTAAATAGTAACAAATACAAATAAATCTAAAAACATATTAAATAATGATAAAGTTTATTTATTACAAGAGAGTGGTTTTATGAAAATATCTGGTTTTATGACGACTAAATGAGGAAAGTTAAACCTTGTAAAGTTTTATTTTGGTATCAGTTTTACAGATAAGGAAATATTTAATCTTTTGACAAATCAGCATCAGTTGTCAGTAGCAGGACTTTGAAACAATTATACTTACAACAGATCCTGACAACTATATCACAGCTTTTTTCCCATTAAAACATTTTTTTCTTGTAATGTCTCTATTTTGCTAATATTATGATTTTATTCTTGTAATTCTAAAACAAACAATCCTAATTCTCCTTGATAGATGCTTGATCCCTTTTTCTTGTTTTCTGATTCTGTTTGGGTTTTAAAAATCTTTTGAAATCTTTGCCATGTCCTTCATTAGTTCATGTGCATGTTTTTATAGGTTGCGGTTCTTTTGTGAAATCATTTTTAAAGCCCAGCTTCCTCTTTATTTCTTCACCTCAACACTTCCTGCGTTGGGGCCTCTGCTGGCCTGCAGACTCGGTTTAAATGAAATCATCCAGTTTCTTTCTAGTTCCTGCTCAGATGAAGCCTTCTGCATTTTACTCTGAAAAGAAACCGACTTGTTTTTGAATTCAGGGATCCCGGTGGGGTCACAGAGTTTACAAGTCTGCGTCCTGTTTATTTCATCTGCCGTCTGAAGCTGCTCACATGAGAGCTTTCACAGTGTAGAAAGCAAGCAGCGCGCTGACACAAAGCTGATACTTATCCTGCAGGAATTCTGGATTGTTTTTAGCTGCAGGCTGCTTGTAGCACTTGAAGGGAAACATTTATGATATTTGCAACACGAAAGAACAACGAAAAGGTCAGAGAAACCTGGATTAAATTCACAAAACAAACCCAGATGCTTCAGTACCGTTTGTCTCCACTAGAGGGCGCCTGGTCACCACAGATGGGAGCCTTCTTGGCCACTTCAAACATGAAGCGTCCAGACGTGAGGCTTTGATTTTTGCCTCTCAGTGTGGAAAAAAGGGGGCTCCACCGTCAGAGAGCCGAGACAACAAAGACATTCGCATCACGTCATCGGCGCAGCTGCTCTGGTGCAATAAAAATGTCAAGAAGAGATGGATTTCACGGCACAACGGGCTCCGCAAATTACACCGCAGGATTCCACAATACGTTTATTGTATCCAACAAAAGGTGGCTGTAGTTGAAAGTAAAATTCCCTGAAGTCTGAATGTCATTTGAGGGGATTTGTACCTTGATCCAAAGTCGCCTTGTGATTCCAGATGAATCATAAAACAAGGCACATTTGGTTCTTTTTAATTGAGACTTTGTTTTTTCTTTCACACTGATGTGTTTAATGCGGGAGAGACTCTTTGCTTGTTCCTGAGCAACACAAAATGCACCATTCAGTGAAGAAACACTGGGGTGGTAGCTTGTTGTTGTTTGGAGCTGCTGGTCGTGCAGAAGTGTGCAAAGTAGAGGTGTGCATTTATTGTGAAGAGTTTATCATAATAAGAATTTTGATTCATCATTTTCATGATGATAAATTTCACACAAAACTAACAGTATTATTGGAAATATTATGCAGTAAATTCTGCAATATGATCAAATGCAGTAACGTGTAGGCCTGTTGCAGTAAGCAACAAATTAATTGATAAGATAAATTAAAACAAGCCCAATAATTTGTATTTTCGCTTTTTTTGCCAAAAACTAGATGAAAGAAGTCTTCAGTCTGGTTCTTTGGTCTCAACTATCCCTTTTTTTTGAAGGATAGTTTTGTTTACAGAGACTATATAGTTCAGCTCAGTTCACAACTGTGTGCAGCTTGGTGACATATATCACTTTTTTTATTGAATTCTTGTCCTGAAGAAGTCTGTTTGAAGTTGGAATGAACAATATTTGTGTTTGTGGCACTCTGAATGGAGTCACAACCGTACAATTACCTAAAAAAAGGAGCAGTATATAGTTTTTTTTAATCATGCGCACACGCTAATTGTTAAATTTCAGAACCATGGACGAGTTTGAGGTTTGCAACTTTTAAAACCAAATGAAAGGCATCGTTGTAGTGAAGCTGGGAGTGTAATGGAGGATGTGCGCTGCGTTGTAACGCTTCATCTGCTGTGTGTGTCTGCAGTCTGCAGAAGCTGCCTTGTAAAGTATCTGGAGGAGAACAACACGTGCCCCACGTGTAGGATTGTTATTCATCAGAGCCATCCACTGCAGTACATCGGGTGAGTGGGGGACCGCCGCAGAGCAGCACACACACACACACACACACACACACACACACACACACACACACACACACACACACACACACACACACACACACACACACAGACAGTCTGCAATCAGCAGCACGCCGCCACTAACACGATAAACTGCCGAGGACTGAGGAGCCGATGGATCCATTTTATTCCAGCTCTGCTGCAGGCGCAGCGGCCTCGAGCTGCTGAGGCGCTCTGTGTGTTTTTCTAATAGATGATGCATCTAACCCCAACTCATTCACAACCTCGCTCTACATAAACACTTCAGTGCTCTGCAGTTAATATTACACCGTGTGTGTAAAACACCAGAGTCATACTGCTGGTGATTCGGTTATGTTTTATTTCAAAGCAGCCAGCGTTTCACTGTAATCTTTTATAAAAGGGATTCCTGTAGCATTCAGGAGTTCCTTCCTTACTAACTAACAAACTCAGTAACTATTTAAGTAACTAACGTAACGAAGGCCTTGTACACTAGAGGTGCACCGATGTCTTTAATCTTGCGATGTTGGTGATCGGCCGATAGCTGACCTTATCCTCTGTTCTTATTTACTTCAGCAAAGGTCTAAAAATCACCCACTGTCCTCTCCTGTGAGAGGTTTGACTGTAGACCGGCCCGCCGGGTCATTCTGCACATTCACAGTAAGAAGAGTCAACCCACTGCTGCCAACTCAGAGACTTTCAAACAAAAAAAATGGTTTTGGCCAAAGTCAGAATCAGTATGTCAGACTTTTCAGAGATCAGTAAAAAAGCTGCACTTGGTGCATCCCTGTTGTCCACATGTATCCAGGTATTTGATAAACGGATATATTTTCATGCGATTGGGCTTTCATTCACACGTGTTTTGATGTACAGCACTTTGTATCAGCTGTTTTAAAGTGCTTTATACATAAAGTTGGTATGGTATCCTCCATTTAATATTAGGGATGTACAATATATCGGCACTAACATCGGCCGATATTTGTCATTTTCTTAACATATTGATATTGGTCCGATAAATAAAACTGAGCCAATATGAACAGCTGATGTTTATTTTTCTCTTGTCAGGTTTTAGTTTTGCTCTCCGCTGCCCCCTACTGGTGTAGCATGTTTAAAACAACGCTCAGTGGATGAACACTTTAAACCAATCAGAAAAAAATATCCTGTTTATCATTGTTTTAAAAAGGAATTAATGCTCAATTCGGATTTTTAAATTTTCTTTTTTTGTTTTTTTCTTTTTTTTGCGACTTCTGTCTGACCTGCAAATTCTGTATTGGGTATCGTGATAATGTGCCTGATCAATAAGAGCAGATCTACTCAGTCTAGTTCTATGCTTCTTGCTCTGACTTATCTCTGACTTATTTATTCTAATTTATATTTAGAACTACTAATTGCACTTTCTGAACCATTTAAAAGGAGATTTGCTGCCATTTATGAAGTCAACCTTTTGTTTTTGTCAGTTTCTGTTTCTTTAATTCTTTAAATTAAGATTACATTTATTTAGAGCTGCCTTTGATTACAATCGACTGGAACATTGATTATTATATTTGATGATAGCAGTTGACAAAATCTAATGTTTATTGCTTATTTTATGATTGGTAATTGTGTTGTTTTTACCATTTAAAGCACTTTGAACTCCCTTGTGCAAATAAAACTGACGTTTTACCAGCTGCCTTTTAAAAACAAAATTAGTTCCTGTTTAGATGTAAAATACCAACAACAACAAAAAAAACAGTTTAGCAGACAGAAAATAGTGATTGAACTCCAATAAAGTAATTCCCAAAGAACTATTAGACTTTATAATTCAAGATGAATTGTGCTGAATTGTATTGATTATTTACATAGAAGAACTGGAGAAAAGGCGCGTAGGAGCCTTGGAGGGCTATTGATCAAGAGCGCTTTAACGGATTGATTGAGTGTCTAACCGCTGAGAAGAGAAATGAAAAGAAAAGAGGGAAGACTTCAGCACAAGGCCCAACTTTTAAAGCTTTATTACTTTTTCGCAGAGAGCCAGGGGAGTGCAGATTTGCATTCTAATGAAACACTAATGTAATTTCCCTGATTAGTCTGATCTGTAATCTGCGACTGCAGTTCAGCGTCAGCTCTGCACGCCTGCAGCAGGAACAGCAGAAATAACCTCTGGCTGTCTGACATTCAGCTTTTTGTTTGTAAACTTTTGACCTGCTGGACATTTTTTACCTTTTTAATTTAGAGATACTTATTTCTGTTTACTTTTGTCATGTTTTATGACATTTCAGCAACAAATTTAAGGTATTTTCTTAGATTTTCCTGGTTTAAATCCCCAAAACTTTCAATGCGTGTCTTGATTTATCTCAGGGGTGTCCCAAGTGTGGCACAGGGGCCTTTTATGGCCCTTGGACTGATTTTGTGTGGCCCCAATTCAAAAATTATACAATGAAGGTTGAGAGTTTGAATTTGTGATAAAATTATTTCCAGTATAATTTTCCTACAAAGTATTTATCTTTTTATAACCAAGTTTTAAAAAAAGGTGAGACTTTTTCTGAAAAGCCAAAGTTGCTTCACCCAGTCAGCTTTTATTTTTGGTTAAACTTGATATAGCAAGTGTTTTGAAAGAAAGAAAGTGACAAAAATCTGTTATCATTACTGAAAATAAAGTAATCCTTTGGAGCCCAATAGGAACTGAAAACTTTTAACAGCAAACATGCAAAATATACAATGTCATATTAGAATTTTAGAGGGAAAAAAGGAGTAAAACTCAGAAATTGTTAGATTCATTTAAAAGATTTTTGAAACTTGGAAAATCATCAGTTTTGTTTTAGACAATTTGTGAAACAAATCACTAAATTCCTGAAATTAATTTTATGATACTAATAATTAAAAATGTATAATTTAAAAACATTTGATTCATGTTTTTTAAATTTCTGCTTTTTGTTGTGGTTTTCCCTCAATCTGACAAACAGAAGACATGAGATGGTCTCAGTTTTCTCTAATGAAAAGTGTTTCATCAGATTGGGTGTCAACTTCACCTCCTTTTTTAAATCACTTTCAACACAAACAGTTTCATCTGTTTCTGTTTGGATGCATGGCTGCATTTAGTGGTGAAACCTCAGCGATGCACTTTTTAAGAAACTAATCCTTCATGACTTTAGAGATGTAGTTTCTGATGAAAGCTGCACAGCTGGTGCAGAAAGACAGGCGTTTCAGCGCTGCTGTTGAATATAAGTTTCATTTCTTTCTGTCTTGTTGGGAGGTTTTCTGTTTTTTAATCAGAATGTTTTAGGAAATGAACCAACACAGATGCTTCAGAAGCTTTAGGAAAACTAATCCACATCTAAACGTCTTGTTCGGTTCTGAAATGGAAACTCCTGAGACAGAAAAATACATTTCTGAGCTTTTTATTTTTGAACAAATTTAGGAAAAAAGATAATAAATGTGTATTAATAGAATTTAATACAATTATATTTACTTTTAGTCCATACTTTGTTTCTCTCTCCTTTTTAAAGAGGTTGTGTTTCTATGTTTTGGACCTCATGTTATTATGATTACTAGCTCTTTTGAAGTCACATTTATTCTATAATGATTCCTATTACAACTGATTTACAAATGTGAATTTGTGACAACAGTATTTGGTAGAATTAAGGTTTAATAAGCCCCTGAATTGATTTCCCAGTATTATTTTTGTGATTAATGCAGAATCAAAATGTTGCCTTTTTAGTTATCAAATAAACGGAGATGGCTGCAGGTTCATTATTTCACAGGAAATTTTACATCACTGGAAATTAGACTTGACAACAGACATCACAAGTGATTTAAAGCCAAAATGTCAAACAGATGGTAAATAAAACTTTTTGGCTTATTTATATTGATCAAACTTGACATGGATATCTGAATCTCTCTTTAAGAAATTAATCTGTTCACACATTTTCTGAATTTCCAAGTGAATTAGGAAATCATCGTTTTCTTATCTGCTATTTTTCAAACACAGAACATAAAATTTTTTAGCCCAAAAAAGTCCAATATAACCAGAAGTGGGTAGATTGTAGTCAAGAGAAACACTACTTCAAACTATTTTCACTCAAGTAAAAGTGAAAAGTAGCCATCCAAGAAATTACTTGAGAGTAAAAAAGTATTTGGTAAAACGTCTACTCAAGTATTGAGTAACTAATCAGATTATCAATCATTTAATCTTTAAAGATTACACAATCAGACGGACCAAAATGTAAAGTTAAGTGCAATTTTGGTACAATAACTCACATGAGTAACAAAGAAAATGGCTCAATCAGACAAAAGAAAATTTATCCAAATAAATTTTATTTTTAAATAAAACTTATGAAACGTTAACAAAAACTGTAGGTCTGTGTCTGGTGATTATTTTTTGGTTTAAACATGTTTGTTTGTCATGCAGTAGGAAGAGAATCCAGAAATTTTACTCAAATAAGAGTAGAAATACTGAGAGGCGCAAACGTCTCACCAAAGAATCCCATAATAAGTGTGATAATAAATTTACTCGAGTAAACGTAAAAAGTACAGCTTTGTAAAATACTTTAAATAAATGTAATTGAGTAAATGTATCTAGTTATTACCAAATGTAACCGAGAAAAACAGCTAGTAAATTCTTCAGTTACCAGAAACAAATTGGAAGTAGTACCACCGTTTGTCCAGCAGGGGTCACTGTTTTGCTGCTCAGAGCTATTTTGACCCTCAGCGTGCCGCAGCATTGACAAACATGCCACGTTTTCTGGATCTATCCTCCATAACTCTGCTGCAAACTCGACACGCCGTGTCCGTTATCCGGCTGTCAGAGCCAGGTGTCAAAAAGCACCGTCAGACCCAAGCCGCCCCCACTGTGCCACCGTGTCACAAGCACAGGAAAAAAAAAAAGGCTACTTCACAGCCAGACTGGGAAGAGCATATGCTCCACACCAAATTCAGAGAGTGTCAATGTTACAACACATTTGACATTTTTCCATCTTGAGGTTTGGTGCTTTTTATGAACCAGAGTTTACAGAGATGCAGGAGGGCAAAGAAGTGAGCATTTTTGGTTTGACATGCTGCATAAATCAACTGGTGGGTGGAAGAGTGACGCCTGTAGCTGCAGTCATTTCATATGGTTTCAAAAAATAAAAGCCTGCTCTCTACGTCAGAAGTGCTTTTACTCTCATTTCTCCTCTTAGAAATCTCAGAGGAGTTAATGGACTTCCAGTTAAGGTGACAAGTTCAGAGCAAAAACAGGAAATCCAATAGATTTATTTTCTAGATGTGGAAAAATATCTATATCCACATGTTATTCCTGATCCAACTGTCTTAAAATTGTGCACTATAAAAACACAAAATCAAAGTATTTTCAGTTTAGTTTCAAGTGCACTATTTTAAAAGTCAATAATCAATGATTTTGATGAAAACTGACTAGTTACACTGGCAGATTATATCACTTATAGCCTTGGAAAAATGTCCTGGGAGTGATTTTTATTTATTTTTTTATCAATATAAAGGAACAATTTATTTAAAACCAGCTCCTATATCTTGCTAAAACGTTTCATGTAAGTTAGTTTTGTCATTTCAAGTGTACCAAGATAACAAGACCAAAACACCTGGTAAGGTTTCGTGTTTTTGCAGTGCATTCTCATGTGTCAGAATGGCCCAGTCAAAGTCCAACTGAGAACCAACAGATCCTCTCCATGTAGTCAGACTGAGCTACAGCCGCTATAAAAAGAGCTTTGCTGTTTTCTTTAACGGCAAAGAAAAGTAAATTTTTACAGACTGACTCTTATTTGTAAATATTTAAAATAATCTTTCTTCCACTTCCCAATGATCTACTAATATTGGTTGGTTTATCAAACTAAATACCAACGAAATGTTTGCGAATGAATCATCTTGCAATGCAGTGTACCTTAAATTGTAACTAGAGACTGAATAATTTTGGTTCTGAAATGTAGAAATGAACATGTTGGATCAATGTTTTGTGTACAACTGTTTGGGTTGGGCTTGCTAACAGTTTCCTTCATCTGTTTTAGCCATGACCGAACAATGCAAGACATCGTCTACAAGCTGGTACCGGGACTTCAAGAGGGTAAGAGTCACCCTCTTTCATCAGAAACGGTTTTTAGCTTCATCCATGTTGTTTATCTCCATCTGGCTGGTTTTACATTGTTAAAATATGCATGCACTTTGACAGCTCATCCTTCATTTGTGGATTGTTTTCTAGACCCGAGCAGCTTTTAGCACAGATGTAATCAGACACTTGAGATATCCCCTTTTATTTGTCGTGTTTGCCTCTCATGTAGCGGAGATAAAGAAGCAGAGGGATTTCTATCAGAAGTTGGGCATGGAGGTGCCTGGGGACATTAAAGGAGAGCTGTGCAACATGAAGACTCATCTAGATCAGCGAAACGGTACAAACACACCCTTCATGCACAGGCTTCAGAAATACTGCTACCATTTTGCAGAGACTGTTTCATGCAGTTGCTGTTTGTTAAGCAGCAACGGCATTGAGTCGGTTGTTTCCAGTTTTGAAGGTTTTGTTTATTCAGGAGATGCTTTTTTTTTTTTCAATTTAGGCTGATAAACGCTCAAACATTTTGGATTTTTTTATTCCAAATCTATAGTTGCAAGAAAAATTCATCAATTTCAATGTCTCTCCATACAAAAGCAGCAACAAATGGTAACAATAAGCTGTACCATTCAGGCTGCAAGTGATTGAAATAGGCCATTTTCCCCTGAGTGGCTCTGACTGCTGGTTTTCCAGTTCAGATACTTATTTTTCTGCTTACTTAATGCACCAAGACCAGAAATGGTAACTTGTTTAGTTTGGAAATGCATCACCAATCTACACTTACAAATGGAGGACAAAGGCAGAAACTCACAAACTGTCCCAATAGGCCTGCAACAATAAATCAATAAACCGATTTGTTGCATTTTTTTTTCTTGTCTCTCTTTCTACCAAAGCCCGGATGAGGGAAGTCTCCTCATCTAGTCCCTTTTTTTAAAGGTCAATTTTGTTTATAGAGGCGTCAATATCCATTTTATTTGTTGTTTTGTTTATTTTTTTGGATATTTAAAATGCATTTTCAGTGTTAAACCTTTGTAAAAAATTAGTTTATTGATCTTTGAGAATACGTTCTCCGCATTACTATTATTCTTTTAAAATGGTCTCAAAACAACAATGTTATCATTTATTGCAATAACTTCAGACCTAATCCCAACTCCGACCCAAATCGGATGGTTTTGGCCCATATGCAGTCTAAACTGAGCAATTCTGATCTTTTCACCCAAATAAAAATCCAATTTGAGCCACGTCCAGATGTGGTACTAAAACGAATTCATATCAGGTTTTTACATCACTGACTGCAGCCACTGATCAGATCTTCTGGTTTATGTTAAAGGGGCAGTATTATGTAAAATCAACATGTTTCATTGTTATCCCCTCATCAAAAGCACACCTGAAGTGTTGTCTTCTTTCATGCATGTATGAAAACCCCTTTAATTTCCCAGGGCAATGAAATAAAAATACAGTTTTTACATGTTTTAATGTTTAAAGGTTTTAAATGCCCTTCACCTCAGCAGTGTGTCACTGCTCTTATTAGCCTATGTAAAGAATGAACCCCCCTCAACCAGTAATGACTAACATTAACAGCACAACCATGAGGAACAGCAGAAGCCATTAAACAGTACAGATGAAGGCAATTTAGCCAACCAGAGTGAGTTGATGGTTTGGTTTTTGTGCACAGTCGTTTTTCTAAACCGGCTCTCTGCTGCATGTTGGTGTGAATGTGTGTCCAGAGGGCTGTCATGCTGGCAGACCTAATCGCTCGCTTAATCCCCCTCTCTGATTTTGGTAATTAAGGCTCAAATGGGAGAGGAGCTGCTCTGGTTCTGTTCCTCGAAGTCACTTTTGGCTGAAGCGAGATAGAAGAGAAACCCATTCAGAAAGGAAATTAAAACAAAGGAAGTTCTGGACTTTAATCCAGCATCATCTCCATGCAATAGATTAAAACTTAAATATTATTCCTCGGCCTCAGGCGATGATAATATCTGTAGATTTATGCAAATATGGCTGATATCTGATTTAGCAGCGCTGGGTTAACTTTAGGTTGAATTTTCAGATCTTTTTTCTAACTACTCAGTCGTTCAGAGTTCAGTGTTTGGGAGGAACATGAAGTCATAGCAGGTTGAAATAAATTGCTCTGATTGCTGATATTTGAGTTAGCTAATGGGTGTTTAGAACATATTTTCTTTTAAAGTCAATACATATTTGCTGCATTATCCTGATTTGATTTGCTGTAACTTCAGAAAATGTTAAATTTTTCATTCATCAGTGTATTTACATTCAGCTTGCAGGGCCTTCACATTTATTGTTTCCACTAAAAAGATTTTTAAAAGTTAAAAGAGCACAGCTTTAAACAACAACTGTTCATATCTGGTTTAATACTTTCTTTTTTTTTTTTACATTCGCACATGAAAATTACTGCAAATAGATGCACAATTATACAACTGTACATCTTTGAAAAGCAAAAGTGTAACCTTCTGCACAACCAGCAACAATTCAGCCAGTGGTTTCTGAACAAGAAGTCGACAACAAAACACTTGTCCTTTCCAACAGCCATTGTTCAGCAGTAAAACCAAACGTACCGGAGCTCTGCTTTGGTTGCTAGGTAACGGCTCAGTGCCTGTCGATTGTGACTTAACAATAAAAAGGTTTTTGAAGAGACTAATTTTCCAGACACCAAAACCATAGGCGGGTTTTTTAAGCACTTTGGCTACTTTCAGAAGCTATCGAGACCCAACTGGAAGCATAAAAATGTGTCAAATATGACTTTCGCATAATAGATCCCCTTTAACGTGTTAAATCTGTTTGCTCTTGAATGGAAACATGAAGTTCTGGAGGACTGCTTGACACCAGCCAAAACAAAAGCTGCTTCCACCGCCACACAGACTCATTTTTCTAAATTACCAGCTTTTCTGAGCACTTAACCCAAGAAGACTGGGTCACATGGGGACGCATCGAGTCTGCAGAGTACACTTTTGCTTTCACGACGATCTAAACTCCCACGCCAACACACACAGATGGCTCACTCCACCTCTCACACGCTAGCCTGAAAACGCCATTGTGCACGCCTGTGGGACTTTAGCGTTGTGAAGATGTCCCATAAATCATAAAAGAGACAGAAGATCATTTGCTGACGGTAACAGGGGAGATGAAAAGACACGGCGTAAGACGCAGGAAGCGGCGCAATATGAGACTTAACTACAACAAGGCCCTCCTGATGAGCAATAAGTGAGGCAAACGCTGGAGACAAACACCGGGACAAGCTTAATATTCCACAGAGGGACGGCGACAGTTGGCCCAGACGGAAAATACTCACAGAGGACTGAGCGCATCCACAGTCTGAGACACACACTCACATAAACACAGTTATTACCGCCGCTGAATCCTGGAGCAGACTGAATTTCTTTGTTTCTAAAGGTTACTGGAAAGCAAAACCCATCTGTGCTGCTGTTCTGTCACCGCAACGCAATTTAGACTTCGATAACCAAGTTTTACAGCTAAAAATTCAATACTGCAACAATATCACAGGCAACAGGAAAATTCATAAAAGATGTGTACTCTAAGTTGATCAGCTGGTGCTGCTTGTTTATAGATCTTTTATCAGATGGATGAGGAGTCTTTCCAGCTGTGAGGCGGCGCACTTGGACTGAACTTTTTCTGGTCTGCTTTCCCCTCAGCTCAGATGAATTATGTATTAAAAGCTGGAGACGGACGGTTTGTTCGCCATCTGTCATGTCAGGTTGAGGAGGTAACATTTACATCACCAGATAAAGTAACTTCATCATTCAGACTCAAAAACAAACAGGCAAATGAAAACTCATCCAATTTACATTTTTCCATCTCAATAATATTTATATATTTAAATATATGATGCAGGAAGTGAAATCTCTTAGCTACATTAAAACATTTCAGCATATCATATTCAAAAATCAGCCTTATAACTTCTTATAATATGTTATTGCAACGTTGGAGCGGCGCCTCGTGCACTGTGAAAACACAAAAACTTACCAGATATTTTTGTTCTAGTTTCTAAAGCGTTAGAAAAGGGGTGCAGGTTTTAATGTTTTTTTTTTTTTGTTTATTCAATGTTACATGACTGTTTTTGCTTTTAATGATGTAAAGCACTTTGAAATGCCTTGCTGCTTAAATGTGCTACACAAATAAAATTTGATTGATTTGATTGATAGAACCTCCATCCGTCCAGTTAGTTGTCTGTACCTCCTCATATTTATCAATTTTTCCAACTTTCCATCCATCCTTTAGTGATCCTGCTGACTCCCATCAATCTGTGCAGTCATCCATCCATCCATTCATCTATTCATTTGTCTGTCCCTTCTGCCATCTATCCATTTTTCATCCATTGTCCATCCATCTATCCATCCATCAATCAATCAACCTCATGTATTTAAAGCCAGACCTCAAAAATATCTACGAACGTCTTGTACTAAATACAAAAATGGAAAATATTGTAATTTAACTCTGGATAATTATGAAATGTGTTGAAGAACTCTGTGGCTCATAAATTTTGCACTTATTTGTAGTGTTTGTACTTTTCATATCTGCGTTTATGTATTATTTTTTTAGATTATCATAGTTTTTCTTCTTTTTCTCAAACAGGCGACACAAAATCAGAAGACACAGCGAATAAGGAGGCCGGAGAGGAGAAGCCAGAGGAGGACAACGACTATCACCGTAGTGACGAACAGGTTATTATAACTCTGAACAAATGGACATAATAGTCATATTTGTTTTTTTGTAACTTTTACGGAGACATTGGTTCTGTTTCCTGTCAAAACTTCAAATTTCTGGTAACAATCTTAAAGGCATGAACAGTCAGGCTAAATAACGCTGTGGAGAGTTGAGTTGTTATTGTTGCAAGACAGACTCTCTGCAGCATGAAGCTTGTCTCCTGCATACTGATGCACAGGCGGAAAAACCTTTTTTCATAACAAAAAAAGCGAAACTCAAGCCCTTCATCTCCAAAGAAGCTCTCCCTCTCCTGGATGTGGGAGGGGTAGTCTGCCCCGACGTGGGTGAAGACCTTGCCCTTTTGTAAATTCAGCAGCGATGCAGAAATGCCCACAGAATGGCTAATACTGCAGTCTGAACGCAGTGATGTGAAATGTCACCGAGAGGTGGAGAGGGAGAGAGCCGGGAAATACAAGATGACATATAAAAGAGGGAGAAATTGCAGGAAATTGCAGGATTGAGAGGCCAAAATGGCTGCTGACAGCAACAAGGGTGATGAGGTGATCATGAAATTGCAGAATTTCATTCGCAGGATTTTTGTGTTTGAAGGTAGCTTCATTCACCTAGCCTCACGCTATGTGACTGAAAAGGTGAAGCTCGTTGGAGGAGGAGAAAAGAGAGGAGGAGCAGTGGGGGTTAGGAAGAAAACGATGATGTTGGAGGAAGAGTGATGGGAGAAGAGGAGGAAGGTGTTTTAGAGCTTTCAGGAGAAAACAGAAATAACAGCTGCCATTAAACGACGTCTCATCCAGACTGTTGGAATATTTTGTTTACTACATACACCTGTAGAGACAGAAGGGTGTCAAATACTTCCTTATTTTAGACTTTTTCACAAACCGTTGCCGTTTATTTTTCAGTAAATTTTAACCTTTCTATATAAAACATCGTCAGAACCAAAGCAGCTCAATCTTTCCTGTACATTTTCCTAAATTATATCTCCAAGAAATTACATTTAAGTCTGCAGACAAACTCATAAATGAAAACATAATCAAATATTGTATTAGCAAATTATTTTATATTTATTAAATTTTTTTTGTAATTTAAGGAGTTTTAGCTCATCACAATAATTTCCACTCTTGAACTAGTGCAGTTGTTTTTATTATTCGTCCTGACATTTAGTTTTAATTCACAGTTTTTGTTTTTTATTTCAGATCACTTTTATGTACACCTTATGATATATTTTGTATATAGTGCAGTTCTGAGCTCTACTGAATCATAAAGTTTTAAAGTATTCAATATAAGAAATAATTGATTAGTTGAATGAAAATAGTCAGTTACAGTTTGGAAAATGTTCTGCTTCAGGTTTTGTGTTGGTTTTATACGAGTTTCCTCAAATTTCTACATATTAATTTAAGCATGGATTGGTTTTAAAATGTGAATGTTTCAAAACCTCCAAAAGCAGATTTTGTGCCGGGTTGCCAGGCAACGGGCAGGGTTTGGCTGTGGTTGCCAGGCGACGGGCAGGGTTTGGCTGTGGTTGCTAGGTAACCAGAGAACATTAACTTAATGCCAAAAGGTTTTTTTAAGAAGCAACTGAGACTCAAATGGAAGTACAAAAATGTCCAAAACGTAAATTTTCCCCTTTAAAACACCAACAGTATATATATTTTTTCATCTAATAAATTAAATTGTCATTTCGTTTCTGTTAACTAAAATTTTTTGCAAGTTTAAAAAACAGAGAGAGGTTAGAAAAAGTTACAGAGCTTCAGAAGATTCACGGCAGCATTTCTAGGCAGGTAGGATGAGGAAGACGAGTCCCTCTTCCTCTCCCGGTTCAGTCAGGTGTAGGAGTCGACAGGCGAGTCGCCACGCATGGCCGACCTCCTGAACACTTCGCCTCCTGGACGACCTTTCAGAGCGAAACCTTGTGGCGCGAGGCGCTGCCGGAGAAAACCAGTAAAACCAGAGTCTGGTAGTAACTGTTACTCAATTACATTTACAGGAGTAATTTTTAGGAGTATTTTTACTTCACTGTTTTTTGAGTAATTTTATCGCTACTCTTACTTGAGTAAAATTCCTGGATTCTCTGTTCACTGAATGTAAAACAAACGTTTTTTAACCATAAAAAGACACAGGCATGCAGTTTGTTAGTTTCATATCGAAAAAAACTGATTTGGAAAAATGTTCTTTTGCCTGAATTATTGTCAGTTTGGTCCTTAAAATACCAACATTTCCACTTAATTTTATATTTTGGTCCTTCTGATGATGTAACTTTTAAATATTGAATGATTGATAATTTGATCATTTGATCAGTTACTCAGTGCTTGAGTAAAATCTTCACCAAATACTTCTTACTCTTGCTTGAGTACAATTACCTCTGCTACCAACGCACACAAACAAAACTCGAGAAATTAAGACTTCTCAAGATGTTGCTTAGATTTGAAGTCAAATCTTTCTGCATATCAGTTTATGCAGAAAGAATTGCATTTGTGTATTTAAAAAATAGCTGTAAATTTTCTCATTGACGCCTCAGACGTCCAGAGTCGAAGCTCGAGCAAATATTCAAAATGAAAAAGTTGCGTCAGAGCTCTGCAACAGCTCTGTAATGAGCCTGAAGCTTTTTATGCGCGCCTCACAAAGCACACACAGTGTTTTCTTTGCTCTCCTCTCTCTTGCATCAGTGCATTTGTGTGTTTAGCTGCAGGAGCCCTCCTTGGCTCCGCGGACCCGTCGGTAATGTACTATAATGTTATAAAAGTGCCTTGCAGGCCGCCATCGAGCCACCGCGGAGTCCAGATCACCAGCAAGGCTTTTATTTTACATTATGAGCTTCTCCTCACTGCCAGCGCCACTGGAAACCAGACACACTGAGATGTTGGTCTTTGCTTATTGAAGGGCAGACTGTTCGGCAAAGCACTGCCACTGTTTATTTGAGGATGTTTAAACAGGGGGGTTGTTGTCGCCTCCTGTCTCCAAAAAGAGGAATAAAAAGAGACGGAAGGACAGTCGCACATGAAGAGCTTTGTTTCCCTCCTGTTTTGTCTCTTGACGTGTGAGTCCCAGTCATGATAATGGTTTCTGACCACGCGCCGTTTCACCTGAGGGGGCAAAACAAATTCACAGGCCGGTGGCAGGGAAAATCGGTGACATTCAGGAAGCCAATAGCAGATTAACATCACTGATTTAGCCAGCTTTGCTTATGAAAGCAGGATAGAGCATCTATCTCATCTACGGCAGTTATTTTATTAATCGACTAATCAGATAAAAAAAAAATTGACACTATGAGGATTTTTCACTGAACTACTTAAGGCTTTTTGTATGCAATATTGGAAATACTTTTAAATGTCCAAAAAAAAAGTGTATATATTTTGACTAAATTTCTGCTCTGGCTGCGTTCTCTTGCATACTCCAGGTAATGATTATCAAATTAGTTTACAATTATTTTAATTACTCCGATTAATCACGATTAACCGTTTCGTCCCTATATGCATCTTCTGCCTACAGTAGATCTACACTGTTGTGCAGTACTGATGTACTGGAACAATAACTTTTGTTCTTTTAGCAGGTGGTCTTTTTTAGAGATTTTAGAGTTAATCATGTACTCTAGTTAATGATTAATCGATAACTAAGTTGGTTGATTAACAATCGATTAATCATAATTTATCAGATTATTTCAGTCCTCCTTCCACAGATGCTAAAAGTTATCTCTCCCAGCAATGATCACAACACTGAAACGCTTTTGGCACTTCTGTAAACTGAGTATATAAACATGTATGGAGTTGGCGCAGGTCATATAATCATCATTTTTCTATTGTCCAACAGGTCAGCATCTGCCTGGAGTGCAACAGCAGCAAGCTTCGAGGTCTGAAACGTAAATGGATCCGCTGCTCGGCACAAGCCACCGTCCTCCACCTCAAAAAGTTCATCGCCAAAAAGCTTAACCTGACATCGTTTAACGAGGTACAGAAAACAACGCATGGTTGAGTCTCACCGAGTCACAAAATCTCTGAAAAGTCTATTTATTTTCATACTTCTTCCATAGAATCTAAATTATATATCTTTGTGATTCACACAGCGGTATATTGCTAAAAATAATATATTTTTACAGGCTGATAGATCCAAGTATATCAGTGGAAAGTTGAGTGGAAGGAAAACTTGAGACTCTCTGGTTTTAACTTAATTGTATTATTTTTATGTCCAAAGTTTGATGCTGAAAAGGTTTGGAAGCTCTCCTTGAAAATGCTTGAAAAGTGCTTGAATTTTCCTGTGGGACAGATTTAGGTAATTTATCTTTTAATTTGCCAATTTAAGGCCATGCTTCGTCATTATTTATAGATTTTCAAGTACAACAGAAAGAAAGAGCCACAAGATGATAGTTTTGTCTGCAAGCTTTCTCCTGGGAAGCAAATATCTACGTGGTTGAGATGGGGCTGAATGATTATCCAAATTAATTGTTATATAAAATAGTCATCAATTAAGTTAGTGATTGATTAATTATTAAGTGGCGTACACAGTCTCTTGAAAGGTCAAATTGCTGAAAAATTTACATATTCAGATCAGTAAACTATACAAAGATTATATATATTTTGCATTTAAGATGGTAAATATTTGTCTGCAAATATTTTCTACCCAAAACTCCTCAAACGACAGTTTTAACTTCACCTGGTTCAAATTTTGTTAAACAAATTCCTATTAATTACTATATTAATCCAAAAAATAATCAACAAATGGTGTGTTTTTTTAGCTGCAGATGCATCCTTTGCTACAAATAATCATGTGTTCATTATAGGAATGCTATGCTATAGCATTTTAGGCAATGAAATTGTTGCTTTCTGATTAAAAGAAATTATATGACTTTTTTGCTTATTGCATAGTTTAAAAATTGTGTAAAAAATGCTTTAGTGGTTAAATGAAAAATATGGTAATTTTTCTAACCAATTAGTCGATTTAATCGTAAAGTTTAGAGGAAATTTCTTGAATCTTCCTGCTTCTTTTACATGGTTAAAATAAAGTTTTTCCTTTTTATGCTGTGACTCATTCGTGCCCTTTGTGTTGGGTATAATTTGCATGAAAACAAGCCCTCATGATATCTAATTTTTCTATTTATTGTCTTCGCCGCCCCGTTCAGAGCAGCGGGGGGGAGGCGAGAGTGGGCGATAATCTGACAGATGGATTTTTAGATGGCTGTGCGAAATCGCCACAATCGCCTTCTCGTTGCCTATTTTTCCTGTTTTTCCTTCGTGTCTTTTAATATTTTGGCTGCCACACAGATGAGTGGGTCGACTCCATCAGATCGTCGGCTTGCGCTTTACCCCTCCAGCTATTGTTGTGTCGTTCACCGACTGCGAAAAGATGCTTGAAACGACTCTGGGTTTTAAAACTGAGAGCATAAACACACCCATTTAAATTTATCTGCAGGAAGTCTGGTGCTTAATAATTCAAGAAGAATGGGAACGTTAAAGGTTGGATAGAAACCAAGAAGGGAGAAAATAATCCTAGCAGATGATTAAATTTAAATTAAAACTACAAATGTACCTTATAGATCAGTGCTGGAAGTCAATGAGAAACAACCAGAACTTTGTCACATTTGTCCTTTTAATGATGTGAAACTCTCCAGAACTTCTTCATTTTGCTCATTCAGAACTGGTAATAACTCTGAAATTTATGTGTAATATCTCAGTATTATTTCAATATTTACTCTGTTTTTAAGTGTAAGAAGAAACGCATTAATGCAATGTTTTATGTGAAATTTTGTGCAAATTTTCATTAATTGTATTATTTATCATTAATCAACTTTAGTTTTAAAATTACCCAAAATAAACCAGAACAGCCAAAAAACTTAAATAAAATGAATGATGATGAACCTGTAAAGGAAAATGCCTTTCAAACATTTTTATCATTTTAGTTTATCATGTGATTAATTTATTGATTAATTGCTTACTTGCGCTTTACCCCTCCGGCCATTGTTGTGTCATTCGCCGACTGTGAAAAGATGCTTGAAACGACTCTGGGTTTTAAAACCGTTTATACATCAGTTTATACACAGCTGAACTCAGAATGACTTGGCAAGAAGTGTGAATTGCACCCGAACCTGTGCATGCTGTTTCATAGATATTCTCTCCTGTTTGTTCCATAAGAAAATCAATAAAAATGAATTAAAACTCAAAAATATGATTAACTTAAGACTTTGTGTAGTTTTATTATTTAAATCACACTTTTTAAAGTAAATTTAATTTAAAAAAATTTTTTTTCAAGAGCAGCATTTGTCGTACTATGATTGCTGTTAGCTTAAAAAGAAGTAATAAATATTTTTTTATAATAATTTTTATCTATCACAAGATATTGAGATTCAATTTGAAGTCCATATCGCCTACAAAAATTACCAGTTGAGATTTGCTGTTGGTAATTTATTGTAAATTTGCAGCTTAAACTCTCTACATTGTTGCTAAAACAATTTTTAAAAGCAGAATTTAATATTTTCAAGTCAACATAAAGAAATGCAGACATTTAAACTATGCATTTCTGAATAACTATGATGGCGATTTCTGCCCTATATATATATTTATTTTTTGAGTTTTGTTTTGGGCTGGTCAGTGTGCAGCAGTGAACCAGCAGGTGGCGCTGTGATGCGCGGCTCCCTCTCTGTCTCAGTATTGACCTGCAGAATATCAATGCTGCTTCACGGAGGGAATAGATTCATCGAGCAAGCCGCGTGTTCGCCATCGAACCTGGCTCCTTCTGTCGTTCACCATAAACTTCATCATCATCATTCTGCACAGATAAAACCAGCAGCAAAAATCCTCACACTTTCCCCACTGAGCTCATCCAGTCTGCTCTCTGTGGGGAAACCATTTTATTTTACTCCTTTGACCTTTCTGGTCTGATGTTTTCAATAAATGTGCTTTTTTTTTTCTTCTTCTTTTCACAGCTGGACATTTTATGCAACGAGGAAATCCTGGGAAAGGACCACACTTTGAAATTTGTTGTTGTGACAAGATGGAGATTTAAGGTAACAAAATCTGGCAGTTTTGAGGAAATAAATATGAATTCCAGCTGACAAGAACACAATGAATTTAAATTTTATCACCTGCAGGTTATGAATTCTTTTTATAGACTTAATCCTGTTGCATCTTGTTAAACTAAACCCTATTCTAATCAATAATTGGTTTACATCTCCTCTCCTTATTTGTGTTTCCATTGTACACATAACTGCACAGATTGGCATTACGGAAATAAATTTGCTTAATTGAAACGCAACAGTTGTGGATTCAAACACCGCAAAATTGTGCTTTTTTTTTTTTAGCAAAATATCCACAATGTTTTGCTCACATTTGTTAACTAATGTTAGCCTTGTTTATGATTGGCTATTTTCACTTAAAAAGTTTTAGTTTTGTTTAATCTGTTGCTGATTTTCCTTGATTTATAACAGTAAAGCACTCCAGACATCAGTAGATTTTTAAGAGCTACAGCTATGCATTCTGGGTACAGAATAAATGCCATTGGTTGCATCAGGAGTGGAAAGGAAACGGAACTTATGTATAAGTAGTCACTTCAAAATAAGAGCATGAATATGAACGTCTAATTATGGAAAGAAGAGTTAACCAAAACTTCAACACAGATGTGTAACTTTTAGTTACAAACCAGATATTTAATTTAATGCCTTATCATTTATCCAGAAAAATGTATTTAGAGGAAGATAGGTGCACTAAATGTCTTCAAAGTTAACAGAAATACTAAAGTGCTTTACAAAAAAATTAGCTACACTATTAGTGGATTAGCGGATGTGTGCACACCAGTCGTCAAAAAGATAAGAGAGTCCAGCACTGCAAAAACACAAAATCTTACCAAGTTTTGGTTTCTAGAGCAAATATCTTAGTACTGTTTAAATTAGACAAAGCTAACTTATAAGTGCCTTTTAAGCGAGACATGAGAGCTTGTTTCTAGTAAATAATTATAAGTTCAACTGGCAGATTATCTTATTTAAAATGTACTAAGATATTTGCACAAAAGACTAGACAGTAGATACTTGGTAAAACCTTCGAAATGTTGTTGTCCATTCCAGAAATCTCCGCTCCTGCTCCATTACAGACCGAAGATGGACCTGCTGTAGCTACAATGGACACAATGGTTGTTTTATTTGGATCCTTTTGGTCGGCTCCTTCGCCGCAGACTTTGGTGAAACTTTCTTCTTCTTTTTTTTTTTTTTTATTATTATTTATGCAAAGACGATCAATCAACACCAAGCAAACACCTGACGTCAACAAAAGCCAGCAATTCGACATTTAACGAGACAAAAACTGGCACAGGACCTGCAACACCGGCGCGGTTTTACAAACTAAAACAACCTTTTTCGTCGTCTGCTACATCCTACATATGTGAACAAAAAGAGAAAAATGGAAAAAAAAGGAGAGAAAAGCATATATTTATACTTTTGTACAGAAAAGACATGAACCAAGACACTACTGGTGCTCTGTTTACACACAAACAAGATGTCTGCAGTCATCTGAACATGTTTTTGAGCTTCATCCTCCTCAGATGATGACTGATGGGAGAGGAAGGTCTTTTTTTATATATAAATAAGAATATACATAAAAAGGCGTCTTTTCACAACACAACATGTTCTGGGAGCACAGAAAGTTTATGGAAAAGTTATATAACATCCATCAATTTTAAGCCGATAAATCAATTTCCTCTGAATTGTTTTTTTTTATTATTTTATTTCCATTATGTCTGATTTGGATTCCTGATGATTGTCAATTGTGAATAGGCTTTTTTTTTGTTGTGTAGTAATTTATGTTCGATATGCTGATATTGTACATAAAATGTCATTACAGAGAGATTGAAGAGAGACTTTAGACTGTTAAATAGAAAAGAGAGAGTGGATCCCTGAAGTGCTATCTATATGGTGATAAAGACAGACTCGCTATCAGTATCAGATTATATGAAAGCATCTTTATGTTGTCTGACAAGGACACAAAACAGCTTATATCAAATCTGCAACCATTTATGTGTTTGTGGGGTCTGAATATGTGAATTGACTTTAAGGAGGAAAATTGTCCCCAGCTTCGAGCTCATGTTGAGAATAATACGTTTAAGATTTCGTCGTTTAGGCAGATTGAAGCCATTTAAATTTAGTTTTCCTCCCACTAAGCAGTCCTTAATATCCGTCCTCGTGTTCCTGCACTTCTTCTAGCAGCAGAAACTTACGGAGGAGGTTTGGGCCCACTGAATTAAAAAAAATCATAATTCTGATTTATGATCTCAGAGGATTAAAGTCAGAAATCCGAAGGAAATCTGACGAAAAAGTCAGAATTCTGAGAAAGAAGTCTGGATTATGAGATTAAAGTCCAAAACATGCTAAAAGAAAAGTTAAAAAAATTCTAAGAAGAAAGTCAAAGATCTCAGATGTTTGTCTTTTTCTTATCACACTTCTGTCTTTAATCTAGTCAGAAGTCTCATATTAAAGTCAAAATTATGTGATTAAAGTCAGAATTCTGAGACTAAAGACCAAATTCTGAGGAAGGAAATTCAGAATTTTGAACTTAAATTCAGAATTCTGAAAAAAAAAAAAAGAATTCTGAAGAAAACAAATTGGAATTCTGAGGAAAAAAAGTCTGAATTATTTTTTTTTTTCAGTGTCGCTAACTCTCTTCCGTAGAAACTTTCCCTTCATTTCTAAGGATTTTTATATTTCTGGACTCATCAGCTCCACTTGCAGCTTTTTGGTGTTTAAATGTGGAGAAAAGGCATTTAAAGTAAGAAACACGTCAGGATGGTCGTCTCACTCCCAGCTGGAGAAGCTGCACAGTCTGCAGGTTCATGCCTGAAAAATGTATTTGACATTTCAGTTTTTGATTCTGCCACAAGTATTTTTATTTTTTTATTTGCAGGACAGCCAGCATTCTAGAACACAAATTCAGGTTTTAACAGGGGCTGAGGCGTTACTTAGAGCATTTTAATATTGAAATTGAGAATAAAATGACCACAGCTGGGTCGTTTGGTGCTTTTTAAATGTGCGTTTGTAACATTAAGGAGGTTCAATCTGTCACAACATGCTGTTCTTAACTGTGTGATGCAGCAAATCTGCTAAAGCTCTTCTCTTACATCCCCACATCTTAGAAAAGTTTCTTACATTTCTGTTTTTCAAATCTGTTTTTCCCAAGCAAATGCAGAACTGTCACCTTTTCACATGTGAAATGTTTTATTTAGAAGCTTCTTCATGATGTGGAAAAACTGAAACGTTGTTTGAAATCATTCAAGAAGTGAAACTGGTATTTATTTTTCTGGATTACAACTTACAGAAACACAATGTTTTCACTTTCTGAATGAATGAATATTTTTATCATTTCAATAATAATCCCACTTACTGACATGCACTGTGTCTCCATGGTAACAAATCCAGACAAACGCAGCTGAAACATCTGCACCATTAAAAGCCCTCACAGCATGGCTGCTCATTGTTTTTGGTTTCTGTGAAGCCATTCTATTAGAAACGCATCAATTTACTTTTATTATTATAGTTATTACTTAAAATATGTTGTAAAACAATATTTAGGAGCTCTGACTGTGAAAAAATAAGGAACTACAGCCCATCTTCTTCTGCCACACTTTTTCCTTCCACTTCACTTTCCATTAATGTTCGTCTAGGTGCATCTCAGTAAATAAGTCTATCTATGTAACTTTAGATTAATTACATCTGTACTGATGTTTTCAAGCCTTTATTTCTGTTAATTATTATCTTTTTTTAATTTACAACTCATGAAAACTCATTTAATTTCTTAAGCTTCTTTAACAATAATTTTCTGTGGCATTTCTTCTGATTTTTTACTAAACACAGAATATAACAACAGAGAACAAGCTATCATTTTATTTGTCATAAAGTGAATTTTGATACATTTTTATGAACAGATTTATTTTTTAATAGCACAATTTCTGGCGGAAAAACTAGGACTTAAACATCAAATAATTACCATAAAATGTACAAAATTATGTTTACTGTAATAATTCAGTATTTAAAGGTTCTCTACTTGCCGTTTTTCACTTTTTGGCAAATTTGATTACAATTAAAAATGGCAACAAATTTCATATTTTATGTTTTCTTGTGCGAAACTCGGTTATGAAATTAGGTTTCAGATATTTTTAATCAGAAAAAGTTATTCTTCGAATGGCTTAAAAACCAAAAACAATGAGCTTTCTTTTCCTTGGTAAAACACTTGACATTTAGTACTTCTAAATCTCTTTAAAGGTTATTTTCCTTCCTGCCTTTAACAGAAACTCTTAAGTTTGCATCACAGCTGCTTGATTAAATTTTGTTAAACGGTAAAACTCTTCAGTTTGTCATCTTACAGAAAGGTTTGTTTATTCCAGCTTCTCCTCGTCTTTGTTGGTTGAACTTTTTCCGTTTTCTTTAAGGTACATCACCTCTTCTTCAGGTGGAGAAGCTGTGAAACACCCAACATGGTGCTGCTGTGACTAGAAAACAAGGAAAATCTCAAACACTTCAAAAATACAAAATATTACCAAGTATTTCTTTCTAGTTTCTAGTGCAAATATCTTGGCTAACTTGAAATAAGACAAACTAGCTTACAGTTGATTTTAGCAAGATATAAGAGCTTGTTTTAGGTAAATAATGACTAAATATTGATGAAAAAGTTATATTTCCACTGACAAATTATTTCACTTGTAACAAGACATTTTCCCATGTTTCAAGTGAAATAATCTTCCAGTGCGACTATTTTTATTTTTATTCATTTACTTAAATCAAACTCATAGTTTTAGTTTTCTTTTTTCAAGTGTACTAAGATATTTGTACGACAGTGTTTGTTGTAGAAAAAAGAAAATCGAGTTTATAGAATTGAACATTTTTGACTTTTGGAAATTTTCTGAGTTTCAAAACTTGAAAGTTCTTGACTTTTGAAGCTCAGAAATGTTTTCCAAATTTGTTCTAGAAAATTTCTGATATTAATCTTAAAATTTTAGTTTTTTGTTGGAAAGTTTTTTCTTTTTCTTTCTCTCTCTCTCTATCTGTCTTTCTCTCCAGTTGCTGTTGGACATCATCATATATCTGCACTAGAAACTGGACCAAAACTACTTGGGTCAATTTTGTGATTTTGCGGTGAAGATGAACCACAAATGCCTCACTTGCCCATTTATTCCTGCTGTTTCTGCTGTAGTTGAGGGAACTCAGTTTGAGAAGTTAACGGTGGTATAATTATTTCAATGTGGTGCATCTGTAATATTTAAGATTAAACAGCTTTAGGTTATGCAGTAGATTGAAAGATAATTTGTGGACAAATACCGACACTGTCTTTTTGTTCAACCCTGATGGAAAAGGTGGAGTTTTCCCTCAGTGACGGTCAGACTTCATCTCTGGTGCTTTCTATGGTGCTAACATTCCCTCATCTCCAAGTTTTCCTGCACAAATTCAGTCCGCGACGAAGAGGCGCTGTGCGAACCGTCGCCTGTTGGTTTTTGTTTCTGGTGCCGTTTCTTGTCGGTTCTGCCTCTCTGTGCAGATAAAGGTGCTGCTCCCCTCCCTCCTCCCTCCTTATTGATTTGTCTGCTTTGCCGAGCTGCTGCGATTGAAAACCAAGGGAATTTTAAACAAGTTGAGGCCCGATGAGGCGGATTCTTCGAGAACTAAAAGTAAAGTGGTGAGAAATTGGATGTGCTGGCACCAATTTCATGGCTCAAATAGAAATCACACTTATTATGGGATTCTTTGGTGAGACGTTTGCGCCTCTCAGTCAGATTGAGACTTGCTTGGTTTAAAATCAGCTGGTTCGGTTTTAATATCCCAGACTTTCTGCGGCGCTCTGGGGGAGATCTGAATTATTTTTTTTTTTATGGATTCTGCTGCATAAGATTTTCACTCCCACTGGAACGGATCGATGTTTCGCTCTTTATTGGGACCAACATGAAGACTTGCTGCTCGTCAGAGGTTCATGGGAGAGCTAGCTCAGCTGCAGATAAACGTTTCAATAAAAGGTCTTCTATAAGGTTATTATGCTGTCACTTCTGCATTAAACAACATCTCCTCAGTGATTCTGGCTGCAGACTGAACTCTAAAACAGACTGCTGTGAAATAAGTGTCCACTTTGAAAGTGTGGAAGGTTTTGTTCAGCTGTGTTGCTGAGAAAATGTAAAAATCAGTTTTCAAACTATGATTTATTATTTTAAAAGTCCTATCTAAAGCTAACTGACTCACTATAAACCTTTAGTTTCCTCATTAACTGAAAGCATTTCAGTAACTAGCTTACATTTCGTAAATCATTTTATTTAGTCACATTTCAGTTGCTTTGAAGTCCACACTTTGACTAGGACACTCCAACCCCCTTTTTTATCATTACTATTTTATTTTTTGTTGTTTTTATCAGTCACTCTGATCTGGACTTTCTGGTGTGTCACAGACTGACAGAAATGTTTCTCTACTACACTGCAAAAACAAAAAAAACGTGTTTTTATATGTTAGTACACTTAAAATGACACAAAATTAACTTACAAATAACTTTTCTGCAAGACACATGAGCTTGTTTTAGGTCAATAATTCACTAATATTTATTAAGAAAAGACAGAATATTAGGACCATAAGAATAAATTTAAAAAAAAATTACAACAGTGAAGTTGAAATAATGAGAATAAAGTCGTAATATTTTAAGAGTAGTTTAATGTTTCAAGGATAAATTCATAAGAATAAAGTTGTAACACCATCTCTTTGTTCTTGCATTATTTTGAATTCTTGTAGTTTTAGTACTTTATTCTTACATTACTTCAACTTTATTGTTGTAATCTTAAAACTTTATTATTGAAATACTGCAATTTAATTTCTTTGTGTGGTCGTAATAAACTATCATAATACTTTATGATAGCTTGGTTTTTCTACTCAATAAAGGAAATCATAATTTGAAAACTGCATTTTGTATTAACTTTTTTTGTCAGATATTAAAACTGGTTTGATTTTCTGAAATATTTAATTCAAAAACAACAGAGATCTTTGAGATTTGTCATATTTTCACGTCACTACAAATTATTGCTATAAATTGTTGGTAAAGGTGAACTATGCAGCAGTTTTGTTGTTTTTAAATTAAAAATCCTTCCAGATCTGTGGAGGTTTTCTCTAAATTTGATCAGTTTTAAAATGTTTCTGTCTGCTGAAGGAAAAATGTCTAACTTGACATGTTTTGTTTCTTTGCGACTGAATTTTCCTGTAGTATTTTAATGTTGACTCAATTTTCCCTTTGTGAGCGCAGAGAAAGAAAGAAAGATGTGGTTTATTCTATTTGCAAACAAAGTGTGCAATATACCTTTTCCAGATGGTTTCAGCCCCATTGTCTTCTTGTTTTCCTGTTTTTTGTTTAGTTTTTTTGCAGCCAGCTCCTCAGGTCTCTAAATGCCTTCTGGTTCCTCACGTTGATCAGGAAATCTCACACTAATCCACCCAATACACAACATGGATTTGGACTGGATTTTATTTCGCTCTCGTTTCCTTTTCCTCCTGCAGGTTAACTCAGGCACTTATTTGGTGTCCTTGTCCTTGTATTATTTATTGCACATTTTATGATCTGGTTTACACTTAAACACAAGAGGTATCGCGGTTTAGGATTGGGCTGGAATTTCTTACGTACAAACCTACAGAAGCTTTTGTCAAACCATAAATGTGTATTTCATCAATAAATGCCTTTTAAAAGTACAACTGCTGATTTATTTTCTTATCTAATAGTAGTAGGAAATGTCTGCTGAAGGCTTTATGATAATATTTTGGGGAGTTTGGACATTTTTTTACTAGTAATAATGGGGGGGAAAAGTGCCCCAGTTTTAGTTTTGCATTTTCACTCTGGGTCAAAGTTGCATTTGTGACTTTTTCTTTCTCTTGAGTGTAATAAATTGATCTTTTAGGGGTTTTCCTGTATTATAAAAGAAAACATAATGTAAAACAGATTTTTTAAATTCAAAACTATTAATCCCAAAGTGAAATTAAATATTGTGATCAATTAAGTATTTTTTAATTGCATTGAAAATTTTGTTTTAAAGAATGTTATTTCATAATAGAGGAAAACAAGACTAAAATATTAAGTTATAAAATAATGAATTATAAGAAAATAAAGGAAAGATGGATATTTGATTTTAAGATAACGTGAAAGGAAAAAATGCTTAGCCCGTTTATATAGAAGTATTTTTTTCACCTTTTGATGGAAAAATGTCTTTTGCTAATTTTAAATGTGACTTGTTATGCTTCCTTGAACCGATAGGATACAAAAAGTGTTCATTACATTTTTTTGCACAAAATCATTCAGATGTGCAATTATACAACCATACATCTTTGAAAAGCATTAGTAGAACCTCCTGCATAACCAAAAGTATTCAACAAGTGGTTTCTGAATTTTAAGTACAATGGCTCTTCCAGCAGCCATTGTACAGTGCATGCAGCAGTAAAACCAGCTGACCAAACATGTTAAGCTCAGCTGGGGTTGCAAGGTAACAATACAGTGTGACTTAACAATCTGAAAGCCTTTGAAACACTCATTTTTTTAAAACATTAACTTATTCCCAAAAAACAGCTCTTGGGCTGTTTTTAGAAGCAATAGAAACCAGAATGGAAGAAAAAAAATTAAATGTGCATATTAGGTCTCCTTTAAGATGCCCACTGTCTCCAGAAAAGCCGATCTGTTGTTCGCTAAAAGTATTGCTTTCCCTCGCTCCCTCCCAGCCTAGATAAAGTTTTGACATATCAGAAATACAGTTTCTTTTTACATACACTCCACTGATACTGGAAGCGAAAACTTAAATCTTAGAACATATTTTATTGACGGTGTGACGCGGATAAAATTTACTGTATTTAATAAATTGGATAATTATCACAATATGGCTTGAAATTAAAATAGTGTTGATGTAAGTGTGCTTTGATCAGCCAAATTTGAGTCTGGATCTGACTGAAAACGTTTTTGTGCTTCCAACCTGTCATCCTCTATATCAAATTGTAAGGAAGGAATAGTCCCAGAACAAAATGATGGTGAACATATCCTCACTAGGCAGCTGTTGTGTGGTGGTAAGCTTTTATTTTACCATAAAAAAGAAACAGACCTGTATCAGTCTAAAGGAGCATTTGTCACCAGCAGATGCCTTTCAGCACAGCGACAGATGTTAAATGTCAGGCGTTTGGTGGCAAAGCCTCCAGTTTCCATCTGCTCACACTGCAGCTGCAGATGCATCATATGCTGGACTTCATCCTGCCTCATGTGAGCTAAAATAATAAAAGACTGGTGAAGTTTATTTAGAAACATGATGCCAACTCAGTCAACGCAGGGGAAACACTTTAAAAACAGCATAGAAGTGTTTAAATTAGGTAAAATTTTCAGTATAAACAATTAATTACCTATGTCAGTTAAAGAAAGTGATTTAAAATAGCAATTTTAATCCAAATTTCTTAAATCGGTAAGCACATTTGCACATTTTTAAAAATTCCACTTTTTCAATTCTCAACTGCTTCTGTAAACAGACCAACTGCTTTAAAAAAAACACCCAGCTGTCATTTTGGCAATAAATTGATGTTTGTTGGAATCAGGAAAATGAACCGTTTCAAAAGCTTGAAGGAGCATTGCGTGTTACCTAGCAACCCCAGTGGATCCCCGCCCGTCACCTAGCAACCCAGGCTGAGTTCCACCATGTATGGTCAGCTGGTTTTACTGTTTTGTTGTTGACTTACCGTCCAGAAACTGCTTGCAAGATTCTTGTTGGTTGTACAGGACGGTCCACTTATGCTTTTCAAAGATGTACGGTTGTATAATTGCGCATCTGTTTGCAGTTATTTTTACGTGTGAGCTCAAATGTTGAGAATGGTGACGAGAGACCCTAAAACAGCTCGAAATGGGCAGAACTGAGCAGAAAAGTCTCAAAAGTCTCATTTTCTAAGAATAATTTTGTGCAAAAAAAATGTATTGCACATGTTTTGTATAGGCCATATACCAATCCTAACATAAATTGCGGAAGTCCTTAGTCTTTGGAACTGGTTTGCTACACTTTGCAGAATATCTAACTGTTTTTGTCTTTAAAAGTGTTAAGGTTTGAAATATTTCACTTTTTATTCTTACAAGTGTGCCACTGATCCTTCTCATGAAAAGATAGACATTATTTAAAATCAGAGACTGCTCCTTTGCAGATTTTTTTTATCAATTCTCGCTTGTAGAGGAATTATTCTCAGGAGATGACGGGAAGCACTGAGATGTTTGTTTTCTCAGCACCATTAGATTGCAGCTATTTCAGTCGTCGTCTGTGGGCGGCGCGTTCAGATGTGTAAAATGAGAAGAGGGAAAATCACATTGTCGGCTCATTAACCGAGTCGGCCGTGCAGACAGAGGGGCTGGTGTTTTTGGTGTTTGTTGCTGGTGTTTTGCCACATGGTGTAGTTATTACACAGCAGGGGCAACAGGAATCAGATTCACTGCTGTTCATCAACATGTGATGCTGAAATAATGGCGCTTGCATGATGTAATGGTGTGATTTCAAACCAGTTCAGGGTATTGTTGAATAAAAATCCGTCTTTGTGACACTGGCAGTAATAACATGTTGCACACATAGAAACCTTTAATAAATAACATTTGTCATGTAATGTGAGCTGAGTCACATTGATGTAGAAGAATGATTTATTAATACTTCAAATAAGTATTAATAATTGTTTGTAAGCTTATTTTACAAAATTATTATTTTTTGTAAAAGAGAGCCCTGTCTTATTCTCAGTTACGCTTAAATTTTGAATTTATGCCATGAACGTAATTGATTTTTTTTTTTTCATTATTACATATTGTATTTATTTATGGATAGACGCTTTTTTTCTATATGATTGTATTTCACAAGTTTATTATCAGCCGATGAAGAATTGTATTGGATTATATTTGCTGTTGTCAGTAGTTGCTATGACAACTCGACTGTGAGTATCGTAGCTACTCAGTAAGCGAGGGGGAAAATAAGAGTGGTTTTAAGTTGTTTTTATCGGTTTTTCTGTGGCTAAATTAACTAAACTAATAATACCTTCATCGTTTTATTTTGTTAACAGTTCTATCGCGGTAGCGCGGCTGTGGATGGGAAGAAAATAGCCTTCTAGCCCTCCAGCATTATACGCATGCGCGAAGTTTCCGGATGTAAACAATAACATTTGGTGAATCTTTGCTTCTTCCTGAACTGCTATTATTATTTTTTTCTTAATATCTTTGATCTGTATTTTTTTAAACTAAGCTAAATCTGTTTCAGTTTAGCTAAGCTGGGAAGTTAAACCTGAGGTCCTATATATATATACTGCTCAAAAAAATAAAGGGAACATTTCACTTTAATTTTGTGTGTGGCTCCAAATCCAGGCCTCCATTGGTTATTAAATTTGATTTCCATTGATGATTTTTGTGTGATTTTGTTGTCAGCACATTCAACTTTGTACAGAACAAAGTATTCAATGAGAATATTTCATTCATTCAGATCTAGGATGTGTTATTTGAGTGTTCCCTTAATTTTTTTGAGAAGTATATATATATATATATATATATATATATATATATATATATATATATATATATATATATATACACATTTATGTGTATGAGTCTAAGCCTTTGAAAATATTTTTTACCTTCAAATGGGGCCTTTGAATTATAGAAAGAGCTGAAAAGCATTGCAGAGCTGCAGAGGTGTAATCCTCCTGACTTTTATTGATGCATTTCTTCTTATTTATTTCTTTTCATTTACTTCCAATCCGCACCCTTCATGGGTTTGCTGATACTGTTGCTTCAGGTTATTACTCCTCTGTAATGCAGGTCAGAGAAAGCAGCGGGGAGATAAAGGTCAATAACTCATCAGCTGTGACAAAAATGTGGCAATAAAAATAGTTTTTTTTTCTCATAGAGAGAAAACTCTTCTGGAGGCTAGAACAACAAATATGACATGAAGAAGGAAGTTTTTTCTTTTAGCCATTTAAAAAATATATGGTTAGAATTTTGTATACGATTTAAACAATAGCTACACTGGGTGACTTTCTATTGTTATTTCAAACATTAAGCCATGCAGAAAAGCAAATGCATTTAATTTTGATTCATAAAATCTGGTTTAAATGTTTCCCCTGCTGAGTCTCAGCTCTGGGTTTGTCATCTACTTCCCTTTCATTAATCTGCTACTTATCATAGACTTTGATGGGTTCAAGTGGAGATAATTAAACTTAAATCTAAATTCTACTGCTGTGCACCTCTGCATGTGTATTTAGCACATAGTTTGGTTGCTTTGCATGTTTTTATTCTGTTTTCTTTTGTATTTTTGCATAAATTTATGTGCATGTTTCAGTTTTATTGTTTGATATTTGTTTCCCCTTAATGATCCATTGAATCCTATTAGTGAAGATCTGAGTCAATCGGAGAGCAGTAGAGTAGTTAAAAGGGAAATTAGATTTTCTAAAGTAGCAAAACAGACCTTTGGTCACATAAAGGACTAGAAGTAGAATGTGATTATTATTCTGTTTACAACATTTAATATAAGCTGGGGATGCACATTTTCCACATTTAAAGTACAAAGCTTACATTTAAACCTACAAGAATGATTTTGGAATAATTTAAACATCTTTTAATGCTTTTTCAAGTGAAATATATATAATTTCAATTCAGGAGTGATGTTTGTACACCAACATTGGGGGGAATTATTATATTGTGTAGGTTTAAAGTAAGATTATTATTTTACCATCAGTCAGAAATTGAATGTGTCAACAAAATAAATAAATAAATAAAATAAAATAAAATCTGATTCGGGGAGTTAAAGATTAGGGTGATGGCCTGTCTACCTCAAACACTTGGAGCTCATGATCAAAGATAATTGATCAAATTGTTAGTAGAAACTTGCGAAAAGTATTAGGGACACACTAAGAAAATAAAATAAAATTGTGAGAATAAAGTAATAAAATTACAACTTTAGAAATAACTCTAAGTCTGAATCTGTTATGAATGTGACATTTTGTAGCTTAGCTGTAGATCATGTCCTAACTGAATTGGTTTTCAAAGAGCTGTGGGCGGTGCAGACATAGCTTCGTTTGTTAAATGTGTCATATTGAAGACTAGATCATCGTAGTTATTAGGCTGTCAGCTAAAATAAAGCCTAAGAGGGCGACGATAGCGAAGGTATGTGGGAGAGGTTTGTTATTGAGCTTTATGGAGGGTTTCTTTATTCATGCTTTTCTGTTTTGTTACCATTTTTCTTGTATTTGCAGTTTAGCTCGTGAAGTTTGAGCTTGACGTAATGCGGCTCCATACTCTGCTTCATGCGGTTTTCAAAGAAAAAACATACAAAGACGCCCACATAACGCTGACTCACCAGATGAGTTGAACTTAAGAAATATGATGTTTCCTCTCAAACTTTGAGAATCTTGTTATAAAAAAGCAAACTGAAGAACCAGCTGTGTGCAGCAGGGTTTTAACAGGTTTGAGTTTTTCATTACAGGTAGTTTTAAGAGCATGTTGGCTAGATTTTATTAGTTAAATATTGCTTTGTTCTACTTTGTAGTAGTTTTATTTTTTATTTTTGCTATGGTAAATTTTTAGGTGCAAAAATCAAAAGGGTCAAAGTATTGTAATGAATACTAAACAGAAGATACCATTTTCAAGAAATGAATTTGATTATTGATAAAACAACTGATTATGGTGTTTTCTCCCATTTTTGCTGTTGCCATTTTGTGGGCTAACATAAGTCAGGGGATTATGCAGTATTGTAATTTGCCAACAGCTGACGTAAACTGCTTGTGTGGGGAAAGGAAAATACATTTCAAATCAGTTTGAAAGGCTAATAAATAGATTAATAAACACAAAAATGAAGGATATTACATGTATAATGTCAGTTCACATTTTAAATACATTTTATTTATTTCAGCTAATGAAACTGTTTTGTTATTTTGTTTGCTGTTGTTAACTATAATAACCTTGTCATGCAGACATCCAGAATCAACCAGCTTTGATCCATGAGAGACTACAGATGGTGAAAAACATTGACCTGGAAGTAATAAGAGTCAGAGGGGCAGACCATATCCTGTTGACCTCAATCCCAACGAAAAACATGTATTTACACACATATTATGAAGGAAAGAGCTTTGTTTGCCATTGAACCAATTAACAGCAGCACAGAGTTGTTCACAGGAGCAAAGCTGTGTGAATCTGTGTAAACATTAGTATTTCCCCCGAGGCTGAAGTCGACAGAACATGAGCAAGCCAACCTCTAACGGCACCGACCGCAGGAGCCATCGACCAACACAGCAGGATTTTCACTCAAAGTCTCTGCTGCTCATGCGTCATCGCAGGAGTCCAGGAGATTTCACCCTTTGACCTCTGCTGCTGCTCAAACTCTCCTTTATAAATTCTGTTCCATTCTAAAATGCTCAAAGCACTGTTGTGGATCGTAAAGCTGGAGGAAGGATCTCCAGTAGCAGTCAGTCTTTCAACAACTCCAATGAAGCCTCTGAGGCTTGGTTGCTATATCACAGTTGTTTTATACTACTATTGGCTCAATATCCGGACTGCTATTGGCAAGCACTTTGATTGATGCTCCTTTTTAAATCTGTCTGGCCGTGTGACAAGAAACCGGGGAGAAAGACGCTGGAGTAGGGGATTCGTGCCCGTCGTGATAGACAGAAGAGACAATTTGAACTTCCTCCTTTTCTGTTATTCACGTCATGAATGACTAACCCTGGAAACTTTATAAAAATAAAAATGTGTCTCTTTTTGTACAAAACCTTTTCAGGAAATGGTACCTAAGGTTCCCACTAAAGTACTATTAATGGATGTATTAATTAAAGAAACATTTTGCACATTTTTCTTTTACTTTCAGTTTCATCCCAACTGTTTCTAAAAACAGCCCAAGCACTTAAAAAAAACACCCATCTGTTTTTTTTTGGGAGTATGTTAAGGATTTTTAACTTATTCTGGAAAATGAGCCGATTTTCTAGATTCAAAAATCTCCAGATTGACACAATTGCGTTGTAACCTAGCAACCCAAGCGGCACTCCAGGTTGTTTGGTCAGCTGGTTTTACCTCTATATGTGCTGTACAATGGCTGCTGAAAAAGTGTTTTGTTGCTGACATACCATCCAGAAACCATTCTTGTTGGTTGTTCAGGAGGCTCCACCTCTGCTTTTCAAAGTTGTACAGTTGCACAGGTTTTCAGCCATTTTCATGTGCCAACATTGAGTTGTGGTTGACTGTTTGACCTCACCTGACCCACTTCATCCCAGCTATTAGATTCGCACCCTGGACCAACAAATGTTCAGCTTAGCTGCTATTTTGATGAGCAGTTTTTAGTTGTACCACATAACAGACATAAATTGGGAGATTGAGTTGGATTCTCCAGAAAACAGAAGCAGCAGTGACTCAGAGCCTAAATTACAGTCTCAAAATGGCAGAAAATGACAGCATTTATCACTTGATTCGCCTTAACAGCTTCAAGTCAACATCTTCTTTTTCTCAAATTGAGGAGGGAATTTCATATTTCAGTGAATAAACACCAGTCTACATGTTAGAATCAAACAAACAACTCCAGTTATTTTAATATCCCTAACATGTGGATGTAACTCTCCAGTTTTTAAGTACTGAAATAAGTTTACGGCACATGAAAAATGTGTTTATCTGTGTTTGTATAATTCAGCAAACACAAAAGGAAAATTATCAATCATGCTAAATGTTGATGTTTCATTGAAACTTTCAGTTTTTATGGCACTGTTTGTAACAGCTGCCTTTTCCAAAGAAAAGCAAATCTAATATTTACAATTCTCAGAAGAAAATTGTCTGCAATTTGTAGGAGAAAAACTATAATTACAGTAGTTTCTGCAGCTACTATAACTAAAAATGTTCCTAATCTTTAAACTGCTAGAAACATACTTTCTGGTGTCAGAAAAATGTTATTTACTAGGAAGAAAATCTCCCACTTGTTGCATTTGTTTAAATGTTTACTGTAATCTATTCAGAGATATTTTGATAGTAAACAGGTTTAAATGCATTGATGAATTCCTGACATGGAAAAGCTTTTCCCTCCACAGTGAGTCACTCAACCATCGAGGCTCTCAGCATAATAAATGCCACAACTCCAAATCAAATAGCTATTCTCCATGTATCAAGAAGCATCCTCATCGATGTGCTTTGGATTTTGTAGTAAATTGAGTAAAGTTTTTTGATAAAACTGAGAAGAAAATTAATTTCTTACCAATCTTACCAAATTTGCAGCGAATCAAATCTCATAGGCTCGTTAGCAGGCCTCTGCAGAGCTGAACGACTGAGTGCTGAAAAAGGTGCAAGGTAGCAGCTCTTGCTTCCCTTCTTTAGGATCATGCAGAAACCACTTGTTGCATTTTTTTTTGGCTGTGCAGGAGCCTCAACTTGTGCTTTTCAAAGTTGTATAATTGCAAATCTGGTTGTGGCCATTTTCACTTGAGTGTAAATGTTGAGTTGTGTTTGACTGGTGTTAGATCTTAGAAACTAAACTTTGATGCAATGAGGAATGGAGTAAATAAGCCAAAACATTTGGTATGAAAAATATATATTTCAATGCCATAAAAATGCACAAATTTGGAATTACGATAATAAATTTGTTAATGAAAACACATCAATAAAAAAAAACACGTGTTTTTCATTAAAATGTTTTTATTTTAATGAAAATGGAAGCACTTATTTTGCATCTTTTCTTGCATCATGAGTCACGTGATCAACAACCAGATGCTACTACTGGCAGAAACGACAAAGAAGGCAACAGGAAGTGGTCGGAGGGTGAGGCGCAGCATGATGACGGATCACATGAAGAAACTTATTCACATGTGATTTTAATTGGATTTTGCTATGTTACAAACATAAACATAAATATGTTTTAAAATGTGTGTAAAAAAATGTTAAAGCACTATATAAAAATGCAAGTCCTTAAAATTTGCTTGATTGAAAAGGATTTTCAAAAAGGCAAAATGAAGTAAATGTTTCCTCACAACTCTTCCAGATACTGTAAAACCACATTTAATATTTTTGTCTCCATAATTGTGGCAGAATAATAAGATACACATATAACGAATAAAATCTGTGCATTTGGCATAAAGAGCTGCACATTGCTGACTGGATAAAAAAAATTGCTGTTTCTGCAGGATGTCAAAATGTCAGATTAAAACCTCTCAGGAGCAAAACGGCTGCAACCATGACAACAGAGGAGCAGATGAAGCTTTCCATCAGCTGGATTTCTTCTCTCTGATTTGCTGACTGGACAAACATGGGATCCTGGTAAAATTTCTAAATCCTAACTTTAATATTTTAGCATTTCCCACAAAAGAAGCCTGCACTTTGAAGCAAAATCATAGATTATTCCTGAAAAAAAGAACATTTGTCCATTCTGACTTGACAAAATCACACACCTGTAATCCAGCAATCAGCTGGGTTAGCTGTGGTCGTAAAGAGACAGACACAATCAGCAGCAAAACTCAGGGAGGCTGTGACGATTAGAGAACGCTTCATCAAACATGGCAACAATTTTCCCATCCGTTGCTGTTCAGTTTTGCTGAGCCTGTTCAAATTGTAACCTCAGTTTTCTCTGCTAGTTAACACGACTGGTACACTGTGTCCTTCTGCTGTGAAAAGGTTATGCATGAAAATCCCAGTAGATTAGCACAGCTGGTAATAATAATAATCAAGCTAATACTTGATTTGAACTTTAGCAAGTCATCTTCACCATGTCTAGATGACTAAATTATAGAAGCCAGCAGTGGATGTTTTCAGCACAAACTTTTTCCAGACAGTTTACTGAAGTTAATGACTTAACTTCACATTTTCTCAAGATAATGAGTTAATTTCATAACGGTTCTCTCAAGATAATGACTAAGTTTCCTGTTTTCTGCATATAATTATTCCCAATGGATTTCTCAAGATAATTTTCTGATGGTTTTCTTGACATAAGTTCATTTCATGATGGTTTCTAAAGATAATGTCAGTTTTCTCGAGATACAGAGTTAAATACAAGATGTTTTTTTTTCTAAATAGCGTCTTAATATAACGAGTTAATTTCCCGATGGATTTCTCGAGATAATTTTCTGATGGTTTTCTTGACATAAGTTCATTTCATGATGGTTTCTAAAGATAATGTCAGTTTTCTCGAGATACAGAGTTAAATACAAGATGTTTTTTTTTCTAAATAGCGTCTTAATATAACGAGTTAATTTCCCGATGGATTTCTCGAGATAATGAGTCAATTTCCCACTTTTTGCATATTCTTTTTCCCAGTGGTCTTCTCGTAATAACAAGTTTATCATGAGAAAACAAAGTTTGTCCACTTTCAGCTTCTGTATTAAGGGCGTAAAATTGCAGACATGTCATTATCTGATTTATTTTAATAGATTATCACACTAAAGAGGTTATTTCTCCCTGGTAGCATTTGTTGCAGAGTCTTTAAAATCTTAAATGTTGCTCTTGTGTAAAGATAGAAACAGAAAAAGCTATCAGAAGATGATACACTATAGAAAGAAACTATTTCTTGGTTATTAGCCAGCAGCAGTTCAATTAAATTACTTCATGGGACTTTCCCACGAGCAGTGAACCAACAAAACTAATTTACAGCGCAGTCTAAAAAACAAACGCCAGGGAGGTAATTACTCCGCATTTCATTTTTTAAATGTTATTTTTATAGCTCTGCTCTGCTGTGCTTTCACCTCATCATGTTCCTCACTGCCGTGTCATCTTTTGAATTATCAGAAAGCTGGATTTCAGTATGTTTGAACCTCTGACTTTTAATAGAAAGACTACACGGGAAAGAAATGTTGTAAAACAAACAAAACTTTTATTCCTCTTGTAGGCTGTCTAAATAAGCTGCCAGAAAATACCACATATCAGAATCAGTTTTGTGTCATGCAGCAGAAAGTGGAAATGTTCTTCATGGTGAGCAAAGAACAAAAAGTCGCGCACAGCGCCGATTTCATGGTCGTTTCTTCAGAAGTTGACAGCATCCACAGTCGACTCAGTGAGTCCTTATGGTTGCATCACCTCCCTGAAGTACCAGGCGCGGCCTGGAAACACAGACTTTGAATGTCAATCTTTGATCAAAGCTGCTACCTAGACTTTAAACAAACTAGGTCACTCTTCCCTTCATCTGCATTGTTTATCTGTAGATTTATTTTTACGTTTTTTGCTGCACATCTTCTGGATTCAGATCACAAAAACACGGCAGCTTACTTGAAACTAAATCAGTGATTCCACTCGCATCCGTCCACTTCTTTGATTTTTGCTGCATGTGTGTGCATCTTGTCTTGGAAATGTAAAACCCCTGCCTGGTGATTTGCATAAGATGGAGCAGCTCTGCATGCATGCATACAAAGCCTTTGAAGTCACGGCCATCCCGCCCATGGTAAACTCTGCTTCCATGATAATTATGTGAGCTATCGGCTCACACATTGCGGTGAAGCATTGCCTCGTAAAATACATCTTTCAGCACAGATGTTGTTGAATATTTTGCAGCATTAACATACAAAATGGCCAAGAATTGATGGGAGTTTTGTTCTGGTTTAAATAAACCAGAATAAAAAGGTATTTGCATACAGAAGGTTTTAAATATTTCACCATCCCAGTAATTGTTTAGATACAAATAAGTCTGCATTCCTCTATATCAGGGTTGTCAAAACTTTTTGTAATTTGGACCAAAATCATCAACCCAAGTAAATAAAGTATTAGAATTTATTTTGTTTGTCTTTAAAAAGATTTTGAATGTTTGCATCTAGTTTTCAAATTCTTTTTTATTCAGTTTTACAAATTTTTTGAATTTTTTTCAACATGTTCATTATATTTAACCAAGTTTAGCCACTGGATGTTACTACTGGTGGAAATGACAAAGAAGACTAAGGGTTAGGGTCAGGGTGTTATTTTTAATGATTCATTGTGTGAACAAACTTATTAACGTCTGAATTTAATTTTGTTTCTTATTTAATGGAAACACTGTGATTGCAAGATTGTTTTCTTTTACTTAGTTGAATTTTAACAAAGTTTTGAGCTCATTTGCGGTGGAAACACAGCTACCAACTAAAGTTTAATTCTCTTGTGATCAGAGATGGTAATTTATATCACCTGATGTGGTTTTTACAATAATTTTTACCCAAGTGGCTTTTTTTTTAATGTAGGTTGCATGTCACATGTGGGGTACATCAAGGCTCAATCATAGGATCCCTATTATTTAATATCTACATACACCCACTGACTCAGACTATAAAAAGTAATAATATCAGTTAGCATAACTCTGCAGATGATACACAGCTCTACATTACGATTCATCAGGTGACTCTGAAGAAAATGTAATGTTTATTATTTTACTGTTTCAGAATTAATGACTTTATGATGTTTTTCTAATGTAAAAAGCATTTTGAACTGCTTAGTTGCTGAAATTTGTTATACAAATAAACTTGGCTTGACTTACCTACTTTCTTATTAAAATAATTCCTATAAAATAAAACAAATTTTCTTTAACACTATTATTGAACTCTTTGAAATTATTAACATTTTAACAATTTTAATGATTTAAAACTTTGAGGTTTAATGACAAGATAAATAAAAGTGTCACTTTGCAGCAGGTATCTTTAATGACAAACCAAACCAAGCAAGAAAATGAGTAAATTAGTGACCAGACTGAACTATAATATTAATTTTAAAAATATATATCTTCATTTTAATCAACTATATATGTACAAACCTGCTTTTACAGCAATAAGTGAGGAATTACATTAAAATAACAAATAAAATTATGTATAAAAATTAACTTTCGGTAACACTTTATTTGAATGTCTTTGTTATGACAACTTGACATTAACCAAGAAATCATTACTATTTAAACTTTACCTTTAATAACATAAAGATACCTGATTTTTAAAGTGCAATCAGTAATACTTTTATAACAAATTTATATCAGTAATGATTTCTTGGTTAATGTCAAATTGTCATAACAAAGACATTTTGAATAATGTCAACTTTGTATTAAAAGTGTCATAATTTACCGAATGACACTTTATGACAACAGTCATAAATATTCATGAAGACTTATTCATGTTTATGACAGTGTCATGTCAGTCTTATTCAACCCCCTTCAAATAAAGTGTTACCTAACTTTCTGACCAGAATGTGGAAGTTTGAGGTTAAAGTTCAGCTGCAGCAGCAGCAGCAGCAGCATCTATGTGTTTTATTTCCTAGCTGAAAGAGGGGTGCACATCAAGTGGAGCACACCTATTGTGTGATATAAAAGGATTTTCTCTCAGTGGGATCTTGTTGACTGAGTGGCACAGAAAACGCCTCCATCACCTGTCACAGGAGTAATTCAGGCCAGAGATTTGCTCTATGTTTAGCTAAAAGGTGGCAGCCCAGAATGAATGAGCTGTCACTGCAGAATCAGCCTGATAACATTTTAAATTTAAAATGGTAATTTTATACTCAGCGATATGACAAAATGTGACCGTAAAGGTGAGAGGAGGGATTAAATTCAGAAATATACGGGCTCTTCTGGGACAGATAAATGGACTCGATCCATTAATACCTGAAGGCTCCTCTTATCTAAACTAGTTCCTTTTTAAAGGACACTGTGTGTTTTTATAAATACACACTTTTATCATTTCTGAATAATCTAACATTGTGATTATTTAACATAATTGAAGAATTGACTGTTCAAGGATGTTTTTGTGGGGGTTAAACTTTGTGATCCAAAACAAGCAGTTTTACTAACTAACTTTATTTTCTTGGTCAAGCTGGAAAAATATATGGATTTAATTATTTATTTAGGAAAATGAAACTGTTCTTAACCCTCTGGGGTCCAGGTAATTAAGGTCATTTTTCACCAATTTTGATATAAAATTTATATTTCTCATCAGAAACTATTAATATCGCTTTTGTGTTTTTGCACACTTTGGATTTACCATTATTGCATATAAGAGTCACATAAAAACCTGAAATCAAAGTTGGAAAAATGTAAAACATTTTCCCTGTGAGACTCACAAATAGTTCAACAAATGTTTTTTATGATTTAAAATGCCATTGTATACTGTATATTTCTAACACTAAACACTTTTATAAAATTATTAGCATAAAAATGAAGGCAATTCCTCCTTTGTTTGTTTACAACTATTTACAAAACGTCATAGGTCAAAAACAAGACGTCAAAAAATGTGGAATTGTGCCAAATAAATTATGATGCTGGCATTTCCTTATCAATATTTGGACAATTTTTGCATTGTAGTCTCTCAAATAGTCCTCAAAAAGGATTTTTTAAATGATGATTTTATTTTATAAGTTTTACTTTAAAAACTGGAATCAGGATGAAACTGAATATCAAAAATAACCAAACAGATGATTTAAGATGAGGTGTTTTTAAACGTCAGCTTTATTTAAACTCACAGAGTAACAGAGGCATATTTGTGTTTTGGTTTTTGAGTCACGTTTTATCTCGGTGTGTGTCAAAGCGTTATCTGTGTGTCCCAGGCAGGTCCAGCACATGCAGCACCCGTCCAACCGGCCGCCATGCAGGGCCGTAATGAAGCAACACGCTGACTTTGACACGCTGCACTCAGTCTGTCAGTTAGACATATCAACTGCTTTTTTGACTATTTTTGCTATTTTCCAGTTTCTTAGAAACAAAGAAGATGTCTGCGTGTTTCCTGAGTCAGAATTTCAACATTATTGGTGGTGGCGTCCAATTGATCTGGAATAAGGCTGCGTAATTGAGCTTTCCTTTCATGTTGGGTCTGTTTGGATTCTGAAACCAGGGAGGATTACTCCGCCTCCAGCTAACGCCCACGCTTGGAAGGTTCACTTGATGCATAAAAAACAAAAACCTCCACTACTTCAAACACTGTACTTGGCTGTGGAAAGGAGAAACAATGCCAAGGAAGGCTGGGGGGATTTAGGGTTATTAAAAATAAGTAATTCCATCTTCATGCTTCAACAACAACTTACAAGATGTCCGCTGCACTGACCACGCCAACAAGTGTTGTTAGGGATGTTTGGCTCTAATTGGAGAGTGTTTCTTTAAAGAAAATTTATGTATAGCTCATTAAAGGGAAAACCAAGGGAATTAAGATTTATCTCAATATCCGATGAATAAATCCAGAACAAACAACTAAAGACAATTATTTAAATCTTGTTTCATGAAAAATGAAAAGCAAAACTTCCAGTTTTTACATTTTTTAAAACGAACTGAGATCAGCTGGGAGGAGCTGAATGAGATTCATACGATTCAAGATTTTTCTGAATACTTTAAGCATCTTTTTGTGATCACATCAGATCTATAATATTTTCCCTACATGCTAAACCAAAACAGATTCTTCCCTCTGAGCTCATTTCAGGAATTTGAGAATTGTTAAGCCTAACTTGATCAATCTGTTTTTTTACTTTACAGTTCAAAGTTTCATAATCTGTAGATGTTTGGACTTTTAATTTAATCTGTATTTGATTATTTTCTTATCTTGTTAGTTCTGTTCTGCTTTGTGTACATCTTGTTCACACAGCAGAATAATCCGACCCAAACATGTTTGTTTTCTTGCCTGTATCTGACTTTTTCACTGCAGTCTGAATGGTCCAATTCAATCTTTTAACCCCCAAAAAAATCCATGTCAAATCGCTCAGTTATTTGGTCAAAGGAAACGCAGCTTTTCCTGCTGTTCTTTTCCTCTTCCCAGCTGTTTTCCATTTCCTAATTTCCTCTGCCTGCCCAACCCAACCCCACTCACCTCTGGTCAGCTCTTCAGGTTTCTTTGTCACTTCTTTCCATCTTTCCCTCAGTATTTAAGCTCCTCTTTGTTTTTCACTCACTGCTGGATTCATCCGCTGCTTCCTGTCATTCTGCTTTGGTTCTTTGTACATTTTATATTTTGTTTAACTAAATTTCTTAAATTTACCTTTAGCTCCATCTGCATCTTGGGTCACAATTGACAACTTAAATTATGATTTATCAGATATTTGTCTGGTTTTTAGGATATTTATATTAAACTTAAAAAGAGTAACCAGGCGTAATGTCTTGTATTCATACCTCAAATCTTCCATTGGGGTCTTAAGACCAAAACAAAGCAGTCGATAATTGTAAAGTGGAAATAATTTAATACAATATTGTCAAGATTCTTTACAAATAATCTGAAAAGTGTGGCATGCATTTGTATATCAGCCCTCTTTACTCTAATAACTATAATTACAATCCAGTGCAATCATTTGCTTTCAGAAGTCACCAGTTTAGACTGCAATTTAATCTGAATAAACCACTGGTATGGAGGCCTGAGAGGAACATTAGACAACAACCAGCATCCAGAAGAGCAAAAAGTCTGGAGAGATGTTTTTATTATTGAAATAGCTGCTGTAGCTACATTTTTAGGTCAACATATTTTCTCACCTGTAATAGTTAAAGTAAATCTGAAATCAAAACGTTTTCGTTGACCAAACCAGGTCACTATTAATACAAGAACTACTTTTTACCAAACAATGTTGTAGACATTTATATTAAAAATATCTTTATTGAGATAAAGTGGACTTGAAGTCAAATTTCTTATTTGTGTGAAAAACTTGGCAAATAAAGCTGTTGCCATTATAGACAAAAAAAGTTTTATCCTAAAAACTTCAGACATTTTTAGATTAATCTTAACATAACAGAAATTTCTAGACAGAGATTGAAAATGTTTGAGTTTGAGGCTGAAAATTTGCTAGAGAAATCTGACATTTTGAGGCTAATGTCATGAGTTTTGTACTAAAAAGGTTGAAAATTTTCAATCTTTGAGACCCAGAAATTTCCAAGTCGGTTTTTTCTTGAAAATTTCTGAGGTTTTTCCAGCAAAGTTTTAACTTCCCAAACTGAGGCATTTCCATGTTCTTTTTTTTCTTGAACATTTCTGTGTGCGTTTTTGGTGTAAATTTACTACTCCTTCTCTTTTTCTATGTACAATGGTCCTAATTCACCACCATAGATTCAATTCTGTCTTTTCCTCTTGAGAAATTAGATTACCACAATGTATAAAAATACAAGTGCTCTGTCGCAGCTTGAATCCAACCTTGAACCATTCTCTGCACCATGTATTTACATCTGAGCAGCAGCTGACGCCATGCGGCAAAGTCTCCCTTCTCTCTTGCAGATCAGTCGAGTGTCTTTTCAAGGAGCACACGCCTGTTGAGGAAGGCCAGATGGTGCGATCAGCTGGCCTCCTCTCAGCGCAGCGTGCATGTGGCTTGTCCTCACTCAGATCCCTTTGTCGTCTAATGCCTGCTTGGATCTCCGTCAACCTGCGCCAGGCTGGTTGGATCAAAGAGAATATTTACAAGCCGCTCCCGTGTTTTCTTCAGCTTTAAAAAGAACCGGGCAGGTTTCTGCTTCTTCTGCTCTACTTTTTTTCTTTTTCAAGAGATGAGAGCTGCAGGCTAACCTTGCACTGCTAAGATGGAGGAGGATGATACTGAGCCTTCATGTTGGCATGGTTTCCATCTCTGCTTTGGCTTGCCTGCAGCCTGCAGAGTTGGGTAGTAACTAATTACAGTGCAAAAACACGAAATCTTACTTTCTAGTGCAAACATCTTAGTACACTTGAAATAAGACAAAACTGACTTACAAGTGACTTTTCTGCAAGAAATATGAGCTTGTTCTATGTCAATAATTTTGTAATATTGATATTAATATTATTGTTCTATTGCGATATTATTTAACTTATAACAAGACATTTTTTCCATTCTGTTAGTGAAATAATCTGCCAATAGAATAAGGACTTTTTCATCAGTTTTAATGACTTGTTGACTTACAACAAGCTTCTATATCTTGATGAAAAGTTTCTTGAAAGTTAGTTTTGTGTTATTTCAAGTGTATTAAGATATTTGCACGACAAACAAGATAAAAAAAATACTTGATAAGTATCTGTCTAGGTTTGTCAGACTCAATTTAATTTGTGTTTGGTGTATAGCAATGAAATGGCAGCAAAAGGTGTCTGAATATTAGATATTTTTCTAATGCTTTGCACATTAGCATTCTAGATTTAAACTGAACCTATATCACACTAACAAAAGTAATAATGAAGTCTGAAGTTATTAAATGAATTAATATAATATTACATTAACATTTTTCCAGGGGTTTGTGGACTTTAGGATGAAATATTTACGTCATTGCCTAGTCAAAATATACATGCTTTGTTTTTGTCTGCCAATTCCAAGAAATTTGGTGGAAAACGTCTCGGTCAAGAAAGTAATAGTCTCTTATTCACCAGTGATACATGCAAGTGATGATTTGAAGAACTAGAAGCATATTGGCAACTGTTTTTAGGGTTGCAGCTGTAATTGAACAACATTGTTTCCGATGTGCTGTGTTGTGAACGTGCACATTAAGCCTCTTGATGTTTTCCCTCAACGCCCTTTTTTACCACTCACTTCCTCAAAGCAGGCGGCAGCATCAGCAACATTATGATTCAGCATCAAGGACATAAATACTCACTGATTAGAATGTTCTACATTTAAATATTCAAGCTTAAATATGCAAAGATATGCACAGGCTTATTTCTCACCTACAAGCTGTGGCTCGGGAATCTGAGTAATCAACGCAGCACAGTTTAATCTTGTAACAAAAAGAAGATATTCCCATCTGACTGTGGGATGCGTAACAGAAAAACATCCGTTCTGACTCCTTTATCCTCTGTCTGGTGATCACAAAGTCAATAAAAACATCTCACACCTGCTTAACTTTCAGAGGATCAAATTAAATGCACTACCAAGAGGCATTAATCAAAAGCTCCTCTGCAGAAGGATGAATTTCTTAGGGTTTATAGCAAGAAGTGAACCACCAAACAAGCAAAAATTTGGCACCTTATGGGAGCACAGGGTGACAGAAATATTTTATTTTATTTTTTTTCTGTTTGCGGAATACAAATCAAATAGATGTTATTGGTCCTGGAAGCAGAAGTAAATGACTTTGTGAATGATTTAAGATGACTGGAATATGCTGTGAAAGTTCTCTGGAAAGGAAAGTTGGAAGCCTGGTGAGGTTACGATTAGAAATATATTTCACCAGCAAAATTTTATAGAGTTTAATAAGTTATGAACAAGTGGTGTGTATGTATTACCCTGAAATTAATAAAGCGTTCTGAAAAGACAAAACTCAGATTGCGGTTTGAAAAAAAAATAAATAAATATTCACACTTTATTAAATCTTTATTGAATCAGGGCGACTCTTCTGAAAAGCATAGTAAGACCAACTGGTATGCTTGGTAAGAGTTTGTGTTTTTACAATTTACTTTGATAAGCTCAAAGTCTCTCATGTTGAAGTGCCTCTTTGCCATCACCCTAATCTTTAGCTCCCGACACAGACTCTCAAACATAGTCAAGTTGGGACTTTGACTGGGCCTCTACAAAAAGTTAATATCACGTCCACTTTGGAGAAAATGTTGATAAAAACTAAATACACCAAGATATCTGCTGAAATGAGTGACCAACATGGTTACGTGTATTTCTTTAATATAACTTATTAATGTCATTTTCATGAACTGTATCCTCTAACATTTAATAAATCCTGACATTTATTTATTTGCCCCCGTCAGAGAATTTATTAAAAGCTGCCACCTGTTTGAAAAAAATAATTTTAATGCCATATAGTAGTAAAAAAATAAAACAAGAGTATCTGGATGAAAGCTGCACACATACAGTGGAAGATTAAACAAAGTCATGTCAGTTTTGGATGAGTTTGTGGATGTTTTACATTTCAGCCTGCTAATCTGTAAAGGTCAGCCACTTACAACTGTTAAGTACAAGTCCTCTGATACCTCTCTGTCTTCAGACAGAATAATGACTTTGTGACATGAATAAATGACAGACTGGTCTTTGTAGCACATCGTTGGGTATAATAAGCACTGACCATGATGATGTTATCTCACTGTGTTGAAGCTGCTTGGGAGTAAAAACATCCTGGTCTGGGCACCTTCTGCCCTTTTTTATCCTGACTGATGGCTAATTAAGTCCCACAGGTCCAGGAATTATCGGCAATATGTGAGGAAATCAAACCATGGTGTAAAATCTGAGATGATCAGTGTTGCTATGGACACTTTCCTGACCTTTATCAGTTGTTATTTAAAGTTTTGCACACCTTTCTATGCATCTAATTTGTTTATAAAAGAAATAGATGTGCAATTTTCCTCCTCACATACATACACACACACAAATGCTCTCCCTCATTATCTCTATTCCTGCAAAACCTAATTAGCTTGCAGAAGGTCAGCTCACCTCTGTGGTATGAAACAAAGCAGGGACACACTTCATCTGCCCAGTTTTAACACATTCAACACACAGTGAGCCTAAAATGGAAAAAGAAACTAAGCAAACAGTTCTGCTTGTCCAATAAATATCTCACACTAGATGTTGCTCATGTTGCTGGAAGCAGATGTACATTGACTTTTTCAACTAAACTTTGCCTCACAAGTTGTTGGTAACTGTCCGTGGAACTGAATTTGCTGTAATAAAGCATTATATTCTGTCAAATACTATAAATTAGTTTATAGTCGAAATGAGATACATCAATAAGCTAGCAGTTGAATTCATAACTGGTAAATTGTATGACTAAATTTGTGTGTAAAAATTTTCGGTAATTGAAATTTTATCAGAGTGGGATAACTGTGTTACAGTCCATCTTTGTCATATCGTATTTGCAGAAATATGACGGAGTAAATGCTCTTAATAGCAAACTATCTTTGACGTATTTGTCACTCAATTTGTGAGTGTAGCATTAAGATATGTGTGTCAGTTAGTAATGTATGGTTCTTTCTGTTATATTTCAATTACAATAAATGCGTTTATTAAAGATCTTCTGTTGAGAAAAGCAAGCCCTGTGTCTAGCTTCACATAGTCGTGTTGTGAGAACAAACTGAAATTAGCAAACCGTTGTGCTACCTAGCTTGTGCTAAGCTAGGTCAATAGCATAGCTCACGATGTTGCTAACTCCGAGTTGGTGTGTTAGCAGAACTGATGTTTATGATTAGTGCCTTCAAGTCAAATCAAGTTTTTCTACATTTTTGAGTGTAATAATATGCTAATGCAATTAATATATATATATTTTGACAGCTTTTTGTGCTCGTAGATACCATGGGTGCCAACCAGGGAGGAGGGTGTTGTACTTCTGTGAATTTTTAATCAAATAATCCTTCAGAGAAAATAAGATATATTAGTTAAAAAAATAGAACAGAAAGTTGTCTGGATGGAAAGCAACAACTTCCTAAGGAGAAATCATTAATGCCAAACCGGCACAACATCTCCACTGCTGTTTGCATGCGTGTCCCTCTGGTGTTTTCCTGTCAAAAACCAAAAGAAATGCTTCACTGGAGTGAATCAGACATGTTTTTTTGTCCCACAGGGTTGCCTTTACGGTTGAGAACTTCTTAATTGGATCAGAATTTCTGCATCGAGGTGAGACATTTTGAATAGAAACATAGAAAAGACTGGGGCCACTAAGTGACTCAGCTGCTTCCGTGCTAATGATATTTTAATGAAGTGATGGGACACATGGGAACGTTGACGTGAATTTTAAATACCTGGGAGTTTTTAATGAAAGAGTGTAGTTTTATTGTGGGTTTCATTTATTCTTGCTGGAATCTGAAAATTAATTTAATACAGTCCTACTATTGCTATTCTGTATGTCCTTGCTTCATAGGTCAGCTGAATTTATGGAAGCGGCTGCACGATAAAAAGTGGGATCACACTAATACAAATTGAATTAAAAAGCCTTTTTCTGTTTTAAAGTAAGCTTGTTAAGATTGTTGATATTCACATAGTTTTGCTTCAATGAGTAATACTTGGCCAGAGCAAAGTGAGCAGGATGATAAATGGATTACATATCAGAATCACAACCTCATCACAGGTCTGTGTTAGCAAAGATAATATAAGTACTTCATGACTTATGGCTGTGAAGATAGCATACGATGGTAGGAAAAAGGAGTGAGAAAATGATGAACTTCCCAAAGGAAAAGCTGATTTTAAATATGAGCCTCAATTAGTGCTTTAAACTTAACTGGTAGCAATTCCCTTTAGTTTTTCTGTCAATATCTGCTTTCAGCAGTCTGAATTAATGATGAATTAATTATGACTGTTGATTTTAGTCTGTGATTTGAAACATGAAACGACATTATCAGGGTTTCCAAGTCCTTTTGTGTGTTTGGTGCCAGGAAAAAAAAATCAATAAATCTTGGTAGTACTACAATTAGTTACCTCAAGAGAAACCAACCTAACTGTATTTATTATTCTTAAATTATATTATTCTTTATGTGTTTATTGGGATACATTGACATAAAAGTATTAAATAAGCAACTGTGAGTTTTAGAGGTAACTTTCAAATGCTCATCCTGCAGAATATATCCCTGCTTCATACCATGGCTCCATAAACTGCCAAAGATCTGCAAATTACATGTGTGCTTCCATAATAATGAAAAGATCAAGTGGGATTTATTTGCGTTTCTTACTAAAAGACCTGTGAAATACCGTGATAATTGCTCTTTCATATTTTATTCCTTTCTCTGTTATTCTAAATTTAAACCCAACAACGAGAATATGATTCAGCGTTTAATCGAGGCTTTCAGGAATGTTTGGAAAATTGGAGCAGAAATCAGACTTTGTGTGATTGAAGACCAGAGTCAAGACCAGGGTGTATCTTGAGGAAAGAGCAGAGAAAACCCACAAAAAGGGTTTGAACAATACCTAACAATGAGCCGTCCATCCATTGTCATTACCCACTTATCTATGCAGGGCAGACTACAGTCTGTGGTTGCAGACCAAAGTTTGCCTCTGTGGTCCGTATCACAGTTTGATTACATTCATGCCTCCACAAACAAGCAACAAGCAAATTTGGGTAACACTTTATTTGAAGGGGGGTGAATAAGACTGTCATGACACTGTCATAAACATAACACCTGTCATGAACATGAATAAGCCTTCATGAATATTTATGACTGTTGTCATAAAGCGTCATTCGGTAAATTATGACACTTTTAATGCAAAGTTGACATTATTCAAAATATCTTTGTTATGACAACTTGACATTAACCAATAAATCATTACTGATATAAATTTGTTATAAAAGTATTACTGATTGCACTTTAAAAATTAGCTAACTTTATGTTATTAAAGGTAAAGTTTAAACAAACAACAGGACCAGACCAAACCAGACTGCTGTGAATGCACCTTAAGTTTGGTATCTGAACTGTGATCCAGTTGCTTCATTCCTCAACATACCAGTGGTGAAGCAGGGAGTGAAAATGAAAATGACTTTTTTCTCAGCACCTGAGAAAACAAAAGCAGCATGCGTGATGATGTTCTGGGCAAGATAGTTTGAAACTTAAGCTCTCTACTTTTAAAGCACAATTGTTTTTTTTTTTTTAAACCACAAACACGTAGAGGAGCAGCAGGGTTTCAGAAAATTGGAATGAGCTTGGAACGTCTTATTAGCCAGCCCACAGCTCTTTGGGGAACAAACAGTAAATTAAAGCTGCTTGTTTAGAGACAGACACTTGCATGTGTTGCATGGGCTTCCCAGGCAGTCTTGACGAAATGTGATCTATTTTCCCAATTTAAAGGACCAGCGTCGGTGAATGTGCTGTATATTATACCTAAATCCTCTTAATGTTTTCTCTCTGACAGTAGAACTGCACCAAGTGTTTCCCTGCAATAAAAGATTCATATAAAAAACCATTAGATGCTGCTGGCGAAACCATGCAGCACAGAGGATTTAGCTGCTCGTTATTCATAGAGGGCAAGTTTATCAGAGAATTTGTTGGTGTTAGCATGTTTTATTTCATCGTCAAGCAGAATAAAAAATCTCTATTTTTGGGTAAAACCATTTCACTGCTTGACTTCAGAGGTTTTTTCTGCCATCTGGTATATCCTCTTGTCGGCACTTGTTTGATCTTGTATTTCTCATTAATTTGACTGCAGCCATTTTGCTTCACACATTTGTTTGCTGCTTTTCTTCTTTAGGAATGCTTTTAAGCACCTGTTTTGATATGATTGGTATAGATGCTTTATGTCTGTGTCTTACAGCATTCATGTAACTATACTGTCCAGAAGAGTCATCTTGACTGTCCTTATTTGTCTGGTTTCTAAAAGTACATTGTGGGTTTATTTTACAAACTTTTTGTCTCAACCGCGTTGAAGGCGATTCAATAGAATAGAAAGGAACCATATTTTTGCTTGTTCATTCTTTGATTGTTACTGGTCTGTCACACACCTGTAGTGATTTATGTATTTTCATGGAAAGCCCATGCTGCTTTCATGCTTCCATGTCAGTTTGTTGTCCCTGAATCCTGAAATATCTTTGAACACTTGAAATAAGACAAAACTAGCTAACAAGTAACTTTTCAGCAACACATAGGAGTTTGTTTTAAGACAATAAATCCTTAATATTGACTAACTGGGCTGGTCTGCAGAGCATTCAAAAGTCTTTTATGACATTTGAGATAAGTTGGCAGATGGAGTCTTTGTGCTTCACAAGGGGTCATGCAAAGTTACAGAGAACAATTAACACACTTTACAACCCACATTTACACAAAGGCAGCAATTACTGATGATGAGCACAACAGGTTGAAAGGCTGGATGTGGAATTATAATTTGGTCTTTCCACGGCATGCGTTGATCTTTAAGGTGACGAACGTAGCAATCACACAGGTTTTCACATTCACAGCCGGTGAAGCAGAATGGCTGTGTTACCATCAAAACACTGAGAGGATAATGCGACAAGAAAAACACAGGCTTGTGTGAGACAGCTGTGACCTTCAGCTATGAAAAATAATATACATGTAGGCGCGGTAATTAAAGATGTGTCTGACATATGTGAAGGTCAACAAGAAGAAGAGACTGATTACAAAAAACTAGATTTCTCTTAAACCCGTCTTTGAAATCATAACTCCAGGAACTTCAATGAAACAAACATGATTATCTATAAAAACAGTTTGATTTTAGTTTTTCTGTTTTTACTTGTTTTTGTTTTAAGGTGATTGACATCCAGCTTAATTATGATCTACTGCCATAGAAAACAGATTATAACCTAATAAATAAAGCGACACAAATGCACTTCCTCCATTTTATATTCTATAAAAGTTCCCACACCAGCTCTCTCTGTTAACCACACCTAATAACCCATTTAAAATTAATTCCTTTATACTTGGCTCCCACATCCTAATTCTCACTCTCTCTGGAAACTAATGAAATACTTATTATTCTTGCTGTTTTGTTTAATGCACACTTCCTCAGCATCAACCTATAAGTATTATTTGTTTTGGCCAGCTGCTGGTCTAACTTACACATTAACAGAAAAGGTTTCACTTTTGATCTTCATCATATTCATGTTGCCAGAGTTGAATACTGCTGTCTGAGCTTCAACCTTTGCTTTATTTATCTTGACATACTTTCTGCTTTATCTTCTTATAAATCTGAAACTTACCTGAAGTATCTTTCTCATTTCTTTTGACTCATGCTGGGAAGTATTAAAATTGAATGTTGCAGATTGAGAATAGAACTGCATGAAGCATTGATGATCTTTATTTGCATCCACTCCCCTCAGAGGTGCCAGTTTCTCCCACATTTCTCCAATCCTAAAATGACTGTCTGCTCGAAGTTCTGCCGTTACCACCAAGCAGACTGATTCAGGTAAATCCCTAAATCTCGAATGTATTTTCTCAAAGCTCGTATCTGCATAATATCTAATTTGTGTAACAGTGATTTGACTGCTGATCCATAACCTACACTATAATAACGCAGAACATCTAATCAGGGCCGACTTTGTCCAAGTTGACTGAGATGGAAATGAACTCATCCTCCCACCTGCCTCAACCCTCTGAGATTCATTTTCATTGTTCGTTGTCAGACATACTAAATGTGCCTTAATATAGCTCCAGGTTTCATTTTTGTCCTTTTGTGATAAGGTGTACTGTCACAAGTCACCCTATGGATTTATTCATATCCATTTGCATCTTGTTTTTCTTTTTCATCTTCGATCAGTCCTTAATGTAGACCATAAAGTTACATAAATTATTATTCCCTTCAGAGCCTAAGGTTCCTGTAAAAACGGTCTGTGATTTGAAAATTAGAACATTTTATGACCCATTTCCTAACTTCACAAACATTAAAAGCTGATGATAAAACAGACCAACCTTGCTTTACTTTCTCTCTCTCACTGTAGTGGTCAGAGTTATGCCAAACTCTGCCTGATTTACTTCATTTGCTTTTATAAATTAACCACATTTTCATGCTTTATATACACTGTCTTCAAATTCACAATGTCTACTAAAGTCAGAAAACTGTAAAATCGCTTCTCAGATCCTTTAATTTTCTTTTAAGCACCTCAGTGACATTGATAATAGCTCATTTCGAGTCTTTTTTTAACCCAGTAATGGCTTCCAAACCTTTTTTTTTTTTTGCCAGCTGATCAGCTGATTTTTCTGTGATTTTCTACTTGATAACCATAAATAAAATTTATTTCATTGCTTTCAGTCAGTCTGTGGCTGTGTTTGCTTGATGGGACATTTGAATTCACTAGTTGAGTTTGGTAAAATTTCAAACACCAAGAGCGGTTTATGTCAGTGGTCGAGTCTTAGAAATATAATATATGTAACAAAAAACGTTTCAGCACAATATAAAAACTTGCTGTAAGTGATTAATTTGTTAATATTGATGAAGAAATGCTAGTTCCACTGGCAGATTATTGAATTTTTATTTAAATTTAGCATGTTATAAAATAATCTATCGGTGGAACTAGTGCTTTTTCATCAATATTACAGAATTACTGACTTAAAACAAGCTCCTATCTAAAAGTTACTTGTGAATTTGATTCATCTAATGTCAAATGTACTAAAACATTTGCTCTATAAACTAGACCAAAAACACTTGATTTGTGTTTTTGCAGTGTACAACCTAAATATCTAAAACATACAACATATCTTTCTCAAGCCAATTCTTCTTCATATTACTGTTAATTACATAAAGCAATTTTTTAAAAATGAAAGAGAAAATACAGGAAAGCATGAAAGTTTCCATCCTAAATGTTCACCTGTTAAATGTTGAACTTCAACGCCAGTCTAATCTGAAGATCTTTATGCTGATCACTGAGTAAAGTTTGGACCATTAGCAAGTGTATTTGGGGGGTTGTGCTGACTGTGAGGAGGAAGTGAAGGTTTTTTCTCAACATCCATCTGTCTCTAGTTTGGGTCATCCAAAAACTCTGAAAGATGGAGGATGTGCTGACAAGATAGGAGGAAAAGGGGGCTCAAGTCGCAGCCAACTGGACTCACACAGCAGTACTGCAGAAAACATCTGTGCATCTGTGTGATCACTTTTTCCAGCTTTACTCACTGCAGAAGAAGCAGTTGTCAGGGTTTGAAGTTTTTTTTTTGTGGTAACTTTTCTCCCCCTGGAGTTGTGTTGGGGATTAGTAAAGCATCTGAATATCAAATATACATGAGATGATTATTGCATATGCTTGATGTTTCCAAGTGAGGGCTTCATTAATTAACCCTCACCCCATTTCTGTGCAGCACGTGTGTTGGCGGCTGGTGGGTGTTGAGCTGCAGATGGCAGGGGAGCCTTTGGGAATCTGGTGTGGGCTATTTTGAGCTGCTGCGTTGGCGAGCTTACGCTCCAGTCCGGTTCCCCAGGTCTGCATGTGAGCAGTGGATTTTTTCAGGAAGCTCATAACAAGGTGCGAGAAAGTCGGTGAGAGCAAACAGGGTTCAAAGTCACTGTAGTAACTAGTTTTCTTTGAAGAAAATGTGCATTAGTGTCAGAGGGAAGTTTCCAATAGTACTGAGCTTTGATAAAGGCAGATTACTGTAATGTTTTCTTAAATGTGCCCTATTGTGGTTCCTTGAACAGGTGAGGTTAGGATAGCTCTATGGGCTAAACAAAACATGTTCATTGTAGTTTTTGCACAAAATCATTCTTAGATCATCAGAATCCAAATGAGCTGCTGGCTTTGCCCCCACCTCAACGTTTACACTCACATGTGAAAATGGCTGCTCACAGATGCGGAATTATACAACCGTACATTTTTGAAAAGCAGAAGTAGAGCCTCCTGCACAATCAAGAAGAATGCAGCTGACCAAATCTGCTGGAGCTCCGTTTGGCTTGCTAGGTAACGGCTGGGGTGGCTTGGTAACGGTGCGGTGCCCGTAGATTGTGACTTAACGATCTTTTTGAGCAATTCATTTTTGTAAAACTAAAAAACATGAACTTATTGGCAAAAATGGCTGGGTGTTTTTCTTTAAATGCTTTCGCTGTTTTTAGAAGCAGTTGAGATCCAAATTGAAGTACAAACCCAAGCAAAATTTGAGTTTTCCATAACTGGTCCCCATTAGCCATCAATTTATGAATTTTATCTGCATGAAAAATTTATTTGGTGTTTACCCCTTAAAAAATGGAACTGCTACGAAGAACAATAAAATGTACAACATGCAAAAGGTGAGCTATAATTACAATACGTCCCCTTTTGTTTACATAGAAAGCATTTATCTAACAACTGAAGGTAACATCATTACCTGATTATGATATAAAATTGCACTATGCAGCTGTAAAATACTGGGCCTTTAAATTAAGGAAAAACATTTAGAATATACAATATTTTGATCACATATAAATTGTGTTTCTTTGCAGTCTTGGCCTGAAGCCTATTAGACGCTTTGAAAGAGGCCGGACTGAAAACGAGCACTGGGTTACTGCTAAGTAAGAGCTGGAGAAGCTTCATTATGACAGAACAAATCAGCTTTTCACACCCCAGCACAGACTTCCACGTTGTCAGAATCAGGAACATTCAGAGCTGCTGCTGTGGCGCGGAGATGACTGGATCAGAGCAGCATGCATTTGTTACCGACATGCACGGTTTCCCCCAGACATCTTGCTAAGCCCGGTGGTCGGGTGGCGAGGCGTTCCACTGGCAGTCCACCGTGTTTTTGCATTAAAAGATTATTATATTAAAAGGTGTTAGACAGGAAATGTAAAAATATTACTGGAAAACGCCAGTGAAACGCTATTTAAACCCTCAACTAGTCTTAAAAACAACAAATCAAAAAATACAATTAAAATGAATATCAATTATTTGCACTTGTGTTTAATCCAAATTAAATCAGTGGCTCCTTAAGGCCCCACATGGCTGCAGGGGCCCCATAAATGCTAAATGTTTTTAGCAGCAAGAGGGACCCCTAAGTCAAATTCTGCTCCAGGCCTCAAACAGCCTTGAACCGGCCCTGCATGATGAGTTAAATCCGCTGCACTGTGTGCAGAAATGCGCAACAAACGGTAGATTTAATTCAATGCTGCTAATGTGGCTTTTGTAGCTCTTCTATTTTGTGTCTGCTGAGTTTTTAATAAGAGCCACAGAAACTGTTCTGGTTGCTGGAGTTAATGCATCAACTCTGGCTGACTAAATAACGCATTTGCTATGTTTTGATGCATCGTGTAACCAGAAAAATAATACTAGAAATAAAAATAAAATAATATAAAACCAGCATGAAGCGCGACTCACTGGGCTGAACCTGCATGATGAGGTTAGCCGGCTTAAAATGCATCAACTATAAACCTATCTGTTATAAACTTATCTTTTAGGAATAAATCTGCTCCGCTGGTGAAATGCTCAGAATAACACACGCTTGCAATCCGGCTTAAAAAAAAAGAAGAAAAAGAATTAAGTGATTTTTTTATTTTTTTTATTTTTGTTTTTCTAAAAACATACACAATCAAGGCTGAGCCTGGGGGCAGGGGGCCAGTAAAGCATGACGGCCGCCAGACTAATAATACACTGGGGGAAACCCTGGACGTGAACCTGAAAATGTCACATGAGACAAAGTTTTCTACTGTGCCCTCTGATCTGTTTCTGGCTGTGAGAAATGCAGAACTAAACTCTTCGTCTGCGCTCCTCTTCATGGTCAAAAGCAAAAAACTGGAGTCAGTTTATAATTTTCTCTGGTCCATTGGGCCGAAATTCATTAAACTTAGACTGTGAACTACAAACCTCTCCCACTAATTGATATTTCATCCATTTGTGTACTCATTAGGATTATGATTTAGTACTTATTTCTACATTCAGTATTACTTGTAACCAACTTGTAACTTAAGAAAGTTACACAAAGGTTGGTGCTGATTAGTAGTTAGGTGATTTATGAAGGTTATTCAGATTCTTGCACTGGATTTTATCTAGGGGTATCAGAGTAAGGAGGGGTCAGATTTATTTAATATAAGAAAAATCATTTTTCATGTATCATTTTTCTTCCTGCTCTCAGGACTTACAGTTTAATTATATTTTCTGATACTGTTGTGATAACGATAAAGACTATGATAAAAAAAAAAAAAACTTTTTTTCCACAAACACAAAAATTCTTGAAAACCATTCCCATTTACAACATTCCTTTACAGCAGGGGTGCCCAAGTCCAGTCCTCGAGAGCTACCATCCTGCAAGTTTTAGAAGTATCTTTACTCCAACAGACCGGGATCAGCTCTACAGAGGTCTGATAACGAGCCATTCATTTGATTCAGGTGTGTTGAAGCAGAGACGCATCTCAAAGTTGCAGGATGGTAGCTCTCGAGGACTGGACTTGGGCACCCCTCCTCTACAGGATGCGACTTATTTTTATCACTGAACTGCATTTAATCATATTTATTGTGATTAAATGCGAACAGTGGAGAAAATAGTAAAAATAACATTTACGATCATATTTCAGTTTTGTTTTTTTAATTTTCCTTCAGTAACGGGAGTTTATCATTCTAAATAAAAAAATCTCATCATGATAAATGCCCAGCCCCACATATATAAACTAATATTTTACATTTAATGTTCCTAAACAACTCAACCAAACTTCTCTAATGCAGTCAGAGAACTGTTTCTCTATCACACAAATGAAAGGAAGCATCTTCCAGCATTTTGTGGCTTCGCAGAATGCAATTAGAGGCAAGGATGCTAAACATAATTGTGTGTGACACATTTTAATTGTCTTTCATTTAGACAATTTTGGATCCACGGCGTAGAGCCGGACGGAAGGGCAGAAATAGGAGAGGACGCTCTTGGAAGGCAACAAGTCATTATGTTGCTGTGCGAGCCCAGAATGCCAAATGTGTGAAGTCAAAGCCAAAGAATATTACAGCCTGATTTATCCTTCTCAAAAATAAAAACCCCACGCTGCTGTTATCAACGCACCTGCATCTCTGAAATCTGAAATACTCACGTCTTCCTCATAATTTAGTGAGTCCAGGAAGTATCCTGATTGAGAGATTTGGTAAATGAGGAAAAAAGTGAGCAAAAGAGAAACAAAACACAAGCAAATCGATCAACATTTGAACAAAATGATCGTCTTTGACAGCAGGGTTAAAAAAAAAAAGGCCAGATTCACAAAAACTGGAGAAAAAGCAAGTAGGGAGCTGAAAGAGTGCAATCTTTTCCCTCATTCAAGCTTCAGCAGTGATTCATCTCCATTCACGCTGCGCTGGAAAATAATATATCTGACCCGGAGAGACTCCCTGCAAGGAAAGCAACAATAAAGGCAGCCGGTCCTTCCTGCAGCCTGAACTCTCATGGAAGATAAATCTCTATACTGAAACCCCAACATCTGCTGGACGCTCTGGACATTAAAGGGGCAGTGTTGTATAAGATCGGCTTTTTTTGCTTTACATCATGTTATAGCGTAATTCCCACATACCTGGAGTGTTACCTTGATTCTTTCATGTATGTTAGAGAAATCCTTTAATCTCCATGGCAACCACTCAGCTGTGCAAAACACCTGAGTGGACCTTGCCCCGCCTTCGAGATTGAGCTCCTCCTGCCATTCACAAGCCTCACAGAGAAATGCAATTCCCCCATTCAGCCCCTTCAGACTAGCCAGCAACAATTAGCAAACACCTGGTGAAAATGCACATCTGCTGAGCTCATTGTCTGAGCGACTTCTCAGTGAAACAATGGTAAAAAAGTTGTCAATGTCAATGTAGTGCTTACAGAATATAGGTTAAGATTTTTCACTATGAAGATTTTAATCATGAAATCCAACATGTATGAGTTGCTAAACCCACATTTTAAAATAAAACTACATTCAATCTTTTGCAAGTCTGGAACTGGATAATTAACCATAGGCTACATTATTTATGACTTTTTAAAAATATATGTGAAAATGTCAGGGACATAATTAGACCTTAGCTTTTTCTTTTTAAGGGAAGTGTTTTAAAATTCAGAAGCTTTATTCTGGAGAAGTATTAGAGCCTAATGAACAGAATGAGCCACTGCTTCATGCATTGATGCTCTACCACACATTTACTTCTTCATCAGTTCTAACACACAACCCTAATTGAATATAATGAGGTTTGGGCAGAGCCCGTATAGCGTTAATATGCTGTCATAATCAAGTTCTCAATGCAGGCCCCATGTTTCTGACTCAGGGATGGAGGCCAAATTGGATTTTCCCTCCACAGGAAAACATATTGTTACAACTCAATGTGGCTCTGCAGTAACATAACTCAATAACCAACATTTTCCACAGCTGGACAAAAATTAAATAAATACACAATCATAAAAATGTGCAAAACTTATGCAATTAAGCAGTTTCTTTAATTAAACATATTTTTGGGAATTAAAACCAATTTTTACTTTAAGATCTAACTAAATATTTCAAGAATTACAAATAAATACAAATAAAAACAAAGCATTGGCCAACTGAAAGTTTTGCAGCAATAATATAAGCTATATTTATGGACATAAATTCAGACAAGCTTTGTTTTAATGTAAAACATCTAAGCTTAATATTTGGCAAATTTCTGTCTCTTAGGCTACATAAAGCAAATGTGACCCACATCTTTGGATCTTCTTACTAACTGACTTTGACAAAAGAATCACAACAAAATAAAACCAAGCTACAATGAAAACCCCAAAACTATTATAGCTGTGCTCCAAACAATGTGAGTTGTTGTGGACCAAAAAACATAGGGAAGAGCTGGGTTTTAAAAAACGAATACTTACATCTTGGTTTTAGATTTGTATGCCAATTCTCCCAGTTCTCTGTTCTTTTTTATTTTAATTTACGCTGTCACATCCTTTTAAAAGAATGTTGACATTCTGCAGCAGGACTTACATAGATTCTCTTCAGTGTTTTCTGTGCAATAAGAGCTTCTGTTGCTCCAATTAGCTAACGTCCTCATGCTGAAGACTTCTCCGTAAATGATTCCTGCAGGTCCAACGGAGGTCACAGATCACCAAATGCCCTTTTAACGCTGCAGCTGCTCTTTGTATTTACAGCTGCAGCCTGCAGAGCAACATGCTCTTCAGGGCACACATAAAACTTATTTGTTTTCTCCATGTTTGCTGCTCTTTGTTATAACAGCAGATAATTACCAGTTGTGTTTTTCTGCTGTTTTATTTAGCCAGAAGGTTAGCTGAGCAGGTGCAACGTTTAGGTTTGTGTTTAAGATTTAAATTCAGTTTGTTGTTGTAGTTTATGGAAATCCATTTTTCAAGCTGTCATGAATATGAGGGCTTGATCTGATATTTTGTTTCTAAATATGAAGATTTTAGTCATAAAATCCAAAAATGTTCACTCCTAAAGCATCATCCACGTCCCGACACCCGGTGGTGGCAGAGTCATGCTGTGGGAGGACAAAGACTGATAGTTTCAGTTTCTGTAAAATTTTTAAAATTCAAGTTGTGCTGTTTTTGCATATTGGTGTATCTAAGGTTGCGGTACTTGTGGAGAATTATCGAATGAATTTGTAATTTAGTACATTTTATGTCTGTTTTTTTTTTTTAAAGAAATATCTTACGTGTATTCCCGCTGGTTTTCTGTATCAGATTGATACTAACCCTCAGATATCGGTATCTATATCAAAAGTGAAATGAGTGAATATTTGCGTAGTTAAATCACTAAGAAAGACAAACCTGATACAAAAGATATTTAACTTATTTGGCTGTTGTTTGTGCAATTTAAGATTTCTCCCCCAGAATCTGACACTAATAGCAGAAAATATATGGACAAATGCCAGAGTATCACCCACACTGTTTGAGTCACTACTGACCTTTACAAAATGCAAACCACACCACAAAGGCTTCCAACACACAACTGGTAAATACAGAAATAACAGCTTTCTACCCTTATTTCACAGCTGTGGAGCTTCTCCACCATCATGATGATGTTAAAATGTGGAAAAACAAGCTGAAATTTTTCTTTTCGACACATTTGAAACACAAACTGATCCTCTAATTGTGGGTGAAACTCTGTGGGGACCGTTTTCCTCGTGCTGGGTGGCATTCTGATTCTAGGGTGTAATAATGGAGGCAATCAGAGGCTCACGCCGTTTCTCCCACTGAGCTCACAACCCATTTGTGACATGTTTACCCTCAGCTATGAAAGCCTCCACCTTCCAGTTTGGCTTTTTGCCCGCACAGGAATCATTCACCATGAGTTTGATTAAAAGAAACTCAGAAATCATGCAGGGAATATTTGCCCCGCTATCAGTTTAGAACAAAATGATTAAACATCTGCTTGTGTTATTTGATCAGAAGCATGCAGCAGAGACTTATCTAAGTTTTTTATACATGCTAGATACTCCTTCCTTCAAAACTCAGTTTTATAAACTTTTTCTTTTAATAAAAGGATTCCTTTTTATTGAAAAAAATCACCATTTGTAACTCAGTTTTTTTTATCATCAATACATTTTGTTAACCGAACACTTTCTAAATAAAATTAAAAAAAATTTAAATCACTGTTTTTACTTCATTGTTCTGTAATACTTTGCTTTTCTTTACCACATAAATTCCTAATATAATACAGTTTGTGTTTGTAACATCAAAACATGGAGACGTTTACTGGAGATTAATACCACAGTGTTTTAGGGCCATTGTAGAAAACAAACAAAAAAACGAGGAAAAGCCCACAAAACAACTAAGACATTTTTAGATTAATCTCAGAAATTTTCCAAAAATTTCAGTTTGAAAAGTAAAGCATTTGCTGGAAAAAAAAAGAGAAATTTAGATATTAATTTGAGAAAATTTCAAGACAAAAAATGACATTTCTGAGTTTAACAAATCGAAAATTAGCTTGAAAAAACAGAGAATTGTTGAGATTAATATCAGAAATTTCAAAATATTTTCTTGAAAATTTCTGAGTTTCAAAAGTCAAAAATAATTAACTTATGAAACGTTCCATATTTTAAATAAAAAATATATATTTTTTAAACTTTCAGAGATTTTTATTTTTATTTTTTTGCAGAAACTTACTCCTTTTTATATTATGGTCCAAATATGCTATCATAGATAAATAGATTTAAGCAAACCTGCAGCAGAGATTTTGAATCACAAAAAAGTTATGATGATAATGAACAAACATTCAGAGGTAAAGAGTGAATAAAAAACTACATTTGGAGCATCTGACAGCTTGGTCATTGACTTTATCTGGGCTAAGAGGAAAAACCGAATCAATTAAAACAAAGTTTTTAAGGTTGTGGGCATTATGAAAGAGCAGCTTTCATTGGTAATATGCCCTAAAAACAAGTTTTATTGATTATTGTGGAAACAGTATGAGGACTTAATTTTGTCTTAACTTGTGGATGTAATTAAAGTCATGCAGCAGCAATAAAAATAAAAAAAGTCTGCAAATTGTGCTTCTTCAAGGGCCAAAAAATAATAATAACAGTTTGCAAATATTTTTCATGCAGAGCAGCCTGCATGAAGGAAACAAATGTATTTAATCTGCTGGTCTTCCAGTTGTTCCCCAGAGGTTTGGAGGGGCTCTTACTATGAAATGACTCAACTTGTAATGGTGGTGTTTCTCGCTCCTGCTGTTGTGCACAAAACTCCCTTAAAGAGGCTTTTAAATGTTATGAGTTTTAATAAATCACAAGAACCCTAAAGTCTACAAAAGTTCTTAGGATTAACATGGTCCTCTTCACCTTTATAAATAACTTGAGTTGGTTTGGTTAGGATGCTTAGCTTGTCTTTAAATCTTTAGATCATGACATTTATTTATTTCTTCTTTAAGATTTTCATATTTAAATTTCAATGGATATCTTCTCACTTCTGCAATTAGTATTGCTTGTACTGGATTGACTGGGGTTTCTTTGAATGGACCAAATGTACATTTACTGGTGGAATATTGTTTCTTTTCATTAGATGTATGTAAACTTATGACTTCAGCTATAAACATTGCTTTCCAAAGTCAGGCTTTTGATCAAATGTTAAATTGTGCAGTTTGAATATGAAGGACTTCCAAAGATTTCTTTATATGAATATAAACACTTTCCAAACCTTGAAAACGCCTAATTGAAATTCAAGGATTTTCAAGCATTTAAGCACCTGAATGAACCCAGCACATAACATTCCAATAAATTACATTGATGATAATGCTTTTAATGTGATGAAATGTGAATCAGTTCTACATTTGAAAGGAACTGTATGTAATGCAATGGTTTCTATGTAAAATACATGCATATAAATAGCAAAGCTATGGATTTCTGCAGCAGTAGATGCAAGCCATTAAACACTGCATAGATGTCAAACTAAAAGATTAAGCATTGAGTACTCCAATGAAGTGCATCATTTTTTTTATGTTTGCTGAACATTTTCTTCTCTGTACTTGCTCTCTGAGGCCTGTAGTTGTGGCAGACTGAATCACATGCAGCGCAACAAATGTCATCTACATCAATTTAGAGTCAAAGGTAATTGAGGCGCCATGAGAAACGGGAAACTGTATGGCATTTATCTTGCCTCCATAGCAAACTGGTGCACACACTCAATTGTGAAATGATGGATTGATTAATTCTCTGTGAGATGTTTAACACTGAGGTTATTGTTTTTTAACCTCACAATGTTCTAGACTTGTTCATAACTTTATATTTGATCTCACTGCTGTGGTTCTTGGCCTTCATGATGAAGTTTCTTCACTGATTCTGGCTGAATTAGTGGTGAAATTAATCTCTGAGTTTAGACTCTGTTTACTAATCGGTGATGTCTGAATGAAATTGAGAGGTACCTAAGAAAATGAAGGGTAAAAATTCACTTCACATTTCAGATTTTTATCATTATAAATCAATTTGTATCTTTTTTCCTTCTGCTTAGCAATTTTCAGATCTTTTTTTCATTCTTTCAAATAAAATCCTAACAGAAAATCCTCCTAAAAGTCAAAAAGGATGATCATTTTGTACACGGCTGATTACATTGGGCATTTTATAGCCCAATAGGTACATTTGCGATATATTTTGTATAACTACACTGTTCCTTTCATGCTGTTGCACTTCAGTTGCTGCAGAGGTGAAAGAATGCAAACATTTGGAGCCACAATTCGGAAGCACTTTAGAGCGACAGGCATTCTGGCTCCAAAGGCTCAGACAGCACATCTTCTTCTGTAAGTTTTCCATGATACTTTAAGCACTTGACACTGGGAACTCAACCAGAATACTGAGCAGTTTTCTTTTTTACATCCCCAGACCTTTTAAGTGTAAGACACTTCACAAAAGGACTGATTCAGACTGAAGTTCTGTGTGACAAAGCAGTGCCAATGCCTGGACTGTACTCTTATCAAATATTTTTATCTGGTTTCATCATGCAGAAAGGCTTCAGAGGTAGACTAGACAGTGTCTGCCCTCTTGAAGACCCGAGTTTTCCATAAAACTCACAGACAGTTTTTTACCTTCTGCTTTTACAACCCAGGTCTCTTCTGATTTGGTCCGATTGTGCCATCACACCTCTCCAAACCAACTGGACTTTGATTAAAGCGGACTAAACAGGGCTGGTGTGACTGCACACTTAACCTTCACGTGTATTAATTGCCCCAAACTGCAACAACACTACGTCATTGTTCATTTAATTTTGAATATTTAACCACTTTGCATGAAGGGTTTGTCTGCTTTAGCAACCTGTAATATTTTACAAAGCGGTTCTGTCAGCTTCAGAGATTTGGGACACACTGGAGTTCCCACTGGTGCCATTCTGCAGCACCCACAACGCGCATGAATCATTAAAGAGGACGGTTTGCTTTGATGTTCACCAGCGACAGTCGGATGGCTCCTCTATGCATTTCCCTCAGGAATGGATTTATTCTTCTCATCCAGATATGGCTGTAACCTGAAACAACCCCATTCTTTCATGCGATTGCAGGCAGCAGATCAAGACAAAACTTCAGTCCAAGTTCATTATGTATGTTTCTCAAATCTAAATTGATTGAAATCTGTGCCAATAAAAGCTTGGCTTATTATGTGGATTATATTTTCCATTGTAATCAAAGATCTTTGTGTTTCAATTAAACAGTTCATGACGATTTGAACCAAAATCAAATTTTTGAAATTGTTTTGTCAAATTACAGTTCTCCCCTATTGCCCCCAACTCAGCGTTTACACCTGCGTGTGAAAATGGCTGCAAACAGATGCTAATTTATACAATTGTACATCTTTGAAAAGCAGAAGTGGAGTCTCCTGCACAACCAACAAGAATGCAGCCAGTGGGTTCTGAATAGTAAGTCATCAACAAAACACTTGTCTTTTCCAGCAGCCATTGTACAGCGCATTTGTCCAAACATGCTGGAGCTCCACTTGGGTTACTGGGTAACTGGCTGAACTTCACTGACGTTAGTAACGGGATAGGTTCCCTGACATTAGGTGAAGGGCAGTGCCTTCTGATTTTTGACGATACATTCTGGAGGTTTTTGAAACAACTAGTTTTTCAGACAAGAAGAAAAACAATTTTCTTCTTGTCTTAAATAACCAACTAAAATGTTGGTTATTTAAGTGCTTGAACTGTTTTTAGAGTCAGTAGAAATCCAAGTCAAACAAAAACATTCAAAATGCTAATTTTAAGTTTTGTTGTAAATGTGAAAGTAAAATTATTTCTCCCTGTTGCACATGGTGTTTTTTTCTTAAAAATAAAGCCTGAAACCTTTACTACTGACAGTGAAATACAAGCCTGTTTATTTAACGCTGCTTGGCAGAATCTAGCACTTACCACTTAAAGTGAGTCTCACACACTCCAATCTGCACATATTTGCCTTTTTCTGATGAAATGTCACATGTTTTTCCAAGTGGAAATAATCTGCCTTTTTCTTTAGCACAAAAAGACGCTCTGACCCGTCGTTTTCCATTTCTGCTCTCGCTGCAGTTTCTCTAAGCTCCTTATGTGGTGGACAGGAGGAGCTGTCTGCTGCAGTTCAGCTTTGGGAAGGACAGATTACTAAACTACTAATGCAAGTGAAAGTTGTTCTTCACATACTGACCCAAAAAGAGGATATGTAATAACATTGAGGCCAATATTAAACATAGAGATTCAGCCTGGAGCCCAGTGGGGCTGCAGCTTTCTTCAAGAAAACATGCTAGATTACAGAAAGGTTATTTGCCAGTGTGTCAGCTTATACTTGTAGTTGATTTCCATGCAAATAATACCTAGGAACACACTATGTGCTGTAAGCAGTTTTTCTCTGCTACTACAGCTCTTTCTGCATGAAATAACCTTCAGTCAAAGGTTGGCAAAAGAACAAAGTGAGCCCACTAATATCCCTCCTGAGCAATCAGACTATAGTTACTCGCTTTTTATGCAGATAAGTTCATGAATCATTTCTGGCTCATGAAGTTGATTTTACCCAACAGAAAGCAGCGACTTTAACTCTATAGAGCATTAAGAGAGGCATGTTCTGTACATCCAGTACTAAAAAGAAGCAGATAAGAAATCAGACTTTCAGGTGACAAAATTACAAAAATATACCTTTCTGTGCACTAAAATGTAAAAGTTTAAATGTGTAGTGGATGCAGACATGTCAGCTATGATCCAGTTTTCCCTCCTCTGCCTCAAAACCATTTTTTCACTCCACATTATGATTTTATTTCATAACTCAATTATCCCACAAGCCCTTTTTCAGAAACAGGTCAAGAAAACTTTTGATTAAAAGTTTGACCTTTAATCATCTTAGATAATATTTTGGATGCATAATTCCACTCAGAAATCCAATGAAAAAATTCAGCATATTTTTCATTAGAGGGTATATCTTTGGTATTAATGATAAATGGAATCTACCAATAATCATTAATTTGTTGATAAATCTACACAATCTCATTATTCTTTACTTGCTTCAAATATTTGACAATCTAGCTCCTTGATTAGATTTACTCCTGTCAATTGATTTTTGATTTGAGATTAATACATTTTTAAGAGTGCATTCACTCCAGTTTTACTTAGTTTGCTTTAGTCGAACTCTAGTTTGTTTGCCTAGAAAGTCCAGTTTGTTTGTGGACGTATGAATCAAACTCTGATGTGGACTGAAAATGGCGAACTAAAAACCTAGGTCTTGTTTCAGTTGAAATGAACTCTGATCCGGTTTGAATGTACATGTGAACGCCAGACAGACCAGTTCCTACTTTTGAAGATTGCTTCAAAAGTGGGAACCGAACTACAGTGCAGAGCATTTTGGGTGAATGCAACAATAACTAACACGCTAGTGGCAAAAAAAGCTCATGGTCTTTTACCAAAGATGAAAGAGAAATCCGACAACCATTAAAATCTGATGCCACTCCATTTTTGTTTACAATTTGTGAAGAAGGAAGTTGCACTCATGTCTTCTTCAGAGGTTTTCGTGTCGATTCTTTCAGTGTTTCTTGATGCAGTGCTCCCACAGGCAAGGAAAGGAACAATCTAAACTATTTTTTTCAGTTAGCTTAGATTGTTTGACACAATGCAGTGTGAAAGTGAACCACAGCAACTGAAAATTGTAACAATGTTGCAATTTTGGTCCCCAACAAAACCGAGTTTACTGGACTATCAGGCGTGAAAACACCTTACAACAATAAGAGCTTGTTTTAAATCAATATTTCCTTAATATTGATGAAAAAGTATTAGTTCCATTGGCAGATTATTTAACTTGTGACTAATATAATTCACTTATGAAGTGGGAATAATCTCTTTCTATGTGACATTATTTACCAATGGCACAGCTATGTTTTTAAATCAATATTAAAGAATTAAAAAGCTCCTATAGCTTACTTGACATATTTGCACTAGAAACTAGCCCAATACTTAGATTTTGTGTTTTTGTGTAAAGTGACTGAAAAATTCTTGATACATTATTTTAGTCAAACGTAGCGTGCTGACATTACAAATAAATGATCCAAAGAAGCCGGATCGTCTCTGGCTCTTGGTCCTGTCATGAGAAATGCAGGTGCATCATGGCAGCGATATCGCTCTCTTCTCAGTCGCTGGCAGTAGATCCAATAGCCGGGTGCCAGAAAGCTGGGCAGCAGAGGAGAGACAGTGGAATCACACAAAAAAGAAACAAGGTTTATTGTGGCGCTGTGACAATTTAATCGGAACACATTTTTGGAAACAAGCCTCTCATGGTCCACGCAGCGGCTGTGTTTAGTGGTCCCTCTGTAAATGTCAGGGATGAAGCTGAAATGCCAGGCTTCTGTGTTCTTCTGGCATTCATGTGTCCTGCAGCAGAACAACAGCAGATATTTACATAAACACGGCACCGAATGTCTGCCCTGAACAAAGCTTGGCAGCATCAACTTCAAACAGTAAAGTCCAAATCTCTCTGATCACACCCTGTTTAGATGTTACATTAATCTATCTGGAAAATGTAAAACTTTCCTTCATTATTTCTGTGTTTGAAATAGGAGGAAATTCTTAGTTTGTACATAAATATTTCAATAAAGTGAATACAAACACTAAACTGTCCTATATTAAAGTTTTCAACATATCTGTCAAAAACACTTCAAAAAATTTACCCATGATAACATAACCTATATAGAAGGTCACAAAAACAGACAAGAATAATTTTAGATTGGAGTATCATTAGCTCTGTTTCCCTTGACCTGAAAATGCATTTGCTTAATAGACCATGCCAACTCAAAAAACTCAATTTCTTTTCAATAAATTGTATTGTAATTAATGTATTTGACAAAACTGCAGCAGAAACATGTGATCAACCATCTAGATGTCACGACTGGTGGAAAAGACAAAGACGACAGGCGGTGGTTGGAGGATGTAGGTGCTGTATGTTTTTTAATGATTTATTGCATGAACAAACAGATTTATGTGTGATTTTGAGTTTCTTATTAGTGGAATATCAACAATGTTTTGTGCACATTTGTATTGGAATCAGATATTAATATTGCCAGCCTTCTTACAGCAGTCTAGTTTAGTGAGTTTTACATCTCAGACGTTTGAATTACAAAAGATAAACAAAATGTTTTGTTTTTATTTATTTATATGGAACCCATATGTTACATGATAAAACCAGGTGACCAAATATGCTGGAGCTCTACTTGGGTTGCTAGGTGATGGACCGAGCTTTGCTGGGGTTGCTAGGTAACGACTGGGCTTTGCCGGGGTTGCTAGGTAACGACTGGGCTTTGCCGGGGTTGCTAGGTAACGACTGGGCTTTGCCGGGGTTGCTAGGTAACGGCTGGGCTTTGCTGGGGTTGCTAGGTAACGACTGGGCTTTGCTGGGGTTGCTAGGTAACGGCTGGGCTTTGCTGGGGTTGCTAGGTAACGGCTGGGTTGCTAGGTGAGGGACAGTGCCTAATTTGTGACGTTACATTTGGGAAGCTTTTAAAAAACTTATTTCCAAAAAAACAGCTGAGTGTTTTTTAACTGCTTGGACTGTTTTTAGAAGCAGTAGAAATCCATATGAAAGTTAAAAAAACACACACACAAAATGTGAATTTTACATAATGGATCTCATACGTTTCTGTACTTCTGTTTTTTTCTTCATTGTCTGGTATTATTAAACTTTCTTAACAAACTTAATTTGGAGTTTTATCAGCTGTGCAGCATAATCACCTAAATTATCAGAAATAGACACTTGAGATATATGTGTGGAATGAATCCAAGTGTATTTAATTTTTTAAAACTGAATTATTGAAATAAATTAACTCTAATGTTCCAATCTGTGTGTGATTCTGCCTAAGTCCACAATCAGACTTGGCAACAGCTAACAACTAGTGTTTACTTTCTGCTAAACAGACGGCACTTTCTTCTGATGAAATGAACCTGTTTTTATACAGAGGCTTGTCTTCCCTAAAGCTTTTTTTGGTGGAAATATTATATGTTAAGACCTTTCAATTAGTGAAAGATCCTATCCAGCTTCTTTTTCACACTTGTTGGAAACATTTTTTATTTGTGATTCCTTAAGATAAAACAAAAAAGCCTTAATAGGCTGGAACAACAATGACCCAAACGGAGAAAGGGTTAGAAAACATTTAATTTATTTCTCCTTTTGACAGTCTATACAGGTTGAAAGTTGGCTTTCGGTTGTCACCTCTAATTAAAATGTTGCAGGAGTTTCCAAACAGCTTAAGAAAAGCATCATTTCAATTCCTCTCAGGTAGTAAAACTTTGCATGTTTGAAAGATGTTTTTGTCTCTTGCAAACTTTCAGTTAGAATATTCCGACAGGCGCTGAAACTCAGGAGTTAAAGAACTGAAATCCTCTTAAGTTTCCCAGCAGCAGCCTCTACCTAGTCCCATTTTATTTAAATTATCTTGACTGTGAAGTGAACAAATCGGTGACCTGATCATTGGTATTTGACTATATGTGCAACAATTACAGGCCCAACCAATTACAGAGTGTAGACAAACATAAACAGAGATGATTCACCTAATGGGAGACAGAGATGAGCATTATTAAGATATTCAGCAGCAAAAAATGAGCAGGCTCTTAAAAAAATCTTTTTGTCTTTTCAGTTTGGTATATTTTTAGTTTTTTATAATCTGGGCCACTCTGTTGCTGCAGAGGAAACCAAAGTGATGGACATTGATGGGCGTGTATTTTACATACCCTGCACTGTATGCAGTATCACAAAACATTCACACCCAAAGCCTGAGGGGGTTTTGTGTCGTGGTGACATGTTGATTGAATTGCTGAACTAACCATATGGAATTGACTGATATAGTTCTTTACAAAAATATTCATACCCTCTGAAGTTTCCCACATTGTATTACAGTTATGGGTGCCGTTGACCTATTATGTCGTAAAAGGTAACCTATTAGCTAGAGGATCCTCACTAGCTAATCAACCACCGCTTGGGTCCAAGCGATCTCTTATTAATTATTATCTTATTAATAATCACAAAATAAACATCAAGCCTAAAAACATAAACCTATAATGGACTGAATGTTTTGTATATAATCTCCTTTCTATCGGATTACGGAGCTGTTGCCAGCCAGTTGCCATGACAACAAGTGTGTGTGTGTGTGTGTGTGTGTGTGTGTGTGTGTGTGTGTGCGTGTGTGTGTGTGACTTGCCTGATTTTTTTCATAGATCTAGGACGTCTAGAAAGGGTGGGCCCCGCAACTCACCATTCTACTTTCGGACCCCACGAAGTCTATAAACCATACTGTGTGTGTGTGCGTGTGCGTGTACGTGTGTGTGCGTGTAGGGGTGTGTGTGTGTGTGTGTGTGTGTGTGTGTGCTGAACCAGAGAACGAGGAAAAATGAAGAATTGCAGTCGTTCAAATTCATGCACATTCTGCTTTGTAACAATATAGTGTTGACATGACTGGATGCACAGTAATGGCGTCTGCAGGAGTGTCACTTGCTACACCAGCTAATTGGTGATGTCTTATCCATCAAATTATATCAGTGGAGCTCAACATGCTTACAGGACTGCAGGACTCCATTGATGCTTCATCAGTGCCTGTGGTTACATTAAAATTTGTGGTTGTAATGTATTGTATGTTAATGGGATTTTATCTAGTAGCAGATAATCAAGTTTTTATTTAGTTTCTGTCCCTCAAAACTGAATACTTCTAAGGGAAATACATCTCTCAGAAGGTTGTTATATAGTATCATTATTCTTAAAAAATTCAGGTACTCTTTGTTTTTTGTTTTTTTCCCCCTTAAGTTTTCGGGGTAGCAGAACCAACCGCCTAAATGTGACAACAGTTTCTTTCTTACGCAGTTACTTTTCATCGCTGTTAAGATAGATGTTAAGATTCACATCTTCTTTATCTCCAGCTCTGTCATCTTGCTTCACCATTGAAGTGCAGACAGTGGGCTTTTTCTCTTTGAATAGCCAGAAGAAAGCCAGGCATGTCTTTGTGATTTTTTTTTCTCCATTCCATCTGAGAGACATCAGAGGAAGAGACCAGAGAGGTAAAAGTTGAACCATAAACAAAAAAACAAAATATGACCCAAAGAGACCTGTTGAGGCTTTGATCAATAACATGAGAGCAGATTTAAGGACATAGAATGAAATAAAGTCAAATCCTACTATTTTTTTTCAGCAGTTCTGAATTATGGGAATGTCCGTTAGGTTTACTACTAAATAAAAAATTGGATGTTTATCGTCAAAATGTGAGGTTTTCACGTTTACTTTTAGAATTTACTTCCTTTTTCTGTTATTTGTCCTCTACGATATGAATGAAGAGTAAAACATAAGCTTCCAGTAGAGTGAGCTAATTCACCTCATCTGATTGGTCATGTAGGAATTTATTTGACTCATGCCCAGGAAATGCTGTCAATATAGACTCAAGCTTCCAGCCATCAGTAGCTTTCTATCCTCTTTAAGAAACACATTCTCACAGTAACAGTGGAGACAATTTATTTCCCACATACCGTGATAGATAAAGTGTTGGCTCACCGATTCCCACTGTTCTTATTCATCATCAGCTACTTTTCTCAGTGAATCCATGGATATGAGCTATCCATCATGTCCTCCACTCAGATTAATTCTCCTGAGAAAAATGTAGCTTTGCAGTTGATCCCTCATCTTAGAGCAGCCTTATCCTCTGAATCTGTGTGTGTTGCATTTGCTTGGAAAAACAACAACATACCCTAAATCTAAACGTGTAGCTCCAATCCAAAGAGAATATATTTTCATCCACAGTGTGTGTTTCTGAGTCGGTGTCTTTGTATAATATCTCATTGTTCTCAGTCTTTTGTCTGCGGTAATGAGCCGTTTTGTTTTCCGTGGGTTCCCCCCCCCTTCATCCATCCATCAGCTCTGCCTCTTACCTAATAATTCATCTGTGGGTTTGTTTCATCAGAAACAGACAGCAGTACCCACTGATTTGTAAGCTTTTAATTAAAAACATCAGGCAGTTTTAGAGGTAATGTCGTGATAGTTAATCTAAAACTAATCTATCAGAAAGTGGTGTGTTCTGTTTAATAGACTCTCAGAAATTATTCTGCTGTACTTGGAAAATATTTACCCAAATAAATTTGTTTTAGCTTCTGAGAATAACTTTAAGAGTGAGCCATTATGTGTCCTTGAATATGTTAGTGTAGGTCTACAGGAAATACAAAACATGTTCATTACATTTTTTTTCACTAACTCGTTATTAGATCATGGGATTTTACAGCTGTTTTTGGGTGTCTGCAAACATGTGCAATTTTCCAATCATACATCTTTGAAAAACAGAAGTGGGACCTTCTGCACAACCAACAAGAGTGCAGCAAGTGATTTCTGGATAGTCAACAACAAAACACTTGTCTTTTCCAGCAGCCATTGTACAACACATAAAGTGGTAAAACCAGCTGACTAAATGTGCTGGAACTCTGCTTGGGTTGTTAGGTGATGGGTTGGTGTTGCTAGGTAACGGACTGAGCTTCGCTGGGGTTGCTAAGTGAGGGACATTCCAGAGGTTTTTGAAACGGCTCATTTACCTGATACCAAAAAAACATTAACTCATTGCCAAAAAAACAGCTGGGTGGTTTTTCTTTTTTAAGTGCTTGGGATGTCTTGGAAGTAGAAGAAACCAAAATGGAAGCACAAAAACATGCAAAATGTGAATTTTGCATAATACGGCTTCTTTAAGTAAGTTTTTTTTTTTTTTTTTTTTGCTACAAGTCTGTTGTTTATATAACTTTTCCACCAAACCTCAGTGGTACTGTAATGGAGGTGGTTGTGGGCAGAAACAGGAAACTCGGCGCTCTCAGCACGGAGGTGGCAGATAGGCAGGGAGCTGTTTGGCAAGAACAGAACATCTCTGGGTGAGCTTCATGTTACTCTGTTACCAGGAGCCTTCAGTTGTCTGGAACAAGAGGAAAGTCCTTTTTCTTAACGCACACCACACTGTGTAAGGCAGTTTATTTCCACATCACTGTCAAGCAGTGGGGGCACTGAAAAATCCTGCACTTTTATGAACAGGGCATTATGACAGGATATAGAGGGCACTTAACGTAAGATAAAATGAAAATATTTCAGAGGAATAAATCTTTAGCTTTCATTTCAACACCTGAAAATCCTTGTGTGGTTTTAATTCAGCTGTCAGGAAGTCAAATACTAAAGAATGTAAATAAATGTAAATGTAAATTAGGGGCCTAATCAAAGTTCAAAACCAGTGCAGCTGACTTCCAGAAAATGTTAAAGGTCTGCATGCTTCCCTCTGCCAACAAGCTTAATGTTTGCTTAATCCTACAGTTTTGTTTTTTTAAAGCAAAATGCAGATTTTGCTTTAATGGTATTTATTGAAGATCCAACCACAAAAACACCAGAGGCAGAAGATGAACATTGGAGTATTTAATAAATAATCAAATGACTTAAGGAAATTAAAAATGAGCAAAACCAGAAACACGAATGAAACAAAGTCTGAACACCTACGGATCATGACAGATTTCATTTCCAGCAGGACTCGGTATCGACCCAGCAGGACTCGGTATCGACCCATGCTACCAAAGATACCAATACTTGATTTCATAGTAGTCACGGTAACGCTGTGGTTGATTAAACTAACCAGTCAATAATATAAAGGATCAATGGAGTTTTTTTAAAGGAAGATAAAAGAAACTAGAGACAACACTTTGCTCAACAATTAGTGTTATTGATTGGGCAGCCATATTGGATTTTGAAGTTGAGGATGGTAGTAAAGCTGTTATTTAAATTTCTTGATTTTAGTGAAAATTCATTTTCCTAACATCTGTCATGTTTGGTGAAGTTTCAGCAGTGACATAAAGTTTCCTAACAGTTTTTTATTCTATAGACGGAAAATGTATTAAATTAATAATTCATAATTTGCAATATTTTAGCTATTTAAATTCTTTGTGATGCCAAATGACTTAGTGTGCTCATGTAGAACAAAGCATAGAAGTGCCAGGGTTCATGTAATTATCTGTATTAAGAGCATTTTTTGTGATTCATAATGTAAACCATTTTCAAGTATTCCCTAAACACCATAGATTTAAAAACATATACTTAATGAAAGGTACATAAATTAAACACAGCATAGACATAAAAGAACAAGTGTAGTTATTCTACATCTGCAAGTTAATTAAATAGATCTTCTCTGAAGCTCTATTTATCTATCTTCTCTTTGCTTTTTTCCTCTTTGTTCAGCTAATTTTCATCCAGTTTCTTCATAAATGTTTTCCTACAGAACAATCACTTTTATCTCAGCACAGCAAAAACATCAAAGTCACTCTAAATGCAATTCCCACTCCCATAGTTGTTCCGTTTTTCAGCTTAGTTAAATCTCTAAGAGCAGCTGCTGCTTCAAATATGTAAAGTAAAAAAAAAAACTCAAGTCTGCAAATTGAATTGAGAATAAAGCATCCATCAACCTTCAACTGGTACATCCTGAGAATGATTTTAATTCAACGTTTTAACTAAAAACACTAACAAAGTAAAACCTTGTGATGGAAAAAACGTCTGAAATTATTTGTTTTCATTTGATTATGTAAAGATTAAAGGTACTTTCAAGCCTCAAAAACAGAGTACAGACAGAAACTGCAGCATAGGAATGGGCATTTATTGTATTACTGTGATAAATTTCTTATCCTGATGAGAATTTCGGGTATTTGTTCAATAGACGGGTATCGATACTTACATGTGAAGCCAATCTTATCCTCTGACCTTATCTACTTCAGTAAAGGTCTAAAAATCAACCGCAGTCCTTTTCTGCTCTCCACTGAGAGGTTTGACTGACGGATCGGCCTACCAGGTCATGTCTGCACGTTTGCAGTTAACTATCATTACTCCACTGTCAACTCAGCGACTTTTCTGCTATATTCAGCGACATTTCAGACAAAAGAATTAGTATTGGCCAAAATCAGAATTGGCAGGTCAGGCTTTTTAAAGATTGTAATCGGCGAATGACCAGAAAACTGCAGTCGGCCCACCTCTTGTGTACTTCACAAAACTGCAATGAAAACATTTTTCGCATCATTCAAGTCATGTGATCAACAATCAGGTGTTACTACTGGCGGAAAAGACAAAGAAAACGTCAGGAAGTAGTAGGAGGATGATGGCGCCACATGTTTAATGACTTGTTCTTACACATTCAGAGGAACCAGTGGTGGAAACCCCGTGGGGAACAGGAGCCATTATGAAGATGTAGCCGGCAGCTCCGCTGGCCACCTCTGTAATGTGGTGTGTGACCTCTAAGAGCAGGGAGACAGTTAACAGCAAATGAAAACTGTGGAGAAGAGCTGATTGGATTACTCTGCTGCCTCTGCACTGAGTGTTCTTCTTTTTTATATTTTGGCAGGAGAAAATGAGGGGGGAGATACGGCTTAGGGGAGCTGGAGGGAGAGACCTATTTTTGCCTCAATTACTGCTCCATTGCTGTTCATCTGGTGCTGGAGTGATGAGGGAGCGTACCAGGCAGGCCCAGTATGGAGCACATTTCAGGCTTTGAGGGGCTAAAACATCAGATCAGGATTAGACTTCAAAGGTTTTTGTCGTCATCACAGAGAACCCCGGACCAGGTGTGTCACCTGCAAAGACCAAAGCATAGGAAGTGAGATCATTTTCTTTGTGTTCCTCTCCTTTGGTCCTATAAAAACGGATTTTTTTTTGTTGAAATACTGTGAATTAGACATATTTTTCCCATAAACATGGGGAATGAAACACATGTGGATAAGCACATTTATCTCTGTAGCTCTGACGGTGATCAACCCATCACTTTATACAAACATTTCTCTTCTATGACCAACAAAATAAACCAAAACGCATAATAAATTAATAAATTACTGTTGGAAAGCATCTTTTCTCTATGAAGTCACTTTCTGGGTGTGCATTTACATTACAAATGTGTGTAAAACTTTGTTGATAATCCACTAATATAAAAACAAACAAACAACAACAAAAAAAAAACACAATTTGGCAATTTTAGTGTTTCCATTATGTAAAAAACATAAAAAATCACGCATGAAAAAGTTCCTTCACGTCACTTCCTGCTTTATGGTCAATGGAAACTCAGCTTGTGATTGAGGTTTTCAGTAAGGGTTGGCTATACGGACTTAAGATTTATTGCAGTTTCAACCGTTGTAGTTTGGTTGAAAAAGTATTGTGAACAGACATTTGTACAAGTTTCTGGAAATGTATATGAAGTGAAAACCCATTTAAAAGGCTGTTTTTTATTCCTCTGGTTTGAAGTGCACTGAACTAAGCGGAAGGTCAAAAGTACATGCAGTGAATAATTCATTGCTTGAACGCTCATGCAAATGTGGATTGTTTGTCTTTTTTTAGGATAAAACACATCTGTGCAAACTTGCAGAGCCAGAACAATATGCTATATTATAACCCGAAAATAATTGATATCTATCAAAAACATTTTCCAAACTTTCAGACCACAGTTTTGTATAATTATTGTGATTATGAATAGTTTGAAAAGTTATGTTTATAGGATTTTTTTAAGTTTGTAAAAGATTAAAATATCAAAGAATGTCATAGAAAATTAAAGGAGATTGGAAAATCTCATAGATCATTGTATATTGACTTCTTATTACTAACCAACACTGCAAAAATACAAACAGGTACCATGAAAAAAGACAAGACTAAATTATAGTAACTTTTCAGCAAAATATTACAACATTTTAAGTAAATAATTCCTTAATATAGATTAAAAAAAGTTATCATCATTGGCAGATTATTTGACTATAGCAATAATTTTTTTCCCATGTTATAAGACTTATAACAAACATGAGTTAAATTATGACTTTTTCCACCAATATTAAAAGAATATTAACTTAAAACAAGCTCTTATTTTGCTGAAAAGTTGCTTGTAAGTTAGTTTTGTCTTGTTTCAAATGTACTACGACATTTGAAGTAGAAACGTACCAAAAAACTGACAAAGTTGACAGTTGTTGGCACTAACCTGCAACCCCCATATGAACACAGAAGGACTGAAACATATAAATAGACTCATGAGGCAAAATGTATCAAAAAGCTTCTCACGCTCTGAAGTTGACCCTTAAATGAACTGCTTGTCACCCAATGAGTGAAAATTGCTTCTGAAAGACGCAGAGTGACATGAAGAGAAGCTAATTCCCACCATTGACTGTAATTTTTCTTTCTCCTCCTGATGGCTGGGTAAGAACTGAGAGAGCCATAAATCAATCCACCGGGACTATGCCTCAAGACAATACGTTCAGGGCGCACTGCAGTCACAGTGCTAAATTGGTTGGATAAGGACAAAGACACAAGATTCAATACTTTTCATGAAGCCTGGAGTCTCGAGCAGTGACAGGGACACAAGCCTGTGCCAAATAAAACTCCTCTCAGTCACTGTGCAGTAAGTAAACTGGCTGTCCTGTCCAAATAAAAGGATCTTGAGCGTTTAACTACATCTTGTTGAGCCATGAGAAAAGAGCATGGAAGCTGGAAGCTGCTTCATGTTCTTTTCCCAAGAGGCAATTTTGTTCTTGGAAAGCAAAAGCAACTAATTAATCCAATAACAGACTGTTCTGGTGGACAGGAACAGAAATTTACTGCAGTCACAGAATCCTGGAGAGCACTTGCATGACCTATTAACCCTTATCATTTACCATCATAACGTCCAGATGTGAATTCATTCTTATTTTGTAAGAACACATCAAAAGTATTAAAAGGGAACAAAAGGTGCAAATGTTTTCTAATTAAAAGTGGTAAACTGATGGTGTTTCCTGTGCATTGGAAAAAATATTCACACTCTTCCCACTTTTTTAGGTTTTCTGAGACGATAACCACAGTGTAAGATAACAATAAAACATGCATTCAGTTTGGATTTCATGTGATAGTTGAACACAAAGCTACTACTTTTATGTTGCATCTTCAGCATCTCAATTCACTCACTGATGTTTCCAAGCCTTTTATTTCTGTTAATTGTGATGATTAAAGTTAATGAAAACATATTTATTTTCTGAGGTTAGAATATGAAATCAAACTAACAAAAAAAACAAACTTATTTTAAACATAAATAACTTATTGTGTTAACAGAAAATGTATTATTAGTAAAATCAAATATTGATGTTAGAATATGAAATATCTCCAGTTTTGCCTTGGTGGCAACTCCATGCTTCTGTGCTTAATACCTTCTGTTATTGTTATTTTCAAGATGATTTTAATCTAAAAAAAAAAATAGCCTCATTAGAATACATATGTTAATTTATTAAGATGTATATCTTTATGTCACAGATCTGAATAAAACTGTAAAGTAGTATTTAAAACCCAACATAATTTGGAGCATAAAAATACTGAATTACCTCCTGTAGTATCAATGCAGGTGAAATCTCCTCCATTTGCATTGTACTGCTGCTTCTTTGTGTGGATTGACTCCACACGATACGATATGCATTTCTGCCTCTATGAAATGAGGGGAAAGATTTTAAATATCTTTTTTAAAAGTGTAAAGCTGTAAATGAGGTATTTCATGTCCATGTCTGTCTGCACTCTTTCTCTGTATTCATAAAATGAGAGCAGTACACTTTGAGTAGATGGAGCGTGCAAAAACAGCAGACTATTACAGTGTGCACCAGACCGAAAAATGTGTTTCTTGCCATGACTTATCACGAAAAAGTTGTTTGTCTTATCATTCTACCTAAGCCTTGGGGCGAAAGACTATTCCCATCTGAGTCCCTGGTTAGAAAGACTCAGTAGATGTGCCTGAGGAAGGAACTGGTTCTTAAAGATTAAAAAAGATTAGTGTTATAAAATACTGATGGAAACTGTATAAAACCAGTAGGTAGACAAAATCTGGGATGTCGTCCCTTTATAAACCCACCGCATTAGGTAGAAATTAAGATTTTACACAGCAGAAATTAATCTTAACCACTGTAATATATAATTTTTTTTCCACCACTTTAGTTTTAAAATCAGACACTGTGACAAGACAAGCTTTGGATGTTCGCTGCAGACATTTACCAGAATTTGCATCACTTAAACTGCCACAAAACATAGTAGAAATTTGCTTTAGTTTTAGTTCTTATCATACTTAATATTTATCATCCCTGCTTGGGACCAAGTGATTTAGTTTTATAGTGAGATTTATACATATAAATAAATAAATGAACTTTTTATAAAACCCAAACTGCAGTCTAAAAATGAGAATTAATCAGTCTCATAATCCACCATTCTGCTTTTCAAAGATGTTCAGTTGTATAATTGCGTGACAAGAGGCACCAAAACTTCTCAAAATAGGCAGAACTGAGCAACCTAAAATCAAATGAATGCAAAAAATGTAATGGAAATGTATTGTTTAGCCCAGTGACCTATCCTAACTGGTTCAAGGAAGCATAAAGATAACCTTTAATGATTAAGTTCAATAATAACTCAATTATTAAACGTTGCTTTTTGTTGGAAATTATTTTATGCACAACTGATGTTTGACTCAGAGAAAATGAAGTTCCAGTCACATAAAAGCAAAGCTGGACCTATTGGTGAGTCTGGTGGGAGCGAAATGTTTGGACACAGATGGGGTGCTACCTGATCCAGCTGCACTCATACCGACTGCCAGTAATAACGCTGTAAGAGTGCTCTAGTGGACTTAATGTTGCCAGGTGCAGCTGTAAATTTAGGTTAAAAATAAGTCAGTGGAGGTCCATTTGATTCTTTCCAGCTAATGACCTCACAAGGCTTTTCTCCCTCCAGGCTTTGACATGGCAGTAGTCAGCAATGTGACCACCGATGTATGCAACCCTCCACTCCATCTTTTAAGGGCCACAGAGCTTGTCTCTAACAATTGCTTTGGGAAATTTTGTGCCTAGTTTTTATTTGAACCGAGAGGAGGCTAATTCTAATTATAAACCTTATGAATCTTTACAGATCATTGGGAGTCTTTTTTACAGATTGATGCCAATATACAGGAAGTCTGAAATTTCCCATGATGGAATCTGTCTAGGATTTAACAGACTACATCCAAACTCTGTTAAATCCCAGACTTGTGGTTGTGTTTGCTGGATGTCGTTTGGGATGAAAAAAGAAATCATGACATGTTAAAACCATTAAAAGTTGGGATCTGGAATTTGGGATTATAATGGAAACGAATGCATATTGATAAAAACGCATGATAAAATGCTTTGTGGCTGGATTTATAAAACAGCCCAAGCACTTAAAGAATCACTGAGCCTGTTTTGTAAGTTAAGGTTTTTGACTTGTTTCAAAAACTTTTGGAATGTAACAAATCCGAAGGTACTGCCCGTCACCTAGCAACAGCGGCCAAGCCCAGCCCGTCACCTAGCAACAGCGGCCAAGCCCAGCCCGTCACCTAGCAACACAAGTTGAGCTCTGGAACTTGTGCTCCAATAAATATCCTCGCAAGATGATCCCAGCTTTGTGGAAGATTATAAATCAATGGATATTTGATACATTTTCTCTGAACTTTTGAACAATATAACATGTTTGGATTTTGGAGGATGTCTACATCTTGAAATAAAGCGTCACTTTTTTAATGAATCCTCTCTTCTGATCATATCATTTACTTTTGCGGGAGCCTGGGGTCATCAAAGGAGAAGATCAGCCATAAATGAATTAGTAATCAAAACACCTCTGCGCTTCCACATCAAGCATTGCACAACTAATTGGGTACCTTAAAGGCAATGAACAGACACTGTTAGGTGAAAGCTGTCTCAACGTTATTGAAATGCAAAGCAGTAACCCCATGGGGGCAATCTCCACCTGAATATCTTCCTGATATTTTTATTAACCTTTATCAACTCAACAGATGAGGACCATGAACTTTTTCAGTGACCTTTTGGTGTCATTTGTTAGCAGTGAAGCAGGAAGTGTGAGCGTTTGCCAACAGTTTTCAATTTGTCTCACTTTCTGAGAAGGTCAGGAGTCGAATGTCAGAAAAGTTTGAAACTTTTAAGGTTCTTGAGAAATGGCACAATAATTATTCCCGTGCTCCCACTGTGTTTTCACTCTCCACATGATTCCCTCCCTCACAAGTCTGATCATCTCATTAAAAGCAGAGCTGGAGAACGAATCCCTGAGTTTACGATTGAACACAATTCATCTGTTGCTAAGATTTTGATGCCAACAGTTTCTGTTAGTCTGATGAATTAACACGTAGCTGCCTGTCCCCATTTTTATGCTTTTTTCAAACGACTTGAAGAGGCATCAATGCACTTTATGGAACATCTCTGAAAATAATCAAAACATAACATCACTTTCATGAACAAATCAACAGAAACTCACAAGCTGTTTGTTTTTTACAACAGCTGCAGCCAATGTTTCATTAAACAAAGTTTGAAATTACTGAATTGAAAACAGAACGCCTTTTGTTTTCAAAAAAACTAACTTATCTGCTGACAAATTAAGCTGATTTCTCTTTTTTTTAATTAAATGTTTCCTTTTTCGGTTAGCAAACAATGACGTTGCATAATCTCTTTTCTTTTTAGAGGGATAAAACCTCACCCAGCAGCCTGGGGGACACTGCAACAATGAAAGATGCATTTTAAGAAACCTGCAACATTAATTTCCCATTTTCCTCTCAATCACATCTCAGTGCGTGTGTTTGGAGCGACTGTGCTTCGATCGATTAAATTATGCATGGGAACAAATTGATACTCTGAGCTAAAGGTGGTCCTTGTCATTAATTCCTCTGCTCTTCATTAGCTTGTTATGATTCAAATGAATAACTGAAAGGTCCAAAAATGCTTCTATACACACTGTCAGCCCTTTTACTTTACCTGTTACATTTTGCAGTTAAGATACTCAATAGATCTGTAAATATGTGGTACCTAAAACTCCTGAAGTAGCAGTTTTGGCATCACCTGGTTCAAATTCTGTAAAAAATAATCTCCTAATTTGCTTAACCGCATAGGTTAAAAACAATCACCAGATCAGCTCTACTGAGGTTAAGTTGAGCAGAAAAGACCAAGATTTCACAGGTCGATGTCAGAAGATTTTATTTTAGTTGCAGCATCTTTTTTCTACAAATGATCAAACCTGTGCTGAAGGAAGGCTGTGTTATTTACCCTTATTCAAAAAAGGAATTTATTTTTTTAATGTTTTGTAATATTGTATAAAAAGGCTTAGTTGAATGAAGATTTTGCAGAATATGCCACTTTTAAAAATCTGATTAATCTGCAGCATAATCAATAGAATAATCAATTAAGATAATCACCCCAATTGTCTTTATCTGACATGACTGGATTTCACTGCTACTGCATTTTGAGGCACTTCAACAGTAGCTTTATATGTAAAAGATGGTTTTCTACATGAATCATCAATGTCTTTGTACCAAACACTGAGACATTCCATCAAAGTTATTTGTCTTTTGAAATCCATCTTGAATTTTCATTACCCTTTAAAAAATTAAAGGTGTGTACACACAAATCTCGGTTATTGCTGTGTTTGTTTACATGAACGTAATTCTGTGATTATTTATGGGGGCTGGTCATAAAATCAGCTAAAACCACAAAATGTTTTCATCTTTTCTGGAGCTGTACCTGTCGTTTTCAAAGATCTGGTGTGCAGCAGATCTGCAAAGAGAAAAGCAGTGGGCGTTCGTCAGGGAGGAAGCAGCAAGCTCCACTGCGTCACTCCGTCAATTTGGGTTTCCAGTCTTTACCACACCATATTGACACAACCGATGCTAGCATGGTCACAAGACTCTCAGGATGTTTGATTCAGAGCAAAATGTATGGATTTTCACTTCACAGACAGCAAGGGGCATCCTCAGTACCACTCCACTGGTCTTGTAAATAATTTATTTACCGTCTTTCCTGTGAGAGCGCAGCTATATGTAGGTCAACATGTCTGCCAGCATCAGGGAAACCTTCCCCGTGTTTCACTGCAGTAATGAAGTGCATAAACTTCATAAGCTTTCATGATATTGGTGTGACTTCTACTAATTTTCATTAACATTTGTCACAAAAAAAAACAAGAAGGGCGAATGTTTATTTATTTGTTTTGGATCCATATCTGATGCTGATGAGACTTGGTGACACCAAGATACAAAAACATGTCACTGTTCTCCGTTAGTTAGCTTTGAAAAGTGTTTTACCTCCTTAATGAAACCCATCTAGTAGCAAGATAAAAATCCTTCGAAATGATCGACTGTAGAAAGAGATCAGGGGTGTCCAAACTTTACCATGTCCGCCAAAAGCATCAAGTCAAAAGCTTTTGTGGGCAAAGAAATGAAGGAAACAAAAATCAAACAAGTCAAGTATTCTGATCTATGTATCTGTTGTTGTTTTGTTTTTGTAGGAAAGTGATGTTATTCATCACGGATCAAAAATGTAAAAAGAATTTTGACATTTGCTGTATTAAAGGCAACATTTTTGGGGACTCAAAATGATTTGGGTCATTTTCTTTCAAAACGTTTTCTACATTTAGCCAAGTTTGATTTGGCTAAATGTTGATTTGAGGGTTTTTCAGTAACAGTGTCTGGACAGATGTGGTTCTGCTTATTATGAAAACTTACTATAAAATTTATATAATTTGTTTTTTAAATTTTATCCAGCAGTTTGATAATTGACAATAAGTATTATTAAGCATTAATACGTATTATTTGGAAAGCAGCTAAATAAATGTAGTCTTTTTCCTCCATGCTTCTGTGACAGCCTCACTCAATGACACAATGTGCCTTTTCTGTTATGGTTTGATAATTATTCAATCTGTGTGACAGAATCAAATATATTTGGCAGCTTTTGCACAGAGAACAGAAAGATATTAAGGGTCCGTGTTAGAAAAATTAATGAGATCTCTCCAGTTTTGTCACAGCTGGACTCGGACTGCTTCAGTGCTCTCACCAGGGATCCGACGCCATAAATGTTGTTATTTGTGCATTTATGGATAACTATGGCACACCACGCTACTGAGATTAACCATATGCTTTGTTTAATAGAGAGGAATTCAAGCAAAACTCTTGCAAAAACTGTAATCCAAATATTTCGCTCTCGTCCTATGAGGAGTGATCGGGACTCATAAAAAGCTCAGACTTATTCAGCATGGCGGATCCTCCCTGCGGTGAACTCCACCATGAAAGTCTTTGCTGGAGGTGCCTGCCGTTCCAGCTAAGGGACGGGAACACGGATGCCTTCTGCATCAATGTTTCAGGATCTGTTCACTGCGCTGCTCCCCACAGAGACAAGAGCACTTCTAATTTCGCTTCAGGCCGCCAGCAAACAGATCAACAGCTCTGGAGGTGAACTAAATGTGGCTTTCTGTAAACTGATTTGTACTACAAATGGTCTTTTAGCAATGAACTCATGAAGTAATGAAGGTAAACAAAACATAAAGATGGATATTCAATCCTGATTTCTGCAAAAAGAACCCAGGAAAGTGTTCAAATTTGAGCTGCTGTGTCAGTTTTTGGGACATTTTCTGTTATTTCCCTGCGTGCAGAACTATAAATCTGTCCATCCACAAACTTTAATGTATTTTAATGGAAAGATTTACTGCAGACCAGCTCAACTAACCAAGTGAGCAGGGATCTATACTAACTGCTTTTTTATACCCCTGTTCTGTATATCAGTTCATGTAAAAACATTTGAATGGCCATTTATCCTTCTAGAGAAAAACTTGGCACTAAATGGATGAAGTATTCTTAATTGTTTTTAAAAGGATTAAAGTGTCTTATTTTCTTCTCTGCAGTGTATTATCACAAATATGACAAGCATTTTAATAAATAAAATTATTATTATTAAACGTGTATGACATTTAACACTCATTAAACTATTGTATTATAAGTTGGTAAGATTTGTTGATAATTTTCTGAACTGTATTAAAACAGAAAACATTTGACGATTCGCCTGTCATTTAATTACGGTTTATGTTTAAACGCTCAAGTTTAATCAGGATAATGAAGAATAAACTGAATACTTATGAAGCCCAAGGACAGGTAATAAGAAATTATGCAAGAACCTAATTAAATTTAAATGAGCACACTAATTAAATATATGAGGACTTCCTTCATGAGGGCAAGAAATGCCCCAAGAACTGGAAAATATTTTTTCTGAATGTATTTATGCTGTGCTGAGAGATCTGCTTCACTGCCATTACTTTATTTACTTTTAGCTTTCAGTATGATGAAATTAAAGGGCCTAAAACTACAAATTTCTCTGTTTTAATATCATCAAACAAAGGAAGTCCTTTTATTTCCAGATTCTTTGCCGAATCCCTTGTGACTTCACAACACTTGTTTGCAAAACTGGAATCAATCAGCGCAGGTCCAGACATGACGACTAGCAGCTCCCAGAAACAAGACGCAGTTTAATCAGCTTCACCGATAGGAAGCGAGACGCCGGGTCACAACCAGAGCCTGAGACCTCTGCAGTTTAATCTGAACTTTAGAAGAAATCCAATTAAGAGCAGCCACTAAAGAGACTAACGAGAGATGGAAATATCCTATGCTACACCTTCTCGGTACAATAAAAACTATATCGTGTTTTCTCACTGTGGTACCTGGGGAAATAAGGGCCATTTGCAGCTGCTATTATCAAAGCCAGGAGTCTCTTTTGTGTGGAGGAAATATGGATCTCTCCCTCGGTACAAAGACTCTTTGTTTATGTGCTTAGTTTGTTTTTCTCAGGTCATATTTGGTTGTTTTCTTTCTCTGGAGGGAGCAGCAGAAAGGTAAGTGTAACAAAGAGATGCTATGGACTAAGAGAGTTTCTGTTTTATACGATCTGTTGTTGTGAGCGGAGAGCAATTTAAACCTTCACTACAGTTCCCCTTATGACCTTAAATATGGATGTGCAGCCACTTTAGGCTTTGTGCCAGAGTGACACTAAAACTTACTGAAAATAACAGCTGGCCTCAGGAATATTAGGGGTTTGCTACAAAATGAAACAACATGCACACAAAGATACAATCTACTGGAGTATAAGCAGTTCTGCCTTTTGCTACTGGACATAATCTGAGTGAAAGATTTAAGATAAAATTCACTCAGACGCTTATAATTACCTTTTGACTGAGATAAACACAACATAGAAACATTAAAATTCAAAAACTGCACATTTGCCTTCTGATTTCTTTGCACTTAATTTGGTAACAAATACAAGTCTATATTTATAAATTAAATTCTTTACCTCCAGCATTATCAACAGATAAGAATCATAATAAAAGTGAGATAATTTAAAGTTGGGAAAAATGTTTAAAGCGTTGCTGATTTATAAAGCAACATTGCATTTTTTAAAGAAATGTAATCACTATATCATCAAATATTCATCACAGTATTGGGATTACACATCATGAAAGCCCCACAGGTTTTTGAACATAGTTTCTGTGCATAAATCTTGGTGCATCTCAACATTGTGCAGCATTGAGTGTCTTAAATTAGATTGAGACAGTCAGGCAGCTTGCTGAATTTGAATTGTTTTCCAAATGGATCCAAAAACCAAATCTCAGGCCAGGATAAAAGGGCATGTGGGTGGATTAAGGGCTGCAGCTGCAGAGATGGGCTAAGGAGTCCCATATGTTTCAGCTAACAGCTCAATAAGAGCCAGTGCAATTTTAATAACATGTTTTATTACATTTTTTGAGCCTGCCTTTGCTGCATGGTGAACCTTTCCATCCATAAGTTGATTTAATTTATAGCACTCAGTGCCAAAGCTGCTTCAGAATCAAAATTCAGACATCAGGCTTGGAGCACTGCTGTCTGTTATATCAAATTTCCATACATGGTGCCAGTTCAATTTTGCAGCTCAGCAGAGCTTAATGCAGAAAGAACACCTTCTAGGGAAGTGGAGCTTAGATTTAGCTGAATGAACTCCTTTGACATGCAACATATCATGTTTGAAGGGGGAAAAACAAACCTGTAACGTTAAACCAGGAGCGTCTCTTAAACATACAACACTGAGAAAAGGGTTTTGGAAAGCCAGTCAATCAATGAAAAGTTAACTTTATTAACTTAAAGTTTCTGTTTACTTGCTGCTCTTTTATTTTATTTTTGACAAATGTTTCAGAGATCTTCTTACTTTGTCTCATTAATTGTTGTGTAAAGGCTTATGTGAATGAATTGCCCTTTGCTGACCTAATGAAGTGAATTATATTGAATCATTTTTGAAAATTAAGTATTTTTGTCCTCCCATTTCACAGTCACTTCAACTATATTGTGTTGGTCCATCACATAAAATCCCAATGAAAATATATGAATGAAATAATTGTGTCAATTCACGCAAAATCAACAAATCCGATCAGTTTTTTACGGTAACGCATAATTGTGAGTTTATCGCAAAGTTTCTGTAAAAATAGCCAAAACCGTTAGGTTTAAATGACTGCTAACTCCGACCAGAAGGTGGCAGTATTCCTAACTTCTGCTGCCTCTGCCTCACCTGATGTCATTATGATTTGTGGTCAATATGTTGAGTATCGGAAAGTCACGTTCATATATGAAAGTACAGAGCAAACATAAACTCCCTGTTCTTCATGACAGTCAGGGAAATTATTTTGCACATTTTACAAGAAGGAAGAGAAGAAAATGGAAAGCCTTGCAAATATTTCAACAGTCGCTCCACAAATGATGACTTTGATTGCAACAAATCACAGAAACAATCATGAAATCCTGGAGGGACTGATCAGACACTGTGTTTTCACCTTGACAAAACGTCAAAAATCCAACAAGCACAAAGAACTGTTGAGTAAAGTAGTTTAAGGTTGGGAGAATTTTCTCTGAACACATTTAATCATTTGATTCCTAAAGCATGATGAGCTGTCACAGTGTTAAGGCTTTTCCTATTATTTCCCAGCATATGAAAAACAAATGAAAACAACAGTTTCAACTATCTTAACGCTTTTTATTCAGATCTGCTCTGCACCTAGTTTCCTGGTGACAAGCATAGCAGTGCATGGCTGACAGTTTCACACAACAAAGAGTGTTTAAAGCAGATAAGTATTTATAGACTGAACAGAACGTTCTGTTTACATCTTCATGAGCTTCACCTACAATATTCATACCTTCTTGCAGAAAGATAAAGCCAAATTCTTGGCATCATCGTGCAACAGTTAGCAGCTAAGACCCAGGGGAGGAAAGCTCACTAATTGAGGTCAGGAGTTTTCCTTAGCGGACATTTAAAATCCGTTTTCAGCTCATTCTGTCTGCACTTTCTAACACGGCGAAATGGAGGACTGTCCCCTTGGAGAGCTGTGTTTAAATGGAAAGCCTTACTTTACGTCAGACCTCTTGTCATCAAGGTGGATGAAGAAACGGCTCCCATGCCAATTGCTGATGTGGGTGAGCAACGTCTCAGCGCTACTTTATTCATTAAATAGACCTATAATAGCTTCATCTGAGCTGCTGTGGCTGCTGAGATTTCAAGGCAATGGACTTGTCAATCAGAGTCTCTCTGGGATGCGGCGATAGCTATTCAGGTCCCGTAGATTCAGAGCTGGAGGGCGGAGGAAGAAGCATTTCAAGAGTCACAGCAGTCAAGCAGCTGTCTGATGGACCTGACAGAAAACCTCACAAAACTTCATTTGGATAACAACATATGCAAATAAGAGCAGAATCAGCATTCATAGAAAAACACATGTAATGCAGCAACATGTAATAATGTGATAAAACCGGCTTTAAAAATAAAATACTTGAACACATTTTTAACCATTTTGGATTGTCTGAAAAAGAAACTGAAGGACTAAAAGTTCTTCACTTAATGACCAAAGTTTAATCTACGTTATCTTTATTAGAGGTATAATAATTAGGATGAACAAATTTTTTATCTCCACATTATTAAATTATCATTTCTGGAATGTCAAAATAATCTGCGCTAAATTTAATGTTATAACATATTCGGCAGAAACTATTGCAAAATATGTTGAAGGATTTTATTGCATTTTTCATCATTACATAATGTGACATTAATGGTTTATTACATTTTGGAGCCTGATTCTACTATATTATCACATAATGTGGCATTAGCCTCTGTGTATCAATTTTCTAATAAAGGTATTTGACAGCACTGATGGATTTATTATGCACATTGTAGACTACATAAATGCTGGAAAAAGGATTTACTTGTTACTTGTAACATTTGATAAACATACAAATATTTCTGTGTTGCTTTTGGACAAATCAAAGCTTCGGTTTGCTCCTCTGATTTTTAGAAGAATTCAGGTCTCCAGACTGGGATGTTTCCATTTCAAATGAACAAAAACCTTTGTCACTTTTTCACTAATGTTGAAAAAACATTTCTCGATTGCTATGTTTTCACTGAGTAAGAAACGGGATTAAAATCACACCTAAATAAGTTTGTTCATGCTATAAGATCAGTAAAACACATCCTGAGCCATCGTCCTGTACTTCCTGTTGTCTTCTTTGTCGTTTCCGCCAGTAGTCAATGGAAAAGGCAGCTCTAACAATCAGGCTCTATTTGGGGTTAGAACAGATAGTTCTGGCTGAAGATATTGTGTCTATTTAAAGCTAAATCCCAAAACTGAGGCTTCAAAGTGATCGAAATCTAATAAGTAAGATTTTACTGCCAACATCTGATCACCAAATCTGGTTATCTCAACACAAAAAGAGCAAATTAAGATATTAACAGAAAAATATAAATTATCGATTGTGATTGTAATCAACTTTCTCAGCTCTAAAGATAAATTAGTGTCTGGATACCAGCTGGGGTGCATGACTGAGAGCCAGTGCCCAGTGGAGAGCGATTAATTGACAGTGACTGTTTCATGTCTACAGGACAGCAATAGAGCTGTGACTTTCCTGCAGCCAGAGTGCTGTTCAGAGAGCACAAAGGCAGCTTGGTCTGAAAAGGCTACCTCAAAGCATGAATACTAATGGAATTGATTTATACCTCCATTTCCTGCTGGGAGACTTGAGGAGGCGGCGCTCTCGTGTGTGTTCAACAGCCTGAAGTGGCGGAAAGGCAGTAAAACCACCAGACATATCGCAGTCCTACTGCAGAACGAGCAGCCAGGTCCTGAGCCATTAACAGTGCTCAGTGGAGCTGGATTAGGTGAAAATCAGGGCAATCAGATGGAGAAATGTTGAACTGGAAATGTTGCTGCGATGACTGGTGTTAAAATGTAAAATGCATGAGAGAAAACTGGTTGCAGATCAGATAGTTAGCATAACAGCTCTGAAAATAGTTATATAGAGTTAAGCTATGTTAAGCTGAACAGTATAATGACTAGAAAAATTAGCCTTTGTCCTGATTAGCCGTCCTGCCTCAAACACCTGAAGCTCCTCACCAAGGATATTTCACCAAACAGTTTGACATCTACACCTGCAGATGTGAAAATAATATCACAGAATGCTCCCTTCTCACAATTACCAATAAAACCAAGTTTAATCTAGAATTACAAAAACATTTTGAGGCAAGAACATTAAAATTCTCTTGTTTTAATCCATAATTTGCAAGGTTATGGTTCAAATTAAAACTGTTTATGTTTTATTTTCACAAATATTAAAACTCATATTAATTTGCTAGACATATTTCTGTTTAATTTTGCATAAGTGCAAAGAGTAACAACCTTCCCATTTGACAAATCTATTTTGCATATGGGGAGCTGTATAATTTATTCAACATCTGTTGCAGCAGAGAATAAGAAATATTTAGATTAATCCAGTGCAAGGAACAAAATATGCAGCTTAATTTATCATGCATAAGGAAATGCTTTTAATTTTACTGAGTATATATGATTTACTGGGTTGACTTGATTGCAACACAAGATTAAAAGGTAATTTTCACAGTAGAAGTAAATAACTTCCAATCTGGGCTAAAATTGCCATTTTATGAACAATTTAAGGGATCTTAGAAATAACAAAAGTCTCAAAAGCTAATTTCAAATTTAAACCTGATTACCAAACCAGGGCATAACAATTAATTAATTTTCTGTGCAGCAATAAACCAAATTTAAAGAGTTATAATCCATAATCCTTGCCTGGTATTTTAATTTTTGGATATTCTCATATCAAAGACCCACATAGAACAAAAAGCTTATACGGCAGAGATGCTAATTTTGTCTGTTTGATGTTTGTGTAGTCACCGTGACACAATCACAAGTCAAGTCTCTCTTCAGTCATGATTTGAACGACACACTGCATTCTGTTTACAGCCCTTTTCACTTTTATTGATGTTAAAATCCCAGTTAAAAGAAAAAATAAAGCCATGCCGAGAATGAAAAACAGGATTTACTGACAGACACATTTACATGTGGTTTACACTAAAGGTTGTACTGATCGTCATGCAATGGGATGGTCCCCAGCTGTAAGGCTAAGTGCTAGTCTCAGAAATATAGAGTGAATTTTACCTGAAAGCAGAAATACCAGTGGCTCCAAAACCAAACACATACACTGCAAAAACACAACATCTTACTCAAAAATTTTGGTCTGGTTGAAGTAAGAGAAAAGGTACTTTTCCTCAAGAAATATGAGCTTGTTTAAAGTTAATAACTCCTTAATATTGAAACTACTTGTTTCATTGGAAAATTATAGGGAAAATGTTTGCATTTTCATCAATATTAAGAAATTATTCACCTAAAAAAAACCTCTCATATCTTGCTGAAAAATTGGTTTTAAGTTAGTTTTCTCTTATTTCAAGTGCAATAAAATATTTGTAGACCAAAATTATGTGGTAAGGTTTTGTGTTTTTGCAGTGTGCTGTTTAACAGTTTGAATGCAGAAACACAAGACTATAAAAAATTATATGAAATCACTTTATTCTCAGTGTGCGGTGATTCCACTTTTGCAGGAAAGTTACATATTGAAATATTTGTCTAAAACAGCATGCAGTGAGGCTAACAGGTGGAGCTTTGAAACACAGAGAGGACACGAAACGTTTATATCCACAACCTTGCCTACATCGCACACCGAAAGCATGCATACACTTTTGTCAACACATAAGGAGGATACAGAGAGGAAGGCGCCTGGAGAAAGGTGAGGAGATTTTTGCAGTACGAAATAATGCAGCAAATAAACATATTTCTTTTTTTTCTTTTACTCAGAATACCAGCCACCAGAGGACAGAAAACAGGACTGACAACGGACAGGGAGAAAAAACGGCACCAGAAATAGCATCTCCTCAGCACATACAGAACAAAGACAGATGCAAGAAGAGAGAAACGTCAGACAGTTACATTCAAGTCACATCAAAGGATTATTCTTCTAGAAGCCATGTTATTCATATCCAGGCAGTTTTTAAAACCTACTAATGAGTGCATGAGTGACATAAATAGGTGACTTTCAACTGTTGTGGGCTTTTGACTCAACATTCACAATATGGCAACGTATTGAGTTCCCCCAGGGCTTGGGCAGTTTGTTTGGGCTGCAGGAGAGGAATCAATTTTCTATTTATAAGATAATGATAAAAATGTTTATGACTGTATTTGGTGGAATATTAGATGCAGACAGTGATTGGGTTTCGTTAATTTGAAAAATACTTTTGAAAACACATGATTTTTGCTGAGATGTTGTTGCTTGGCATCATTCAGAAGGGCAGTAATTATAGCTTTCTAAAATATTTTAAGACCAACCGTGATAAAATTAAATGTCACCGTGGCCTAAGTTGCTAGCGGTAAGAAAACCAGGTAACTAGCGATCAGACTGTTCATTTTAAGGCAGTGATTGAAGTTTCTAGCAAATCTGAGATTGAAGATATTCTAAAATAAAAGAATATTTTCTAAGCTTTTAAAAGATATGACAAAATATCTTTGCTAGTTTAATTAGATGTTGATGTAGTATCTAGCTAAACTAGCTAACAAAGAACTAGGCAATAATTGTAACTTTCTTTTTTAGACCAGGCAGTTTCTTACTATTAGCCAGGGCTTTATCAAGGGCAGGATTTGTAGCTATCTAGCAGGGCAAAACATTCAAAAATCATAGTTAACTGTCTATGTACTTACTTTCCATCAATCAAAATGTTACAAGCGACAGGACTGCTTGATTTAAGGCAGTAAATAAAGTTTATAAAATATTCCTGGGCTAAGGATTTTATTAAATTAAAGTTACTATGTGATAACTGGCTGGCCATCAATAAAGTAGGATGCCAGAAGTGAAACTACTTTATTAAAGACATGAATTTATGTTAATAAAATACCGTTAGACCAACAATAAAAACTTGTTTATTGTTCACAACAAAACAAAAAGTTTTGTTGTGAACAATAAAGCTAAGTTGCTAGCAAATAAACTCATCAGTTTAAGTTTTGTTGCTTGGGAACTTATTCAAGGCAGGAATTGTAGCTTTTAAAATATTTTCTTGAGTTAAACTTTTAAAAATAAAATGTTACAATAGAGCAACTTGCTTGCTATAAATAAAGCTAGGTTCTGCTACCTAGCTAGCTAAACTAGCTAAACATAAATTAGATAAGCTTAGCTAAACCTAGGTTTAACCAACTAGCTAAACCTAGCTCGTTAAACAAGCTGTCTAGCCAACTAAACCTAGTTTCTAGCTAGCTGTGAAACTTTTTGTGCCATCAAAATCCATCAGTTTTAAACACAAACATATTAAATATGACTTCATTTTAAAAATCTTTTATGTCACTGCTTAGCAGTATTTTAGGTAGCCCAACTACTATTTAGCTGAATGTATTCAAAACTAATAGTAGCTGTTGACAAGCTAAGTTGTTAGCAATGAAACTAATGTCTTTATTGACGCTAATTCAACAACAGCTGTAGTTAACGTCTACTAATCAAACATCAAGCTATACCTGAGAATTTACTAAAACAAAAATGAAAGCTCTTTTACTAAATCTGCTATCAACATCACTATTCTTTGGTATAATTAAATAACTGCTCCCTAACATGGCAACAACTATCAGATGGTTGACTGCTAACGTAATGTTGCAACAGCGGCTGGCAGTTTACAAATGCAGTGAAGTCACAAGACGTTAAATAAATGTGCTCTGTGGGTGGCATTACACCAGTGTTGTGTGTTATACTGTATTTCAAATAAGTATACACTTTACAAAACACAAAACAAAAACTAAATTCCTTATAGAAGGAACAGGAATACACAAGTTCTGCAACATCGAGGCAAAATGTGTGGTTTTTAAAACCTCAGTTACAACTACACCTACTGTGCCCAAGTGAACCACAAAACATTTAGTAAAAAAATCTACCACAATATCTAAGTTACTGTTTTCAAAAGCACATTGATGATTACAGAGATTTGATTTTGGACTTTTCTGTACATGGCAGCTAAAATTACCCTTTAGTTGGCATTGGCACACATCTCATCTGTTTAACTGTAGACTGGAGTCAATCTTCAATTTCTGACTTATAAAAGCACAAATAGTTTAAGGTTTACATTGTGATGTAGTAGTCTGAAAGGCAAAGAAGGCGTTGACTGTGGCCTACTGCAATTATCTGTAATTAAGTAGGTGGATTACCAGCATAAATCTGGTGGAATGTCAGAAATATCTGGAATGTTCAACAAGACACTCTGGAATGAAGTAAAATTTAAAACAAAGGCATAAAAGAAGAATTTGTACAGGTATTTGAATTTGTGCAGCTATTTCCCAGCACACCAGACCAGAATCTGTCATAATGTTAAATATTTTTCCTTTGTGAATCATTTCTCATTGTGTTAGCTAACACAATACAGTTCATCAACTGTGAATTCCAGTAGATGAACGCTCATGTGATTAAAACACTTTTATGACATGAAGCAAATTGTCCCACCTTCCCTCTTTAATTAAATGTGTCTGACCTACAAAACTTTCACTGTTACAGTATGTTGACACGTATGTGCCATTAACATCGACTAACACATTGAGGGGTAACTTTAAAACACAAAACAATGAAGATTGTCTGTTATTGCTGATTTGGGACTTCACTCCCGTTTGTTAAACCAACAGACACAGGACAACTTCATTTTGAACAATATATTGCACTATTGTCACTGTCTGTTCACATATAGTGTGTACACAACATAGTTGTGTTTGTGAAGTTTCTATTCTTTTTTTTTTACATTGAAATAAAATGAGAAAACACAGAGATATTACACACAGCTTCAAATTAACCAGCCAGGTGAAATTTTAACACGTCTTGATTCAAAAGACTAAATAACACTGGCAAACACAAAACAGAGTTTTCGAAGCCACAATCAAATATAGTTTAACCAGTGAACTTTTTGACTTCATAAAATTTTACCCTCCTGTTTTAAAACAAGTTTTACATATAGAGAAAATGTTTCTCCATGGAAGAACATTTTGAACAAGTCAGTATCTCCTAATGTACAGTGAAGTTGAATGAAATGTTTTAATTAAATAATTTATTGCCTGAAATACCAACGTCTTCTCTTTCATGACTACAAATGAAATCAGTACATGGACGTCGCCTCGTAGGTATTAAATGCATGCATACAAAATAAACAAATTTGTCTCAATAGAAATAAATTCCTTCACTTCACAAACTTACTTGACTTTGTTTTTACACATTTAAATTCATATTTCACATTCACATAAAGATCAATTTAAAGGTGAATGGCCACAACGAAGAACCAATAAAAAAAAAATGCATGTATCTCTGTACACTATGTATCAAAAATTAGCAGAAACGTAAAAGGAAAATTAAAATTTTAATTAAATTTGATATGATTTGGATAATTCCCTAAAAGTTAAAAATATGGCTTATACTCTTAGTAATCTTGTTTATATATCATATTTCACTCATATATAGTACTCTTTTATATTATTTAGGCTATTTACAAACAAAAAAGTGGCTGTCGGCAATGTTTGGACTTATTCTGAGAAATGGATTGAAAAGATGTTAAATAAAGCAATATGTAGGTGTTTTCGTAATTTTTAAAACAGGATAACTGATTCTCTTGTCATGATATTAAAAGTATGAATCACTGTCTGAAATTGGCTAGATCAGCTCAAAGACAAAATCATGGCACACTGCGTAATTCCAGGACACTTAGTATTTGGTTTGATGGGATTGGACAAGTGTGAAGAAGAGTGTGACGGCAGGTTGGAGTGGGAGAGGCTGGTACAGCATTAATTAGAAGGATTTTGTAAGAAGTTAACCATATTTCCAAGCAAAACCCTGTTACTTTTTATTGAACATATCCATCAGAGGGGCTGGGATGAATTTCATGACAGTATCCACGATGCTCTCCTCTTCCTCCTCATCGCCGCAGCCGGTGGGGACGGCCTTTTTAGGGCGGGTAAGGCTGCCCTCTGAGGCCTGCTCCATGGCAGCGGCCGCCTCGGCTTCCTTCTCCTCCTTCTTCTTGATGCCATACTGCAGGAACAAGAAAGGAAAAACAACGCAGCAGGCCAGATTTTAATAACATTTGTCTTTAAAGAACTGGCTTTTGATCATGTGTTTTGGTTTTTTGAAACCCATGTAATTGAAAATGTGTAGTTCACCACTTTGCATTGTTACATATTTTAAAGAATACTCATAAAAGAGGTCGAATGTCACATGTTGATTTATCTGTTTTGTATTGTCCGAAAATTGCATTTTTACACCTTGTTTCCATTGTGGCTTTTATTTTTGCTAGACGGTTTATGAAAATATCAGGGATTACAACCACTACTCAAACAAACAAAAACAACTATCAGCTATGTCCAGTTGGTGCCTATGTGGTATTGAATAACTTAAGTAAGTTTTGTCATTCCATCTACTTTTTGTTAGGGTCACTTAATGCTCTAGGCATTGTTACTGACTAATACTTGTTTTCCGATAGCTACTTCCAGCAGACTTTTTTTTTTAACTTTAACTCTTTATTTTTCCTTTTAAATATGCCTAATTAATGATGAAATCTTAGATATAATATAAGTAATCAAATCATGAGCTGTGGATATAGGTTTGAGGAAAATAAATCAGTACTAGCAGCAGCAGTTACATTTAAAGTTAACACATGGAGGCTATGGACCCTTTGCATGTTATTGTTTACATCCGGAAAATTTGCGCATGCGCACAAAGCTGGAGGGCTATTCTTTTCCATGCAGTCCATAGCCGCGCTGCCCCGGGAGAATAATAAAGTTAACTAAGAGAAACCTGGAGATGTAAGTTTGATTGAATAAGAGCAGTGCGCCACAGCAGAGGTAAAAATAGGGTTAGGGTTAGGGAACAACTGTTTTTTCTTGCTCTCTGTGTCGGCTGCGCTACGCAGACTCGTTGCCGTAGCAACTGACAACAACGCCACTTTGTTTCAGGATTCAACACCAAAAAAACATTCAAACATTTCCCACACAAAGAACAGAACATTCAGTCCGTTACAGTTTTATGTTTTTAGGCTTGATATCTATTATGCGATTATTAATAAGTGCTCGTTTTGGTAGATTAGCTAACGCTGCTAGTAGCTAAGCTAACACTGCGGTGGTTGGTTAGCCCATTTAAGCTCTGCTGACGATCTGTCAGCGTTGGTGTTTTTTTTTATTATTATTTTTAACTGAACCAAAACAAACCAAATTCCTCATGTACATATTACGGTTCTTAAAGTCAAGCAAGCATAACATACCCTCTCCCTCACTATTTTTTCTGTTTCTAAAAGCTTTTTCCTGACCTTGTTCTCTTGTTGTGGTGTAGCAAAGCACTGCGTCCCTTTTTCTTTTATATAGCACACATACATTTAAGATTTATGTTATGTTGACAACTTGACAGCTAAAACCACTGGTACTCATTCCTTCTGCCCCAGTACTTTGACCAAAAAAGTTTTGAGAAAGAGATTCAACATATGACTTGGGAACTGTTTTGAACAGCGAAAGGCCACTGAAGCAGTTGTTTATTGATATATCTGCTGGAGATCTTCTCTTTACTTTTCCCTCATGCTGCTTTAACTCGACCTCCTCCATTCTGTCTTGTTGTCTCCCTCTCGCTCTCAGGCTTATTCCAAAGCAACAAAAGGCTTGCATCAGTTAAAATTGAAGACCGTCACACTTAGTCAGCGCCTCTCTGCAGAATAAAGTCAAACACTTCCCGAAGACTCACTGTCAAACCTCACTTTATCTCTCATCTTGTTTCCCCCTTCCCTGTCTACGCTGTGGAGTTCAGAGGAGATTCTCCAACTCTTCAAAGAGTCTTCCTGTCAAACATTTAATGCATTACTAGCAGTGTTAAGAGTAATATTTTACCAGAAGCGTGAAACACCAGTAGAGGATAATTAAATATCAATCGTAGATGTAAAGAAATACAAGAAAGTCTTTGCATTTTGAAATAACGTCAGTAAACAAAACCAATCAATCCAGTGTTTTTAAAGCCTTTAAGGTTCTAAAATTTAAACTAATAATCTTGTGCTATGAAGCAATTTCTTTTAAAGGAAATTAGAATTTAAAAGAAAATGTTAAATTATTTTGATGGAGTGATGTGGCGTTGAATAAGCTGATGTTTTGTTGTGTATTTTTTGTTTATTTTTTGTGTATTTGAAATGTGTCCTGTGCTAATCAGCTAATTTTGTTTTTACATGATGAGGAGGTGAAAGTTTATTCTTCTTTCTGCTCCTTTTCATTCACTATTTGTTTTAGTTGTGACGTCAACTATTTGTATTGAGTGAATTGAATAAAAAATTAAATTAAATTAAAGTAATTTAGATTTCAGAGAAATACATAAAGCTGAGGTTTATTTTACATGTTTTAGCTACCAACATAATTCCCAAAACTCCTTTGCTTTCATTCTCGATTAGAAAGGGGAAAAAAATGAAAGTGGTTTTAAAGCAAAAAACAACACACAAAGTTTGCAACCTTGAGATAAAGAAATGGTTCCATCTGATTGTTAGTATTTTTAAATAATAGACCAGATGTAAGTAGAGCATAATTGTGAAGTGGAAGGAAAAGGAAAAATGGTTTTCAGATTCTTTTTTTAAAAAATGGAAATGCGAAAATGCTTGTATTCATTTTCATTCAGTCCTGCTGCAAAACCACTTTCTGTGTGTTTACTAGCAACCCAGAGATGGAAGTATTTGCTTTTCATTCTTTGCAAAAATAAAAAAAGGCTCAATCATACTGGATGGAAAAAGAAAGACTAAATTTCAGTTTTCAGGTCTTTCTACAATTTTTCTATTGAACATCTGAATATCCTTTGAGCTGAAGCGTATCGTTGCAGCTGAATGTTTAAATTGTTTTTGTCCTGACTAAAGTCTTTTGCGGTTTCCTCTCAGTATTTTTTTGTTACTGCATCAGTTTTCCATCAGTTTTGGCCAGATTCCCAGTCCCTGCTGAGGAAAAGTGTTCCCACAGCATGATGCCACCATTATGCTTCACTCTGGGGAAAGTGTGTTCAGGCTGATATGCAGTATTAGTTAACAGCCAAATATGAAGTCAGAAAAAAATTAACTTTAGTCTGTTCACAGCATTTTGTATCTTTTAAATGACACCATGGACTAGATTTGAGATTAAAACTAAATGTAGCTGTAATTTCAGATTTTTATTTGTTACCTTTTCCTTCGAATTCAACTTCTTTGTGTTGTGACACAAAATCTGATTAAAATTTGTGCGAATGTAATGTTACAAAATTTCAAAAGCAAAAAGAGCAAAGAATACTTTTTTATAAGACAATGTATCTCATGTGCTGTTAAAATATACAGATTTTATTAAGATTGAATAATTTGATCACATTTTTACATCTGAATAAGAAACTACAGCCTGAAGGAATTTTATTTCATTAAACATTTGTTTATTTACTGTTTTTTCAATATGTAAAAAAAATGTCAAAACTTTTGCTTTGCATATTTAAGTGGATGGAAGTGAAAACTTAAATCAATATTCCCACTCTTTATCCACCTACATAATCTCATATTTATTACATGTATAATTCATACTTAAATTTGCAAATGGCAAAACTCTTAACTTATAAATTTGATTCTTATTCAAACAATTTTTGAATATTTTTCAGTTATTTATGGCTTTGTAAAGAGTCAATTAATTTGAATACTTTAGATTTTACATAAAGTGTGTTAGTGTTTTCTCAATATTCCACTTCATGGACTACTCTTATTGTTATTTTTTAATATTATTAACACTTATATTGCAGTTTATTGCTCCAGATCTCTGCACAATAACTTAAGATTAGTGAACAATAGAGCAGATGAAATGCTTTTTACAGGATTAAACTGTAACTGCTGGAGCTACCATCTATGGCAGGCTCAGCTTTCTGAGATAATTTTGGTAATTTATTATTTTTGACTGGACATCAGCCCCACACAGTGTAACTGTGAGGAGGCTGCTAAATGTCCTGCAGACAGGTTAAATCAACTGTTGTTTCTTTTTCTCTTGCAAGTTCTTGCTGTCAGTTTCAGCAGGAGATGGGATGGAAAACATGTTTTTATTCTGCCTAGAAAAAAATCACCCATGGCTGCGTTTTCAGAGCCTTGGATGCAAAAATCTGTGGCAGTAAATTATGAGCAGGGATGGAGCCAAAAAAATACCTGTAGCTAATTTAAATTCATTAATGAAGGAGTTGAATGACAAATTTATTGCACTGAAACAAAAGAATTGAGAAAATATCTTCTGTTTTATTATTTCTTACTTTTATTTTTTGGTATGGAATTATATTTTAAGCTCATTGTTTCACATTTTGACCAAAAACATATGGAAAATGTCCAGATGTATTTTCTGACCTTGTCCCTGATGCCCTGTCGGATGTTTTCTCTCTCTGCCTCCATTCTTGCATATTTCGCCTTCCTCTCCTCTTCTTGTTGCCTCAGTGCTTCTTGCCTCTCCTCCTCTTTTTTCTGAGCATCAGGGTCCTTCTCCTCCTCTCCTCCAAGCATTTTGCCCATGTCTTTAGTGGCCCCTGTTGACAGAAGTAGCAGAAAAGAGACGGTTACTTCTATGAAAGAAATAAACAATTCTTATTTTTGTTGCTGCACAACTTATAGGAGCAGTGGTTCATCTAATAGTTGGATAATTGAATAGAAATTATTTTGTATTTCAAATTTCAAGCCGGTAAAACAGCAGCACTGTCTCCCTTTGACAGAAAGCAGCAGCAATAGACGGAACAAGTGCCACAATCATGACCAGAGATAAGAGACGCTGTAATTTCATTAACAATTCTCCTGATTGCTTTGTTGTCCTTTGTCATCTCCAACAGAAATTTATATGCAAAGTGTACACTTTGGCCATGGATCAAGGCCTGAACAAAAGGCTGTTGAAATACAATAACAAGGACCTATTGCAACTCAACTTGTTGCTAATTTATGAATATAAATCACACTAAAGTATGTGGTAACATCAAATCCCCACAAAATACAAGTTTGTTGTTGTAATATGATAAAATATCAAAAATTTTATGAATACTTTTGCAGGGAAGTGTTTCAGCTGTCTTGAAATCATTAGGGTATCTCTTAATGAAGTGCTATCTTATCGCATCAATCCAAAACTTGAAATTAAACTGAGTTTATTGTTGATGATGCAATCATTTCTCAGATTAAAGAGATACCAGAGAGCTGAGCAAATGAAGTCATCACTCAGTGAGATTAGGCTTACGAAAACATCCACAGGCAGTTTTAAAGCTGTGCCAAGAACCAATCTATCCTCACTGAGAAAACATCTTCTATTTGCTACAGGCACCAGCTGACACGGCTGATCTGTGGGTTTTCCTTTATGGATTATTTTCATGCTTGATCGATGAAAATAAGATTTTATGTTTTTTATGTAAAGATGAGGTGTGAAGATGGGAAAACATGATTGTTTGGGATAAGAGGAAGTCTGAATGTTTATTAAACATAGAAATATTTGGCTTGTGTGCACTGCCAGAGGTATTACGGTAAGATTACTTTACACTGAAATAAATCATTTCTGTAAATGGTGTGTATTTTATATGAGTGTGAGAAGCCATCTCTCTCTCTCTCTCTCTCTCTCTTTCTCTCTCTCTCTTTCTCTCTCTCTCTGTATATATATATATATATATATATATATATATATATACATTCTTCCAAATATCAAACATTAGTATTGTTGTTTCTAAATGAATATGGACTTGTTTTCTTTGCATTATTTGATGTCTGAAAGCTCTGTGTCCTTTTAGTTATTTTGACCATTTCTCGTTTTCTGCAAATAAATACTAAATTTTTGTTTGTATTTTTGTAATTTCGGAGACATGTTGCCAGCAGTTCATAGAGTAAAAGAATAATTTTCATTTTGCTCAAAAATATACCTATAAAAAGTAAAATCAGAGAAACAGATAATTTAAAGTGGCCTCTTAAATTTTTCCAGAGCTGTATATATATCAATTTGATTCTTAACATCAAATATAATACTTCATGTGTATTAAGCTCTTACAAAGCGTGCAGTAAAGCAAAATCTGAAAAATATTCCTGCAAATTTGAGAAATAGAGTTTACAGAATCTGTTATTACATTTTCTGAGTTTGTTATTTTTGGTTCTGTGGTCTCACTGGGTCAACTGGCAAAGTTTTAAACTGGAAGTATCCAGTCCGACAACTACACAGACTTATTTGAAGAGTCAGTCTGCATGCTGAGCTCACTGCCTTCTCTTGGGACTCCGTCTGTGCGCTCTTACTCTGGAGATATTGGCTCTTCTTTCCGGCTCAATGGCTGGAAACAAGGCAGTGCTTTAAGAGTGGTCAGACGAATCCTGAACCCTTGTCTCTGCGCTCAATTCCAACCCACAGAAAAAGGAGAGATTATAATGAGAACTGGGCCTTCTTGAGTACGCTGGGCAAATTTGAAATCCATCCCACTCCCATATTGACCTCAGTCCGGCGCTCTTCTTGTCTTTATTAGGGCCTTTGTCTTCACCTCCGTCTCTGCATGTCTCCGATGTAGAGACAAAGTCTCTGGAGGAAGGACTCAAAGGCAGAGCCATCTGGCTTTGCATGGAAATTGATGAGACAGTTCTAACCTTGAGGTTCCCTGCTGACGTCTTGAGCTTGCCATATTGTACCAGGACAAGCCCCAGTCATTCGTGAGGGGACTGCTAATTAATTTTTATATAAAAAATATATTCTTTCATGAGTCTGAACCAGCATATCTTAGCCTGTTAATAATGTATACTGTGGAACAATTTGAAGAGTTTAAAACAGTGAAAAATGGATTTTAAATGGAGGTTTACAGTTTTCAGTTTCACAGATATGACATATAAAATCCTATGTGCTATTAAAGCGACATTATATAACTTTTAAAATACATATATACACTGCTCAAAAAAATAAAGGGAACACTCAAATAACACATCCTAGATCTGAATGAATGAAATATTCTCATTGAATACTTTGTTCTGTACAAAGTTGAATGTGCTGACAACAAAATCACACAAAATCATCAATGGAAATCAAATTTATTAACCAATGGAGGCCTGGATTTGGAGCCACACACAAAATTAAAGTGAAATGTTCCCTTTATTTTTCTGAGCAGTGTATATATATAAAAAAATCAAAATCCCCTTCTCACCCTCCGCGGGTGGTCTCTTTCATCCTCTGAGCTCGGGTCCTCTACCAGAGGCCTGGGAGCTTGAGGGTTCTCCTCCAGTATCTTGGCTGTGCCTAGAACTGCACATTTCTGGACTGAGATGTCTGATGTTGTTCCTGGGATCTGTTTGAGCCACTGCTCCAGTTTGGGGGTGACTGCCCCGAGGGCCCCGATGACCACAGGCACCACTGTGGTCTTCACCTTCCAGGCCTTCTCCAGTTCCTCTCTGAGGCCCTGGTATTTCTCCAGTTTCTCATGCTCCTTTTTCCTGATGTTGTGGTCACTTGGTATTGCTACATCCACCACAACGGCTTTCCTCTGTTCTTTATCCACCACCACAATGTCCGGTTGGTTCGCCATTACCATCTTGTCTGTCTGGATCTGGAAGTCCCACAGGATCTTAGCTCGGTCATTCTCCACCACCTTTGGGGTTGTTCCCCACTTTGACCTCGGGGCTTCCAGTCCATATTCGACACATTCAGCGAATGTCTCAGGCAATGGGGAACAGAGGACGAGGTGCTGGAGGAACCATCATGGGAAGACAAGCCCCTACATGGGATGTACCACCGACAAATAACTGAAGTGGCTGATATCAGGAAATCCTACCAATGGCTGGAGAAAGCTGGACTCAAGGACAGCACGGAGGCCCTCATCCTGGCCGCCCAGGAACAGGCCCTAAACACCAGAGCAATAGAGGCTCAGATCTACCACACCAGACAAGACCCAAGGTGTAGGTTGTGCAAGGAGGCCTCTGAGACAGTCCAGCACAAAACAGCAGGGTGCAAGATGCTGGCAGGGAAAGCGTACATGGAACGACATAACCAAGTGGCGGGCATAGTATATATATATATATATATATATATTTTTTTTTTTAATTATCACTTTTTCATGACAGTATAGTATGAAACAGATCATTTGTGAAAAAATTGAGCTACTCTGCTAACTAGAATCAACCAATCAGAGCCAGGAGGTGGTCTTAGTGCTGTCAATCATGCCTGTGTGCATGCAGCTTCCACCGGTTAGCTGTAAATGCTAAGGCAAGTTAGCATGTCCAGTGGATTTCTATGGCGATGAGTCATTTCTCTGCCACTAGCACATTTTGCAGCGCGCTCACATTGTTGATTGACAGCACTAAGACCCTCCTGCCAGCTCTGATTGGTTGTTTTTGACTGCGAGTGGCAATAGCAGCTCAGGGAGGACGTGGAGGAGAACAATATTTTCACAGATTATATGTTTTTTATTATGTTGTGAGGATGATTTTAAGACTTCCTGTTTATTAGTTCATAAGCGAAAAATCACATGTATGTAAAATGAATCAATATATAGTTTATGTAAAATCTTTAATAGCTGCTCTAAAAAATAGAAGTAAGTCAAACATGAACAGCAGCAGATTTTGGTAAAGCCATTAAAACAGCCAACTTTTTATGTTTTTAGCTAAAATGATGAACATGACGAGAGGAAAACAATGGATGATTAAAAAAAACAAAACGTTCCTTGAGCCACAACAGAAAGGATTCATTTTTGTCAGAAACTACCATTTAGTTATTTAGTTTCTGTAAATGTGTGGTAAAGTTGCTCATGTTGTTTTGTTAAACTCTCAGTAGGATCAGATTCTGTCTCAGTTTTCCGCCGCTGTCTCAATCTCATTATTCTGGTTAATCACACACTTTGCATGCAAATACCAAGTTACATGATAAACATGTTTCTGAGCAATCACAAAAACAGCAGTGACTCTCTCGGCTTGGAGATAACACCCACAGGAGTTTATTCTTAAACATTCTGCTGCTCTGTGCCTCGCTGGAACACAAAGGAGAAGTTAAACTTTTTCTGTCTTTGTTCCTTGCAGCTTGAGGAGATTTACCAAATCTTGCATGAGTAGCAAGCTTCACAAAGCAAAAGACTTGGAGGGATAATATTTTGCATGACCTCAGGTATGAGAGAAACTTTTCAAATGAAAGTCTTCTCTGCACCGACACTTTAAAATTTTGTGTGACACACAAAATTACATTGTTTGAGCTCATATCTTTTCTGTCCTTCCATTATGCATGATGCTAAATTTATATTACACACAGAAATTTAAAATTGGATTACACTGCAGATATTGTGCAGTATTTTCTCTCCCTAATATGGACAAGAACATGAAGACGAAATAAAATCATCGCAGATTTAAAGACAAATCATGAGATTAAAAAAGTTTTAGCTAAAGTTGGTGCATTCATAAATATATATTTTAGATGTAAAGCCTCTATATGTTGTTCCTGCTTATGAATTTACTTGTTGGTTATTGTTCCTTATATTTTTTTTCCCTCTCTTTCCCATATGTTGATGTTTATTTTAACTTTCTCTCTCAAACCTCCACATGCGTAATCTTGATGCTCAAGGCTAATTAGCTCGTCTGATTGTGACAAACTTGCTGTGTGGAAATCTGTGACAGGCGTCATTCCCAAAAGCCTTGGAGTCATCAGAAGCTGCCTGTGGTGGAGTCTGTATGGTGGGAGAGCTCCAGAGTAAGAGATGAGAGCTCCAGCAAGAACAAAACCCCCAAAAGAAACATGATTTAAGGGGCTTAATTAGAGGAAATAATGAGCAACTCTCTGTTTTACTTGTGAATTGACATATTTCCTGTAAATGGTAGTGGATGGCTACGTAATGGTCTGATATAATTAGGCAGTATTAATCTGAAATGCAGAAATATTTGATCTAATATGCATGTTGAGTCCTGAAAATTGATTAAAACAAACTAAAATATGTTCTCGATAAAAACTACAAACCTTCATCCTCTCCATCAGAAATTCAGATAACAGAAAAGAGAGTTACTGTCATGTAATGGTAAAGAGAAAGACCCAAGGAAACAATTTTACTTAAAAAATGCTGATGGGAATAATAGCATGGCATCTAAAATGACACATATTTAAGATGGAGAGGTGATTATTGGATAAGGAGCCAGTGGTTGATTAGAAACAGGGCACAGCTGGAATTGAAGCTGAACTGATGAAATTGGAGAAATGGCTGATAAAAATCACACCGAACAAGAGAACAGAATATAAATGCATATAAAATACCAAAATGAAGCAAAACACAAAACCAAACTCCAAAAAACCATGGTAGTCTTCAAATAATCAGATGAAAATGGGACACAGAAAGAAAATCTGAATATGAAAAAAAAAACAAGTGATTTTTGTTCTTCTTGTGGTGACAATAATTTACAACTTTATTTTAAAATCTTAAACAATATTTTCAATATTTGCAACTTAATAAATCAGAATGTCATCACAGAGTTAATTTATTTCAGCTCAAGATATAAAGCTGATGCGATATATAGATCTCAAGAGTTTATTTTCATAAAATATTTGAGGTGAAGCCTTGTGCCACGTTTTTCTTCCTCTGAACTTTCAATATAATTGGATACAGTACTTCAAAAACACAGCAGTGAGAATCACAAGGTCGTCTTGCAGCAAAACGCCATCAGTCAGAGCAGAAAGAGGCGAGGAGACGCTTTCCACTTCCTGTCCACATTGCAAATAAATCACACATGCAAACCTGAGAAACAATTAATTCTTGTTTCTCCACTGGGGGCGTAAAACATCAACCAATAGGAAAATCTGGCTGCAGTAACCACTTTTTCACCCACAGAGGGCAGCACTAAGGTGACTTCAGGCAAAAATATAGTAGATTAAACAAATTGTACACAAAACTGTCAAAATTTAGTAAGAAACATGGAGACACCCCATTAAGTACTAATTTAGACAGTTTATTGAAAAAAAAGCTTGATTTGGTGTTTATTTATTGTTTAAGAAACAAAAAATGCTGATTGGGTTGGCAGCTGGAGCACTGAAAGAAACAAATTAATTTAGATCGCAAACTGAAGTGTTTAAAAACTGTTTGTATGTTGCTAAATGGTTTCTAGAGATCTGAGTTCATTCCAAGTCAGCTTCTAAATAAACACCAGCTGTATTGTTGTGTTTTATGAAAAATGAATGTCTTTTAACTGGCTTGGATCACTGTATCAAACCTGTTTCAATGTCAGAGCAGCAAACACACTGCAGCTTTGAAGCAGCTTTCTAGGTCAGCGGAGGCCTCGGGACTAATTTTAAAGTTGGAAGAGGCTTAGCTGGAAGAAGCGTGGAAACTAAAAGAAAAACTCAGAAGTTATGGATGGTTGGATCAAGAAGTGGATTAGAGTGTGAGCATTTACATAAAGCCTGGGTTTTAATTTAGAGAGCATGGGAAAACATGAGAAGATAGCATTAAACGTGTGTGAATAAGCCAGAGCAGAAACGAGAGCGAAACGTACAGCTGCTGAATCCCTGCATGCTCCTGTGCATGGATGGCTTTGCTGCCATCTTGTTCCTCTGCTATTAATGCATGATTGAGTGAATTTCCTCCAGGTGCATCTAAGCTGCCACTGCATGTGGATATCTGTGTGTTGTCATTTATAACTGTTTACCATCATGTGTAGTTTTAACAAATAAATTTGATTATACTCCCATATTATTATACAAAGTAGTTGTGAATTAAAACATTTGTTTTCCAGTTTGCATAATTTTTCTGCTGTGATTTTACATAGCTTTTATGTAAATTAAACTGCCATTTTCACATTGCATATCTTGCTGAAAGTTATTTGTAAGTTAGTTTTGTCTTAATTCAAGTATACTAAAATATTTGTGCTAGAAACTAAATGAAACTTATTTTGTGTTTTTGCAGTGAGGATGAGCAGACTGAAAGAGTGAAAAAGTGATGAAAAAATACAAATTAAAAAAACAAAAATGCTTCTGAAAACTGAAATAATCAGAATAAGAAACCCAGTAAATTAACAAAAATGTGGACAATTCTGCCTGAGAAAGTGAGGAAGGAAGAAAATCAAGAGATCCAAACAACAAAGAAGAAGGAAGAGAAGATGAAAAGGCAGCCATTAAAGTCAGAGAGGTAGCAGAAGACAGAGCAGAAAAAATAAAACAAGTGATAGTAAGAGAGGAGAAAACAGCAGGATCAGCTCCAGGACTCTGTGTTCCTGCTCTCCCATCTGTCACCAGTCCACAGCAGGAACACGGCTGCAGAGCGGTGGCCCCGGCTCCAGCCCCCCAGGCCCTCAGCAGCCATCATCAGTGACCTCCTGCTTCAGGCCCGGCAGAAAGGTGGACTGAACCCCGACGGAGAGACCGCCGAGGGAACCAGGCAGGCGGCGCTGCTCCACTGAACAGGAGCAGCCATGTCTGCTCATTTTACTGCTTCCCACACATTAAACGCCACATCTTTTACTGTCATAAAGGTTCTCTAAAACATACAGAGGGAAACTACAACCACAAAAAAAAAAAAAAAAATTCTGACTTTTTTATCCTAAGAATTCTGATTTTAATCTCAGAATTTAGACTTTAAGGCCAGAATTATGATTTCAGAATTACATCAGAATTATATCATAATTCTATCAGAATTATATCAGAATTATGATGTCAGAATTATAATGCCAGAATTATAATGTCATAATTATATCAGAATTATGATATGAAGTCAGAATCCTGACTTCATGTCACAGGATTCTGGAATTTGGACTGTAATCTCAGAATATTTACGTTTTCACACCATTTTCTCAGAATTCTGACATTAATCTCAGACTTTTGACTTATTTTTAGGATACATATTGCCACTTGAAGTGCATTACCCAGTTATACTTTTTTATTCTTGCTTGAGTAAACATATGTGGCAGTAGAGCTACTCTTACTTGAGTGCATCTTTTGACTAATCTACCCATTTCTGCTAATAACACAATAATAAATCTGTTTCTGAAAATAATGAATGGCGCTGCTCTTACCCACCTTATCAACACAAAGCTTATCTATAAATATTTTCTGCTTTTCACTGGTGGAAAAGAAAAATCAGTGTCAGTCCACAAGAGTTCCTGTTTCCCCCCCTGAACTTCATCGCCTCATGTGTGTTTTGAAATGTGTATATTGTACTGAGGTTTGCTCAAATGTAGAAGTTGAGAAAGTGAAAACCAGAACACAAAAACCTTGACAACTTATTAAAGTTGGAGAAGAAATCTTGCACACAATGTGATGTCTTGAAAGAACTGCGTGTGTTTTTAACTCCTACACGAGGTTTCCTCAGTGGCACACCTTAAAAAGATCTTTTGTTGAAGCAGCACTGACTCACTCTTCACACTGAGCTGCTCATGCTCACCCTGACTATTTACTGGTCGGGCTTTCTGGAACTCAGCTATCCTTAGGGAGCTCAAGAGACAGCGTTTGATCATGAAAGGATTATTTTTTTATTGATATTTAGTCAGGTAAATCTCCTGTGAGCCTTTATGTAAGACACTTTACCTTTTTATCTATGTAATAACCTATAGACAAGAACTTGCATTAAAACTACCAGCTTATTATTTAAATTGCATTCATATAAACTGTACAACTCTACAGGATAAGGAGCAGGATAAGTATATTGATGGCGAAATTCAAAAAGCAATGAATTTTGCTCCACTTTTGCACCTTTTGCATTGTCTATTTGCTTTCATTTTGCATTAATAACTCTACATACAGATTCAAAACATGCATGAAGCCCAGCAGGTAATATATGCATGCTTTTGCCACTTCAGCCACAAACACAGCAGGGACAGCAATGTTCAAACAGATGGAGAAAAATAATTACTCACAGGAAGCTTAGAGACACAAGAATATTGTTCAAAATGTTGTTTCTGAATTAATAAGTGAAGTGGATGTTTTTCATTCGCAGCGGCTAATCTAATTGTAAAAAACATTAAAAGGTTTAGCCCTTTAGCTGATTTATTCAAAAATATACATAAATATTGTCATATTTTCCCCTGAATGCATGCATGATTCCTCTGAGAAATGTTGTAGAGTCATAAGAGAAAGATTAATGCAGAAACTCTGATTTGCACATGCAAGTGAGGTTTTTGCAAACTTATTTCCATCCCTTTGCATAGCTAACATTTGTGCTAAATACATGCCTGCATGCCTTAGATATGTCATATGAGATACTTAAGTAAATATATTTGGTAAAATACTATTCAGCATGATCAGGCTGCAAAGATTAAAAAAATTAATCAAAAGCTTAATTACACAAGTTCAGAAACAGTGAGATGATTCTTTATTCAATACATGCAAACAGATTTAATTCGTTTTAAAAACAGTTTACAACGCCTCCATGCTGCAGAGCTCAGCACATCCCTGTGGCACTTGGGGACAGGTTGTTGGACTCGTCTTTTGTTTGGTTTATATCACCTTTATCAAAGGAAGACAGAGGCTGACCTCATTTATCACATTCATCAGGTCAGAGGTCACCGTCAAGGACAAGCTCATCCACATAAACAGAGAGTTACTCCTCCGGTGTTTCTTTACATTTACAGGAAAATACAACAAGCTGAGAAAATACTGTCAGGAAATTCTTTGCAGGCTTTAGAGAAGCGTTTAAAAATATTTCACCAGTTTACACATTTCTAAAGCTCTTTTAATTTAATTTCCATGCTTTATGACAGCAGCAATAATGTGAAATCAGTTTTTTTAGCTTCTTCTCCTTCATTATGGTAAAAGACAAACTGATTTATAACTGGATTTGGATAATTTAGGAGTACTTTACATTTGGATCTGATCTATGATATATTTGTGATGAAAAAAATCACTTTCTCAATGAGACTTCAGCAGTACAAATGCAAAGACAACTGGAAGAGATGGAAAATGGACATTTTGGTTTAGGTTTGTTTTTCTTTTTTTCTTTCTCCCTGGGAAAATTTAAAAAGTGATTCTGCAAAAGGTACTAAAAACAGGGAACTTCATTAGCTATAAATGACTCCTGGTTGTTGTATGAATTGGTCTTATGTATGCTGTTCCTTGTATTCTTATGTTGATATTTATTTTTGTTATAAAAAAAAATCCTCTATTTAATATCCACATGCCTGAATATGTTATAAAAATTCAACAAAATTGTGTAGGGTGTCCTAAATTTTCACTTAAAGGACAGTATAATAGATACACACCACACTTTGATGTTTTATTTCTGGTTTCTAATAAGGACTAGATTTTTTTTCTGCAGTCTAACACCAAGTAATCTTATGAAGCTGATATGAGGATTTAGCATTACACCAAAAACCCTTTAACTCTTAGCAGAGCTGCAGATCATCTCCAAACCAGAAGATGATCACTGAATGCGATTTATCCAAAGCATAACCTTTTCTTCCCTAGGCAACCAGTAAGGGACATTTATGCATCACTGATTGTATTTAATTTAGGCGCAGTTAATCAGGGGACCCTTTATACTTGGATGTTAATTATTACTCACATAATTACAAATTCAAAGACTTTTCTTTCTTCTCCAGCTTCTCCGTTCCCATACAGTGATGCAACACAAGGGTCATCAGAGGTTGAGCTACATTATTTAGTCTAATTATTAAAAAGCTCAGCTCATTGGGAAATTCAAAAACACTACACCAGTAGTCAAAAACGGAAAAATAAGTATAATTGAAAATTTCATCATTTCTACCCTTATTTATAAATAAATCACCTTACAGCTTAGAGTTTGAATCATATTTTTTCTGTATGCTTTATTTAATAGTGTTCTGTTTATGTAAAACAATAAATATATTTCTGATTAAACATTCTCTTGCTGGTTAAAAATGAATCTCAAATCTCTGAATTGTGACGCTTTAGCAGAAAAAACAAATCAAGTTCTGCAGAAAAAATTTAATACATAAAAGAAGAAGGTGAAAAATTATTTGCCATCATTTTGAAGAAACATAAGATGTTACTCCATCCTCTATTTAATTGTTAATAATTATTTTATTCCAGGGTTTTGTAACATTTTCAAAGTGATCATATGTGTGTTTTAATCTTAATTTTACGTCATGCTGTTTCATTGGGACTTTAATTATTCACTGGATATTTTAAGGCGATAAGTGCCTGTTAAGCGCAGCCTGAAATAGCGTCTGTTCAACATGCAACACAAACAGGTGCTGTTAGCCGTCCAGGTCGCTCAGCCACCTGGATGAGCATCGATGCAGTCACATCAAACCAAAATAATTCAAATTAAGAGGGATGCAGCAAAGACTGTGAAACTGTTCCTGCAATAGACTCATTTTCTACTGCAGCCTCTTCATTTCCTCCTGTTCCTGACAATCTCAGATGTTGTGACATTATATGTATCTTCCTGAGATCCTTTAGCCTTAAATAGCACATTATGTTTAAGTGATTTATTCATTTTACACATCAGAGTCATTTTATAGCATAATCAAGTAACTATATTATTTCTCTAAAATAACTGGAAATAAATCTGACTTCCTAATTTAAAGCTTTGAAATTGTCTCCTGTCTCTTTAAGAAGCTACTGCTCTTTCAGACTCTCATTACAATAACTTGTAATATAAAGCCCAAAAAGTTGATTTGACATTATACCCCCAATTTAAAGTTAAATGTAAAAATGAGAGGAAGGATACCTTAGATTTTTTGCTTAGCTTTGTTTTTTCCAATAATTACATTTAAATTATTTGAAAACAGCTTTTTAAAACTTCCCAGGTTACCTTTTTCTGATATCTTAGTTTTATTGGTGATAAAATTAGACATGTTTAAGGATGTCTAAGTTTTCTACATCTGGAGGAAATGTTTACACTGCAAAAAAAAAAAAAGTACCCTAGAAATGTAAAAGGACTTTAAAATAAATCTTTTAACAGTTCTTTGCCTGTACTTTCTACTTTTTATTAATGTTTGTGGGATACATTTAAAAAATTCAAAATATTTAAATTTTTAAACAAAAGAAATGTTTGTCAATGCGTTAAGTGCTACACTGTAAAAACATTGAAGAATTCACTTTTGGATTGACTAAACATGATAAACCATTAAATAAAAATAAAAATTTATTTTTGAGTTGACGGAAATGTTTGTAAAATTAACAGACATTTTTTCTTTTCTTAAATGTAAAATTTTCTTACAGTGTATGTTGTATGACGGAGAAACTGTTGTTACGTTTGATGCTTCCTTTAATCCATAAAAAGAAGCAACATTCTTAATGAAACCTGTTTTGTGGTTATTTAATTGAAGCTTAAATAACCACAAAATTTTGTAACTTTGCCTGTCAGTCACCGGCGGTCATGGCGGCTCATTCTCTCAGTAATTAGGCCAATTCGAAACCTAATTATTTCTGGTTTGTTGTGCACTGCTGCTGTTTGCTTTGTCCTGTCAGGTAGGAGTCCTGCAAGCAATTATGTTCATGTCAGATGTCACCAAAAATTGTTTAACCATTTACAGAACTGCATAATTGATCGTGGTGAATCCTTCAATAATGTGCAACGTCTGGATTAAATCCAGCCGCTGACATTAGGAGAGCTTTGGAAGTTATTTTATGTTGGGTTATTTTTATATCCTGTTCACACGTTCACCATACCTGAGATGTGACTTTTGACACCCTTGAGTTCTAATTAGCAGGTTAACTAATTAACAGATTCTTCTCCGTTCTTTGTAAGCAGATGAGCACAAAACTGATCGACCAATCCTTCAATTAAAGCTGTGAATAACAAATCTGTGTTCTGTTTCAAGTCACAGAGGGAAACTAACTAAAGTGCATTTTGTGCTTTTTATAATTATACTTAGAACCAGTTGTTTCAAATAATGAATGTAAGAGAACAGTTTAGTTCCTATTTTTTGTGTATTTTTTGTGTATTTGAAATATTTGTGTAATAGTCTTCTGAGCTGATAGGCTAATTTTCTTTTCATGTGAATGGGGACAGATATTATAAGGTTATGCTTCTTTCTGCTCCTTTTCCTTTATGTTTTATTTTATTTATTACATGATCATATATATACAGATGAGAACAATGAAATGAAGTGAAAACCATCTCACCACCACCACAAAAGCGAACATCTTCCTTCACTGTGTGGCAGCCAATCTGCACAATGGAAAATAAATGGCGCTTCTTGATTGGCTGCTTTGTAAAGTCACCTACACTGAAAAAAGATAACAGGTGATCCACCTTAAAAAAAACTGTGTTAATTTGTTACAAGTGACAAAATTAAGTTCTTTAAGTTTTCATGTTAAAACAAACATAAAGCTTTGTTACATTTGATAAACTTGATTCGATTAAGTCTAGCAAAATATATATTTTTTTAAAGTTGGAGCTCCATTCTCTGTTTTTAGTGCAAAAGAGTGTCAAGATTTTCTGAGCTGCATTTTCTTTCGAATATTTTAGATCTGCAAGTAGGCAAATTTTCAGTAAGTAAGTTGGAGTGACGATCCATTGAAAAATCCCCAAATAGGTGAATTCATGACTCCTGAACCGTGAACAGCTGTGGTCTACTTTATATGCTTCTTGTTGTGAAGTTATTAGAGAAAATCCCATTATATACATGAATTTTATTGTTTGAGAAAAACAATAAATACATTTACTGTTTAACTTTGCAGTCGGAGCTGTTTCAGAAAATGTATTTGTCCTACATTTGCATTTTTCTATAGGTTTTTCCTAAATTACCAATACAGCACTGCAATAAAATTCACCACCAGCTATTCAGCTGACAGGCTCTTAAATCCAACAAAACTCCTAAAGAGCAATGATCCAATCACAGGATGATTACATTAGCAGAGAGCTGTATGTGAAGGCAAGGAGGAATGCATCAGATTGGGCATTCATTTAAAATGCGGCCATATGCGGCACAAAAAATATGAAAGAGAGACGAGTGTTTAAGAGCATAAGCCTTAAGCAATAAAGTTTTGCCAAGCTGTAGAAAGAGAGAAAAAATAAACCTAAAAGAAATGTTATTCACTCAAAAAGTTCTTGAAGTGGGTCAGCAACTTTTTTCTTTCTTTTTTGTTTCAGGCTTGTTTATTTTTTCGAGTAAAGAACTGGGACACCATGAAAATCCCTTTATCTATTGTAAGACTTTTAATAAAGACCAGACTTTAGTTGAATTATATAAAATTATATCTGAAATGTATATAGTCACTTTTATATCCCACATACTATGTAACTTTTATAAAAATATGTTTTTTTCACATATTTGTTAAAACTATCATGTCTTGACAGTATAAAATGGATCATCTGAAAAAATTGAGCTCCCCTGCCTTCTGACTTCTGGGGCTAACTTTAGAAATACACTTCTCCATCAGAAACAACCAATCAGAGCCAGGAGGAGGGTTTTAATGCTGTCAATCATGTACTTGCCGCTCACATTCTCTCCTTGCTGTCTGGAACATAGCATGCCACACATGCTGAAGCTAGTTAGCTTGGCCACGGTTTACGGCAGAAACATTTTTCCTGGAATAGTAAGTTGTTTCTCCACATTTAGCAATGTGTAGGCGAACTTGATTGACAGCGCTAACACCCGCTGGCTCTGATTGGTTGTTCTTGACCGGGAGCGGCTCATTTTGATACGCCACAGGAAGGAGTTGGAGGAATTCAACCTATTCACAGATTATCTGTCTCATGCCATTAATAAATACGTAAAAAACAGAGTTTTGTAAAAGTTACATACTGCAACTTTAAGGTCTGAAGGGTTTGGACTGAACTGGTCCTGAACGATATAGCTGAAAAATGTATCGCGATATAAGCGTTTCAAATCAGTCAAAATAGATCATTATTAATGTTTTTGTTTTAAATATCTGAAATACTGCAAAACCGGCAGCGTGACCTTTCCTGGTTTATCCTCAATTTTCACTCCACTGCATTGTTTTTAAGATGTTACTAGTCACAGTGGTGAAACATTAAAGTACTGCTGTGCCAGTCACCAACAGTTGCTGCTAGGCAGCCAAAGAGTGAGTGAGTTGCTAGGCAACTAAAGAGTGAGCCAGTTAGTTGATTCCACCAGTCTAGTTTAGCTGGCTGTGAGAAACTGAGCTGCTAAAGTCTTTCCTCTGCCTACATTACCCAGAATGCTGTGGGGTTATGGAGGAGAGTTCAGTTAAATTATTGAACAGTGTATTGATCACTTGTCATGATTTATATTGTTATTGATTTATTTTCCAGCCCTAGAATGAGCCGTGATGCTTTTTTCACTCCATGGAACTAAGCTTAAGGAGATTTGTTTTCCGTGTAGCAGCAGCTTTATGCACTCCGATCGATTCCTAAAACCCAGAGCAAGGCTTCTCTCTCAGCCCAAAGTTATGCTTTTTAGCTCTAATTTCACCTCCTAGCTCTGTGATAATACCAAGAGACATGATTCTGTCCTCTCCGCCTCCTGATGACTTTGGAGAGCCCTGGCGTGCAAATTAGCTTGACGGGTTCAAAGCTTCCCGCGATGCATAATCACCCTGGCCTCCTCATCCTCCCCTGCTACTCTGAGTCTACTCATCGATCACACAGGGGAGATCTGATATCAGTGATAACTAACTCCATCATTCAAACATGAGATCATGCTGACTGCCATGCTGCCACACTCGCTCTGCAGCTCTGTGAAATATGAAAATGCAATTCATACCAATCCTTCTTGCAACATGAGTGGCCATGCAGAGGAAATATGACATACAGCAAAAAACGGGAGAGCTCTGCACACCCCAGATTACTGTGATCTGAATAAAAAAAAAATCACAAACGCCTTTCATTAAATTCATGAAAGCCCGAAGCGATCGGGGAGAGAAATAAAAGTGACTCACGCTTTAAAAGTTTCAAATCAAAGGTGCAAAATGACTTTCAGTGATTATTGCAGAATATCCAGCAAACTTTCATGTTGTTGATTCACTCGCCTTTATCTCATCATGAAATAATGTGACAGCTGGTAATAAAACACAACTGAGCTGAATCACAGAGAAAGGGAATAAACACAGTCTCACTCTTCAGCTGCATAAAACACTGAAATATTACAATTCACAAAAATAGCAAACATATCACAGATTTAATTGGATTTTGACTTTATTTTGAACACATGAACAAGAATTTATTTAAATAAGAATTAAGTGATTAGACATTAGCTAAGTTTAAATTGTTCAATCAGAAGTTTAAGCAAGTCTGTATGTACTCTATGGAAATATGTTATAGTATTTAATTTATAATAACACTATATGAAGTGTTTACGAATGAATAGTTGTTAAAAGGCCACAGTCTTTGGAATAATCCAATCCCAGCATTTTGAAACAATAAAAAAAATCACCAAATCAGATGAAATTAGGTCTTAATTTAGTGAAGTTTATCACTGAAAGTTTCTGTTTTCTTTCAGTAAACTGTGTTTAACTAAGCAGCTAAGAGTTTTTTCTGTTCGTCTCAGAGCATCTGGAGACTCGAGAGAAAATTATCAAACCAAATTAAATGGATGTTGACAAAAAGTCTTTGCAATACAATGTATATTTTTTTTAATTAAACGTCAATCTTTTTGAACTTTTAGGTGAAGAAATAAGCATTTGGAAAGCACTTCGCATAATCGGTCTGACCTCAATGAGACGGACAGTTTTATGTTTTGTCTAATCTGTATTATTATTATTATAATAAATGTAGGGTTTACAGAGATGCACAGTGCATAATGTAGCTGAAGTTATAAATGTGAAAATAAGTAGTGGTGAGGAACTTTCCAGATTAGAACAACCTTTTTGACTCCAACTTCTCTCCATAAAAGCAACTCCCACTTCTCTCTCCATGTAAGCGATAAGTGGGTGTAGTTGAGAAAAACCCAGATGAAAAGAAGTAGAATCATGAGCTTTCCTCACCACACACTCTTTGATTTCACTTCTCAGACTTCACTGCATTATTTATGATCAGAAAGGCATGAAGCTGCAAATACCAGAAATCAAAGGTATGGTAGCTTTCTCACATTAAATACTATTTTTCCCTCTAAATCTCCTCTTGACCTCGACTTTCATAAGTTTCACTGCTGTCTGACCATTGGGTTATTTATGAAAACTGACTGCAGAAAACAAATTTAAGTCTGACTCCATATTTCAAAGCAGGATTGGGCATTCCTGCATGTCCTCTTATGTTCACCAGGAGACCCGACTTTCCAACATCTCTTTCAAATTCTTGTGCAAAGAGGAAAAAACCCCAAAGACTAAGAAGTAAGCGGCAAATTTAGGCCAGCTTCAGATTCCCTGCAAGTCTTATTTGTGGTGAGGCACTTCCTGATCTGCTTCTCCAGCTTCCCTCTGAATTTCAGGAATTTTAACAACTATGTGAGAAGAAAGAGCATATAACAGGAGTAAAAAGAAAGAGATGCTGAAAATCAAAGATGGTAAGAGTGACTGAAGCGTTGCATGGAGAGAGAAAGGAATGGGGAAAAGTGGAAAATTGTGGAGAAAAAGAGGCTGGGAGGTAATTGTGATGGAGGAAGACAAGGAAGTAGAGTGTGACGGCGGGCTTTGTGCTGCTGACTCATTTGTGTCGCTGACCTTGGCTGGCAGAGGAAGGAGGACAGAAAGGAATATCAATGTTTTCTCCACTCATGTAGAGCGGAGCGAGCCGGGCCAAATTTTACAAGTTCTTAACAGTGTTTGACAAGTCTGGCTGTGGCTCACAAGGCCTTTGGTAGATTAAATCAACAGAGCAGTTAGAAAAACAGGCAGTAATAAAGTTTTATGCAAATTGTGCATGTAAAGTAAAAGCTAAATTAAAAATAAGTAAATGAAGTCAACAAACTAAAATATTATTTTCTGTGCACCAGTTTGGTTTTCTGTTTTGTATGAATAAAATGTTATGGTAAGGAACCCGTTGGATAAAAGTGGATCCATTCAGTTCTTTGCAAACTCCATCACATCATTCAGACATGAAAATATTGAAAACTGTTTCTTTTAGCTGACAGATTCCTGTCAATGTTTTGACCAAATCATAATATAAGTAGCTTCCTGTGTTTTTCAGCAGGTCTGTGTCCTTTGTTTAATATTTTGTTGACCTCTTTTATGGACCCATAAACACCCATAAATTGTTTTGCCAATTTTTTCATGGTCTCCTAACAAAGATTTGAGAGGTTATTTCCTCTTAGACACATTCAACTAATACCAAACATGAACATGAAATTAGTGTTTATGCAACACAAATTTCCTTACATTTTCTGCCAAGCATTGGTCAAAAACTTTTTTGACAGAAATTTCAGAAGGTGGATCAGATCAGCAGTATTCTCAATGACAGACAACAATGAGATTTTCTAAAACTTTCTCTACACAAATGGCATAAAATGGGTCATTTATTCCAGTTTTGCCTTCGGCTTGCCCTGAAATGGCTTTTGTTCATTTCTATGAGCAGCTGGTTGATGTTACCTTTAGAAATAAAACACACTTCAGTCTGATTAGGAGCATAAAGGCAGAGAGCCCAAAATTGCCCTCCACTTTTAGCTTGAAGCAAATTGGCGAGTTGCTGATTTGCTTGAAGTTCTGCTGATATTTTTCTGATGTCTGGTATTAAGAAGGTCAAGTTTTTGCTTCTGCTCTCTTGAGTTTATTAGATTTAACAAAGCCAACCAGTTTGATGATAGCAGTGAAACTATTTTAATGTTTTATACCCTAAAAATGCACCTGGAGAGCAGCATCTTGTAAACCATGACTTGGCCTTTCAGTGTTTGAAGAATCATAACCAAGTGGTTTTTGAAACATTACTGATAATCAGAGTATAGTAGGCCAATAAATGTGTCTCTATTTGCTCTGTCTGGCAAAAAACAGGCAGATTAGAGGGAACATTTTCTCATGTTTTCATTACGGCCCGTAGAGGCAGTGCTGTTTTGATGCTGTGGTGCAGAAACCAACCGTCCCTCTTTCCTATGCAATCTCTCTGCTCCCTCATTCTGCGCTGGTTAGCAGCAGCTAAACCAGAGCTCAGTGAACTCTTCTGACAGGCTCGATGTCTGGGAGTCACCCTGAATCATGCACGAGTCATGACCACATAAACTCTCCGCCTGCAGACACGCACAGTCCCACACACAGCTGTAACGCTGTTTATGAATCAGCACGTTTAGACCGGAGACAGGAGCAGCTCACTCGGAAAATTAACCTTTATTTCCTAGGGCTGAACGCCGAGAGCTGGTGGCTGGCAGACTGCGTTAAAGCCTGGGAGGAGAAGCTCATGTGCGCTGGGTTTAGGAGGCTAAGTGGACCCGGAAGGTGCAGGTCCAGAAGATAGAGAATAAACAGATGTCAGAGCAGCTTAGATCACTCTTATGGCTGACTATTAAATCCTGTCGACACCATGATGTCAAAACAGGAGCAGCTGCCTGCTGTACATCAGCTCCAAGAGAATTATACTTATTGAAAAATGTGGTTTTTGATAAACATTTTAAGTTGGTAAAAAAATATTTGTCACAAAATGTATTTATTTTTCTCAAGATGCAATCAGAGCTAATCTAGATACTTTATTGATCCCAAAGTAAAATTAAATGTTCAAAAATTAATTCAAATTCTTCAGAAAGTTATTCTCCTGTAGCAGTCTGTATTCCAGGGATTTTGTGGAAGCTTCTGACTGAAAGGCTTTATTGGTTTGTGAGCATGTCCATCCATTTTCTTTACACCCTTGTCCCTAGTGGGGTCGGGAGGTGCTGGTGCCTCTCCAGCTAACTTTCCAGGCGAGAGGCAGGGTCACCCTGGACAGGTCGCCAGTCTGTCGCAGGGCAACACAGAGACACACAGGACAAACAACCATGCACACACACACCTAGGGACAATTTGGAGAGGCCAATTAACCTGACGGTCATGTTTTTGGACTGTTGGAGGAAGCCGGAGTACCCAGAGAGAACCCACCATGTACAGGGAGAACATGCAAACTCCATGCAGAAAGACCCTGGACCGGGAATCAAACCCAGAACCTTCTTGCTGCAAGGCAACAGTGCTACCAGCTGCGCCACTGTGAGCATACTGACATATTATTTCTAAAGTTATGCATAAAGTTGAAACATTTTCTTTTTTACTATTTGAAGTTAATTCAGACTTTTTGGAGAGTTACAAAAAATAAATTCTGAAAAAGAATTTAAAATTCTGAACAGAGGTCAAATAATAAGCTACATTTTGTTAAATGCTACAAAAGTGTGTTGCTGCTATGGGACATTTCACCAAATATTTGATCTTAAAATATTTGGTTCTGGTGTGGATTTTAGAAAAGTCATGATAAACTCAAATTTGTGCACAATGAGCAGTTTTTATATTTCGATGAAACTATTCCTTATATAATTACTCCAGTGTTTAAAAGAATGGTTCAAATAAATAAAACAATTCATCCCAATGATGCTAAGAAGTTAATTTTCCCCATGAATGTAATACAGTAATACCAAACCATTGCTGTGGACCACAGCTTTTTGTTTAAGGAATTGTTTTAAACCCTTTGACACACTGAAATCTTTCTTAAGTGAAGAAGCATCAGAACTTTGCAGGCTTTCCCTTTAAGAAGAAGAAAAATAGGCCAATCAAGACTTCTTATGTCAAATGACTTGATATCATCTCCATTTTCCCTTCAACTAGAATCCCCAATAATTAGCAGCCTCACCATTTGCATACCATCAGCAGAGCATTGAAAATTGGTCTCTCTCATTTGCATGCTGCTCATCACGTCTTCACACTCTCATTAGTTTTTTTTCTGTCTTTCTCAGCCTTGAGCTGAGCTTGACAGGCACAAAGGCAAACGCACCAGTCACACACTTTAAACCTGTTCGCACAGAAATGTGTGAAAGAATTACTTTTTTGTAAGGTGTTCATGTCAGATCCAGAATCCCAGAAACGATGTCAATCAAAACAAAAATAATGTTTCGAGGGTTGAAAATTCTGTTTCCTCGTTTTAGTGCTGCAGCAGAAATTGAACAGTTTGAATCAGGTTTGTCGATGCAGGAACGGATTCAAAACATTCAGAACAAAGGCAACAGATGATAAGATTTGGGGATAAACATTCAAACACAAATGCAGACTCACGCTTGGGATGCAGCCAAATTTACACTGCAAAAACAAGTTTTTTTGGTCTTAATTCTAGTGCAAACATTTTATTACATTTAAAATGAGACAAAGATAAGTTAAAATTGCAGTTTTGGAAAGATAAATAAGCTTATTCTTAATATTTATGGAAGATTTTAAAAAAGTTTTTCTGGTAGATTTCTCCACTTACAACAGGAAAAGTGTCTTGTTATAAGTGAACAAATCTACCAGAGGAACAAAGACTTTTTAAAATGTTCAACAATTGTTGATTTAAAAAAAAAACATTTGGTATCTTTCTGAAATGCTAACTTTAAGTTAGTTTTATCTTATTTTAGGTTTACTAAATCATTTGCACAAGAAGCAGAAACACTTGGTAGTATTTTACATTTTTACTGAGTAGAAAAAAAATATTATTATCTTATCATTTTAAACAAAAGTTATTCCTCTTCTGAATGACTTATGTCACATAGTGCAAGTCAGAACCTCGATTTAATTTATTTAAACATTATTTGAGGAATATCTGAGTAAAACAGAGTCTGCCTCTTGCATCAGTCTGAAACTCAAGCGATTGCCAGTGACAGTATTTTTACTAAAAGCTGATTTCTGTCAAACTGAAATTCTATCTTTACAAAATGTGGGCTTTAAAATAATTAATTGTCAAAGTCAAAAGTTCTTTTGAACATATTGGATGATGAAATTGATATATTCTCAGCTGCAGCCATCTCTATCAATAGTTTTCCATCAGCATGCTTCAGTCTGGGCTTTGATGCCGCTCTGTTCGGCGTTGGAGCAAACCTCTTTTATAGCTGCAGTAGATATGGATTGAACAGTATTGTACTGTCTTGGAGGGCAAAAATTGGCATTGATGTCTGGACTGTGCGTCGCCCTGATAACAAAGCTGCCAATTCACTCCCATAATGACTCTGGCAATAGAAAGAGCAATTCCCCCCCTAACAGCATGACACTCAGGTTATGTTGTCTTTTTGTACCTTCGTGGAGTCAGCAGGGTGACAGGATTTCAGCAACGCTGTGGTAGCTGTTAGCTAATATCGAGCCACAGTTTTTCTATGGGAGGACTCACTTTTAAAAGGAAGTTTTGGATGCACTTTTTTTGCAGAGAATGATGGGTTGCCATGTTCACTTGAACTTGCTGCAGGAACTAAAGTCACTTATTGGATCAGTGGCCAAGCATTACCAGTCTTCTGTCATGACACATGAGATACTGACAGAAAAACCTCCATGTCTTTACATTACATTATATTTGGATATATTAAATATGTAAATCATCTGATTTAACTCACACAAAGGGAATCTATTATGAAAATTGTACATTTTCATGTTTTTTTACTTCCATTTGGAGCTCTGCTGCTTCTAAAAACAACCCAAGTACTTAAAAAGAAACATCTAGCAGTTTTTTGGGCAATAAGTTAATGTTCTTTTGGTATCTGAAAAACTATTTATTTCAAAAACCTTCCAAATGTAACATCACATCAACAGGCACTGACCCCTCACCTAGTAACCCCAGCTAAATTAAAGCCATTACCTAGCAACCCCAGCCCCGTTGCCTAGCAACCCGAGAGGAGTTCCAGGACAGTTGGAACTCTGCTTGGGCTGCTAGCAGAGTTCCAACCCAAACCGCTGTATGGTTTTTAAAGATGTACAGTTGTGTAATTGATTATCTGTTTGCAGCCATTTTCATGTATGAGTGTAAATGTTGAGTTGGGGGGTGTGGCCACAGTATAGTTCACTGAAGTAAAAAGTGCAGGAGGAAAAGCTACACAGTTTTTCTAGGGAATCCCAAAGTTCTTAAGAACCATGTATATAGCTGATCCTAAAAGTTGGACTCTCATGTTTGCCATTCATGTCTGAAATCTTGTTATTTCTGTTATTTTTGTCTCGGTGAGGACTGAAATATAAATGAACAAATAAATTGAGATCTATAGTTTTCTGAGCAGTTCTTCCTCCTGCAACTGAAAAATCACTGCAAATAAACTCCGACATCTAGCTAGCTAGCATGTATGTCATCACACAAACAAATGGACAAGATAATCTTGATGGTAAGAGGTACTAAATGTGAAGAGCAGCTCTATAAATCCAGTCAGTAAATTATTATTTTTTTCCATTTCATTTATTATTTAAATTAGGAATATTAATCAACATATCAGCAGTAAGCATCAGTGGAAATATGCCGGAGATAGCACAACAGCTAACTTTCAGAAAGCGTTGAACAAGACATGGAATGGAGAATAAAGCAAAATACACAAACATGAAATTACCATAAAGATACGAAGCCTTAACAAGAATAATAAAACCAAATCAGATAGTTATATTAAAGCTGACAAAGCTGAAGCCAATCATTAGAGAAATTCTCTTGACTGCTGCTCTTCATCAGCCCTTTATTAAAAAAATAAATAAATAAATAAAACAACCTAACTGGGTTTCCTGCTCACATCCAAACAATAATGAACACAGATGTTCGACTGATTTATTAAATAAGCTCAGAAGGAAATGACCTAAGCAGACTAATATCACAAATTTCTTCCTTCCTGCAAGCGACACATTTAACTGTCCCCAATTTTGAGGTCTGCAAACTAATTAGTTTTCCATGGCGCCATCTTTTTTTACTGGCCTGAGATCCTACAGAGGAAAAATTTACTTTGCTCTATAAACAGGCGTTCACTGAATCAGCATTCGTGTTTGTTTACAGCCTTTCACACAGTCAGTGCATCATCGTTACTGAGAAAATGCTACAAGGTGGCACAGCATGCTTAAAACTGAGAATATTGTTGAAGCTATCCCACATTCTTCTTTTGCAATCTTCATTAGAGCATTTTTTATGTTGGTATGAATAGAAGAAAAGAAATATCAGTAGCACTGCTGAGAAAACATGGACTCAAAGTCAGTTTAACCTGTGAGCCAGCTGTGCAGGTAAGAATAGTGCGGCCTGGTTTCAACAATCCCTGCTGCTGCTCTTTAGGTGTAACTCTTCAGGAAGCTTAATAAAACATTTTAGCAATCACAAGAAGTTCACACTCCCACTCACAGAAGCCCAGCAGCCTTTTCTGAACACCCACATCCGATGTACCTTCACATAGATTCACAGTTATAAAGCCTACAATTTACAATACCTACAGAGAAACACATATGAGTTGTGATCTATTGCAAAGTTTACATCCAAGCTGCTTATTGTGCAAAAACAAGCAAAACACTTCTGTCATACAGTTTAAACTAGTCACAATTTGAAATTAATTAGATAGATTTAAGAGAAAAGCATCAGATTATCTTGTTTTACCTGCTTAGTGTTTTATACATGCATAGTACTGTTTAAAACTGGGGTGTCCAAAGTGTGGCCCGGGGGCCAATTTTGGCCCTTGGACTGATTTTGTCCGGCCCCCAACTGCAGTTCCAAATTGACACAAATTTGGCCCGTTGATGCAGATGGAGACTTTAAGATTTTCTCACAATGGAAAATATAAAGTACCACACAAATTGTTTTTCTATTTATAACAGAGATGTGACAAAAGGTAAAACCAAGTTCGTCCAGAGACTTTTACTGAAATGATCTACCCAAATCAGCTTTTATTTAATGTATTAAACTTAAATCCTGGTCTTATTAGTGAAAATGTATGTTTTCAATTGAGTCCAAAAGAAACTGGAAACTAGGTGTGTTTCTTTTAAAACAGCAAATGTGCACAATCTACAACAGCGAGGTAGGGCCCATTATAGAAAAAAAGTAATACATTTCTGCCAAAAAAACTCAGAAATTTTGAAAATAATCTCAGAAATTTTCTACAAAAAAACTTGGAAATTTCAGAGTCTCGAATATCAGCAATCTTTGATTTTTGAAACTCAAGTCAAACATTTTAATTTTTTTTCTGGAAAAAAAAATGAAGTTGTTTTTTTGGGTTTTGTTTTTGGCCAGTGAGTTCTTTTGACTCAAAAATGTTGGCTCACCTGACAAAGAGTTTGGACGACACTGGATTAAAACCTTGAACCCTAAACATTTTAAGACTGTTGTGGCTTCCAAAGGTAAATGTCTGAGGGAAACATTGAGAATTTGCCAGTAGTTGTCCAACAGGAAGATGTATAGAGCAGAGACGCACACAACCCACTGTGGATGGCATATCAAGTCTGTCAGCTTTGCTCAACTTCAGGATTGGTGAGTTTATTCCCCAGATTCATCACCTGAGCTCAGGATTTTGCTGGAGGACACATTAATCATGTTATGACTCAATGCTGGAGGGATATGTGGGGGGTCTCCATCAAACTACAACAACAATCCCAGCACATGAACACAGGGGAGTCAGCACACAATTAAACTTCCCAAATGAATACAAAAAAATGCTGCATTCACATCTGATTTGTATATTTTATTTAAGCAAAAATGTTTCACTGAGATTAAAATCTCATTTTCAAGAGAGACCAGGACTCACAGGCAGCTACACATGAAACAGACCAAACAAAGTTATATAAGACAAAACATTTAACTGATATTCAGTATAGATTAGAGCACAAACCTTAAACAAGCTGCAGAAACAACAGAGTCACATAGACCAAGTGAATTTTCTTTTATCCTATTAAAATTGACTTAATGACCCCATAGTAACTAGTTCTGACAATAACCTGTTAACATAAATCAGCACAGTCCTCATCAACACGTTGGATGGTCTTCTTCAGTGGTTTTTGTGTTGATACTTTCAGTGGTTCTTGGCGCAGCGCCACTACAGGCGAGGACAGGAACAGGTTTTCCAAAGGTTTTGGCTCGTTTGACTCAGTGCAGTGTGAAAGCGAACTGCACCAGCTGAATATGTAACAATTTTCTATCAGACTATTGAGTGTGAAAACACTGTAAGATACATCACACCCGGACTGAACTGGTTCCTTTATCCATGTTGTCCTTTATTCTTTTAGTTTTATTAAAATCTAAACAGTTCTTTTACTCAATTTTTTTTTTTTTTACAAATCCTGAGCAGCAGCAGAACTCCAACTCAGAAGAGACGACTATAAATTAGCTGGATGTGCTACTAATAAACCATCAGCAACAAATACTCAAGTCATTAATATCTGTATCCCCCAGACTTTGAAGTACATATTTTATTTGAGTCTTGCAAACCACACAGCAAATCTCATTGGAAAATCTATATTTTGTCTAAGGTTTATGATACTTAAATATCAAGTGTTTGACTTTAAGACTAAAATCTAATTAAAACTTCAAAATCGCTTCATAACAGTGAGAAATTTGGTAACCTGTCTGTGTGTGTTTAGCTGTGAGTGCTTGCCTTGCAGGCACATTTGCCGCTGCATTTTGTCATTTTATATTCTGTTTCTATAGTGAGGAGGAATTTCCCAGCAACAGATGGCGGATGACGTGTACTCCATCTTATCAGCAGAGCTGCGGCAGTGTTGTGTGCTCACCATCCCTGCCTCGACCATGCTGTCCTCGTCCTCATGTCCAACTCTTTACAGCCATTTGTCAACCACCACCACCAGCTTTTACTCCACAGCACCATAAAAAACCGCGAGTGCATACATTTTCTGCATGGCTTGGCCCAATAGGAGCAAAACCACAGAAATATTGGCAGGTTTTTTGACACTGAGGGTTTGTAAGGCTACTTGACATACGGCAGCCAGCAGGATGAAAAGCTTGTCCTGTACAGATCGAACCAACTAACCTAAAAGAACCAGAAGGATTTGGAAGGAAAACAAATAGAAGCACTTAATTAGTATAATAAACACATCAAAACTTGCTTTCTTTATTTAACGTGAACTGTAAATTAAAGCTATACACAAAGATTTCTTCTTATGTCCTATGATCTTGTTGGCTCTTACTGCTGCCAGCTAATCAGTGACTGAAGTACACTCGGGAAGCCTTGTCATGCTGTTAACACCTTTTAATTACAATAAAAACAATCACACCAGCAAATGTGTACAATGCAGTGGAAAAGACGATAAAATGACTGAAAACATTTGGTTTAATGCTCATCTATGATTCATAAAGTGCATTACCCTGAACATCTATGCCCTGGAACTTGATAACCCTGAGCTTTTTTTTCTGTGTGTTTGCTGAGTAAATTAGTACTTTGACTTTATGAGGTCAGCCTGATTAACTTCCAGTTGTACAGTCCAAAAAGTGTATCTCTCAATGTATATTTACATTTATTTATTATCATTCATCTGACTTCATTTAGCTGAGGAGATGACCCTGCACCCTGCAGGAAAGAAAACAGAAATCAGACTAATAAAGAAGCGTTAATCTGAGACTGTTAAAACACGAGAGCGTTGTGAAAATCTGTGGTCGTAAGATATATCAAATGAGCTGTGCTGGTCATAAGTTCACGAAAAGGGGAGACGAAAAAGATGATTCTGTTACCAAAATGTCACCATTTTCAGCAATAAAACGATTTATAGTTTAGACAATAATTTTAGAAATATTTCCTTTTGTCCCAAAATTTATTTGTTTCAGCAACAACTTAAGGTAAATATTTACATGAAGGGGAAAATGTGGAAATATGAAAATGAGCATACAAGGTTGTATAGTAGGACAAACGTGCAACCTAAGAAAAACAAGTCTGTCTATTAGCAAAAATATATTAATATATATATAAAGTAATGCACAGCTGATTAGGTTAATGTAGAGAAAGAAAAATCTACTAGATGTGTACATTTCCTGCTGGGTAGGATGTATCAATTATTCAATGTTAAGTAAAATAATCACTTACTATTGATTTTTTTAAAAATTACTTACAGCAAGTTATTTTTTCCAGTGTTTTAAAGTGAAATAATCTGAACTAATACTTTTTCATCAATTTTAAAAAGCTCCTACATTTTGCTGAAAAGTTATGTTTAAGCTACTTTTGTCTTATTTTAAGTGTACTAAGACATTTGCATTAGAAACAAGATCAAAATGCTTGGTAAGATTTTGTTTTTGCAGTGCGTAAACCTCATTTTCTATAAATTTCTCTTGCTGTGACTGAAATGTGGTCATTATTTCCAGCTTGATGATTTTATTTTTTTGACACTGATATTTTGTTCCATCAGGAGGCTTGAGATAAGTAGCTTCATAACAACTCTGCTTTCAGGTTGAAAATCTGACCACAGCTTCTTGGATAAAAGCAGCAGCATTGACTGAAACCTCGGTGGGTATTCGGCGGCGTCTCTTTGATCCGCAGGCTCTCAGCTGAACCTTGTGCTGTTTATCAAACAGAGTCAGCGCTCTGTCGCGTTCAGATCCACATCAGCACCACTAAGCATCTCCGAATAAATTCCCATATGCTGGGTGAAGATACCCAAATCTGCAGGGACTATTTTTTTGTGCTCTTCCAAGAGGTCCTTTGATTTATGAGGCCTCAAAATAAATGGGGTGATAAAGTTTAATGGACCTACAGCAGCTCAGTTTGACAGGCCTGTTTATTTCTCACGGGTTCCTCTGTGTGTGTATGTTCATAAATTCACAGCAGAACTCTTCTTCTAAGAGTTTACTCATGATTGAGTAGCTACAGCCTCGGATAGTGATGTAATGCCAAGATAACATACGGAAGAGGGCGGCCATTTTGGACTCTCCTCAAGAGGGTGCGGTGAAGGTCAGCTGTTACTTTTCGTCGTCGCCAGAGAGCGACACATTGTTCTCCCTGGGCAGCGAAAACACAGCATGCCGGACTGGTTAGCCATGTGGAAAATGATCAGTGATAAGCTAAGATCAGATCACGTCACAGTGGTTATTTTTGGCAACAGAAGTTCCTTTACATAATCAGCAACAATATTTGCATGAAATTTGCAGTATTAGAAAAGCAAAAATACAAAAGTGCACATAGATTTGTAAAATCACGTAATAAGATTAAAAAGTTTTTTTTTTTTTTAAACATTTTTACCTGGGACAGGTTTATCTATATTCTTTATGTTTAGATATAAAGTTATCATATTAGATTCTAGCTGTACATTGTTTATTGATATTTAATAATTCAAGACAAAAGATTTGCTTTCAGCACACTGCAAAAACACAAAAGCTTGCCAAGTAATTTTAGTCTGGTGCAAATATAATTTAGTTCCACTGTCAGATTATTTAACTTATAACATGGAAAAATGTCTTAGATCTGCACCAGAAACCAGATAATAAAAATATTTGGTAAGATTTCTTGTTTTTGCAGTGTATAGCTGATTTATTATTAACTTGTATCTGGTTTTTAGTTCAGGGGTAGGTGTACATTTAATGAAATTGGTGCTTAAAAGACAATGTTTTGCAAAAATTTCACAAAGTGTTTTCTGTAGTAAAATAATTGGTGTCATGTGATTGTTTTGGTTTAAGCTTTTCTTATATAATTGATTTTTGCTTGTTCTTTTTTAGTCTTTTTTAGTCTGCTTTGTGTTATTTAAGAAAATTATCTTTGATAATGCCTTTTGTGAGTTGGAGGATTCCCATTCTCAACTAATCAACTGCCTTTAAAAACTATTTTACTTTCATTTTAATTTAAACTACATTTATTAAATTGCTTCTGGTCAGAGACACATTTGCTTGGTTAACTGCATTTGTTGTAAGATTTATGTGCTTTGGATTGGGTTAACAGTGATGTGTGCACAGTGTGTGTGATGCTCATAAAGACGCATCAAAAGGTCTCCAAACAAAATTGAATCCAAGCTAAAATGTAAGCGTAACTCTCTGCACCTTTAATATAGCCACTGTTTAGAGAACAAGAGCCATTTGGAAAGAGCTCGACAGATAACCACTTGTTTTTTAGATCTTTGTGCTCCCATTGAGCTCTGATTTCATGGCAGAAGTGCTTCCATATTCTCTCTCCTCAATTCTTCTGACCCAAGCTAAACATTGCCGTTTGATGTTAAATCTGTAATAAATGGACCGTGGAAGTCGGCACAGAGATATTGCATAATGTAGGTGCAAACATTCAGGCCACACAGATGACTCATTTCCTCTCATCGCAGTTACTGCAGAGGTGGAGAGGGAGCCCATCTGGGGGGTGCGTTTGTGTCACTAATGTGCTGCTCTGTGAGTCTCTGTACACATACGTGTTTTAGACTAATTTGTGTTTTCATTTTTAGTTTACGTATGCATCAGTGCTCATCAGAAGTTTACGTACTGTCGTCATAGGTCTACATTTCCTGGTAATTTCATGGTTTCAATGATGCATGCAGTCATTTTACAAGGTGGAATGATTTATAGCACACAACTTCAATGAATTTGGTGAACAAGTTTGAATTATTCAGCTTTTCCTGAAATTGAAACAGGGTCAAAGTTTCACACACACATTTTGTTATGATAGGCACGATTTGAACTGTTCAGGTTCCTACCACAAACTCAACTTTTAAACCAAGTCAATGAATTTTAAGTAGGTTTGAGGCTGGTTACATCACGATCCTTTGGGAATCTCATCAGGACACATCACTGATTCCTTTGATTCCTTCTGCCCTCTGTTCAGAATGCAGCGACCGCCAGCTCAGGTGTGTTTGCCAAGTAAACAGCTGCTGACCTCTGCATAAAGTCCTGCATGCTGCTGGGCCGGCTGACAGAATGTCTCCCTGCTTTCCATCTACATACAAAGTCAGAGCTTTCTGAAAATGCTAAAATGCAAACCACATGCTGTGTTAATAGTAGAAAGGTGATGTAGCCGTATGTATGCTACATTACAGCAATCGCTGTCTTTGCAAAATGATTCATATCCCTTGAACTTTTTCATATGTTTCAACTTACAGCTGCAAAATGTATTTTATCAGAATGTCTCTTAGTAACACATCAGTATGAAGTCAAAGGAAACTTGTACATGTCCATAAAGTTTTGGTGAATATTTGTAGAGCAATCTTTTACTTCAAGTACAGCAGCAACTTTTAGGGGTATGAGAATAAATAAAAAATACAAAATGCCTTTAAATCAAATGTATTAGAGCTGAGATGCATAAAAATGAACACCAGTGTTCTTTACAGACCATGTGAAAAAAGAAAACACTGAAAAGTTTAAGATTCATGTCATTAGGATGTTTCTTCTCTGAACTTTCTCTCTGAAGGGATCATGATCTGCAGTGACCAAACATCAGATAAAGATGCAGCTTTATGTCCAGCATCATCCTTTATTTGTCTGGGACGGTGACTCATGTCACCTGAAAGCAAACGGAGCCACAGCCATGACATCCATTAGCTACTCTTGAGTCACTAATAATGGGGGATGCATGCTTGCTTTTTAATCTCACTAAATATCCAAGGTTTTGTGAGAAGCTCTAATGGTCTGCAAGGGCCACTCTGGCATTGATTTACGTCTGAACTTCAAATACTGCATAATAAATAACTTTATTAAAAATACAATCTGATCTTTTTTATGTAGCACGCTATAATAGCTTCAAAAAAGCTGCCACACACCAAATTAAAGTAACATTTGTGCACTAAGTCAGTGTTTTTAAGCAAAACTCTTTGTTATTATGTAATTCTAGATACGCCATCTTTCTCGTTCTTTTGTGCTCAAATCTCAGCTATTATCTGAAAAGTGAGATTGCTTTAACACAATCATTTTTCAGCATGGACACTGTTCTCTTTAATCCCACCCACCCAGCTGCCTGGAGGAACCTGGCAGGATGCCATCTGGTATTGTTAGATTCCTGATATTGATCTCTCAAAAGCCGGCCAGCGAACTAAAAGAGTACCATCCCATCCATCAGAAAATTAACGGAAAGAACAAAGAAATCTGAAATAATGCAAAAAAAGAAGAAAAAAAAATCCTGCTCTAACGATTCCAGCTTTAAAAAATTTACTTCACACTCTGTGCCAGGGAGAGTATCGGCTCAATAGAAACCCTTCAAAGGAAAAAAATCCAGGTGACATTTGAATAATGGTGATTCATATAACAGAGCTGCACATGCAGCTCACTATCAAAATGGACTCTAATGTGCTAACCGGCCGTCCTCCTCACAGCAGCGTGTGGTTAAGGCATCATGCAACCAGAGTGTAAACCATTAACCACTTTGTAGGTCAAACGCTGAATCGCAGTGAGCCTCAGTGACTGTCATGCAGAACAGAGTCTCTTGACAATGCAGGTGTTTCCAAATCCCAAACTCTGTCCTGGCAGCAGATTAAAATGGGAATCCATTTAGAGAAGTAATTAGCACAATGAAGTAAAAAAAAAAATCAAGGTGCATGCATGTTTAACTTCAGAGAGACTTATTTGTCTGCAGGGATGAGTGAGTGGGTTGTTCTCTTGACAAAAGTAATAGAATGTGATTTATTATTATTATTCACTTGTTGCTTGTGGGTTTATATGAGCTTGCATATGTTTATTTGTCATGCTGACAGCAATCTCAGAGGGAAAATATTTCATTCTTAACAAATTTGATTAAATTTTTTATGAGTTTTTATTTTACCAGTTCACACAACGTAAAGAAATATATGCACTTTTTAAGGCTGACCTATTATGCTTCCTTGAAAAGGTTAGAATAGATTTGTGGGCTATACAAAACATGTTATATATATATATATATATTTTTTTTTTTTTTTTGCACAAAATTATTGTTGTACAGTAAGATTTTAGTCTGCTCAGTTCTGCATAATTTGAGCTCCTTTCATACTGAACTGCTTTACGTCGTCATGTCACTTTAAATCCAAATAAGCTGCTGCTGGCCATGACCCCAATTCAACAATTACGTAAAAAATGGTAAAAATGACAAGCAGAAGTAGGGCCTCCTGCACAGCCAACAGGAATGCAGTAAATGCTTTCTGGATGGTAAGTAACGGCGGAGTACCTGTTGACTGTGACTCAACAATCAGGAGGCTTTTGAAACAGCTCATTTTCCAGACACTAAAAAACATTAACTTATTGCCAAAACACCACCTGGGTGAATTTTTAAATATTTAGACTATTTATAAATGCAGTTGAGACCAAAATGGAAATCTAAAAACATGCAAAATGTGAATTTTACTTAATAGGTTGCCTTTAAGCCATTGTGCTTTTGAGTAGTGCTGGTTAGATTTTATTTACTTATTTACTCATGCACTTGCTTTATTTCACTATCCAATATCAAAATAAAGAAATTGGCCCATCAGTCACTAATACACTGGTTATGATGCGATGTTAAAACCAAGACATATTAGAGTCATAATCAATACACAATAAACAAAATAACATGTTAAACTGCGTTTTGCATACTCCTATAAAACAGTTTGTGTTGTCCTCTATGCATCCACTAAATCCATATTTTTGTGTTTATGCACATCAGCGTTTCTGCCTTTTTTTAGTTTAACTCCAACCCATTGCCAGCCTTTGTGCTGAACACATTCAAAGAGTTGTGGACTTCTAAAATTTCTTTATTGCCACAAAAGTTAAACTTTGTTGTTGCTTTTCTGGTCCGCCAACCTTCGTCTTTTTTCTCGTTTATTATTTTTCTCTTACAGCATCTTGTGTTTAAGCTTTAAATCAGCTTCACTAGACTTGCCCATCAATCACTCGAGAAGACCTGGTTGATGCTGAAAGGCACAGGAACATTTAACGTTTCATGAAATCAGTCTGCTCACTGATGGAAACCACTGAACTACAAAAGCTAGTTGTCAGTCAAAGAGAGAGCGTTTGGGCTTTCGCTTTGTCCAGAGCAGGTGTGTGTCCCACCTTATTTTGCACATTCCTTTCAAGTCAGTTCAAAAATGCTTCTGCACAGTGGATACCTCAGGGACATTTGGTGCTAAAAAATGAAAAGATTTGATCGACGGGCACCTCTGCCACATGGGGATTACCTCGGCAGCAGTTGGACTGTTTGCCTCCGGCATGCTGTTGAAGGGCAAAAACCCCCACAGACTGGAAAATGTCAATTTATTGTCATTATAAGATTTAGTTTTACTGCATAAAAAGAGTGTTGAGGCTGATTCAGAAACTGGTGTCGAAAATAACCTGACAAACAGCATGAATTTCAACAAGATTTTGAGCAACTACTGACATTTTTAATAATAGTCTACTTTAAAACTTTCTCTATTAATGCAGTAAATCTGTTTCACACTGCATCCCCAATGTTTTAAAAAATGTTCAAAATACATAACAAATTTTAAAAGGGTATATATAATAGTTTTACGCTTCATTTTTAACTGTAATCTGATGTCGGAAATTCAGAATTTAACCAAAGGTTGTGATTTTGTTACGACTATAATACAAACAACTAATAAAAAACATAAACTCAAATCAAAATTAGTCATATCTTAGTTTCTTGACCTTATTTCAGTTTATGTAAAGACGATTTATAAAGAGGTTTATTCAATAGCGAGGAAGAAGCGATGAAAACTGTTTCCTTAGAAACAGCAGCTTGGAGACCTAACAATCCAGAGAACTGCAGAATGATTTACATCAATATACAATGACAGCCTCACTTTTCTCCACATAATTTAAGTCATTACAGAGAGTGTTTTATTAAAACTAGGTATTTTGTCAAACATGGATTGAAATAACCCACAATAATTACAAAATTATTTAAATTCAGTTAGGAAACGTTTAGTCTATTTGTGGAAAAAAAAAAGAAGATTTCGAGTTTGTTGAAAGTGTCATTGGAGTTTTGCCTTGTTTGTGTGTGTATTACAGCTAAACAATATATTGATTGTTGAGGCTTGTGTGTTGTTTCATCATAAAAGCTGTGTCTGTGAAGCGTAACTGAAGTTTAGAAAAATCCCCTGGGTCATTTGCTACCTGATCACCACACAGACGACACCATAAGTGTGACATGAAGACCTTCAGGGCTGAGTTACTGGACTGTGGTGACAAGTAAAAACATCAGCCTCACAACATCAGCTGTCTTCAAAGTGTCATTTGAACTGCTTTGAACTTCTCTCTTCTGTAGAGTCTGAGAGAGAAAAATGTCTTTTCATGTGGCTTTTAAAGCAAAGGTTAATAATGCAGGTAAAATATGTTGTTTAAAACATGATTGGAGTGTCATAGATAATCACGCTATAGCGATATATGTTGAAACATTTAACATATGCCAAAAAGTACTTATAAAGAGCTTTAATATTTTATTATTTTATATTTTATTATACACTTTTATTTCTCCTAGGACACAATAAAGGATATTCTGTTGCATCTGTTCTATTGTCTGATGTTCAAAGAGTGGGGGTGTCCACGCATTTTGTTATGTGGGCCAAAAGTAGTCATGGGCTAAGAGAAAAAATAAATAAATCAAAATGAAATCAATATATTTTTATAGGATCAAAAAATATATATTTTGCATATTTACTGTATTAAAAGAAAGGTCTAGTTTTCAATTTTTATAGGATCAGTTAACAAGTTAATAAAATACATTAAATAAATATCACTTTATCATTTAACAAGCTAAATAAAATCTGATTTGGGTGCAGCAAATCAGCTTCAGCAAAGCAAAATCAGCAAAGTTGATTTTTCAGTAAAAGTCACCTGGTTCTACTTATAAAAGTTTGGTTTTAAAAAGATGAATATAATTTGTTGTAATTAACATTTTCAGTTGTAAAAAAATTATGTTAGTAAAAATGTCACCCTGATTAAAAATAAAAAGTTTAATAAACAAAGTTGCATCATTTGTTTATGACACAAACAAATGATGCAAATTTATGGGGCCACCAATGACCTTTGGTCAGCCCTGCCATAAAGCCCAAGAGCTCAACAGATACCAACCAAACTCTGATGGTATCCATGGAAACCAACTCAAACACACACACACACACACACACCACAGTGATGTAGCATCCGAACCAGTTTTTACTAATGTTACCATTCTATGTCTGTATGGTTTCAGTGAGATTGAGGCTTCTGGTCATAATGTTATAGTTGGCTGATGCTGTATAACAGATGGAGTTTATCTTCTCACTGAAAACTGAAACATTTCAACAGCTTTTCTCCTAACCCTGTCTCACTTCCTCGTGTTTCGTTCATAAAAACTGCGGAGGGGAAATTTCTTTCCCATGTAAGATTTTTCAGCTCTGATGAGATAGTTATTAAATTAAACCAATACTTTATTCCTCTTTTTTTGCAGAATTTGTGGTTTAGTTCAGTTCAGTTGAATTAAACCAGCTTAGTTCTAAACCAGTTTAGAACTAAACCTGTTTAGTTCAGCTTAATGCAACATTGTGAGTTAATTGAAGCTGAATGACATTTTTTGTTAAATATTATTGTTTATTAATACCAATAATAGCAAATCAAATGATAAGCAAAAATTTATATTTTTTTGCAGTTGGTTATAGTTCTTACTGAAAATCGTCACTTCCTTTAACTTTCTTAGCCCAAAAGTTTTATATATTTTGGATTTTTATGTAAACTGCATAAAGTGTAGCTTCAAAAGAAAGCAAAATAGCAGTTTTTATTTTCTTACAACTAAAAATCAAAAAAGCATAACGATGTAAACATGCGTCATCTGTTCGCTGCAGACTGAAATTGTTGTTCTTTCTACTTTGTAAATTAGCTGAAGCTCAGTCTGTATGAAAAACATGCGAAATTAGGTTGGATTTAGGTCCAGACTTTGACTAGACCAACTAAACATGTTTTAAGGTTGTTGTTCTGAACCTCCACCCCAGTCTCAAGTGTTTTTTTATATTAGCTTAGTTAAAATAAATAGCAGGCATTGATGAAAATGTGTGCAGTATTGTAATCTGACTTTATAGCTTCTGTCTTTTATCAAATTTAATTTGCCTTTTTTCATATCCTGAGCTCTTAAAACTGTGATAAAATGGAAAATGATGAATCACTTCAATGCCAGAGCACTTCCATGCAAATTCTGGCAAGTCATCAGTGTTTTGATACTGAAATTTGTCCTTTTCTAGTCACATTCAGGCGTGATGGACCATCAGAGAGAAACATTGAGAGCAAAAGTGTGACTCAGTTCATCCAATTTACCAGAATCCCAAACTGATTAAAACACTTAGTCTGTAATATCAGTTCTCCCAAAGGAATGAGGGGAGAAAGAGTTGGCTCTTTAGCATCCACTCCATTTTTTTTTTTACTAATTATTTTATTAAAAGTCTAATTAAGATCATTACTTTTGTTTTATTGGAAGATTTGAAGGCTTTTAAGGTTCATATCGAGCTTTGCACATCAACAAATCATCTCACTATCAAACCACTGTACATATTTAAATTAGATTAAAAAAATGAGCCTGGCCTTCTATTCACAGATTAAGTCTAAATCTCATTAGAAAATCATAAATCTTCAGATCTGATTGGCTTATTATATAATGAGAAATATGAATCTTATGAAAGTTGGCACGATCTGAAAGTAGCTTATAAAAATGTGAATAATTTAGTGCCTTTATCCAACACATTCTGCTTCCCATTAAAGAGACAGGAACGAAATGACTATTGATTTCATCTTTCTGAGGGAAGTTAAATAGGATGTAGTGATATACTCATCTGTTCAAAAATATTACCTTCATAAAGAATTGTAACCACCTTACAGGAAAGGTGTGCAGGATTTGTGTAATAATTTGGCAATTTGTTTATGCACAATCTAAGCTAAAACTATAGTAACAAACAAGAAAAAACATAAAAATATGGATCAGATTTCCTAAGTCACTTAGCTAAAAAATATATTGTATGTCAGAAAACACAATCAGATTTTATAAACGTTGCAGCACAGCAGTCAAACTCTCAAGAGATAAACATATCATACAAAGATGTGAAAACATTCCTCTAAAAACTATGATGTGCCGTAGTTGGAGCCAACAGGAGCTTAATCTGTTCCTCCAGAATAAATGAGAAGAAATCAGAGCATCACTGCACCTCAGTTTATCAGAATTACATTGCTTTGTCTGTTTTGGTTCATTTATTCAAAATGGGTCAAAGTGGGATGATATTCTCTGTGAAATATTATGATTTTCTTTCAACCCAGTTGCAAGCCAGTTAAGTGTGAAGAAACCAATCAGAATTGCTCACTGTCTACTCAGTCATGTGCAAACGTTTAATATGAAATCCAGCAGGAGTCGTCTGTTAGGCTGAAATTACAGTTTGTTTTTATATAAACTTCTGGTTAAACAGTAAAAGCCCATAAGATTTGCTACATGTTTCTGGTCTACTTGCAGGTAGCAGCAGAAAAACTGTTGCATAAATTCTGCTCCAAAAATCATATTCTGAAGACATAAGTGGTTGGGATTTGAGTTAAGTCTTGATTTTATATTGATTTGCAGGAGTGCAGGTATGAAAACAGCCAAAGGACAATCAACTGAACCAATGTTCATAATAATTTCCTAGACAAACGGCAGAAAGACTTTAGTCTCACAATTCTGACTTTAAGCTGACTTTAATCTCACAGATAAACAAATAATTCTGACTTTAATCTGACTTTAATCTCACAGATAAACAAATCTGACTTTAATCTCACAGATAAACAAATAATTCTGACTTTAATCTGACTTTAATCTCACAGATAAACAAATCTGACTTTAATCTCACAGATAAACAAATAATTCTGACTTTAATCTCACAGATAAACAAATAATTCTGACTTTGATCTGACTTTAATCTCACAGATAAACAAATAATTCTGACTTTAATCTGACTTTAGTCTCACAGATAAACAAATAATTCTGACTTTGATCTGACTTTAATCTCACAGATAAACAAATAATTCTGATTTTAATCTGTCTAGGGCTGAAACGATTCCTCGAATGATTCGAGTACCTCGATTACTAAAATTCCTAGAGGAAAATTTACCTGCCTCGAAGCTTCGTTAATTTATGTTTTTTTAGTTAGCGCACCGTGTTCCGGCCGGGACTTCATTTGCGTTGCGCGGAGCTCTCACTTCCGCCTCTGAGTTGTTGACAAAAGCTAAGTCTCAGCGGCATAAAGTCCAATCTTCAAGATTGGCCCGTGGGGATTTTATTGATTGATGATAATGCCCGACTTTTTATCGTTTTTGGGGAACCAATAAGCATCCTTAAAATGACTGGGGGAATGCCTGGAGTACGGCAGCATTTCTCCTCCGGGGCTGCTGGTTGAAAGCGAACGGCGGGAAGAGCGCTGAGGTGAGCGGATAGACTGAATAGGGCGGGCGGCTGAGTAGCTGATGCTTACCGTGTAAATGTAGCTTTACCGACGAACCGCACAATAAATTTCATATCCCGGTCTGAAGAAACGGGTGGCGGAGCGCATCGTACATGGCTGGTAGATGAGTTTCTGAGTGTGACCAGTGAAGGTGTCGTAAATATCCCGTATTGCTTCCCCCCGTGTTCGTCCCCCGGTCTAACGGTTCGTCAGTCCGCTGGTCTATTTCCTCCCCTCCACCCCATGTTCGTTCATTCGCCCTCTCCTCCCACTCCAGGCGGCATTTCCCGTATTTTCAAACCCAAAGCGTGACAGGTTAGGTGGCAAGGTGAGTTTAATTAATCTATTAAACTCACTGAAGATGAATACATAAACTAAAAGCTGGATTGTAGACATTTTTTATAAGCATATTTATGAGCCTGCCTCTTTGTTATTAAATTCAATATAATTTCAGATTTTTCTATAACTTTTCTTCTGGTTAACTTAGAAAGTGAGCTATTATTGTTACAGGTTAGTTTTCTAAACTACAAAAAAGCAACTGTTAGGGATGCTCAAATGTGAACAATTGGACTGATATTGATATCTGATAGTAACATTGGTATTATGCCAGATTTACCAATATTTCATTTTATAAATTTTTTTTATCCGATTACTCGATTAATCGTAAGAATAATCGATAGATTACTCGATTACTAAAATATTCGTTTACAACAGCCCTAAATCTGTCTTTAATCTCACAGATAAACACAAAATTCTGACTTTAAACTCAAAATTCTCACAATTTTGAGAATAAAGTAAGAATTAGTTTTTTTCTCAGTTCTTTTCTACACTTTGCTTAATTATAAATGTATTTAAAAATCTGGAAGAGTAGCTCAAGTTTTTGATGCATAAAAAAGTTAAATATTCTGTAAATGAGGAAGTAAACAACCCATTCACCAGGGTTGCTGAGAAGGTCAAACAAGAGTTGTGTATCTCCATATAGCCACGTATCCTCCAGGGTTCTTCAGCTAATCCTAATTAATCCTTGAGGATAATAATGTGCTATCTCCTAAGTGACCACACAACCACAGCACAGGGAGTTCTGCTCCGCTTTTTCACGGCTGCACTATCAATATTAGTCACGGCACTTCACAATTAATGCATGGATCTAACATCACAGTGTCTCTTCTTATTACACACAAACATGACCCATTACACCCACAGTGCTTTAACAAATGTGTATTTGTGTGACTAATTGTGCCAGCAGCTACTTTTATGTTCGACAGGCTCCATATTGTCACCAAATGAGCTCGTGAATCCCTTCACAGAAGACACTCGGCTTGTTCATAAACAGACGTTACAACAAATTTAAATATGCAAAAACTTTTCATCAAAAGAGATGGTTTTGCTGTTGAGCAGTAAATCTTGTAACGTCCTCCAGTGTGATTATTTTCCTGCAGAATGGACGAGTTTATATTTAGAAGTCATTGTTTTTTTAATGACCTGAGACATTTTGGATGGAAGCAATTAGTTGTAAATATTGTAAATATGTTGTGGGTCTAGTTTAGTTGGAAAATCAAATTTATTAAGGTTGGTTGGAGCTCATGCCTGAAAAGATGTTAGTATAATCCAATATCATCCAGTTCTAAGGAATTAATTTTTTTCTCAAGCTAAACCTGAAGATGCAACAACAAGCCCTGGGCTGCAGACCCAATAGGAGATGGATATGGATTGATTTTTGTGACCTTTACAGGCACACACACCACTTAAAGTTTAATCTCTGTTTCTGTTTATTGCATAGTTATTGCTGAAGTACAGATCAATACTAAATACATGCTGGGTCAACAAGATATTGGATGGTCTACATGTTTTCCATTCACAGGAAATCCATCAGAGGAACGTAATGGATTCTGGGGTATGGATGATGTTTGTGGTTTCTAAGACACATTGAAATCCCAGTTTGGCTCAAACATTCACCACCACCAGTTAGGCGGATGTTCGACTCCAGTGGATCACACCTCTGTGCTTTCTAAGCAGCTGGATCAAGGTTGCAACCTAAACCAAGATCATTTGGTGTCCAGTTTTTACATACATTTTTTTAATATATAAAATAGGGTCATTAATTATGACAGGCTAGAAATACATAAAATTTTTAATACTTCTTCAATTCTGTCAGATCAAAGATTTAAGGCTTACTGTATCCTGATTATTATTTTGTGACTACAGTAGCAACAAAATCAGTCCAGTTGCACCAATACATTAAGATAAGTTCTACTTTGATTATTAAATTATTTTCTGTAGTTTTCATTAGTTTAATAAACACTCAATAGGTATGCTAAAAGAAATATCAACCAGTAAAAACCCTGCAACTTATAGGATGATTATTTTTATTAAAGTTCCCCCGTCTGCATTTTGGACTTCTTTGAGATCTCTGCATTTATTAAAAAAATAAAACTTATTCACAATAGTTTTTAACTTTAAGCCATAAAGTGATGCCAGCAGCAGGAAAAAGACAGTTTGAAGCTCAGCATCCATTTGAGTAAAACATACTATCATCTGCATAAAGACACACTTTGCCTGAACACATTAGATCATTGTATTTTTTAAATTAAATTATAAAATAAATCTTTAGGGAATTTCTTTAGTATCTTCAGAAGTATTAATAAATTATTGATTTAAAACAAGCTCCCATTTCTTTCTGAAAAGTTACTTCTCAGCTAGTTTTGTCTTATTTCAAGTGTACTAAGACATATGTACTATAAACTCGACATACACACTTGGAAATGTTTTGTGTTTTGCAGTGCATGGTTCTCCATCTTTGCTACATTTGGTTCTTTGCTTCTTTTTTTGGGTCACATATGCAAACTCAGAAGCTTTATTTCCTGCTACTTCAGACTGCAATAATAATTGTTTGAAATAAAACATTCTAAGCTTTAAAGTCTGTAAATACGTATGCCAATTCTAAATCCTTGTAGTACAAGCCATAAAATGTAAAATGAGCTCCAATAAACAGGATTTTTGTTGGCATATAAATGAAGTGTTTACATCTTTCCTAACTTTATATTCATCAGACCCATATTGGGTATTTTCTACAGTAAATAGTGTTTTGTATTTCCCAGAGTGAAGTTTCTTTCCTTCAGGGATTGTTTATATGTTTGCCCAGTGGTTGTGTGTAAATGGCTCAGCTGCAGGCTGCTATATCTGCACTGTTGTGGTGCTTTTTCCCCTCCTGTGGTTTTCAGCAGGGTGGGAGGTCTGTCGCATCCCACTGATTGTGATTCCCAGCGTGCGTCTGTGTGTTTGGGTTTGTTTATCAGTATGTCAGGAAGTTTGAAATTTGATGCCTTTGTACTGTGAGTGTGAGCGTGTGTGTATGGCCTGCCAGAGATGTGTGCTTCTCTGTATTTGTGTTTGCATCACTCAAACAACACACATACACACACACACCCCAACACTTTATCATCTAATGCCAGGTAAACTCAACTACTAAGGTCCATCCAGTCCCTCATCCTGTCACACACAGCTCTCTTTCTAACTCTCCATCCATCTCTCGTCACACACAAGCAGACATCAAATCACGGCTGCACACACAACCGCAACCTCCCCTGTGGCTACCTGATTGAGGTTTTCTCGCCTCAACCTTTAAATTTACTGTAATAGTAGAACGAGCAAGGTAGGGAAGAAAGGGAATGATAGCTAAACTGAAGGATGGGAAAACAAAGGGGAAGAGAGGGAGAGTGATGAAGTGAAAGAAGACAGAGTTAAGGAAGTGTGGTAAGAGGGAAGGAGGAAGAGTGACAGAGGTGGCAACCCAGGGGAGAGGAAAGGTGAGGAAAAAAACGGCAGAGAGTTTGGCGGAAAGAGTATTAGAGAAGGAGAAACTCAAAGAAAACATCTCCCATTAAAGTGCGATTACAGCCTCTGCTGGTCCAGACTTTACAACCTCAGCCTTCAGCCACTGATGATATAACAACCCATTTTAAAGATCAATTTGTCACTTTTCATCTCCTCCTACACCTCATTTTCATCCGTCCTCCACTACAGGGAAGACAGGACTGGATGGTGGCTCACTATTTACCATCATTTTGGATGAAGTCATCTGTTATAAATCTAATGCGCGACCATTTCTTTCTTTCTCATTCTCTGAAGCCCTCAAACAAACACAGACATACTCTGCATCAATGAATAATCCTTTCTTTGTTTGCAGTCAGGGAGGCAATTCCCCTAAATGTCACCGATGAACTATGGTCAAAGTCCAGGAAGCCCTAAACCAATTTACGAAAGGCTCCACATCAGTTTTATTCTGCCCTAAAGCCATAGTTGCTCATGATAACAATCTCATTTTTCTACTTTTGGGGTCACACAGGCCCAAAGCCCTTTGAAAAGGGCTTTGGGCCTTTTCAAAGCCCAAGCATTAATGTATGTAATGTGTTACAAAGCAGTGTACATCTATAAAGTGGAAGCAAAATGATGATTTTTACAAATAGTATAGTGTAAAATTGTATTAATTCCTCCTGAATCAGTAATTAGTGAAGCTTCACCTCAATGCTGCTGCATGATTTTGGCGAGATGCCTCTACCAGTTTGCACATTTACAAATTTACATTGAGCTATATTTCTCTCTCCTTGTTGTAAAAGAGGCATAGCCACAGGATGATACTGCCACCACTTTGTTACACTGTGGGCATTTTCTGTTTAAAATGCCTTGTTTTCCACCACACAATAAAGGTGTCTCTATTATAAATGTGTGTTCAAATCTTTGTCAATGTCGAAAAACACAATTTTGCAATTGCTGTGTTTAAAGAAGAAACAAAATAAATCGAATAAGTTTGTTCACTCAATATGTTCTTTAAAAACACGGCGCGGTATTAATCATTTTGTAAGGCACTGATTGATTTGTTATGTATTTTATATCTCCACTTTAAATCCAATCGGTTCTGACAGCATTGTAGCTGTCAACACTGACTGGTTAAACCTTTATATTTTAGAACATTTTAGAACATGTTTGTTGAGTAGCACTGATATGTTAGAGGCAAATGAACAATATTTGGATCCCAAGATTTCAGCTATAAATAGATTTACAACATCAAATAGAAAATTTAACGTTTTTACTCTTAGTATTTTATTTTTTTTATTCCTGGCATATGAAAGGTTTTCAAGCAAACCAGAGCTTAAGTGAGAAAAATATTTGGGTGGATCAGGACTGCAAAATGTTTGAATTTGAGACAATGGACCTCTGCAAAGTTATTCCCATGAAAACAACCTTTTTTAATGACTGTCTTTACTCTGACAAAAACTGGAGCAGAAATAATTGACTTACTCAAAAGGAAACAAGATTTGCCAGTTTGAACAGGTGCAAACCGGTAATGTTAAAGTGCTTGAGATGTTTATCGAGATCAGATTGTACCCAGGTCTTACTGAGGAGAAGACTCATTAAACCTGACAAGGAACTACATTCATGATGGGCCTGTGAGTTTTTAATAATGAGATTACTTTCTCCAGGAAGCACTGAGACAGCTGGACCAGACTGACTACTTCAGTGACATCGACTGGCAGGAATTATCCCTGATAGTTACACCGCCGTCTTTTCACTGCACCTTCTCCATCAAGATGCAATTATTAAGAGCAACTTCTAACACTACCGATGTAGCCAATAAGCTCTTCTCATTTTTAGTCAAGCATCTGCAGTTATTTCACGATAACATAGTTGTGATTTTTTTTTTTTAGGTGCAGCAAACTCTGTAAACTTATAACTTTATTTCTGTAATTATATTACGTTTTTTTTTTTTTTTTTTTTTTTTTAGTATTTTAGCTGCAGTAACACAAAATTATTTTTTGTAAAAAACAAAAACAAATTCACAGTAAAATTAGGCTCCAAATATCTTTAAAGTGTTTTCCAGGATGTAAATCCTCAAGACAAGAAATACCACCATGTTTTAACATAACCAGGCTCATATTATAGACACAGCCCTTGGCATAAATAGGCTTTATTGAAGCAGTGCATTGGAAGATACATTCCACCTTGATTGCAGCACCAAATAGAAATTGAGAAAGATGTGATTTTGTATTCATGGTAAATAGTCAACTTACTCTAACAAAGTTTTTGACAATTTTTGCAGCATAAACAGCCCAAAAATGTCTGGTCTACAAAGGTGAAGGGGTCATGGCAACAGATGCGTGCTCCTTTGATGCGTGCTGAGTCGACCTTTCTCATCACTGAATGAAAAACGCAGAAAAAAAATGTAGATGTCTAAATTGGAGCAGATGGAGTGTGAGTATCTCCTCGCCGTGCACAGAGAGAAAGAATTTAGATGATAGCCCACAGCTAATCCACTACACACCGAAAACTCATTACTGTTTAAGAAGGTAGCATAAAAACTTGCTCCCCAGGTTGGAAAGAATTACCGTTCTGAAGGTGAAGACCTTGGCACAAGCTGCATAATTTTCCCCACGTGTGAAATTTCTTTTGTGCACAAGTCAGCGGCTTTGACTCGTCTTTAATGATGGAAAGTTTACTGGTAGGGGAACCTGCTGCTTCTCGGATACCCACTAAGGAACCAACAGGCAGTTAAACAACATGATGGACGCCGAGCAGAGAGAGCAGCAACTTCAACTTAGCTGAATTGAGCTTCAGCTCCTTTCACTGTAGCCGATGACATTTTTTTTTTATCTGCGAGTCACTAACACAAACCTGTCAACAACAGCTGTCTAAAGCCTTGGAGATAAGCAATAGCATACCATTCACTAATGCAAAACAGGAAGGCAAAACTTAACATTCAGGAGATATTTCAGTAAAAAAGGCTTTTCAAATTGTCATGTAATTGTGAAAATTAGGTTGTTGTATCTTTTTGAAAGCAGACAACAGGATAAAACTGCTGTTTTCAATACCAGATTAATTTTAACATTTTGTTAAAAGTATGGACATTACAGGTGCATGCAGCTTCTTTCTAATCCAGTATCATACACGACCAGCGTTTAAACTCTAAAGGAAGTTAAATTTTTGTGATTTAATACATATCCGCAGAGAAGACGTCTGGGCCAGCTGCGGCGCCTCTTTGCTGCTCCAGAGCCCAATGGGGAACTCCTTCAAATTTCCCTAATACCCTTGTGTCAAAGCCACATCAAACTGTGGCTTCAAAAAACAGCTGCTTTACTCTTTCTGACTTCTCATGACAAGAAAATTTTCAAGCTATTTGAAATATTTTGGAGTAATAACTGAAAAGGGCTTCAGTTTGGAAGATGGTGGAGTTGCAGTGCCTTGCAAAAGTGTTCAAGCACATTCATTGTTTTTACAATTGTAATGCATTTCATTGGGATTTTATGTGACGGATTAACCCAATGTAAAGTTTCAAAGTTTTTCAGAATGGAAATTAAGTAATCAGTGGTATTTGGTGCAACAACTTGCTTTAATCTCCATATAGAGACTATTTGTTTGCCATTTGCTTTCAGCCCAGAAAGTCTTCAGAGATTTGTTAGGAAAAAGCTTCATAATGAACAATGAACAGTGCAGATAAAGTTAAGGAGAAATTTAAAGCAGCACCACAAGTTTTACAAACTTTGAATGTATCACAGATCAGTAGTCAATCCATCATCTGCAAATAGAGAGAGCCAATGACTCTGGAGGAGATGTAGAGATCTAAAGCTCAGGTATGTGAATTTGTGAACTCCACAAATCTGAGTTTTATGAGAAAGTAGCAAAAGGAAAGACAAGGATGAAATAAAACCATAATAATCAGTGAATGCACTTTGTTATGTTACCACAAACATGTCAAAGATTGTCTTTTTGTGAGATGAAACTGAAATTGAAGCTTTTGGGCTACAGAAAAGACACCGTGTGTTGCAGAAAAACAAAACTGCACATCAGATCAAACATTTTTGTGCTTCATGGTAGTGGCAGTATAATGCTGTGGGACTGCTTTTCTTCAACAGGGACAGGGAAGATGGAAATGGGTCTAGAGATGGAAATTAGCCACTTGACTACAATCTCATGCATTTACATGTAAATGTTCATATCGTCCCATTTTTCAAAAAAAAACAAACAAAAAAAACTGAGCTTAAATTAGACCACATCAATTGAGCCAAATACAGGCAATCCTGGAAGAGATGTTTTACTTTTTGCAGAAATACAACCCTAAACACAGAAAGAGATACAATAGGATTCACATCTAATAGTATTTTCATTATAATGATTCAGTCAATATCTTGACCTAAAGCCAATTAAGACTCTTTTGGAAAGACTTGAAAATTGATCTTCACACTCTTCATCCAATTTGACTGAAATTTAGTTATTTGTCACAGAAAAAATGTTCTAGACACATAAAGCTGGCAGAGGCATACCACAAAAAACTCACTGAAAAATATCAACCCTGTCAGATGTATTCCCTAAATCCACTTAACATCATTTTCTGTTGTTCTGTCACATAAAAGCTCAAACCACATTGACATGTTTGGTATGAATAGTTGTATTAGTAATATGCAACAGAAACAGTTTTTCTGGAGCCTTTTTGCCTAAACTCGTAGTAAACTGCAAAGAAGATTGGCTTTTCAGATGACAAGTGGGTTGCATTTTCTCCAAACAAACAGTCACCCTGCTGAGACTCTTGCTCCTTTGTGAAAACCTCTTAAAGTCCTTTCACTTTCCACTGCGTCATCCGCATATTCACACAAGAGAAGCAGCTTATATTCCTTCAAAATCCATTAATCTGTTATGAGAATCTCGTGTCCGGGGACTCGCTGCAGCACAAGCAATTAGGAACTCATTCACATTCCTGAATGCTGGAATGAAATTATTGAAGATTAGATTCTGTCTCGATTAACGCCCCCATCGCCGTCTCCTCCTCCTTCAGAGCGAAAGTGTTCACTCAGCATAGAGGGACGAGAGTCACTGCGGCGTCCAGTCAAGACGCACACAGCAGTAATGATGAGACTGTATAGAGCTGCTTCATGAAACACAGAATGGCCACAATGGTTCAGCAACCACAATGGAGAAAGCTCAGGGGCCCCAGGGGCCAAACATGTCTTACGGATCAAGCAGAAGTGGCAAAATAATATATATGTCCAAAAACAATGTATGAAATGAATACCCTTTGAAAAGGTTGGAACTTACCCCCCAACGCTTGTTTCATAACGAAATTCATGATGATGGCTTTGGGTTCCTTGCCTTCCTTGTCTGATCGATGTTACATTCAATTTTTGCACAAAAGTAGAATCCTGCGTTTCCAGATCTAAAAGCAACAACAAAAATAACAATTAGGCTTATTACCAGTTCATGGAAACGTTTTTTTCTTTCAAAAATATGTAATTGATATTTCTGACCTCGGATAGTGAAAAAAAAAACAGTTTTTGTAACTGGGCTTTAGAGAGCCTTCGTTCGTTGCGCAAATTGAAGGACACGAAGGTCAATTATTCAACAGCATCCTGAATCAGCTGTTATCATGGCTTAATTGTTAATCTTATTTAAAATGTTGTTGAAGCTTCGTTCGGGTTATCACTTCCAATTAGACGAGTTTTAATGAGGCTCCACAGGACGGTCAGTTGTCACGCATGTGGACTAAACCACTCCTGTGTATTTAACAGGATCATGTGGTAAAACTTTCCATCTTCCATTGGAGGGACCCTGGACACAGCCATCCCACTCCGGGAAGAATAGCTGCTCCTAAACCACGTTAATCAGGCAATATATATTTTTAAGAAATCATACCTGGTGCATGCATTCATTCAAAAAAAACATCCTGCAAATTCGCTCTCAGAATCAACATTGCAAGACACGCAGTTGGCGTAAAAGCACACATGCACTTCCTTGTACGATCAGAGTGGTTTCAGCACCAGCTCTACCCGGATAGCTCCACATGCAAAGCCGCCTATCAGCGCTGAAGCAGCCGCATCAAACATCGCTTTACCTCCGTCCGACAGGTTACGGTCCACCTCAGTGAGCGGGGATCACAGAGCGGGGATCAGGCTGCAACACCAGCGAAGTTCTCCTGCAGCAGGCGGCAGCGGCGCGGGCTAATGACTGCTCGTCCCTCGCATCTCCGGCTCCAGGGGCTCGGGAAAAAAAAAAAGAAAAAGAAAAAAGGACGTCCTTGGTGCTTCCTCCTGCTCTCCGATTCGTCTGCACACACACTCACAAAAACACACGTAGGAAGAGAGAGAGGAGAGGAGGAGGAAGAAGTGGAGTGGAGGGGAGTGGAGGTGGTGGTGGTTTGCAGCCGTTTACACCGTGATGGGACCGTATCACATGCAGAGAGAAGCGTCCCACCATCGTCCTCCTGACCGACACAGAGAGATCAATTATTCACCCCGGAGGCAGGCTGCCTGCTTAATTTCTGCAGCGAGAAGATGCAATCGGTTTATAGGCCACCTTTAAAATGCAGACTGTGGGAGAACATGTTGGCGTCTCTTGCTTTTTCAGTGCGTCTATTCGATTCGCTCCCAGCTGGAGCTACTAAAGAAAAAATACACAATGTTCCAGTTAGGTGTCTTTAATGTTGCAATGAAGAGATCTGCTGTGTTGGTGCTGTTTTATACCATTCGGTGTTAAATTCAGATTACATCCCATGGCGCCATATTCGGGAAAGACGGGAAAAAAATAACATTTTCTGTCAGATTCACCTAAAAAGAGGCATTAAGGACTCCCAACGTTCTGACACAAAAAGGAACAAGGAGGATTTGACCACTAATAAAGAAGTCATCATTTAGACCTAAATATCCAAACACCATTATACAACCCTCTGCACTTTGTACATGAGTATAGTCACAGCTAAAAACATGCATGTAGGGAGATATCAGAAAAAATACTCTAAATAAGTAGAGTTTCTAATGTTTTCCAGAAAGGTGACCCTAGTCTTTCAACTATTTTGACCTCGTACAGGTCCTACATAAGAGCTAACCAAGTCCCAACAAGATCCTGTGGTTACATACACTTCTACTCATATTTTTAAATGCACACTTCATTGGAAAGGACACATTAGCATTGTTTCTTTCCAGTATGCAGAATACAACTTCAATTACTTTGTTTTTAAAAAGCAAAGTTATTGATTTTTTTTCATGATTCTCTGTAATTCATAGAGTCAGAATTATGTGTTATGATATTTTATAGAACAATCCCATAACTGTTACCTTTACTTCTAAATTTTGACATCATAATTTAAGGCCTTGAAATTGGCCCTCGGATTCTTAAAAAAAATCTCATCTTCAGGAAGTTATCAGAACAGCGCTCCTCTATTGTCCCTTTAAAAATATTTTAGCACTGAGAAGTACCTCAGCATATGTTGGCTAATTGCTGCTGGCTAGTCTAAAGGAGCTAGTTTTGCAAGGGAGGCAGAAGTTTGGAAAGTTAAAAACTGCTGCTCTGAGGGGGAGGTGTGTCTCGACGGTGGCACTAAGTCCAACCAGATGGTTTGCACAGATGAATGGTTGCCATGGAGATTACATAATTTGTCAAACATGTATGTTTTTGATGAGGGAGCATGTAACATGACAAAGCTCAAAAGAGTAAATTTTTCACAACACTGCTCCTTTAAACATAATGCTTCAAATATGTGCAGCCCAGTGGTAAACTGAGGTTACTGCAATGACTGTATGATAAGGTTAATAGAAATCTTACATAGCACAAGATAACACACAAATATATTAAAAGTAAATGTTTATTTACTAATGCATAACATTGTTGACAGCTATGGATTTCACATTATTGTTTCTAAAAGAAATACAGTAGTATTTTCCTTTACTTTAATATTTAAATAATATAAAGGGTAAAGATAGCTATGAAGTAATTAGCTTACTTGGTAATTAAAATGTTATTGTTTGTAAATCAACTAAGAGCATTCTTTCATGTAAATATTGCAATTGAAAGAAGTATTAGTGTGACGTAAGCTGTGTATTTGATTTGGCTTTGCCATTTGATTGGTCACTGAGACAGTCCGTCCAGTGCGTGACTTGTGATTGGTCGAGAGGAGACGCGAAGGGAAGAAGGAGAGGAGAACCGTGATGGTGGTAAACGGAAGGTGAGACGTGCGGACAAGAAGTAAAAAAATACAGACTTAAGGGAGAGAAAACCGGACAAAAGCACGGGAGAGGACAAAATTCGGGAGAAGTTGGAGGAGCTTGGTTGACGCGAGAGGGACGGGACGAGAGGAGACAGACGCAAGTAGTCCTGACTAGCTTTGAGCTGAGCTAAGTGAGCTAGCCGCTTTAGCTCCACGTATTCTGCTGCGTTCAATGGAAGTCGGGAGGAGAGGACGAGTTAATTGCAACGCTCTCAGTGTTTTTTCTTCGTGAATTACAACGCTCTCAATGTTTTCCTCGTGAATTGCAACGCTCTCAATGTTTTCTTCTGGGATTTCAACTCGCTTTTTGTAACAGGCCTGCAACTTTTTTCCACTCTCTTGGAGGTCGTGAGTAAAAACTGACTTTGTTACATTTGTTTAGGACTGTATATTAATGTTATATTTCTTGTTGTACCCTGGTTGAAGGGAAAAGGTGGCCATTGGTATTGTATTTGTTATTTGGTTCTTTAAATCTTAAGAGTTTTTCGGCTTTGAAGTTCATCGTGGTGACTAAATAATTAGATTTCCTGTCACTTTAGTTTAATAAAGGCAGGCTGAATAATTTTGCCTGAAATTCTATTGAATTGTTAACTTCTGAGTAAAAAGCTGAAAAGCATTTTTGAATTTATTGAATCAAATTGTTTAATCATGACACATCCTTGTCTCATTCAGGACATGTATAAAACATTTAAAAAATATTTATTCTAATATGAGGTTTTTTGATAGTTAATATTCCACAGACCTGTTTCTAAATTCTACCTCTGGTCACAAAGAACAACACTTTCTTTGGAGATTCTTGAAAAAGTTTTAAGCTGAAGTAACTCATCTGTCCAAGCTCTGTTATTTGTGAATTTAGTTCACACTTGCACCACAAAACTGACCTACAATAATAACTGTGGGAACTCCACTTGATAAAGGAGCGATACCATGACCTCACTTTTTCCTAAGTGTGTTGAGGTTGTAAGGACAGCGTGGAAGAGCTGAAGCAAACACACATGCACATACACAATTTCAGTTAGGCACCAGATTCACCCTCTGACACTGAAAACTTAAAAAAAAAAGTAATTAAAGTACTTTTATTAAGCAAAAGGAAATTACACATTTAAAAGTAAATGTTTTCATTTGAATCACCTGTGGTGCACAATTATTTGTTTTCCCTAGAAATCTATTTAAAGTTAAAGTATTCAATTGGATACTTAATCTTTTTTTCATTTTAAGTGTTTATAGGAATATCTAATCATGAATGTAATCAGCTAAACTTATTAAGTTAGAAAAATGCAGTAAGACCAATTACATCTATAAGGCAGACTATTTCTAAGGTATCTACTTACCTGTTTTGTTTTATTTTATCACAGTTGAAGATAATGTTATTAACCTAGTATAGATATACATTTATTGAGTTTGGGGAGCCTTGTTGACTATGAAAAAGGCTGCCTAAAACACTGCCATGCTGAGCCCTTTAAGGGGCAGAGTTTAGATAACCGGTGAGCAGCATGCAGATGAAGAAAGGGAGAGAAGGAAAAAAGCAGCTGTAAAGTTCTAATGTTCACATTATGTATCATATAACTTGCTGTCTGCAGTTTGTTGTCACCTTCCTTTGATGGCTGTGTGTGGAAATGCAAGTAAATAATGTTAGAAGTTAAGGATATTGTTTATTTAGCCGAATATTTCAGTTTTTAATCCAATTATCTTGACACTTTCTGTGTCCAGTCAGTCGTGGTAGGACACAATGTCAAGCAGCTCTGTGGCGCAGTGGATAACATGTCTGACTATGGATTAGAAGAAAGATTTTGGAAAACACTATTTTGCTCCTTGACAAAAGAGAACAGACAAGTCATTCAGACACATTGGATGTTTGGTGAAAAGGTCAGCGTAGCAGAGGATGGTTTCGATCCATCGACCTCTGGGTTATGGGCCCAGCACGCTTCCGCTGCGCCACTCTGCTTTCAACCCTCATGCCGTGACCTGGATTTGAACCGGGGTTGCTGCGGCCACAACGCAGAGTACTAACCACTATACAATCACGGCTTCTTGCTTGAAAGTGTCTTTCGTCAGCCACTCCTAACGAACCTTTCCTCTGAAGATTTTGAGAAAAGAAAAACGGAATCCTTCGAGCCGGAGTTGAACCAGCGACCTAAGGATGTCCAGCGTTGTACCCTACAGTCCTCCGCTCTACCAACTGAGCTATCGAAGGTCGCATGGCACGGTGGCAAGAAGCGGAAACATGCTGCTACACAGCTGCCTTCGAAAGCACAGGTGTCTCTTAGGTAGACTGGTTGCGGAGCCTCGTTGGCGCAGTAGGCAGCGCGTCAGTCTCATAATCTGAAGGTCGTGAGTTCAACCCTCACACGGGGCATGTGTTTTGATTAATCCAAGAATTTTAATAATAATTTTCTTCTTAAATCCATGCAAACTCAACAGTTTGTAAGGTAGGATTGCTCAGCAGGTAAATGCACAGTGCTGGTAATGCTGAGGTCATTGGTTCAAGCCCCATACTGGTCAACTCATGTCTAACATCTTTCAGACAATAAACACTTCAAAATACATAAGGGTTCAAAAATAAAATCAACACTTCAAAATAAACAAGGGTTCAAAAACAAAATCAACACTTCAAAATTAAAAATGCTTTAAAAATAAAATCAATGGTAACTGTTTTCTCTGTCCATAAACTAAGCCTGGGGTCAGAAAATGTATTGAAGCCATTTTGCCTTTGGTTGAAATGGCGCATTAAATTCACGTCTCCATTACAGACCAGAGAAAACTAAAGAGAATGCAACATTGTGTTAATCTCCATTTGAGGAGCCGGCGGTTTATCTGGAGCCTTGGTGAACTTTACCCAGGAGAGCGGCGTTCTGGAGGAGCGCTGCAGACGTAACATCTGTCCATTTCGGAGAAGCAAAACCACGCAAAAAAAACCCAACAAAGAATCCAGGTAAAAGCGCAACCCGGACCGCACAGGGTAAAACACTCACAGACAGAGCTCAGGTGATCTGTTTGGATCACACAGATCCATCTGACTGATGAATTAGTGCAGATTTTTCTGCTGATTGGGGACCAGGAGGAAGTGCATTCAGATCCCAGCGGATGAAGTGATGGTACTTTAAGTGAAGTCGATTAATTTAATTTATTAAAAGTTATTGGTGTGGTTTTGGTAACTGCGAGAAAAATGTAGACCAGTCAGTCGTGGTCCGACACAAAGGATCTCCATGTCCCTAGATGGGCTAGTGGCGCAATGGACAACGCGTCTGACTACGGATCAGAAGATTCTAGGTTCGACTCCTGGCTAGCTCGAGCAGCTTTCCTTTTGTCGCCCGAGCAGAGTCCTCGGTTTCATCTCTGTCCCAAGCCCTTGAGGGGAGCGCCGATTGACGCCCCCTCTCGCGTGCCAAGGAAACAATGGAGGAGCAGAGGTTGCACTAATAGTCATCATTTATGTGACTCAGATCTTTGGAACAGCTCAGAAGGATGTCGGAAGGATTCAATTGTAAACAGTGTTTTGATGCAGCTCAGAAGAAGGAGTAGGGTTTGTGTTTCTTGACAAAAGAGAACAGACAAGAGATGGGCAGGTCATTCAGACACATTGGATGTATTGTGAAAAGGTCTGCATAGCAGAGGATGGTTTCGATCCATCGACCTCTGGGTTATGGGCCCAGCACGCTTCCGCTGCGCCACTCTGCTTTCAACCCTCATGCCGTGACCCGGATTCGAACCGGGGTTGCTGCGGCCACAACGCAGAGTACTAACCACTATACGATCACGGCTTCTTGCTTGAAAGTGTCTTTCGTCAGCCACTCCTAACGAACCTTTCCTCTGAAGATTTTGAGAAAAGAAAAACGGAATCCTTCGAGCCGGAGTTGAACCAGCGACCTAAGGATGTCCAGTGTTGTACCCTACAGTCCTCCGCTCTACCAACTGAGCTATCGAAGGTCGCATGGCACGGTGGCAAGAAGCGGAAACATGCTGCTACACAGCTGCCTTCGAAAGCACAGGTGTCTCTTAGGTAGACTGGTTGCGGAGCCTCGTTGGCGCAGTAGGCAGCGCGTCAGTCTCATAATCTGAAGGTCGTGAGTTCAACCCTCACACGGGGCATGTGTTTTGATTAATCCAAGAATTTTAATAATAATTTTCTTCTTAAATCCATGCAAACTCAACAGTTTGTAAGGTAGGATTGCTCAGCAGGTAAATGCACAGTGCTGGTAATGCTGAGGTCATTGGTTCAAGCCCCATACTGGTCAACTCATGTCTAACATCTTTCAGACAATAAACACTTCAAAATACATAAGGGTTCAAAAATAAAATCAACACTTCAAAATAAACAAGGGTTCAAAAACAAAATCAACACTTCAAAATTAAAAATGCTTTAAAAATAAAATCAATGGTAACTGTTTTCTCTGTCCATAAACTAAGCCTGGGGTCAGAAAATGTATTGAAGCCATTTTGCCTTTGGTTGAAGTGGCGCATTAAATTCACGTCTCCATTACAGACCAGAGAAAACTAAAGAGAATGCAACATTGTGTTAATCTCCATTTGAGGAGCCGGCGGTTTATCTGGAGCCTTGGTGAACTTTACCCAGGAGAGCGGCGTTCTGGAGGAGCGCTGCAGACGTAACATCTGTCCATTTCGGAGAAGCAAAACCACGCAAAAAAAAACCAACAAAGAATCCAGGTAAAAGCGCAACCCGGACCGCACAGGGTAAAACACTCACAGACAGAGCTCAGGTGATCTGTTTGGATCACACAGATCCATCTGACTGATGAATTAGCGCAGATTTTTCTGCTGATTGGGGACCAGGAGGAAGTGCATTCAGATCCCAGCGGATGAAGTGATGGTACTTTAAGTGAAGTCGATTAATTTAATTTATTAAAAGTTATTGGTGTGGTTTTGGTAACTGCGAGAAAAATGTAGACCAGTCAGTCGTGGTCCGACACAAAGGATCTCCATGTCCCTAGATGGGCTAGTGGCGCAATGGACAACGTGTCTGACTACGGATCAGAAGATTCTAGGTTCGACTCCTGGCTAGCTCGAGCAGCTTTCCTTTTGTCGCCCGAGCAGAGTCCTCGGTTTCATCTCTGTCCCAAGCCCTTGAGGGGAGCGCCGATTGACGCCCCCTCTCGCGTGCCAAGGAAACAATGGAGGAGCAGAGGTTGCACTAATAGTCATCATTTATGTGACTCAGATCTTTGGAACAGCTCAGAAGGATGTCGGAAGGATTCAATTGTAAACAGTGTTTTGATGCAGCTCAGAAGAAGGAGTAGGGTTTGTGTTTCTTGACAAAAGAGAACAGACAAGAGATGGGCAGGTCATTCAGACACATTGGATGTATTGTGAAAAGGTCTGCGTAGCAGAGGATGGTTTCGATCCATCGACCTCTGGGTTATGGGCCCAGCACGCTTCCGCTGCGCCACTCTGCTTTCAACCCTCATGCCGTGACCCGGATTTGAACCGGGGTTGCTGCGGCCACAACGCAGAGTACTAACCACTATACGATCACGGCTTCTTGCTTGAAAGTGTCTTTCGTCAGCCACTCCTAACGAACCTTTCCTCTGAAGATTTTGAGAAAAGAAAAACGGAATCCTTCGAGCCGGAGTTGAACCAGTGACCTAAGGATGTCCAGCGTTGTACCCTACAGTCCTCCGCTCTACCAACTGAGCTATCGAAGGTCGCATGGCACGGTGGCAAGAAGCGGAAACATGCTGCTACACAGCTGCCTTCGAAAGCACAGGTGTCTCTTAGGTAGACTGGTTGCGGAGCCTCGTTGGCGCAGTAGGCAGCGCGTCAGTCTCATAATCTGAAGGTCGTGAGTTCAACCCTCACACGGGGCATGTGTTTTGATTAATCCAAGAATTTTAATAATAATTTTCTTCTTAAATCCATGCAAACTCAACAGTTTGTAAGGTAGGATTGCTCAGCAGGTAAATGCACGGTGCTGGTAATGCTGAGGTCATTGGTTCAAGCCCCATACTGGTCAACTCATGTCTAACATCTTTCAGACAATAAACACTTCAAAATACATAAGGGTTCAAAAATAAAATCAACACTTCAAAATAAACAAGGGTTCAAAAACAAAATCAACACTTCAAAATTAAAAATGCTTTAAAAATAAAATCAATGGTAACTGTTTTCTCTGTCCATAAACTAAGCCTGGGGTCAGAAAATGTATTGAAGCCATTTTGCCTTTGGTTGAAATGGCGCATTAAATTCACGTCTCCTTTACAGACCAGAGAAAACTAAAGAGAATGCAACATTGTGTTAATCTCCATTTGAGGAGCCGGCGGTTTATCTGGAGCCTTGGTGAACTTTACCCAGGAGAGCGGCGTTCTGGAGGAGCGCTGCAGACGTAACATCTGTCCATTTCGGAGAAGCAAAACCACGCAAAAAAAAACCCAACAAAGAATCCAGGTAAAAGCGCAACCCGGACCGCACAGGGTAAAACACTCACAGACAGAGCTCAGGTGATCTGTTTGGATCACACAGATCCATCTGACTGATGAATTAGCGCAGATTTTTCTGCTGATTGGGGACCAGGAGGAAGTGCATTCAGATCCCAGCTGATGAAGTGATGGTACTTTAAGTGAAGTCGATTAATTTAATTTATTAAAAGTTATTGGTGTGGTTTTGGTAACTGCGAGAAAAATGTAGACCAGTCAGTCGTGGTCCGACACAAAGGATCTCCATGTCCCTAGATGGGCTAGTGGCGCAATGGACAACGCGTCTGACTACGGATCAGAAGATTCTAGGTTTGACTCCTGGCTAGCTCGAGCAGCTTTCCTTTTGTCGCCCGAGCAGAGTCCTCGGTTTCATCTCTGTCCCAAGCCCTTGAGGGGAGCGCCGATTGACGCCCCCTCTCGCGTGCCAAGGAAACAATGGAGGAGCAGAGGTTGCACTAATAGTCATCATTTATGTGACTCAGATCTTTGGAACAGCTCAGAAGGATGTCGGAAGGATTCAATTGTAAACAGTGTTTTGATGCAGCTCAGAAGAAGGAGTAGGGTTTGTGTTTCTTGACAAAAGAGAACAGACAAGAGATGGGCAGGTCATTCAGACACATTGGATGTATTGTGAAAAGGTCTGCGTAGCAGAGGATGGTTTCGATCCATCGACCTCTGGGTTATGGGCCCAGCACGCTTCCGCTGCGCCACTCTGCTTTCAACCCTCATGCCGTGACCCGGATTTGAACCGGGGTTGCTGCGGCCACAACGCAGAGTACTAACCACTATACGATCACGGCTTCTTGCTTGAAAGTGTCTTTCGTCAGCCACTCCTAACGAACCTTTCCTCTGAAGATTTTGAGAAAAGAAAAACGGAATCCTTTGAGCCGGAGTTGAACCAGCGACCTAAGGATGTCCAGCGTTGTACCCTACAGTCCTCCGCTCTACCAACTGAGCTATCGAAGGTCGCATGGCACGGTGGCAAGAAGCGGAAACATGCTGCTACACAGCTGCCTTCGAAAGCACAGGTGTCTCTTAGGTAGACTGGTTGCGGAGCCTCGTTGGCGCAGTAGGCAGCGCGTCAGTCTCATAATCTGAAGGTCGTGAGTTCAACCCTCACACGGGGCATGTGTTTTGATTAATCCAAGAATTTTAATAATAATTTTCTTCTTAAATCCATGCAAACTCAACAGTTTGTAAGGTAGGATTGCTCAGCAGGTAAATGCACGGTGCTGGTAATGCTGAGGTCATTGGTTCAAGCCCCATACTGGTCAACTCATGTCTAACATCTTTCAGACAATAAACACTTCAAAATACATAAGGGTTCAAAAATAAAATCAACACTTCAAAATACATAAGGGTTCAAAAATAAAATCAACACTTCAAAATAAATAAGGGTTCAAAAATAAAATCATCACTTCAAAATAAACAAGGGTTCAAAAACAAAATCAACACTTCAAAATTAAAAATGCTTTAAAAATAAAATCAATGGTAACTGTTTTCTCTGTCCATAAACTAAGCCTGGGGTCAGAAAATGTATTGAAGCCATTTTGCCTTTGGTTGAAGTGGCGCATTAAATTCACGTCTCCATTACAGACCAGAGAAAACTAAAGAGAATGCAACATTGTGTTAATCTCCATTTGAGGAGCCGGCGGTTTATCTGGAGCCTTGGTGAACTTTACCCAGGAGAGCGGCGTTCTGGAGGAGCGCTGCAGACGTAACATCTGTCCATTTCGGAGAAGCAAAACCACGCAAAAAAAAACCAACAAAGAATCCAGGTAAAAGCGCAACCCGGACCGCACAGGGTAAAACACTCACAGACAGAGCTCAGGTGATCTGTTTGGATCACACAGATCCATCTGACTGATGAATTAGCGCAGATTTTTCTGCTGATTGGGGACCAGGAGGAAGTGCATTCAGATCCCAGCGGATGAAGTGATGGTACTTTAAGTGAAGTCGATTAATTTAATTTATTAAAAGTTATTGGTGTGGTTTTGGTAACTGCGAGAAAAATGTAGACCAGTCAGTCGTGGTCCGACACAAAGGATCTCCATGTCCCTAGATGGGCTAGTGGCGCAATGGACAACGCGTCTGACTACGGATCAGAAGATTCTAGGTTTGACTCCTGGCTAGCTCGAGCAGCTTTCCTTTTGTCGCCCGAGCAGAGTCCTCGGTTTCATCTCTGTCCCAAGCCCTTGAGGGGAGCGCCGATTGACGCCCCCTCTCGCGTGCCAAGGAAACAATGGAGGAGCAGAGGTTGCACTAATAGTCATCATTTATGTGACTCAGATCTTTGGAACAGCTCAGAAGGATGTCGGAAGGATTCAATTGTAAACAGTGTTTTGATGCAGCTCAGAAGAAGGAGTAGGGTTTGTGTTTCTTGACAAAAGAGAACAGACAAGAGATGGGCAGGTCATTCAGACACATTGGATGTATTGTGAAAAGGTCTGCGTAGCAGAGGATGGTTTTGATCCATCGACCTCTGGGTTATGGGCCCAGCATGCTTCCGCTGCGCCACTCTGCTTTCAACCCTCATGCTGTGACCTGGATTCGAACCGGGGTTGCTGCGGCCACAACGCAGAGTACTAACCACTATACGATCACGGCTTCTTGCTTGAAAGTGTCTTTCGTCAGCCACTCCTAACGAACCTTTCCTCTGAAGATTTTGAGAAAAGAAAAACGGAATCCTTCGAGCCAGAGTTGAACCAGCGACCTAAGGATGTCCAGCGTTGTACCCTACAGTCCTCCGCTCTACCAACTGAGCTATCGAAGGTCACATGGCACGGTGGCAAGAAGCGGAAACATGCTGCTACACAGCTGCCTTCGAAAGCACAGGTGTCTCTTAGGTAGACTGGTTGCGGAGCCTCGTTGGCGCAGTAGGCAGCGCGTCAGTCTCATAATCTGAAGGTCGTGAGTTCAACCCTCACACGGGGCATGTGTTTTGATTAATCCAAGAATTTTAATAATAATTTTCTTCTTAAATCCATGCAAACTCAACAGTTTGTAAGGTAGGATTGCTCAGCAGGTAAATGCACGGTGCTGGTAATGCTGAGGTCATTGGTTCAAGCCCCATACTGGTCAACTCATGTCTAACATCTTTCAGACAATAAACACTTCAAAATACATAAGGGTTCAAAAATAAAATCAACACTTCAAAATAAACAAGGGTTCAAAAACAAAATCAACACTTCAAAATTAAAAATGCTTTAAAAATAAAATCAATGGTAACTGTTTTCTCTGTCCATAAACTAAGCCTGGGGTCAGAAAATGTATTGAAGCCATTTTGCCTTTGGTTGAAATGGCGCATTAAATTCACGTCTCCTTTACAGACCAGAGAAAACTAAAGAGAATGCAACATTGTGTTAATCTCCATTTGAGGAGCCGGCGGTTTATCTGGAGCCTTGGTGAACTTTACCCAGGAGAGCGGCGTTCTGGAGGAGCGCTGCAGACGTAACATCTGTCCATTTCGGAGAAGCAAAACCACGCAAAAAAAAACCCAACAAAGAATCCAGGTAAAAGCGCAACCCGGACCGCACAGGGTAAAACACTCACAGACAGAGCTCAGGTGATCTGTTTGGATCACACAGATCCATCTGACTGATGAATTAGCGCAGATTTTTCTGCTGATTGGGGACCAGGAGGAAGTGCATTCAGATCCCAGCTGATGAAGTGATGGTACTTTAAGTGAAGTCGATTAATTTAATTTATTAAAAGTTATTGGTGTGGTTTTGGTAACTGCGAGAAAAATGTAGACCAGTCAGTCGTGGTCCGACACAAAGGATCTCCATGTCCCTAGATGGGCTAGTGGTGCAATGGACAACGCGTCTGACTACGGATCAGAAGATTCTAGGTTTGACTCCTGGCTAGCTCGAGCAGCTTTCCTTTTGTCGCCCGAGCAGAGTCCTCGGTTTCATCTCTGTCCCAAGCCCTTGAGGGGAGCGCCGATTGACGCCCCCTCTCGCGTGCCAAGGAAACAATGGAGGAGCAGAGGTTGCACTAATAGTCATCATTTATGTGACTCAGATCTTTGGAACAGCTCAGAAGGATGTCGGAAGGATTCAATTGTAAACAGTGTTTTGATGCAGCTCAGAAGAAGGAGTAGGGTTTGTGTTTCTTGACAAAAGAGAACAGACAAGAGATGGGCAGGTCATTCAGACACATTGGATGTATTGTGAAAAGGTCTGCGTAGCAGAGGATGGTTTCGATCCATCGACCTCTGGGTTATGGGCCCAGCACGCTTCCGCTGCGCCACTCTGCTTTCAACCCTCATGCCGTGACCCGGATTCGAACCGGGGTTGCTGCGGCCACAACGCAGAGTACTAACCACTATACGATCACAGCTTCTTGCTTGAAAGTGTCTTTCGTCAGCCACTCCTAACGAACCTTTCCTCTGAAGATTTTGAGAAAAGAAAAACAGAATCCTTCGAGCCGGAGTTGAACCAGCGACCTAAGGATGTCCAGCGTTGTACCCTACAGTCCTCCGCTCTACCAACTGAGCTATCGAAGGTCGCATGGCACGGTGGCAAGAAGCGGAAACATGCTGCTACACAGCTGCCTTCGAAAGCACAGGTGTCTCTTAGGTAGACTGGTTGCGGAGCCTCGTTGGCGCAGTAGGCAGCGCGTCAGTCTCATAATCTGAAGGTCGTGAGTTCAACCCTCACACGGGGCATGTGTTTTGATTAATCCAAGAATTTTAATAATAATTTTCTTCTTAAATCCATGCAAACTCAACAGTTTGTAAGGTAGGATTGCTCAGCAGGTAAATGCACGGTGCTGGTAATGCTGAGGTCATTGGTTCAAGCCCCATACTGGTCAACTCATGTCTAACATCTTTCAGACAATAAACACTTCAAAATACATAAGGGTTCAAAAATAAAATCAACACTTCAAAATAAACAAGGGTTCAAAAACAAAATCAACACTTCAAAATTAAAAATGCTTTAAAAATAAAATCAATGGTAACTGTTTTCTCTGTCCATAAACTAAGCCTGGGGTCAGAAAATGTATTGAAGCCATTTTGCCTTTGGTTGAAATGGCGCATTAAATTCACGTCTCCTTTACAGACCAGAGAAAACTAAAGAGAATGCAACATTGTGTTAATCTCCATTTGAGGAGCCGGCGGTTTATCTGGAGCCTTGGTGAACTTTACCCAGGAGAGCGGCGTTCTGGAGGAGCGCTGCAGACGTAACATCTGTCCATTTCGGAGAAGCAAAACCACGCAAAAAAAAACCCAACAAAGAATCCAGGTAAAAGCGCAACCCGGACCGCACAGGGTAAAACACTCACAGACAGAGCTCAGGTGATCTGTTTGGATCACACAGATCCATCTGACTGATGAATTAGCGCAGATTTTTCTGCTGATTGGGGACCAGGAGGAAGTGCATTCAGATCCCAGCTGATGAAGTGATGGTACTTTAAGTGAAGTCGATTAATTTAATTTATTAAAAGTTATTGGTGTGGTTTTGGTAACTGCGAGAAAAATGTAGACCAGTCAGTCGTGGTCCGACACAAAGGATCTCCATGTCCCTAGATGGGCTAGTGGCGCAATGGACAACGCGTCTGACTACGGATCAGAAGATTCTAGGTTTGACTCCTGGCTAGCTCGAGCAGCTTTCCTTTTGTCGCCCGAGCAGAGTCCTCGGTTTCATCTCTGTCCCAAGCCCTTGAGGGGAGCGCCGATTGACGCCCCCTCTCGCGTGCCAAGGAAACAATGGAGGAGCAGAGGTTGCACTAATAGTCATCATTTATGTGACTCAGATCTTTGGAACAGCTCAGAAGGATGTCGGAAGGATTCAATTGTAAACAGTGTTTTGATGCAGCTCAGAAGAAGGAGTAGGGTTTGTGTTTCTTGACAAAAGAGAACAGACAAGAGATGGGCAGGTCATTCAGACACATTGGATGTATTGTGAAAAGGTCTGCGTAGCAGAGGATGGTTTCGATCCATCGACCTCTGGGTTATGGGCCCAGCACGCTTCCGCTGCGCCACTCTGCTTTCAACCCTCATGCTGAGGCCCGGATTCGAACCGGGGTTGCTGCGGCCACAACGCAGAGTACTAACCACTATACGATCACAGCTTCTTGCTTGAAAGTGTCTTTCGTCAGCCACTCCTAACGAACCTTTCCTCTGAAGATTTTGAGAAAAGAAAAACAGAATCCTTCGAGCCGGAGTTGAACCAGCGACCTAAGGATGTCCAGCGTTGTACCCTACAGTCCTCCGCTCTACCAACTGAGCTATCGAAGGTCGCATGGCATGGTGGCAAGAAGCGGAAACATGCTGCTACACAGCTGCCTTCGAAAGCACAGGTGTCTCTTAGGTAGACTGGTTGCGGAGCCTCGTTGGCGCAGTAGGCAGCGCGTCAGTCTCATAATCTGAAGGTCGTGAGTTCAACCCTCACACGGGGCATGTGTTTTGATTAATCCAAGAATTTTAATAATAATTTTCTTCTTAAATCCATGCAAACTCAACAGTTTGTAAGGTAGGATTGCTCAGCAGGTAAATGCACGGTGCTGGTAATGCTGAGGTCATTGGTTCAAGCCCCATACTGGTCAACTCATGTCTAACATCTTTCAGACAATAAACACTTCAAAATACATAAGGGTTCAAAAATAAAATCAACACTTCAAAATAAACAAGGGTTCAAAAACAAAATCAACACTTCAAAATTAAAAATGCTTTAAAAATAAAATCAATGGTAACTGTTTTCTCTGTCCATAAACTAAGCCTGGGGTCAGAAAATGTATTGAAGCCATTTTGCCTTTGGTTGAAATGGCGCATTAAATTCACGTCTCCTTTACAGACCAGAGAAAACTAAAGAGAATGCAACATTGTGTTAATCTCCATTTGAGGAGCCGGCGGTTTATCTGGAGCCTTGGTGAACTTTACCCAGGAGAGCGGCGTTCTGGAGGAGCGCTGCAGACGTAACATCTGTCCATTTCGGAGAAGCAAAACCACGCAAAAAAAAAACCCAACAAAGAATCCAGGTAAAAGCGCAACCCGGACCGCACAGGGTAAAACACTCACAGACAGAGCTCAGGTGATCTGTTTGGATCACACAGATCCATCTGACTGATGAATTAGCGCAGATTTTTCTGCTGATTGGGGACCAGGAGGAAGTGCATTCAGATCCCAGCGGATGAAGTGATGGTACTTTAAGTGAAGTCGATTAATTTAATTTATTAAAAGTTATTGGTGTGGTTTTGGTAACTGCGAGAAAAATGTAGACCAGTCAGTCGTGGTCCGACACAAAGGATCTCCATGTCCCTAGATGGGCTAGTGGCGCAATGGACAACGTGTCTGACTACGGATCAGAAGATTCTAGGTTTGACTCCTGGCTAGCTCGAGCAGCTTTCCTTTTGTCGCCCGAGCAGAGTCCTCGGTTTCATCTCTGTCCCAAGCCCTTGAGGGGAGCGCCGATTGACGCACCCTCTCGCGTGCCAAGGAAACAATGGAGGAGCAGAGGTTGCACTAATAGTCATCATTTATGTGACTCAGATCTTTGGAACAGCTCAGAAGGATGTCGGAAGGATTCAATTGTAAACAGTGTTTTGATGCAGCTCAGAAGAAGGAGTAGGGTTTGTGTTTCTTGACAAAAGAGAACAGACAAGAGATGGGCAGGTCATTCAGACACATTGGATGTATTGTGAAAAGGTCTGCGTAGCAGAGGATGGTTTCGATCCATCGACCTCTGGGTTATGGGCCCAGCACGCTTCCGCTGCGCCACTCTGCTTTCAACCCTCATGCCGTGACCCGGATTCGAACCGGGGTTGCTGCGGCCACAACGCAGAGTACTAACCACTATACGATCACGGCTTCTTGCTTGAAAGTGTCTTTCGTCAGCCACTCCTAACGAACCTTTCCTCTGAAGATTTTGAGAAAAGAAAAACGGAATCCTTCGAGCCGGAGTTGAACCAGCGACCTAAGGATGTCCAGCGTTGTACCCTACAGTCCTCCGCTCTACCAACTGAGCTATCGAAGGTCGCATGGCACGGTGGCAAGAAGCGGAAACATGCTGCTACACAGCTGCCTTCGAAAGCACAGGTGTCTCTTAGGTAGACTGGTTGCGGAGCCTCGTTGGCGCAGTAGGCAGCGCGTCAGTCTCATAATCTGAAGGTCGTGAGTTCAACCCTCACACGGGGCATGTGTTTTGATTAATCCAAGAATTTTAATAATAATTTTCTTCTTAAATCCATGCAAACTCAACAGTTTGTAAGGTAGGATTGCTCAGCAGGTAAATGCACAGTGCTGGTAATGCTGAGGTCATTGGTTCAAGCCCCATACTGGTCAACTCATGTCTAACATCTTTCAGACAATAAACACTTCAAAATACATAAGGGTTCAAAAATAAAATCAACACTTCAAAATAAACAAGGGTTCAAAAACAAAATCAACACTTCAAAATTAAAAATGCTTTAAAAATAAAATCAATGGTAACTGTTTTCTCTGTCCATAAACTAAGCCTGGGGTCAGAAAATGTATTGAAGCCATTTTGCCTTTGGTTGAAGTGGCGCATTAAATTCACGTCTCCATTACAGACCAGAGAAAACTAAAGAGAATGCAACATTGTGTTAATCTCCATTTGAGGAGCCGGCGGTTTATCTGGAGCCTTGGTGAACTTTACCCAGGAGAGCGGCGTTCTGGAGGAGCGCTGCAGACGTAACATCTGTCCATTTCGGAGAAGCAAAACCACGCAAAAAAAAACCAACAAAGAATCCAGGTAAAAGCGCAACCCGGACCGCACAGGGTAAAACACTCACAGACAGAGCTCAGGTGATCTGTTTGGATCACACAGATCCATCTGACTGATGAATTAGCGCAGATTTTTCTGCTGATTGGGGACCAGGAGGAAGTGCATTCAGATCCCAGCGGATGAAGTGATGGTACTTTAAGTGAAGTCGATTAATTTAATTTATTAAAAGTTATTGGTGTGGTTTTGGTAACTGCGAGAAAAATGTAGACCAGTCAGTCGTGGTCCGACACAAAGGATCTCCATGTCCCTAGATGGGCTAGTGGCGCAATGGACAACGTGTCTGACTATGGATCAGAAGATTCTAGGTTCGACTCCTGGCTAGCTCGAGCAGCTTTCCTTTTGTCGCCCGAGCAGAGTCCTCGGTTTCATCTCTGTCCCAAGCCCTTGAGGGGAGCGCCGATTGACGCCCCCTCTCGCGTGCCAAGGAAACAATGGAGGAGCAGAGGTTGCACTAATAGTCATCATTTATGTGACTCAGATCTTTGGAACAGCTCAGAAGGATGTCGGAAGGATTCAATTGTAAACAGTGTTTTGATGCAGCTCAGAAGAAGGAGTAGGGTTTGTGTTTCTTGACAAAAGAGAACAGACAAGAGATGGGCAGGTCATTCAGACACATTGGATGTATTGTGAAAAGGTCTGCGTAGCAGAGGATGGTTTCGATCCATCGACCTCTGGGTTATGGGCCCAGCACGCTTCCGCTGCGCCACTCTGCTTTCAACCCTCATGCCGTGACCCGGATTTGAACCGGGGTTGCTGCGGCCACAACGCAGAGTACTAACCACTATACGATCACGGCTTCTTGCTTGAAAGTGTCTTTCGTCAGCCACTCCTAACGAACCTTTCCTCTGAAGATTTTGAGAAAAGAAAAACGGAATCCTTCGAGCCAGAGTTGAACCAGCGACCTAAGGATGTCCAGCGTTGTACCCTACAGTCCTCCGCTCTACCAACTGAGCTATCGAAGGTCGCATGGCACGGTGGCAAGAAGCGGAAACATGCTGCTACACAGCTGCCTTCGAAAGCACAGGTGTCTCTTAGGTAGACTGGTTGCGGAGCCTCGTTGGCGCAGTAGGCAGCGCGTCAGTCTCATAATCTGAAGGTCGTGAGTTCAACCCTCACACGGGGCATGTGTTTTGATTAATCCAAGAATTTTAATAATAATTTTCTTCTTAAATCCATGCAAACTCAACAGTTTGTAAGGTAGGATTGCTCAGCAGGTAAATGCACGGTGCTGGTAATGCTGAGGTCATTGGTTCAAGCCCCATACTGGTCAACTCATGTCTAACATCTTTCAGACAATAAACACTTCAAAATACATAAGGGTTCAAAAATAAAATCAACACTTCAAAATACATAAGGGTTCAAAAATAAAATCAACACTTCAAAATAAATAAGGGTTCAAAAATAAAATCATCACTTCAAAATAAACAAGGGTTCAAAAACAAAATCAACACTTCAAAATTAAAAATGCTTTAAAAATAAAATCAATGGTAACTGTTTTCTCTGTCCATAAACTAAGCCTGGGGTCAGAAAATGTATTGAAGCCATTTTGCCTTTGGTTGAAGTGGCGCATTAAATTCACGTCTCCATTACAGACCAGAGAAAACTAAAGAGAATGCAACATTGTGTTAATCTCCATTTGAGGAGCCGGCGGTTTATCTGGAGCCTTGGTGAACTTTACCCAGGAGAGCGGCGTTCTGGAGGAGCGCTGCAGACGTAACATCTGTCCATTTCGGAGAAGCAAAACCACGCAAAAAAAAACCAACAAAGAATCCAGGTAAAAGCGCAACCCGGACCGCACAGGGTAAAACACTCACAGACAGAGCTCAGGTGATCTGTTTGGATCACACAGATCCATCTGACTGATGAATTAGCGCAGATTTTTCTGCTGATTGGGGACCAGGAGGAAGTGCATTCAGATCCCAGCGGATGAAGTGATGGTACTTTAAGTGAAGTCGATTAATTTAATTTATTAAAAGTTATTGGTGTGGTTTTGGTAACTGCGAGAAAAATGTAGACCAGTCAGTCGTGGTCCGACACAAAGGATCTCCATGTCCCTAGATGGGCTAGTGGCGCAATGGACAACGCGTCTGACTACGGATCAGAAGATTCTAGGTTTGACTCCTGGCTAGCTCGAGCAGCTTTCCTTTTGTCGCCCGAGCAGAGTCCTCGGTTTCATCTCTGTCCCAAGCCCTTGAGGGGAGCGCCGATTGACGCCCCCTCTCGCGTGCCAAGGAAACAATGGAGGAGCAGAGGTTGCACTAATAGTCATCATTTATGTGACTCAGATCTTTGGAACAGCTCAGAAGGATGTCGGAAGGATTCAATTGTAAACAGTGTTTTGATGCAGCTCAGAAGAAGGAGTAGGGTTTGTGTTTCTTGACAAAAGAGAACAGACAAGAGATGGGCAGGTCATTCAGACACATTGGATGTATTGTGAAAAGGTCTGCGTAGCAGAGGATGGTTTCGATCCATCGACCTCTGGGTTATGGGCCCAGCACGCTTCCGCTGCGCCACTCTGCTTTCAACCCTCATGCCGTGACCCGGATTCGAACCGGGGTTGCTGCGGCCACAACGCAGAGTACTAACCACTATACGATCACAGCTTCTTGCTTGAAAGTGTCTTTCGTCAGCCACTCCTAACGAACCTTTCCTCTGAAGATTTTGAGAAAAGAAAAACAGAATCCTTCGAGCCGGAGTTGAACCAGCGACCTAAGGATGTCCAGCGTTGTACCCTACAGTCCTCCGCTCTACCAACTGAGCTATCGAAGGTCGCATGGCACGGTGGCAAGAAGCGGAAACATGCTGCTACACAGCTGCCTTCGAAAGCACAGGTGTCTCTTAGGTAGACTGGTTGCGGAGCCTCGTTGGCGCAGTAGGCAGCGCGTCAGTCTCATAATCTGAAGGTCGTGAGTTCAACCCTCACACGGGGCATGTGTTTTGATTAATCCAAGAATTTTAATAATAATTTTCTTCTTAAATCCATGCAAACTCAACAGTTTGTAAGGTAGGATTGCTCAGCAGGTAAATGCACGGTGCTGGTAATGCTGAGGTCATTGGTTCAAGCCCCATACTGGTCAACTCATGTCTAACATCTTTCAGACAATAAACACTTCAAAATACA